>NW_017728951.1:10491652-10516734 GCF_001723895.1 Crocodylus porosus | reverse complement strand
AGAAATGCATCCACATGCCTGCAGTAGCCCAAGCCAGAAGTTTAATAAATCGATTTAACCTAAATCAGTTAAGTCTGATACTACATCCATCCAGTTTACCTTAAACCTGTTTTGGCCATTTTGAAAGTGGTTTATGAGCACTGAATTTCTGTTGTGTTACAGATTTGAACCAGTTTCCAATCACTTATACTGGTTTATGTGTAATTTCTGTCCCTAGACTAAGTGACAGATACAGGAGCACGCCTAGATAGTTTAAAGGTCTACCTTCCTCAGACATTGATATGCCAACTTATCCAAACCAAGACAGGGGGGAAAAAGGAAAAATAAGGTGAGGTACCAACATTCAAAAAGCCCAAGGCAGAATTGATCTAAGTTACACAGTTTTCTGTAAGCAGAATAGTTTAGGTCAATAGTGAAAAGAACACACATAAGGTGGCAAATCTTACACCAGGTTCTGCCATTTTTAAACCAATCCAAGTGTGCCAAACTTCTGTTCTGTTATGGATACAGGCCAGTTACTGATTATTTATATTGGCAAAAGTGTAATGTTTGTACCTGGCCTAAGAAAAGAAACAATGGAAGCAAAACCCAGTGTCAAGCAAAGCTATTCATTCAGCTCCTCCTATTCTCTACATCTGTGGTATTATTTATTTAACTCAAAGGATAGTAAATGTTTTCGCTCGATCTGAGCCTTCAAGAGGCCGCCAGGTCATCTTGTTCCCAAGTATATCCATCACTTACTCATAAAATAACGTCTCGGAGAAGGATATGATCCAACCCTTACCTCTAGGTGGTTATTTATGTTTCCAGGGTCATACAGCCACCTTTTTGACAAGGAACATATTCAATTTCCTTGTCATTCTCCAAATCTCCTTGTAAAGAGAATGCTTTTAACTTAAACATATCAATTAAGACAAACATCAGTGGGAAAGATGGAAGTCTTAGATAAAGAGCAATGGCTTTCTCTCGGTAGCTGGTAATTTACATGCAGTATTTCATTCCCAAAGGCATGGGGGAAACTCTGTCTGCATTCTCATCTTCACCCATTCCTAGCCTACATGTTTTAGGCTGCACAGTACCTTGTTGCTTTGTTTGAAATGTTGCCAATGAATACTTCTTGGTCTCATAACTCTAAATCCCAAACTCCAGATCTACTCCACTGTAATGTCTTGTATATTTCCCCCCATACCTATATCCTCTCCTGTTAAAGGCAGAGAAAAACCTGAGCCCTCGCTCATCTCATTTTACATTTCAAATCCCTCATGTAGGTTAAAGTTAATCCAACTGAAGGTAGCAGTCAGATTATAGTCCAAAACCAGAGCCTGGCCAGTCAGACCCATGCTCCAGATGCTGGCCAGGCTCCCTGCTGCTGGATCATTGCCACTGGAGCCCCAAGAGGCCCCCAGGACTCCAGCTAAGGCTGCTGGGGCCAGCCCAGGTGCTGGCCCTGGCCTCCCCCACCCCACCCAAGGCAATTTGCCATGCATCAGAGTGCACGTGCATTAGTGTTACCTGGGAACAAGTAGCGCGGCACATATTGTGCCTCTGCTGTTTATCCATGGGGAAAATGCATGTGCCTGAATGTCTGGATCCAGTTATAGTTGCTAAACTCCGAGTGACTTTAGTGGACATAGCATGAGTACAGAAATATTTGCTAACCTGTCAGAATGAATTATGTCAGGGCGTGGGGAAATGCCAGTCTTGATATGGATTCCTTCCTCTGTGTCTGTTTGCTGTGTTCTTAGCATACTTTATAAAACACTCCATCAAAGCTGAGGTATTATCAGTGATCCATGCAAAACTGTTTGCTTCCAGCTACTTTTATCCAGTGCCCCTTCATTCTTTGAGCATAGTACACAGCTGCCCTCTACTGGTAATTACTATAGCATCTCTTGGAGTTTTAATTAATCACTCTGTGAGTGATTTCTAAGCAGTGCCTTGGTCATGTCATTCTTCTTAAATACAGTGAATCAAAATGGCAATAAACACCTGCTATTTGATTGATTAATAGTTCCATGGCTCCAAGAAAGCTGCAAGCAGTTGGATCTCCCCTGCTGTGCTCCAGCAATACACAAATAACAAATAGACTCTTGCAGACAATAACAGGTCAATATAAATCAAACCAACCCAGATTGTTCTAATCTACAAGGAAGGCCCTGTAGAAACAGCCCATGGATCCATGCAATCAGGGTACAGGACCAAGCTTGCCATCAGCTTTTAGGACCACTGATTCATTCTATATCAGATCAAAAGATTAATTTAAAATGATTCCCTCCATCCAGGCTAAACTGGAATCAAGGAAGTTTGGAAAAATTTAAGAATTGCAGTGTTTTGAAGTTTTCTGTCACCACAGTAGGGTGGATCTCTGATTAACTGAGGCCTTTCCACGAACTTGATGTACTGCCATACTTATGATGCAATTCCCACAACAAAGGTGACATTTCCTTCAGTGTGGCACTATGGTGTTTGGAAAACTGATTAACTGGAATAATGTTGTTTTGAAGAAACATCATAACCTCTGCAAGCCACCACTTCCTGGAACAGTTACATCAGAGTATGACATTGCACATGGCCATAAAGGTGTTTGGTGGATATTTGGAATTAATTCTGTGGTATCTTTGGAACAAGGAAGATGAGTTGATATCCGGATTCATGGATAAATCACTTCCTTATCATTCACTTAGAAGTCGAAGAAGAAAAATCAAATTGCACAATATGCCCTCTTGCTGCAGACTGGCACTTATATAAATGCCGAAACAATGGTTTTTTACATCAGAAGAAGGACCAGTTGAAAATGGACTCTCAGAAGAAATTCACTTTGTTGCTGCTATTTGGTACCATTCTTCTACACAAGTCAGTTATTGTGTCCATATTTTCATGTTTCTTTCTTCTTGTATGAAATAATTACAGGCAGAGTATTTTTAATATAGATACAATTTATTCAGAGCTGATAGCAGCTAATAAAAGTAAAATATTATGGGAAATATCTAAACAGCTTACAACAATGAAATTTCCATTTTATTTCATCTCCATGTCATTTGTTTAAGGTTAAATCTATAGTTTATATTATAAATTGAAGCAGTGGAACTAGTGTTTGTGGAGGGGAACTGAGCCCGGGCTCAGTTCCCTTCCTCTGCGCTGTGATCAGCTTCCTACAACCTGGGCATGGGAGGCAGAGAGAGCCAGGGCTGTGCTCCCCACCTGGCTGAGCCACATGGGGCTGCGCAGCCCTCGTTCTCCCGTCTCCCACACCTGGCTGCTTCGAAACTCAAAATGCTTCCAAACTTTCAAAACATTTCAACTAGCCTCATTTGAAGTCCTTTGTTTCATTTCCATTTTGCTGTTTCAAGCTCAAAATGAGTTGAAACAATGTTGAAACAAAACAGCTGGTGCAATTTCTCACAGCCCTAATAGATATGCATGTGTGTGTGTGTACGTATGTATATGTATATATGTAGGTGCATATATACGTATGTATGTATGTGTATATACATATATACACACACATATGTATGTGTATGTATATGTGTGTGTATATATGTGTATATATATATATATGTATACACACATATATACACGCATATGTATGTATATACAGGCATACCTCATTTTATTGCGCTTCGCTTTATTGCGCTTTGCAGATATTGCACTTTTACAAACTGAAGGTTTGTGGCAACCCTGCGTCGAGCAAGTCTATCAGCACCATTTTTCTATCAGCACCATTTGGCTCAGATGATGGTTAGCATTTTTTAGCAATAAAGTATTTTTTAATTAAGGTACGTACATTGCTTTTTAGACATAATGCTATTGCACACTTAATAGACTACAGTATAGCGTAAGCATAACTTTTATATGCACTGGGAAACCAAAAAATTCGTGTGACTCGCTTTATTGCGATATTCGCTTTATTGCGGTGGTCTGGAACCGAACCCGCAATATCTCCAAGGTATGCCTGTATATGTGTGTGTATATGTGTATGTATATATATGTATAGATGTATATGTATGTATGTGTATATATGTATATATATATACACACACATATACACATGCATATGTATGTATATATGTGCGTATATATGTGTATGTATATGTGTGTACACATAGGTATATGTATGTGTGGGTACATATGTGTATGTGTGTGTACATATGTATATGTACACACATGTGTGTACATTATGTGTGTGTGCATCATATATGTACACAAATATATGTGGGTGTGTATATATGTGTGTATATGTGTATACGTGTGTGTATATATATGTAGGTGTGTGTGTGTGTGTGTGTATGTGTGTATATCTGTGTGTGTGTGTGTATGTACATACACACACACATATACATATGTGTTTGTGTGCTGGTGGGTCCAAATTCCTGAGAAGAATGATGGGTGCACCAATCTTAAACTCCAGATTGTGTGAAGGCACACCTGGTGGTTCGAGAGAGTTGAGAAATTCCAGGCCAGGCAGTTGAGAAAGAAGGTCTTTGTTTATGGTATTGACCGCATCATTTTTTGATACCAGGATGACTCTTTGGCATAGCTACTTGTGGTCATGAAAGTGATATGCAACATTTGGAAAAACTGCCTCTTTCAGTCTTGAAGTGCTGCAACTGTTTTCTCAATGTTGTTTATTGAGCTGGCTCCATCTTGATTCTCAGATACCATGCCCCCATTTCCCAGTTTGAGCAGGTTTGCAGCAAACTCTCTACCAGATACATCACCTGTTAGATGCACTCACATGTTAGTCTTGAGGCTGACTCACTGAATGTTTTTCCAAATGTATGAAGCTTTGAGGCAGGCCTCCAGTTCATCAGCTTTGGTTCCATGTGGAATGACTGGCAGTGTCTGTCGAAAATCCTCAGGCAACACCAGAGTCTCTGCTCCCATTGTTTTGTCATTATGTGGAAGATCTTGGACGGTGCAATCAAAAGCCTCTAAGGCAGCTTTGTGAGACGTTGTGCACTCACCCCAGACAATGAGCTGGCACTCCTGAAGATCTTTTGCTTTGCCAGTACCCCTGGCAAGGTTGCAGGTTGGTGCCTCTACACTTGCCAGATTTAAGGGCAACTTGAAGGCTGAGTGAGCTGTTCTTCCTCCTGTTAACAGTGTGGCAGCAATGCCTGATGATCCCACTGCAAGGGCAATCCTGTTTGTCTGATGGATTTTGGCCAAAAGAAGATTGAGGAGAAAAGTTTTCCCAGTTCCACCTAAAGCATCCAGAAAGAAGATGCCCAAGCTGGGTTGCAGGTAAAGGGAATGAAGAGATCAGGGCGGCCATAGTTTCTTACATATGTTATGGCATCCTGAGTGCGCTCGTGCATTTAGTGAGGCCCACCTGTGAAACTGGAAGATAAGATGACCAATTGGCCAACATTGACAGCATCTCCATCATTGTTCATGGCATCCCTGAGGAGAACATAGTTTTCAACTCTGAGTTTCTTTTGGTTCATTCAAATGAATCTCAACCTTTCTGCTACAATTTTGGCATACACATCCACAGCAAATTGGTGGTAGAGATCTTTGCATGTGATAGAAACTTCAAGCTTGCAGCAGCATCCTGTGGGCATAGAAGTCCATGGCAGAAATCTTCTTTTGAGTTGGCAGCCCCATTGCTGGGTTTGTTTGTCGCAGTTCAAAATGATAGCCATCATCACCCTGCCAGAAAATTAGTGGATACTGAAGTTCATCATATGATCAGCATCTCTCAGCAATTCTCCAGAGGGAGTTGTTCCTGAGTTGCAACACAATGTATTGATTGCCATGTTGTTCACCAGCCAGAGTGACAGCCACTTCTGATGTCGGTGCATTGAAGTGCCACTCATGCTCACCAGCTGGAGTTTTGTCTGCTTGAATGACAACATTATACTCTGGAGTCCTCTTCTCCATTGCACGCTTGAAACTGTGAACATAGTTGTTTTCCTTGTGCATTGTGTGGTTTCCCTGAGTCCCTCCAAGCTCTCAGCTACAGGCTCCTTTAAACCTGAAAGCTGCATTTTCCCATCCTCAGGCAGGTAGCAGAAGATGAAAGACAGAGGGGACCTGAAGACCCTCATGGCAGCAGCAGGAGAGCAATGGGGAAATCTACATTGCCCAGTAGGCCTGTGTAAAGCTTCAGTTGCTGGTTCAATTAGGTGGAGATTCAGCCCAATTCAGTGGCTGAATCTCCGAATCCAAACCAAACTGGAACCCTCTGAATCAATTCAGAGAGATTCGGAGCGATTCAATAATTCAGACATAGACACAGCTTTAAATGTTTTTTCTACATACCTCAAGGTACCAGGCAGCTCATGAAAGCTGAGATGCTGGGGTAGATGGAGTGTCCCACGGGAGCATGGGAGGGTCACAAGCATGCTCGGCAGTGGACGCGCAAATGGACCAAAAGCACTTTGGTCCACTTCTGGGTCTGCCATGGGGGCACGGGGGCGGAGGCCCACACACTCTGTGGCGGACCCAGAAGTAGACCGGAAGTACTTCCAGCCCGCTTCCAGGTCTTCCAATGAGCATGTGGGAGGCGCCCCCACACTCCTGTGGGATGCTCCATCCACTCTGCCATTGCAGCATTCATGAGTCACGCCTGCTACCTGAAGCTTTATCGAAAAAAGATTTAAAGCTGTGTCTATGGCCAAATCACTGATTCTACAAATCAGCATCCAATCTTCAGATTTGACTGAATCAAATTGGGACAGTGATCTGAATGAACGAATTGAATCACTGTCCCCCAATTCGGGCCAAATCTGAATCGAATACAACCCATTTTGTACACCCCTAGTGCCCAGCCTAGGAGCTTGTGGGGTTGCAGCTTAATTACTCTGGGGCTGTACTATTGGGCTGAAAGGTGAGAGCATCCTCCTCTTCTTTCACCACATTGTTCAACACATTTTTCTGGGCATTTTTTTGGATTTATATCCATTGGTGTGTTGGGATCACCAATGGGATTTTTCCCTTTAGTCTCCTAATGTATACCAGACTAAGAGCCGGATCCTGAATCACTGAAGTCCTGACCCACGTGCCTTGAATTTAGTAATGTGGCTTGGTCTCTAAGATGGGATTTTGAACAAGTGAATGACAGAATTAACTTTTTCCTGCAGTGTCTTCAGTCTTTTAACCATAGAACAGACTTCTATGAATGACTAAGATCTGTTCAGTTCTAAGTACCTTTTCCTTCATATTTTCTGACAGACTCATGCATCTCCAAAAAGACAAAAAGGAAACCATCTACCCCAGCACAAACACCTAGAGCTACTGAAGGTAAAGAACCTATAAGAAACAGCAGGGTAATGTAAACTACTAAACAGATGAAGTACCTATAGCAACTGAGTTGCAATAAATAGTTGTGGCTATTTAAAGTATTATAAGTTGTTTCTCCCTCCCTACCAAAAAGTTATCATTCAAACAGCCCTAGTTAAGAATTCTAATGAGTTGTAATGGGTAGATGGGTATACAGCTGATCCAAATCACTACAGGACTCCGGAGAGTCCTCAAGAGAGGGATATAGGTGCATTACTTTTAGAATTAAGAAAATCAAATTGTTTGTGCATGAAAATGCTTCAGTTGACTCACCCTCCTTTTCCTGCTTAGCCTGTGAAATAGGGGGAGAGACACCAGGAGCAGCTAGCAGACAGCAAAATTGCCCTAAGAGAGGTTAGCTTAATTAGTCACTAACACCTATGGAGTGGAGAAAAATGGACCATTAAGTCAATTGACTTCGTCAGCTGCCAGAACAGTAATACCACAGTTGTTACACTGTGTAGCAAGAATCAAAACAGGGTATTTCTATCCCAGGCTGAAAATTGGCTCTCCTGCTTAATATGTACACCTCAGTTTGGGAGGAGAGGGGGATTGATTTGTTGGGGGAGGAGCAGGAAGTATATTGTATACGAGAAACTATGGTATGTAAACATTCAATATACAGGCATGTTGTAGTACAACAGTTTTATCCAATCTGCTTTCTTGAATTCTCTTAATGAAAAAGTACCCACCCTACCCCAGATGATGGCTGTGTCCCAGGTAGTAAGAGCACAGTCTGACGTATATTTCCTATCATGTATATAAATTTACTTCTCTGTGGAGCTACTACATTCTCTGGTATTTCAGTTACATACCCCTTCATAGAAAAAAAAAGTATAAACTATTCCAATTTGGGATGTTTATTATCTCAAGAGAAGATTGGTCTAAGATCACTTCCACTTCTATTTGTTAAGCACCTATTTCTTTCACCAGTGTCAAAAAACCCCACGAAACTCCAGTTATAATTAGTTACTAACTTGAGGATACAGTTCCTCCAGGCCTGAACTCTAGACCAACACCCCAATTATAGTTTGTTCCCAGTTGCTAGTTAACTCTACTAATGTATTTCCCTCAACCTGTTGACAGTTTCCATAGATGACACAACACTAAAACCTAATCACTTCTTTTCACTGACCAGTCTCTCAAAAACAAATGGAGCAATCTTTACCCCAGAATCATTGAGTATAGATGGTGAGGGCCAATCAGAGTATAAACATGCTGGAATGATATATGAAATTAAATACTTAGAAATAGGGCCAGCTGGCATTCAGTCAAACATACTAAAGTAACCAAATCACTCATTTTAACTGTCTGAATAGGAGGAGCCACAGGCCTAAGTTATCTTCAAATATGAAGTATCAGTTTGTCAGGGCTATTCATATAAAAATGCATTCAGTAACCATAATTAAATGTGCGTAAGGTGATTTTTGTTCATTCTGTTGGCCTGGAGGTCTTCAAAATCTTAGACTTTAATGTTCTTCTATAACTGACATTGAAATGAGTCTGCAAATTAGACAACACAGAAAACTACAAGCATGTTTATTTGTGCTTATGGTCTCAGTTTTCAGATGGTATTTCAATTAGTCTTCCTTGAGTGAAAATAAAAGAACCTTAAAAAAATCTTTAAAATCACGTGTCCTACAAAACTACAATTAGAAGAGCTTGAAAAGTAAAGATAAGTACAGTCAACTACCAACCAAGGAAGATTCACTGAAAATATTCATAGGAGACATTCAATTAAAAAATAAATTAAAGAATAAATCTGAGAAATGAAGTGACAAATTTGCAGAATGGGAGATAGTATTCAGCCCACTAAATTATCAAGCTTTACCTAGCGAATACAATCTTTGAACCCTAAGATTATATACCAAAGATGGAAAACAGATACACTAAATTTCAGTTTCTGGCATTTTGCTTTCTTTTTGCCTTTAAAAGCTGTATTCCCCATACGACTGGTGAATGGAAGGAGAAGCTGTGAGGGCCGGGTGGAAGTTTACTTCAATGGAACATGGGGAACTGTTTGTGATGATCTCTGGGGCAGAAAAGACGCACAAGTCATATCAGGCAGGCAGGTTGGATGTGGCAACGTCATGTCAGCACCTGGGAAACCCTATTTTGGTCCAGGCTCTGGAGAAATTATGTTGGATAATGTGCGTTGCACTGGAAGTGAAAAACACCTTGATCAATGTAAACATGCAGGGTGGTTGTCTCACAACTGTGACCATAATGAAGATGCCAGTGCCATTTGTTCAGGTAAATTCTCTTTTCTCTCTCAAGAATATACAGCCCGTACTCCCAGGAAGCGACATACTTCACCACCCCGTATATAGGGAGCAGGTGCAGAGAAGGTTTTGTCCATTTCCCTTCCCCCTGCATTCAGCTCATTCCTTCTTTTCTCTGAATACTCCCAGCTAACATTCAAAACTACTGTTTGACCTCAGTAAACCTAGTGAAGACACCAAAGGTATGAAACCAGAATTAACTTTAAAAGGCTTATGGAAATGACAGATGTAAACCATAGTGTTCATCACATAATAGGGTTTGGGGATGTTGTGCGGGGAGGGGCGGGGGGGTTATGTGCTAGTCAGTCATTCCAGGGAAGGTGCATTAGTCAGGAGAGCTACACTAGACAGACACAGATGGTAGAATTTGGGCTAACTGAACTTAAGGTTTTGCCCATGATTGCAATAGGTTCAGGATTTCCCTTGGAGCATTAAGAAAACCTGTGTGATTTTTATAAGGTGGGAAACAATGTGAGGACAAATAATAGGTCTAACTTACCTTTCTATATTTTTGCTGCCCAAGATTCAAAGAGCTAGTTTTGATCTATAGAGCCCAAAACTTCCTGGGACCTACATACCTAAGGGACCACATTCTCCTTCATGCCTCAGTGCAATCCCTGAAGTCAGCTGAGCACAATCTCCTGTAAGTGCTGCCATTACACCAATTCCACTTGGCAAAAATGTATGGGAAATTGTTCTTAGCCATTGATCCTCAGCTCTAGGATTCCCTCCCTCTTCAGGCCCACCAATCCTGAGGCTGGCCATCTATTGGAAGTTCTGCAGGACCTTTCTGTTTGGGTGGTCATTTAGGACCCAAAACTAGGCTGAGATATTGTTGACTAGGTCTCTGCTATATTTTGTTTTATTTTATTTATTCGAGTTGCCCTTTTAAATTGTTCTGTTCCACTTGCTCTAAGCAGACCTGAACCTTTACTGGGAAGGCCAACATAAATCCCATTAGGGCTGTGCGAAATGGCACCTTTCCGTTTTGCCTTGAGTGTCGATATTTCGACGGAACAGCATTCCATTTCAAATTGAAACAGCTGTTATATTCCACCGAAACAGAAAGGCTGTTTCAATGCTGTTTCAACATTTTGCTGGGGATGGGAAGTCAGCCCAGCTCCCTAGATAGCACCAGGGGCGGGAGGCAGCCAAGCTGGCCTGCTTCCCCATTCCCTAGTGCAATCTAGCGCTGGGGATGGGAAAGCGGCCCAACTGGGCTGCCTCCCAATCCTAGCACAATCTAGCTAGATCCCAGGGATAGGGATCTAGTGCCAGGGATGGAGAGTCAACCCAGCTGGACTCACTTCCCATCCGCTGCCGGATCTTGTGCTGGGGATGCAAAGTCATCCCAGCTGGATTGACTTCCCATCCCCAGCCTGTGGTTGAAACATTTCAACTTTCAAAACATTTCAACTAGCCTCATTTTGATTCGAGGCTATTTTGACGGCCTTTGTTTCATTCCAAATTTTGCTGTTTCAACCTCGAAATTGGTTGAAACCATGTCGAAACGAAATGGCCAGCAAAATTTCACACAGCCCTAAATCCCATAAATAAATAATAATAATAAAATAAAACCACCTTAATATTAAAACAACCCCAAATACAATGTAAACATTTTCTGTGTTCCCCCTGGAGTACCTTTCATTTTGGAAAAGAAGACCCCACCCCCAGTTGCTTGACTCTCCTGGCATTATTTTCATTTTAATAAAGTACATACAACTGGAATAACTGGATAACTGGATAACTGGAATTAGCATCTATTATTGCATATGGCCATTTTCTTTCAACTGTGCTGGTGACCAGGACAATATTGCCATCCTGTTAAAAGGAAATACTAGAGAGAGATATACAGTGCTATTCTGAGGAATATGTGTGTTTTTCCATACTTCTCCTGTGTAGACTTATCATTTTCCTTTAAATCATATAGCTTTTTTCTTCTTCAAAATTAGAAACCATGTAAATTGATGAGCAATTATGTCTTTTTTCTACAATAACCTTTTCTACAGATGCCAGACGCACAACTCCAGTACCACCTAGTAAGTCATGAATTTTCAATTATTTTAACTATTTTCTTGCATTCCCTATAATTTTATAGTTGAATAGTCAGACTTGTCATAGTGTTAGTGTTTTTGTCCAGTCCAGATTTTAAATTTCTCTAGCCATGCACTCTCCCAAATGACTGCTGTGTATATATTATGTATGTTTTGGAGTTATATTTTTACCAGCCCACTTCTTTACAAAGCCACAGGACTCTGATTTTTGAGTTACAGGACTGTTTAGACCTGCAAGTATAACAATGATGAGCTGGGGTTCTTACATTAGGTTTTCAGAAAGATTGACTTAAATTCATTTCTACTTTTGTTCCTTAAGCATTTAGTTCTGCACTCATGATGTTAATAACAAAAACCATCCACATTCACTTAATAATAGTAATTAGCTAGTGCCTTGGGAATATACTTGTGTCTCACTAGAATTTAAGAACTAGTGCATTCATTCATTTTTCCACAAAGCCTAAAACCCAATTTTTTTCACCAGCCCTTTAGTTCTAGCTTTTAAAACTCAATGTTAGTCCCCTCTAATTAATTTATTTCTTTAACCACCTGACAGCCTCCATGCATAGCACAACACCAGAACCACAAACCTCCTTTACATCCACTTCAGCTCCACAGATGAGTGTAGCAATCTCAACTCTAGAGTTACTGACTACAACTTACAAAGGTAACAAAATATAATGTAAACATAACCTAAAAGGCACGTTGGAATATTATATGCAGTTAAATTACAGGAAACATGGGTAACTAAATTCATTCTGCTAAGTGTTCTAAAATACTGAAGCTGCTATCCAAAAAGTACATTAACCATTCTGATACTTTTTGTGCTACAAATTGAAGACGTTTTTATTGCTCAGAAAAAAAATAAATACAATGGCTATATTTTTATGGAGATTAATCCTTTTCTGAAAACCTGTTATAAAATTTATTCTGCCATAAATTATCAAGGCAGAAATTGTCACTGGCCTAATTATCTTGATCTTTGAAATCTCAGGGCTGCCAGGCATTATGGAATAACACGCACAAAATCATGCACCTACATGGGAATCCAGTCAGAACTGCATGTTCTTATTATACATAATTCATCAGAGCCTGCTTGTTAAATGATCGTTTAGTGTCCCATAGGATACAACCTGCTTAAAATGTAGAAAAATGAATTAAAAAAGGAATAGTGACAATCTATTGTGGAAGCATTTAATAAGAGAAGTTTAGGGCTGGATTTAGTCAGGTTAGCCAAATAAATGAGTCAAATGGCTATCACTACTGAAACTGCATACATACATGCTGCTGTCTTTAGGTGTATTAATCTCCATGGTAATAGATTCTTTTGCTTTAAATGACTACGTTTGTTGTTATAAACTGAGTCATTAAGAACCATTCTCATCAATAAATTAAGCGACTGTGGCATTGATGCCTACACAGTTGGACGGGTAAAAAACTGACTGAGGGGCGTATGGCGGGGCACTGTGTGTGCCTGCCACTTTAAGGCCCTGGAGCTGGCCTAATGAAGGCAGCCATTTTAGGTTCAGGGCTGCCCATATAAACAAGGCAGTTTGGCTGCTGGAGGTCAGGCAACAACATTGCCTGGCCAGAGGGCTGCAGAGTTTGATGTGGAGGTAAGGGAAGAGCTGTAGGGGATGGATTGGAGGCTCCTGGTCCTGGGCATGACCTAAAACTGCACCCTGCCAGGAGTGGGTGGCCTGGTGGGGCTCCCAGTGGCACGGGAGCCTCCCAGGAAATGCCAGGCCAGTGATCACCCTGGTGAAAGGCAAGTCAGGGCACCTTAACCCCTAGATCCTCAGCTTCGGGTGGGTTGCATTCCATCGGGGGTAGTTGTGGGGGTGCAAACCCCAAGGAGGAGAGTGGAGAGTTGGAGGCCAGGTGTGGCCGATGCCACCTGAGCCCTGCGGGGGTTCGAGACCCCAAGAAGGAGAGTTGGGAGCCAGGTATGGCTGAGGCTGCCTGAGCCCTGTGGGAGTTTGAGACCCTGCGGTGGGGAGTTGGGGCCAGGCACAGCTATGGCTACTTGAGCCCGCAGAGGAGGGAACCCCCGAGACCCTGAGTAAAGGGGGTGTGATGAACAGTGAGAAGCCCCCAGTGGTGAGGGGGGCAGTGTGAGAAGCCCCCAGTGTGAGGGAAGAACGGGGGCTCAGCCAGAGAGTGAGAGAGCTGAGTCCTGACCCCAGTAAGTCCTCCAATGCGGGGAGGCAGAGTTTGGGTCAAATATAACATCCATAAGAGCACCACAACCTGCTGCCCAGGGGGGTAGTGAAAGTCCCCTGTGAGACCGGAAGGCACCAGTCATGGTGTGAGGTACCCCAGCTCCCCATGTCTGTGAAGGAGGACCCAGAGAGGGGGACCCCGGGAAGAAAGTATGGGTCATACAGTGAGGCCTGCCAGAGCTTCCCCTGACTGGCCCAGGTGGGGGGCCAGGACCAGGAGGGTCAGAAGGGCAAGGAGGCCCACTGAGAGGGACGCCCAAGAGCCAGGGCCCTGGCTCCTGGTTGGCCTGGGGATGGGCCGGGGCTAGAGGAGCCGAAGGTCCCAGTGAGGGGACCGCACCAGAAGGGGAACCAGTGGCCGGGAGATATATGGCCCGGTATGACGGTGGCAGAGTCCACCTGATACTCCCCCCTCTGTGCGACTTTGGTCAGGCTGCAATTGGAGTACTGTGTCCAGTACTGGGCGCCGCACTTTAAAAAGGAGGTGGTCAGCCTGGAGAGAGTTCAGAGGAGGGCCACCCGCTTGGTGAGAGGGCAGCAGGACAGGCCCTATGAGGAGAGACTGAGGGACCTGAACCTGTTCAGCCTCAGCAAGAGGAGGCTGAGGGGGGACCTGGTGGCTCATCAGGGGAGATCATCAGCAAATAAGAAGAGCCCTGTTCTCCCCAGCACCACCTGGGGTCATGAGGATCAATGGTAATAAGCTGATGGACCATAGGTTCAGGTTAGAGATCAGAAGGCAATATTTTACAGTTAGGGTGGCCAGAATCTGGAACCAAGTTCCCAGGGAAGTGGTCCTCACCTCTACCTTGGGCAAATTCAAAAAGAGGTTAGATGATCACCTGTCTGGGGTCTTGTGAACCCAGCATTCATTCCTGCCTGTGGCAGGGGGTCAGGTTAGATGATCTGTTCAGGTCCCTAGCTAGTATGAAGTGATTAAACTATGAAACCTCGAGGGGAGAATATGTGTGTTGATTTTTTTTTTTTTTTTTACATTAGCAGATATAACCCAGATGTCCTCTGAGTGGAGATTTCTAAATAATTTGAGACAATTAGGGTGTCTTTACATGTGCTCCGGGAGGCCAGGGGATGACGCTTTAATTAAAGCAGCTCTGAGAACTGCTTTAATTAAAGAGCCTGCAGCTTTTTGTGTATTCAGTGTCCTAAGCCTAGAAATGGTGGCGGGGGTACTTTAACTGAAGTTCGTTCACTTTAGTTAAAGTGCCATTTTGAAGCATGGGGATGCCGAATACTTGAGACACAGAGGCTGCTGGAGCACGCTGATTAGCACACTCCAGAAGACTGGATTAATTACAGACTCATAATTACAGCACGTCAGAGCAGCGTCACCACACATCTGTAGGCAACCCTTACTTTACAATAGTCATGATGTTTCAGACATCACAAGTGTCATGATGTTTTTGACCAACTTAGTTTCTTTACTTCTCCCATTAATGGATCCTCCGAAACTTCCCATATGGACACTGTGTCAACTAGTAAGGCTACAGACAGATGCAAACCCAGAAATAACTGTAAGACTCACAGCCCGCTTCCTTATGGAACCATGCCAGTCCATGGTATTTCAGGCACATGCCTCTCTTGAGCAGGAGAGAGGCAGGCCAATTTGTTGTGTTTATGATGTTTGGTGTTGGGAAAGGTAACACTAGGAAATTTGCTTCTGCTCTCACCCCTGGAACACTCACTCCTATGCTCATTGTGCCATTTTTTAAAAAATCCTCACTTTTTATAATTATAAAAGTAGTTTGTATTTACCTTGAAAATGCAATTTAGAGCTACTACACCAGAAATTAAGGTCCAGCACTTTAAACCATATTTCCACAAACTATAAATTAAGAAAAACCATTGGGTAAATGAATGAAACCGAACTAATTCTAATAAGTGCCCTAAAGAAGCAAAATGACTATACAAAAATGTATTCTTAAAACCTGTATATAGGTTTTGCATCATAGATAAAACATGGTAGAAAAAAATGTTAGCTCATTGCTCAGGAAAAAGGATCTGCATAACATATTTTAATAGCGTATTAATATTTTTGCCCACTAATTTATAGGATGGGTTCAGGCATAAATTGTACAGCAGAAAGAGCTACTATCCTATGTTTTCTTGATCTTTTAAAATATCAGGCCAGCTGGAGATTATGGAATAATTTACATTTAACTATATACCTCAACCACTTATCATGCCCATAAAGTAATAGCAGTCAACTTTAGATAGTTAAATACCTGGTGCTTCAGAAAAGAAATTAATCAATGACAAAAGCAAGGCACCTGCCTGCACTTACAGTACTATTTAGCTCTGAGTAACAGCAGGCAAGTCTAACCCAACACATGAGATGTTAAGAGCTAATGCACTTAAATAACTTTTCCTCAAAACCTGATTTCAAACCATTTCAAAGTACCCAAACTCTAGTTACTATTCCTAATTTCTAGTTTTCCCTAATAATGTATTTTTCCAATCCCCTAAAGGCACAGCAGACAACACAGATACCTTCTCTGCTTCCGTCTCCATCACGGAGGAAAGTAGAACAACCTCTACTCCAGGATTACTAACTTCTGCTTGTAGAAGTAAGAAACCATAAGATTGTAAATGTAATTTAGCAAACATGCTGGAATAATCTATGCAAATAAATTACGGGAGAAAGGAAAGATCAGCAATCACCCTGTTAATCCTTCTAAAGTGGCAACTTTCTGACATAAATGTGAAGAAGGAGTCAGCTTTATGTTCAAAGTGGCATCCTGTCATTCTTATGTTTTTACAGAACATTTGTATAATCACAAATATAAGTAAATTATGGTGAAATATTTTCAGATGCTGCTTCAGTTTGCTTCCTGAATGACAAAAAACAGAACTCAGCAAGTCTAGTGATGCTTCCAGAGTACTATACATTAGCGCTATACGACTCAGAGGACGCATCTACATGAGACGCTTACTGTGCATTAGCCTAATAACACTGCACAATAGCGTGGCATGGCAAAAACCATGTTACTAGCCTACTGTACAGTGTTATTAGGCTAATGCACAGTAAGCATCACTAAATAACCATTCACCAGCGCTACTGTGCAGTAACTCTGGGCACTGTGCATTTAATTAGTACTTTATTAACTCCTAACTAAACTAAATGCACAGTATCTTAAGATGCATTAATGAACATGTAGTGAGTGGGGGATATGTTCATACTAAGGGTAAAGATCTTGAACTGCTTTAAGACTAAACTGTGCAAGTTTATGGAAGGGAAAGCACGATAGAATAGGACAGGGGTTTTCAACCTTTTTTTGGCCGGTGTACTCCCGGCGGCCGGCTGAGAAGCAGGGAGTCCCCTGGCTGGTTGATGAGCATTGTGGGGGGAGGAGGGGGAGTCCCCAGGCGGCTGATCAACAAGCTGGGGAGGGTCCCCTGCACACGGCAGCGAAACCAGTAGCACCAGCCACAAAATACGGAAGTGCCCCTGTGTAGTTTCTCCACACTGCTGCCACGTACTCTCTGGGGGCTTTCCAAGTACCTCCAAGGGTACGAATACCCCTGGTTGACAACCCCTGAAATAGGGAATTGTGTCTCAATAGTCAGACTTTGATATGTGGAGTGACATATTTGTAGTCCCCAGGTTGAGGTTTAAAAGTACTGCCTGCTATGCAGAAGATATCTGGTAATCCCCTGCCTCAGGGCTTTTGTTGGTGGCCAGCTGGGGTCAGGCAGGAATTTCTTTTCCCCTCAGTGAATGCACTGGAAAGTTTTTCAGTTTCTTCAGACACAATGGGACTTTGACCACAGCTAAGGTTGGGGATTTGACTAATGTGTGCTGATGATTCTTCCTGTTTCTAGCAAACCTAACGGTTATTATTTTAGAAAGCCTGAATCTTGGAGCCATACCAACCACCGAACTTGGGGTCAGGAAGGAATTCATCCTATAGGTTAGACTGACACAGGTTGCAGGGGCTTTTTTATTCCATAGAGCCTTTCTATAGGCTCTTCTAAGCATATATTAATGAATCACTTCCCTGGCATTGCAGTGGCAGTCCCCCTGTCTCCCCTGCTTTTGTCTGTGACGTGTTATAGGTGTTCTTGGGTGTTGTGTCCTGTATTTTTGTATGAGAATTTTAAGCAGTAATTTTTCATTTTCTTTTGATTAGTAACTGCCTAAGGACACAGGGGACTGGACCCAAAAGCCCAGTGAGCCCCTTCCAGTTCTGTGTTCTCTCCTTCTGCGCCACTTTTCCATCATGGGAGGTGTCGTGAGCAACACGGGGACAACATTCTTCGTACAGACTCACTTCTGCACAGAGCCTAAAAGCTCAGTCTTTACACCAATGCTCTAATTTTAATTTTTCAAACTGATTGCTCATTCTCTCTAATAATTTCTTTCTTCAAACTTCTGACAGCCTCAGTGAATGATGCAAGACAACCAGATCATTTCATGTCCTTCACCTCCCTGCAACAGGACAGTCAAACAACCTCTACTTCAGAATCACAAACCATAGCTCATGAAGGTAATTGAGAACTCAGTGCAAATATGTAAAAAACAAAAGACTCCTGGGATAATTTAGGCAATTTTATTTCAGGAAATATACAGGACAGGACCAAATTCATTCTTTTAAGTATTCAAAAAGGTATCCATAGGTAGCGAAACTATTATCAAGAATGCACATTTTTCAATATTTATTTTTAAATTTTGCACAACATAGAAAAATCATTATCTAGAAAAACCAATGCAAAAGACTTTCTTTTGTACTTCTTGTACTTTTCTACAAGCCAGTTTATGGACTAGGCTGAGGCATAAAGTATGGAGAAAGAGCTACTGTCCTGAATTATCTTGATCTCCAAAACATCAGGGTGCTGCGGCATTGCTAAACAATTTCCACATAATTGTGCAACTAACGGGTATCTAGTTACCAAAACTATGCTCGAAAATATTTATAAATGCCGATGGCCTGATGAACTTAAACTTGGAGGATAAGTGCAAGTTTGCTAAATTGTCACGGTGCTGAAGTCATTATATAAATAAGATGACATAAGTGACATGTAGCTATCATCTCTGTATGTTGTCACATGCCCTCAAATTTTTGTCATTAAATATATAGAACATCCAACCAAAAATCATTATTTGAATAGCCTTCATTAGGAGTGCTAGTATATAGTCTACACATGCACTTTAATGCACAGTATCCTATTTTATGGCACATTCAAGCATCACGTAAAAAAAAATTCAATTACGCAAATATACAGTAAAATAGGCTACTGAGCATAAAGCATCACTTTAAAAATGTGCTTTTTCACTACTGCACATTAGGGCAGCTTAATGCACATTTATTTAGTACCTCACATTGGAAGTACTAAATTTAATGTACATTAATGAACTTTTCTTAATGCACATGTAGACATGCCCCATCCCATGTACATTGTTGTACAGTACAGCTAGATTCTTCAAGACTCATGAGAGTGTTATTTCATGAAGTATTAAATATTGACCTTTAAGAAAAGCACCCAGCATTTTGTGAAAGTATTACAAAAATTGACAAGAGTATCTAGGAAGAAGCAAAAAAAATGAGGATGAAAAGTTAAAATATGGCTTCTGAATAAAGGCAACCAAAAGGATATTTTATTTCTGCATGTTTGGTAAGAATAATAATGCCACATAAAGATCTCAGGAGCTTTTTAATATCCAAAAAAATAAGAAAAAAGTGATGGATTATGTTTTCAGAACTTATAACAAGAAGGTTTAGGCTGGATAAGAAAATTGGCCTCTTCTCTGAGGTTACAGGAACGTAAACTAAGATTCAGATTAATACTGTAGACAAATGAAAGGCTAGATAGTCATATACTAAATATTAAATATGTGGCTGGACTGACTAGTAACTTAATTTCCATGTCAAATTTTATTTTTCTTTAAGTAAGTTTACTTTTCCTATTCTAAAATTAGTATCAGTGTGCGATGGCATGAATTGTTTGGGTTTGTAAATATATTCTTATATTAACACATGCTGAATACACAATTCCTGTAGTATGGGATAAGTCAAGGCTCATGAATTGTATCAGACATTTACCTTCCTATATCCATGAATGCCCTAATGTATTTGTCATGGTCAACTTTCTTGCATTACTCTTGCATTTCAGGACCCCCTATTTTCCAGATGGCTACAACATCTGAAATCATTAGGGCATATTCAAATCAAAGACAGGTGGTGATTGTGTATGGTTATCTACCAGTCTACCACTTCCTAGGGCTAGAACCCGCTTGGTGTTTTACTTACAGTCCTTTCTGTAAGGAGCTAAGAATATAAACCACATCAACATGTTGTGTTTTGTGATGGTTTGGGAAGTGCTGAAGAAGAATAAACAAAAATTATTAAACCCACTTAACTCTTGTTCCAGTTCTACGTTGATAGTATGAACAACCTCTGAACTTGCCTATAAATATAAGAGGAATACTAAATGCTTATTAACCTGAAGATACAATTCTGACCTATCTTACCATTAATTAGGGGCTAGCACATTGCCACACATCTCTACAAAGTCTGGAATCTAAAAACTTTTTCAACCACCCAATTCTAGTTTTCAGTACTAGATACCAGTGATGTCTAACAATGATATTCCTCAAGCTTCTAACAGGCACTGGAAGGGGCCACAGATTCTGCCTCTGCTTCCACTTCCCACCACAGAGGAGAGTAAAGCAACTTCCACCCCAGAGCCCTCGACTACAGTACTGAATGGTAAGAAACGGCGCGTTATTGGCATCCAAGAAAAATGCCAGAATGATGTATGCAATTAACTTGCTGGAAGCAGGCTTTCTGTCAAGCACTCTAGTAACTTAGCTTCCATTGTAGATTGCCTAGGAAAAAGAGGGCTTGCTTCCCACTTAGTAAAATTCTTCAACCTTCTAACTGTCTTGTACTCCTCCTGATTGTAGTGCCGTAAGCACAAAGTCTCTTACCCAGTCACCCCCCTTACTAAAAAGGGGCGCGAAAAAACAACATACCATCTGACATCAAAAATGACGAGGGGGAAAGAAAGAGTGAAACCTTTAAAAACCGCGCCCAGTCCGAACCCAGCAGAAGCCATTTTAGGACTCAATCAATCAGTCTGCCATCAAAAACTCCCAGCGTAACCCCTCCCCCTGCGTATCGACCCGATTTACGATCCGTCAACGAAGAGCGAATTACCAGTCTGCTTGTAACTTAGCTAAAACAGAAAGTATTTAATCAAGCTGCTGTGCCTACGCGTCTCCATCATCGGCGTGTAAGTAAACAAAAATAAAAGCTTCTTTTCTACAACTCGTAAATTTTGTACCCTAGCCTGCGATCAACAGACTCCGTGACCCATAGCTAGAGAAAATCTTACTCCCTCCCTTAAAGGCAAAACGAACCTCTGCACAGTGCCTCAGGTTTTAACCCTGCAGCGTGTGACACTAACAGGTGCTACAGAGTCCACAAAGTCTTTCTCTGCTCCTACCGCCACCACAGAGGACAGTGAAACAAGCAATACCCCAGAAATCTTGACCACAGGTTTGGCTGGTAAGGAACAATCAGAATATGAATGCAATCTTAGGACATTGCCAGAATGACGCATGTAATTAACTGCAAGATTCAGGAAGGAATCTAGCTAGCTAACTAGCCAGGCTTCCATCATATATTATCTAGGAATAAAGAAACACAAAGCTCATTCATCTTAAATTTTTTAAATAGAAGGCAAGAGCCCCCCCGACCTCCCACTGGCTGGTCAGCACCCCTTCCCCCCTCCCCCCACAACAGCCCAGAGCTCATGCAGTCCCCAGCCCTCCCTGTGCCTTTCTAAGCAGTCCAAGCTGTGGCGGCAGCAGCTCCTTCTGGCTGCCACCACTGTCGGCCTCAACCCCATGGTACTGGCAGGGACCTGGATGTGCAGCCCTGCCCCGGACAACTTTTTTTGCAGAACCCCCACAAAAGTCAAAGTGCAAGTCAGACCCTGGCTGGAAGGGTTTACAAATGTGACCGTGTCATTCCCAATGTAACTGGGAATTCAGTCACTAAATTTGCATTTGCCACGTAGTGATATTTACATATGCAAGCTGCTTGGATAGACATTTAACCGAACAATCCAACTTGTGCTCCCAAGCTACAACTTTAACATTCCTGTTTTATTTTTTCCCAGAACAGAAATGACCATGCATAAAGGGCAGGATGGTAGGGGTGGGTGTATTTTAGGTAGATACATCCCTCATACAATCTACTAGACACAGGGATTAGCAACCTACAGATCTAGGCTATGAAGACGGTGGATACAGCCTACAGCAGCTTGTGCAATTTGGTGCATGTTCCTGCTGATGCAGCAGAGGAGGTGTCCACAGGGTCTTACCACCTGTCTTGTTCCATATTCTCTCTGCCACATCTGTTTATCACAAGGGGTTGCTGGGATTTGTTGCCCTTGGCAGGGACAGCATTGCAAGTAGCAACCCATGATACACTTCTGATGTACAGCACAAGATATTAAAGGCATTTGCAGCATGCCAGTTTCCCAGAAAATATGAGATCCAAGCTTTTCCCCCAGAACATAGGTTTAGTTTCTATTATTAGAATAGAATAATAGTTCTATTATTCTCTATAACTAGTAAATTGATTAACCTTCAGATAGGCACTACTGAGTCCCCAGATGCCACAGAGGAAAGTGAAGCAACTCCTATTGAAGAACCCTTGTCTACAGCTTTTGGTGGTAAGGAGCAATCAAAGTGTAAATCAAATCTGAAGAAAATTCAGAATGATGGATGTACTTTAATTGCAGGGCGGAGGCAGGATCAGCTGCCAGTCTCTTGAACATAAAGTAGCCAAGCTTTCATCACTAACTGAATTGCTCCACATATTCTTCTGAAGTACACATTTAACTTTAATGAGTCTCCAGAAGAGGTAGTCTATGGGTTAGGTGTACTTTAGGGAAGTATATACTCACATGGTCCCCTATGTTCATTAGGGGATTAATAGGAATTTGGCATGCTATATTAATTGCAGAGTGTAAAAATGGCAGCCGAATATGGAGTAAAATGCTAAGATAGGATGTGACATATTTGAGTGAAGTGACACAACATATTAAAGGTAAAGATGTCTAAAGTTCAATGTGCAGCACTTTAATAAAAAAGAAATAGGTTATTCCGTCATAGTTTGGATTTTCCAAATAAACTGTGCAAACACTAGATCAAGACCCTTGTCTGTTTAATATGCCAAGCAAAGAAATAATGCCAAACAATGCCTTACTAGGAAATACATAGCAGTATGAACGGCTAAACTAGGACATCCTTTTGAAATTCCCAAAGCTCAGTAATACTATGAGTGGATGTGATCAGCATTTATAAGGGAACTTTGTGCTGCATATGAAACAGGCCTCTTCTCTCTAGTGTGTACGGAACATAAAGTATGACTGGGCTTTGTATTGTATTGTTGTCAGAGCAAAGTTAACATGGTTGTGCATAGAGCTGGCCTTAGGGAAAAGTGACACCCTAGGCAAACTTGTATTTGATACCCTTTCTTTGAGTCTAAGTTTGTAGTAGTATTAGTGAAAGTTTAAGAAATAAAACCCCAGGGGGAGGTGCTGGTCTGGATCAAAAGACTTCTTTCCCCCATGGGTAAGCACTGCTGCTGCTGTGCAGGGGCAAGTTGGGCAGACTGGAGCATGCACCACCCCACCTTCTTGTGCCTGGCCTGACTCCTCCTAGCAGTGGCTGGAGAAGTGGGGTGGACTTGGCTGAGCACTGCTCCTCCTGCCTGGGGCAGGGATCAGCCATGTGGGGCAGGGGGAGAGTACTGCTGTATGTGTAGGCTGCTCACACACATGTGCTTATGTGTGTATGCATGTCCCAGCTTACTAGAACTTATAGTCATAATTTAAAACTGAAAGATACTATTCCCAGGCAGAGCACAAGAAATATAAATGTTGCATTATTTCAGTTTCCCACAAAGCTTGAAACCCCAGTTTTTACCTGAGTTACCCAGTTCTAGTTTCCATGACTAACAGACCACTTTTGAGTAACAAGTTTAACAGTCTTCTACCAGGCACTGAAGAACCCACAGATTCATTTTCTACTCCTGTCTCCACAACAGAGGAGACTAAAGAAACCCCTGCTCCAGAACCCTCGCCTACAACTTTAGATGGTAAGGAGGAATTGGCGTGTAAACAGACTAAGGAAAATGCCAGAAGGATGCATGGAGCTCGCTCACAGGAAGTAGGCAGAATCAGCTGCCATTACTTCAAATGTAAAGTAGCCAGACTTCCATCATAGATTATTTAGGAAAAAAGAAACATGAAATTTAACACTTTTGAAATGTTCAGGTTCATACAAACACAGCCACTTCATCTCAATATACCTGAGAATCCAGTTACTAAAACTGCATTTACACGTAGTGATCTTTCCACGTGGAGATGGTTGGACAGAATTTTAATGGGGTGGTTCCAGATGTCCTTCCAGATTGCAAGTTGAACACCCCTAATTCTTCTTCCCAGGAATAGAAATGAGCATGAAGAAAAGGGCAAGATATTGATGTGGGTATATTTTAGGGAGACTTATTCTTCTCCCAAGAGTGGAAGAGCATGTCAGGATATGGTCATATTCTTCAGGTCATATTGCAAAGTGTAATATTGGCACCTAAATGATGAGTTAAAATGCCACAAGTCCTTTGGAGAAAATGAGGCAAGATGTATCTAAAGTTAAATGTGCATCACCTGAAAAAAGCTATCAGGAGGTTGTATACCCAGGGTTTAAGAGGAAAATAGCAACCGGTCTGTTGAATAGGCTAGATCAAAAAATACTGCGAATGTTCATGATTTGCACTTCTTAAAAGGAGCTTGGGGCTGGGTAAAAGATTGCTCTTTCTCTCAGTGGTTAATTGCAACATAAACCATACCTGGATTTTGTATAGCCATGTAGCAAATCAAAGTATTGCATATGGTATGCATTCAAGTAGGCCAGGAGGTCTCCAAGTTAAATCACTTGCACTTCTTTTTGATAGCATTACTTTTGTTCTGCAAATAAAATGACCATATACAAGAATTAGAATTAATGTTATTCTTTTTCCACAGTAACAGAAATTGAATACACAACTTCTGCACCATTTGGTGAGTCAGGATTATAAAGGGTGCTGCTGTAGACTGAGAATTGTCATAGTGTTAGGGCATGTGTAGATGAAACAGGGGCCCCAAATTGAAGTGGTGGGTTTTTTCATAGTTTCTAGGGTTGGAAGGGACCTGAGTAGATCATCTAGTCC
>NW_017728951.1:10457877-10490977 GCF_001723895.1 Crocodylus porosus | reverse complement strand
GAACAGCGCGGGCCCCCACTGCCCACATCCCTCCAGGTCGAAAATGACCATCCACCACCCCTCTCTGGGTGCGGCCCTCAGCCAGTTGGCAACACATCTGACTGTGTAGGTGTCAACACCACAGTCCCCCAGTTTCTTAATGAGAACAGAGTGAGAGTCTGTTTTAAAGCACTGCTTCCATTGAAGACCCTTTAAACCCCCATCTCCTGCCTCTCCAGTAGCAGGGAGGGCTAGCTGTTGGCAGGTGGAGAGGTCCCTGGGCTGCAGGGGCGGGTGGGGGCTGGTTCTTCCCTCCGCAGCAGCAGTGCCCCACCCAGGCAGCACCTGCCTGCAGGCACCTGGCTGCGGTGCCCCCTGGGACCGCCTAAGCCATGGAGGGAAGCATAGGGCCCCTGCACAGCTCAGGCAGGCAAGTTCCAGAGTGAGGGAGGGACATAAAAAAAAAATCATTGTTTTTTTCTTATGCAGAGCCTACCTTCCCAGGCTGCCTGCAGGGCTTCCTGCAGGGCCCCTGAGCTGAACGGATCCTGGTGCTTCGCTCTGCGGCTGTAGGGTAGCAAACTAAAACTCCTCAGAGGAGTTTTAGTTTGTTGTGCCCCAAGTCATTTGAGGCCCATTATGCTGGCAAATTTGCTACAGCGGCTGGAATTACTGCGCAATACACTGCCAACGTGTGCAAATACCAACACCAGTGAAAAAGCATTTAACCCGCTTTAAAGTGTCGTGCACACATGCCCCTCACTTCATCTATACACAGCCTTACTGTCTTCCCCAACCTAGTTCCTAAAACTCATGTGGAAATCCATTCTCCACCCCTTCCCAAATGACTACTTGGTCTTTCATAGCAAGACACAACCAAAAGTAAGATCAGTGTCTGAAGGGCATGGTTAACCACATCTAGATGGATCTAATCCTTTCTTCGTATTTAATCTGCAACTCTCTCTTGAGCTAAGAATAAAAATATGCCACCTTGTGGGGCTTTGTGATCTTAAATATTTACCTCCCCCACACACACACACACTTTCTAGCTAGCTCCTAATGCGCCCACTTCTGAGGAAGAAAACAACAAATCTCCAAAGTTGCTTATGTCTCTGCCAGTATGTGATTAATTATTAGAGTCCTGTATAATAATTAATTTCTTCAACCTTCTTACAGACCCTACAGATTCCTCCTCTGCTCTCAGCTCCACCAGAGAGGGGAGAGAAGAAACCACTGCAGAGCCCTTGAGTACAGCAGCACATGATAAGGAAAAACTGCAAGCAATTGCAATCCAAGCAACATGCTAGAAATACTCATGGAATTATTCTTTTGAAAGCCAGCGGGATCTGAATTTTCAATAAAATGTCTCAAATTTGATACGTTTTGACTTAAATTATGTAGGAAGAAAAAGCTACTAAGCTAAGACATCTTCATTTTTAGAATAGCAGGCTACTAAGATCCTATGGATATACTGATACAAAGAAAAGTACAGTCACCAGATAGTTCAAAATCCTGCATTGAGGAGAAAATTGAATGCAGTTCAGTGTGTGAGTAAACAGCAGGTAAAACTCCTACTAAGAAGCAGTTTACCCAATTCATAACTATGTAATAAATTGGCTTCATGCTGGGGATGGACACAACACTACCTCTCCCAAGGTGAATGTCCTCAGTAAGGCATATTATAGTGTTGGGCAATGTGGTATTGACAGATAATTTCCATATTTAGGAGGGTTGGATCCAGCCTGCCAGCTGATTGGATTCGTCCTGCAGGCAGGCACCCACCAATTAATTGGATCTGGCCCAGACGGAGGCTGACCCAGCTGCACTCCATATGGGGCTGAGTCAGGACTGACCACTTACTACCCAACTACTCCTGATATAACTAATCTTGCACCAAGGATGAGAACAACCACCAGTGTCTCAACTTTGACTATAGCTAAATTGTACAGTAGTAGTAATAAATCAGTAGAGTATATATTGTTGACCCACATCAGAAAAATGTAAAGGGCCAGTTCACCCTAACAAAGCCCTCCACCTTCTTACAGGCACTCCAGAGTCCACAGATTCCTTTTCTTCTTCCACCACCATCACAGAGGAGAGTGAAACAATCACTACTCCAAAATCACTGACAACTGCTATTGATGGTGAGGGACTGAAAGTGTAAACAAATATTTTAAATTTTTTGTTTTGCTTTTTATAATAAAATTTTATGAACAGAGATGGGAATTGATATTTTTGTTTTTCCACAGTAACAGATACTGGATACACAACTTTGATACCCTCTGGTGAGTAAAGCATTTTTAATGATTCTGCCCATGTGTTTTGCAACTCCCAGAATTGTCAAAGAATTAGTGTTTCTGTCCAACCTCGTTTCTCAAGCTCTCAAAGTGAAGTTTCCCCATCCCCTTCCAAATGATTACTACTTCTTTATCATGTATGATGCAGAAAGTTTGTCTGTATCTATCCAACAATCTGCTTATTAATGGAACCAAAATGCTCCTTCATATTTTAGCCAGTAACCCCACTTATGCTGAGAATATAAGCCATTGCACCTTTTTGTGTTTTTGATTCTTTGTCAAGGAAGATGAAGCTAAAACAGAATGCATTTCTACTTAGGCTTCTGAAGCAACCAGTACTATCACATTGATGTCAATGATAGAAATCCCCCAACTTTACTTGTTATTTAAACTGTAATTAGTGCTTAATTTTTAACCTCAAGGTAAACTTCTAGGATGTGATTTAAGCAAGACTTCTGACACTCCCATGACATTCTCATAAAAGAGAAATACAGTCCAGCTGAAAGTACTGTAAGGTGGATACATAACTGGGGTGGCAGGTAATCTGTCTAGGAAGAACGGGCCACTAACCTAAATAATCTTCGTTTTCTAAATATCAGTGTGGCAAAGTAGGGTCCCTGACTAGCCACAGAGCTAGTTTCCCCACCTGCCTCTGGGTATGCCACCCACCTGTCTTTTCTGCCATGCCTTGATGGAATATAATTGAGTGTTAATTAGGTGGGAAGCTGCCCATTATACACCCCAGTATTGGGAGGGGGAGCTATCTGCAGCTCCATTCCTGCCCTACACTGCAGCCCGAGCCTCCCAGATGGCATCTCAGGCAGTTGACTCAACTATCCCCTTCACCCATTAGCTGTGGCCCCTTTCAAAGGGACATTCAGCTTCTGTATAAGCGCTAGCCCCATCTCAGGCTAGTTGTGACCCCGAGCTTCTTCACTTCATATGGGCATCCCTCGCAGTGGGCCCCTGGCCCTTTTGACCCTTCCAGCCCTGGCCCCAGCACGCCTTCTGCCTGCACTCAGGGATGGGGGTGCCCCATTCCCGGCTTGGGTGCTTCTTGAAACAAGCCTGGCCCTGCATTGTCACTCCCCCAGCAGGCTCAGGCACTTCCTGAAGCTTACCTGGCCTTCCCTACTCTGATGGTATGAATAGCCCACCGGAAGGGGAAGGCTGGAGTTAAGGCACCCCTTCTCACCCTTCATCAAGGTGGTAACTGGCTTGGCATTTTCTGGGGGCTCCCACGCCACTGAGAGCCCCACTAGGCCACCCACTCCCAGCAGGATGCAGTTTTAGGTCATGCCCAGGACCAGGAGCCTCCAAACGATCCCCTTAAGCTCCTACCCTTACCTCTAGGACTTTGTATTCATCCTAGCAGCCAGGCAATGTTACTGCCTGGCCTTCCAGTAGCAAACCGCTCTGTTTATATAGGCAGCCAGGAATCTAAAACGGCGGCCGCAGTCAAGCACCTGCTGGCTGTTTGGCTCTGTCCCTGAAGTGGCAGGCACCAAGAGTGCCCTGCCACAATCAGGCTCTCAGAGACTTACAGAAACAACATCTGCATTTTGGAATCCTTGCACATGCAGTTGTTTGAACAGAGCTCTAACTGGTGTGTATCTCCATATTCTGGCACAACCCCCGCCCCCAGCTTTGTTTATGACTGCATTAATATATATCAGTGGAGTACAGAATTCTGCCCCTCATCCCCAAAGTTGAAAGACTTAAGGTATTGTGTCTGAAATCCAACTTTTTCATCAACCACCCACTTCTAGTTTCTATTATGATGTGCTAATGCTGTCTAATAAATTATTTCCTTACCTTCTAACAGATACTTCAGATTACACAGATTCCTTCTTTACTTTCACCTCCACCACAGAAAAGAGAGAAATAATCACTGTGCCAGAAAACCCCAAAATTTCTTATGATGCTGAGAGATAAAAATATTATTTTCCAGGAAACAGGCAGAATCAGTTGGTATTCAAATCTACTAAGATAGACGAGCTACGACATCACTTCAGTGGGAAGGAAAAACTGCTAGCCTAAGTCATCTTCATATAAGGCTTCTAGGGTCTTATGGACACATGAGCTTATATCCATTACTTAAACTGTATATGGTAACACTTGCACATCCACCGAACAGCAGAATTGTAGCTGGCGGCATCCTGATAGTCCCCCATAAACTATCCCTTCTATGTTTCTGTTTCATTTTTCCTGGTATGTGACTGTGTTAAATGAGCATTGAAAGTGCACTGATCCAGTGCGCATGTTAGTGCACTGATCAGGTGCACATGCTGTTCAGATTTTTCCTCAGTCCTTTAGAACAGAAACAGAAGACGAAGCTAAAATAAATCTTTGAATGATATGAAGACAAGAATAACTGCAGTCTGTTCTCTGTATCAGTTCACATACAATGGGGCATGCTCCTTAACAGTCGCTGCAGATTTAGGAGAGTACTGGGATACAGGAAATAATGCATTCAGCATGTAATACTGAATGCTAAAAAAGCCAAGTTTTGGGTGATAGAACTGAAGAGGATCAGGAGGCCATCTAGAGAGAAGCGAAAAAATGTTCTAAGAGGGTATAGTTATATTTGCAACTCCTGAATACAACCATCAAAGAGGATGCTTAATCCCAGCCTATTTTAGTTGTGCTATGTAAAGTTCTAGAGCATGGTCTGTTTAATAGGCCAAAACAGGAAATAATGTGAATGAATGAAATCAGCCTTTATTAAGGGGAATTACTCAGTTCCTAAGTCAGAGTCCCAAGTCCCACATTTGGCACCAAGTGTTAGCTCTGGATTTAGGACCTAGCGGCCATATCCATGACCCTCAGACCGACCATGACCTCTCCATTTGATAATAGGCAAATGTATTGATACACAGTGATAACAGAAAAGAAGTGATACAAGCAATCAAGCAATTCTGTATATCTACCAAATCCTAGAGCTGTCATCAGTACATGTGGCCAGGACGCAGGCTTCACCCTGAGGCATTCTCTCAGTTGTCAGATGTCAGCATGTCAGCAGTCTGGCGGTGGGATGCCGAGGCTTGCACCTCCCCTCCAGCAGGGTGGATGAGACAGGCTGGTGGTGTGCCCTCTGTCTGTGGTGGCTTCAAGGACTCCGGCCAGGGGACTGGGATGGGGAGCAGGTGAGGACAGGGTGGGACCCAGGTGGAGGACAACAGAGGGAGGGCAGAAGGGACCCTTTGCTACTCTCAGTCTCTGCTTTTGTATTCTCTTTCCCTCGTGATGACTCCTGATGACTCTTGATCCATGGCTATCGCTGGTTTGTCTCTCTGTGTTGTTGTCATAGTCCTTGTAGCTTATCACATGTACACGTAGTAACTTGGTCTTTTTGGGCATTTTCCTAATTTTGTCTGTTCCCCCAAAATGGGGACTCAGACCCCCCCTGCTCTGGGGCCTTGTTAGCTGGTGTCACTTTATCTTGTGTTATGGGCACTGTAGTACATTCTGCCAGTTCCCAGACCATTTGTCCTTGTTGTGTTAGCGGTATGGTACATGCCCCCTCAATAATGTGAATGAATGCAATCAGCATTTATTAAGGGGAATTACTTAAGGGGAATTAGCACCACTTCTCTTAGAATTTTACTTGAACATAAACCATAATTGTGGCTTGTATATCATGAAGGTTAAGTCTAGATCACATGGTTTCTTTGGAACATGTTATATATGTTGGTGGTGCCCTGCAGGGTGGTGTATCCAGAGCCATTCCTTGGGAGAGGGCAAATCAGGGTAACTACCTCGGGCCCCGTGCTTTGGGGGTGGCCCACCAACAGTCTGTACAGGCTGTGCAGACAACGCCATTGGCATGTGTCAATGGCGCCACCACTCTGCATGGCTCTGCATGCTGCTGGCTTCATGCTCTGGCTGCTCGTTCCCCCACCCCCGGGACCTTGCACAGGCTGATATGCCCCTAGGATCAGCTCTGGATGTATCATTCTCTTGCCTTTCCACATTGATCTCCTATTTTCCTTTAAATCAGTTTGCTTTTTACAGGAGTAAGATCTGAGGTTTTTCTTTTTCCACAAAAACTGACATTAACAACACAACTTTTGTGCCATCTGGTTAGTTACAACTTTCCTGAACCAATGATGTCAACAGCAAAAATCTGCCAACGTCACTTAAAATTATAATAGGAATTATTATTAGCTAGAGGATGCTATTCTGATACCCAGAACCAAATGTCAAGGGATAATACATATATATTTAACCCATTTTTCCACAAAGTCTGGAATGTAAACCTGTTAACCAACAATTCAGTTTTCAGAGAGAAGAGGGGGTCTTCTCAGTGTTTTTGTTTCGTTTGGTTTGGGTTTTTTGTCTTTTACTGATTGTTGTTCTCTTGTTCTCACTAATAAGTTAGTCCCTCAATTTTCTGGTCACATTTGCAGAAGACGTGACACCAGAACCCAGTATCTTCTTTACGTCCATTTCAACCCCACATGAAATGTTTACTACTGCAGAATCACTGATGACAGCCAATGAGGGTAAGGGACACTCACGGCATAAATCTAACCTGGAAGAAACATTGAGAGAAATGTACTCAATAAAACTGCTAGAAAAATGAAAGATAAAAACCAATCTATCAGGCACAATACTTAACTTAAAGCAGTAGCAAAACTGCATAATTTTAAATATGTATTTATAAAAAAAAAGGCATTATATTATTGCCCATTGTGAGAAATGCAGCTGATCTACTTTGTGGCCTATTAATACTTTCCTGCAATCCAGGTTATGCAATACATTCACCCATAAATTGTTTAACCAAGAGCCTATGCAATCTTCATTTTCCTAACCTAGGGCTGCCAGTGCATTATGAAATAATGTAGATTCAGCTGTGCGCCTAAAGGGGCATTCAGTTATCATGACTCCATGTTTGTATGTCTTGACCTAACTGGTGTCTAACTGGAGGTGGATAAATCCAGTTGTCACATTTTTTTTCTGGAACCAAGACAGCATAGAAGTTAGGCAGGATACTTATTTGTAACTTCAAACCATGTTTATCATTAAGGTATAAGTACATTAAGGCACAATTGTTTAGTGCTGCATGCTGAATATATTTCCTTGGTAGCTGGATTATTTTCCATATGAAGTTTTTGCTGTTTCTTAATGCAGTTTGCTTTTGTTGTTCTCACATTTTAGTGTCTATGTCCTGTGATGAGAATTGATGCTTCTGCTTTTTCCACTTTAACAGGTACTGGAAGCACAACCCCTGTAGCAGCAAGTAAGTCAAGGCTTTGAATTATCTTTGGCATATACTTTACAATATTTCTTTTGCTACCTTTTACACTTGACCCTTTTACTCGCATCTTGTCTGGGCCAATTTCTGAGACTCTTCTAGTGGTGGGGTTTGCATTGCACCACTTTTCTCATCGGTTGTGTCCTGGAGTAAGTTGTGTATCCTTATGCATTTGGCATTACCTTGGGTATTCAGGGCAGAATCTGCTCTATTCAGGCAGTGTTCAGGCTCTTTCTAGGTTCAGGAAATCTCTTAATATTGAAAACACAATGAATATATTAACATTACAAATGCTATATCCTGTGCTCTTCTCAGAGGCTAGTGAATTGAAAGTACAGGTGTTCAGATCACGTTGAAGTCTACCACAGAGGAAGCTGGACAACCATCTGTGATGATACCTGGGACAAAAGATGCTGTGGTTGTATGCAGACAGTTTAGGTGGAAAGGCCACTGCAGTCCAGGTCAGTGCTTATTTTGGTGAAGGCTTTTGAAGTATTTTCCTAGATGATGTGCAGTGCAAAGGGAATGAACCCTCTCTGAAGCAGTGCTCTCACAGAGGTTGGGGTCCCCATAACTTGTGTCCACCATGAAGATGCTGGTATCATCTGCTCAGGTATTTTTCGGTTCCTGTTTCATTTCATATAAAATGTACTTGTTAGGAATAACATGCAATCCTTTAAGTGAAAAGCTCAGCTTGAAGGAGAATGCTATGGGCACCTGTTAGCAAGGGAATCTGTTTCAGTGGCCTGGAAATGCAGGCATGTTACAAGGGTAACCAGTTGAAGGAGAGCAGCATGGTCCATTAGCTCATCAGCTCTTTAATCACTAGAGAATACAGCCAATTCTTCCACATGATTCCATGAATTTGAACCCTTCCGGGTTAATCTCTGTTCTTTCTGCAAAGGTTGGAGGTCAAATTTCCCCTCCTGTTGGAGAATTTAGGAGAAATTCAGACAGGGGCAGTGTTACACTGCAGAGCTTTCCTTGCTGTAGGGCTCCATCTGCTGGGCTTCACAGGGTCATTGGCATCACTGTAGTTACCTTTTCCAGCCCACCTGTCTGCACCGGCCACTTCTTCATTTCGATTTGGAGTTTCCTTATATTCTCTCCTTCTCACTCTTTTTCCTGCATTGAAATTCTACCTAATTTGACTTCTTGTTCCTCAATATCTGATGACATTTATTTCAACATATTTTTACTAAAGACTAAGCATTTCACTTAGTTTCCTGTTATCTTTTTTTATTATTATGTCTTCAACAAACCCCAGAGACACATACTATAAGAGGTAAGCCTTTTTCAGCCTAATTTTAATGAATATTCTCCAGTTTTACATAACGATTTAAAGGGCAGAAAATTCTTACGGAAAGCAGTTACTGGTTCCCTGGTTCCTGTATCCTGTTCATTATATAAACCAGTCTGCATTCTCACTCAAATAGCAGATTTCTGTAGAAGGAAGTCCAGCTTCTCCTCAGTGAGTTTCTTTACCACTTTTTTTAAAGTAATTCTGGTTATGAATATTCTTCAGATTCTTCTAAGCACCCCTGCCATGTTCTGCTATGCTGTAGCGACATAATTGCAAACTGGGATTTGCGTTGTTTTTCAAATGAGAACAGGAATAACTTCCTCCATAATGCAGCATCAGTTTGCTCATACTGCCCTCGGATTAACTTCTCTCATGGGCTAAGTATAGACAGTCAAAAAGCCTGGGGCTGAATTAATTGAATCTTTGCAGGTGTTTGTGAGGAGTGAACCTGTGGGGAAACCATCCCCTTTGCCCCGCACTGGACCCCCAGCCAGGATCTGTCCCATGTAGGGGAAGGGAAAAGGGGAGAAGGAGAAGCCCCCAGTGGGGTGCCTCTTCCCCGCTCTCCCTACGCCCAGAGCCGGTCCCCCTAAGCACATCCACTCTTCAGTCTAGACGGCGTGGAGAGAAACCCTCCTCTCTGCTCAGCGCTGGACCTCCAGCTGGGGTCTCCCTGCTGTGGGGCAAGGGGGGAGAGGGGAACCCCCAGCAGGGTGTTTCTTCCCCCCACTGCTCAACACCCAGAGCCAGGAGCTGTGCTGATCACCTAGCCATGCCCTCTCCTTGGCCAGAGGCCAGCTGAGGGGGAAGAAGGGGGATGCCCCCCCAGCTCTGGACACCCAGCTGGGCTGTTACCCCCCCCATTCCCTCCTCAGCTGACTGAGCAGAGGCATGGCCATGTGATCCACCTGGCTCCTGGCTGTGGGGAAGCCTGCAGTGGGGGATTTATTTCCCTGCCTGAGCCAGGAGCCAGCCTGGCAGGCTGGCTGTGCCCCCTGCTCAACCAGCCTGGGTGATCACCTGGCCATGCCCCCTGCTCAGCCACAAGCCAGCTGAAGAGAAAGCGGGGGGAAAACAGCCCCAGCCCAGCTTTGGATCCTGAGCCAGGCTGTGCCCGGCACAGAGAGTGGGAAGCCCATGATGGGAACAGTTTTCCCCCCCACACCCATCTCAGTTGGTCCAGTGGCTGGGGAGGGGGTATGGCCAGGTGATTGCCCTGGCTCCTGGCTCAGGTGGGGACTGCAGGCTTCCCTGCAGCTGGCAGCTGGGCTGATCGCCCAGCAACTTCCTCCCCAGCTGGCAAGCCGACTGAGAAGGGAGAGGGGAGGAAAGATGGAAACCTCCTTCCCTTCCCTCGTCCCTCCCACCCATTCCCGACCCCTGCTGCCATCCCAGGAGCAACGGAGTGAGCACAGCCCTGGGCACCAGCACTTCACTAGAGCTGGCCTAGGGGATCAGAGCATCACAGCTGCCTGGCACCTCCCAGGCAGAGCTGCACCCCGGCACCTCATCTCTACCTGGCAGCTGGGCCCTGCTGCCCCTGCCCTGAGCTCCCTGCGGTCATCGTGCAAGTCCTCGCCACATCTTCTATATTCACCCTGCCCATGGCAAGCCCTGCATGGCTGGAACCAGTGCTCGCTGCCCCTCTGGCCTACCAGGCTCAGCCTCTGTAGCTCCCATCCCACTCCACCCACCAGGCTGCAAGGCAGGATAGCAGAGCTCTTAACTTGGGAGGAGGGAGGGGACTCGCATCACGGGCTGCAGCTCCGCTTCCCCAGACTCCCCAGTAGCATGGGACTCCCCGGTGAATGCAGACCGCAGCCTGGCAGGTCCCGGTGCGTCCAGCAGAGAGCACTCTGCTGCCCTGACTGCGATGTTCCCTGGGGTGGCCAGTCCAGCAGGGAGTGAATCCGGGACTTTACTCCCCAACCCCAGCTGGGAACTGGGCCAATTCTCTGGCCGAGGAAGGGGTGAGGTGGGGAAATCCACCCCACTCCTGGCTGCTGGGGATGGAAAAGTCCCTCGCTGGAGCAGAGAACACAGCCCAGGCTGCTAAGCATGCTGGGGGCTCCCATTTAACTTAAACCAGGAAGGGGTCTGAGACAGAAGTTCCAGAAACTAGTTTGACCCAAATCAGTTAAGTCTGATACTACATTCAACCAGGTTTGTCTTAAACCAGTTTGGGCCATTTTGAAACTGGATTATGTGCACTGAGCTTATGTTCTGTTACAGGTTTAAACCAGTTTCTGATCACTTAAACTGTTTATGTGTAATTTATGTCCCTAGCTATGGAGGGAGAAAGGCACAATTTTGCGGTACCAATGTCAAGTAATGGGCTTCTCCAAACAGTTGAGATTTAATTACTCAACAATTAGAAAATCCCGGTAACAATCTGGATGAAAGCCCAAAATTCGGACAAACCAGCCTTTGCATTGACTTTGTGTCCTTGCTTTGGATACAAAGCCTTTAAACAGTCTACATCATATTGTGACAGTTACTAAACTGGGACTTTTCTTTTATGCCTTTGATAAGTTCCTGGAGTGTCCCCTACATCTGAAAAAGCAGGTATTTATTATTTTATTTTTGTCATAATTATTCATATGTTTAATTGGTAAATTAAAGTTTGGACATGAACTGCTGATTCTTAACCATGCTAAACAGAGCTGTCTGTTTTGTGGCCCTTTCTAATGACAAAGGGATTGCACCAGTAGTCCTTGCTGAGATATTGCCACTGAACTCTATTGTCATGAGTAAGGGCTATTTAGCATGATGAGGGTCATGAGAACCAGGCTCTGAGTAACTATGATCAAAGACAGGTGACTGATTATTCGGTCAGTGAGAGAAACTCATCACTTCTTGTAAATGTGTTTTTATTTTTATTTAAATGGATACAATATTATTTTTACATTTTCTTAGAAAATCCATTCTGAACTAAATAAAAAATAAATCAGCTTCACCATTTATATTTATCCCTATTAACCAATAAGCTGTGTTTCCATAAAATCCCATTTGAAATACAGGATTTGGCAATTAACTTAGTATCACTGGAATGGGGAAATCCAGGCAGTTATGGGGGTTGTAAATTAAGCTTCAAGAGAGGAAAGGGAAACCTCTAGGAGTTATGTCTTCCAGGCCACCAAACTTTCCTTTTCCACAATGACTTAGTTCACTGTAATAGCAAATCCATAGTATTATTTTAATATTCTTAAGTAAGTCATGATGTTTATTTAAGTGTTTGTTTCATATAGTATTTAAGTTGGTCTTTTTTCTTCTCTATTCCCCAGCTCCTCCTATCACCACACAGGAGTCCATTACTATATGTAAGTAGTAAAACATTATCCTGGTTACGTGACTAGTTAAAGAGAAGCCTATAATCTTACAGTGCACTGATTGGCTTCCTGTTTCCAGTGCTTTCCATGCCCCAAATCCCAAGGATATGGCAGATATCTTCAGAAGTAAATCCATACTCATCTACTCAGGCTGGTCTCATCTACAATACAGAGAATTTGATAGCTTCTTATGTGGATCCAGTTGTTGAAGTCCAGTTTTAGATGTGATGCATTATTGCACAACTACCTGAAGATACCTACTCCGATACCTCCAATACTTTCCAAGCTTTGTACAGTCTTCATGTTTGCACTAACAGATTCTTGTTAAACTTGTAGTTTGATATATTCCATATTAGCCATGATGTTATAGAAAATGTTGCTTTTCCGGGGACTCGTATATTTAATAAAAAATAGTGTTTTATTTCTGTCTTTCATTATCTGTTTGCGTTACCAGCTTTTCCGTCTGCCACCCAAGAGCTCATTACAACCGGTAAGTCTTTTCTTTGTCTTGCTTTAAAAAAATCTGCTTTTAACAGTTGAAACCTATTTACATACCTATGTGGAAGGTAACCTATTTGAAGGGCTTACAGTGGATTTTCTGACTTGCTATCTGCAGTTATGCATGAACATGGAAACAGCAGTTATCTGTAGAAGTAAATCGCTTTTACCTTGCTTTCTAGTGCCTCATCTCAAGAAAAAGGTATAAATCACTATGTTGAAAATCCACAGCATCTTTCCCACAAGGTCTGAGGCTGGATTGCTGGACCTTTCTTTTTTATTTATTAATGGCCCCCAATGGTCAGATCTTAAGACAGACTGATATTTTGCAAGTAGGCTAAGAGTTTTGAACATATATATATTCTTTTAAATAAAAAGACTTATGTCTAAACCCTCTGTGGTATTATTCTAACATGTTTAATTATATTTTTTCTCCATCAGATAACTTCTGTGTTTCAGTTAGAAAATACCCAAGTCTCCATAGCTTCAAAATATATTACTGGGTGCAATTCTGGTTCTAATTAAATCAATGACAAGGCTCCATTGTCCTCAGTAGTGAGTCAAGATTTGATTTTATTTTAAGGGCTGTCATCACTGCCACTTATGGCTAAGAATTATTGTGCTGGAGGGGTTGGATATCTGTTGGAGAATACTTTAAGGCACTTTGGAGAGATGCATCTCTGTTCCTCACCTTCTATCATCTATGCTAACTTCGGTTGTTGAACTATAGTTTCTAATTTTCTTGTCTTTTAAATACATTTTGAGGCAAATGGTTAATAAAGCTTAATAAAAAAATATTGTTGTGAGAATGGTCCTTAATTCTAGCCTATTGCTTTATTTTTATATTAACAGCTCTTCTGCCTAATACAGAGCTAGTGCTTGTACTAGTGATGTTGATGTTTTTCAAACTTGTATTATAGTAACACCTTTGAATCCTGGTCATGAACCCTTGCCAAGCGCCATTGAGCTAAGCGCTGTCTAAATACTGAACAAACCATAGTTCCTGCCCTAAAGAGTTTACTGTAAATCTAGCTTGTCTATATGGGCCCTTTATAATCAATCACATTAAGGGTATCATACTGTAAATCATGTCTTCTTATTGTCCAAGTCTAAGCCTGTTAAACTCAATAGGAAACCTACCGTTGACTTTTGTGGGCTTTGGCTTAAACCTTTTGTTAAGTTTTCCATAAAAACGTACCGCTGCCAGGATAGTCATTTTCAAACTGATACATAATTCCAAGTTTACTTATAAATTAACATAGTATGTTTCATTAGGTGCTTAAAAATAGGCTGGGGTCATCTTTGAAAATCTGGCTTGATGTACTACATACATTTAAAAAGACATCTACCTTGTGCCTATGAATTATGTGCACTTATGTGCAAACAATTAATTCAACATAGACACATAGCTCAGGATTCACAACGGATCTTAAAGCATGACATTACTTGTCCATACGAATACCTGTAGAATTCGGTCTATCTCCTACTGAAGCCGAGTCTTGCCCCTTTCAATTTTCAGTACATTATTCTTTCTTATATAACTCTTTGGAAAGTGATCATAAATGACAGCAGCATCCAATGTATCTGGTAATATTTTCTCATCCTCCATTTTCTAATGTAGTTTGAATTGATGTCTCTTCACCTAAAAGTCATATTTACTGCTCACAGCTTTCCCGTAGCAGTACAATACTAATCACTTCAAGCATAGCACCTAGCAGGTTATTAGAACCTAGGAGCTACGATTCAGTTTTGAAGTCTCACGCAGCCTAGGGTCCTGATACTTGGAGCATGAAGGCTGGAAGGTACCCCAAGTATCAGCTATCAAAGCTAGGAAGTTCCATCAGAAAAGACTCTTTCCTGTAGGGACACTTCAGAGAAGACTGTGGATAGTCCTGGAGTGGGAAAAAAGTCAGAGACCATTTGTGAACTACTTAAACAAGGGAGGAAAGCCATAGAGAAAGGAAAGTTAATTGAAAGCTATCACAGAAGCAGCTGTGGAGAGCATCTGAAGACCATGGGGAAGGCAGAGAAGGATGAAGTTTGCCAGTTAAACTGATTCATTTATGTTTTAAGCCATGGCTCAGATGATGCAGAAATGATACAGCTTTTGAAAACTTCATCGTTGAAGCAGCTCTGGTAGAAGGAGCTGTCATTGTTAATGTGTGGCGAGAGGATGAGCCAATCTGCCCTCACGCGGCTTATCACAAAGCTTGAGTCTGCAGTTTTAAAGTGGGCTTCCCTTGACTTGGAAAACTGCTTAATAAGATCCCTGTTTTTATGTGCTGCTTCAGAGCATGCAGGAAGGTCAAGGTCAAGCAAGCAAATCAGTGGATTATTGCTATGGCCTAACTCTTGGTTTAGCCTATTAGCACAAGAGTTGTAGAGCAGAGCTAATTTGTATAGCCTGTTATCACTCAGTCCTATAAAGGAAGACAGGAAGAAGTAAGAGTTTTCAGTGGTGTTAATTTACTACTAAGAACAGGCATGAATTTGTTTTCTTTCCATCCAGCTTTTATTCCCAGGGTAGTGAATGTTTTGGTTGCTTCCTAGTGATGTGCATAGAATAATCAACAGCATACCTACCATATTTGTGCTGAAACATATATTTTTAAATAATGTTTACTGATATTTAAATTTCCCCCCTCTGCAGTGACACTTTTATGCCAGCCAACCTACATGCATGCAGTCATTCAAGTAGCTTATATCAGGTCCAAAGGCTACTCTGCATTGTCTCTTCACTTGAATGACCAAAACTGTAAACCAGTCCTGAATCCTTACACTGCAGTATTCTACATACGACATGGTGGTACCTGTGGGACAAGAAAAGAGATAAGAGCATTTGCATTTGAAAATATTAGATAACAAAATGGTTTGCTAACATTATTTAAAGATGAACACCTTTCAGAGTATCTTTATGATCTTTAAAATATTCCCAATGGGGAACTTAAAATGTAGCTACCTTGTTTCATGACAGCCATCTTTCTGGGACTGCCAGAACTGTAATTACAATGTGAACTAATTACTTGAGTATTTGGGTAGCTACAATTTGAACTAATTACCAAAGGCTTCTTAACTGTTGTAACAAATGTATAATCTCTCTGTTTTGGGCTTAAACAAGAACCTTTAAAGCATACTAAGTACTGGGCACAGTTGTGTCTAGAAATAAATGTAGGAGTAATAACAGTCTAGAAATAAATGTATGAGTAGTAACAACACAAAGGAAAAACTCAAAGGTCCAGTGCCATTCCAGCTGAAATTAGTGATTGCAGTATGGACTTCAAAAAAAGTAAGATCCTGCTTTCTTTACTTAAGTCTTTTGCTTCAAATGATGGACTATGAGTGGTTTCAGCATTTAGATAGGGTCTTGTCTGCTTATTTTGGAGAGCATATATTGCTTTATACTAAGGAAACAGTATTTTTTTTTCAGTGGTGCCTTAAGTAATTAGGCCCATTTTGGAAATTTTCTATTCAAGAATTGAGAGTGACTTGAGTGGTTTTCTGCACATAGGTGAATGTCATCCTTTATACCTAATACAAAGCTATACACAAAGCATCTTCGTACATAGGCACTACCACACAGATGCTGGAAGAGAACAAGAAAACAAATCAGAATTCTAGGGACAATGGCCACCGCAGCTCAGGAAGAAAATTGTGATCATAATGAAACACATTAGATTCTGCGTAGATGCCTTACATTGTTTAAGAGGTTACTTAACAACACTACTTGCTTCCCTGCTGACCCCCACATATTAATACTACATCCAAACCCGTAGAACTTATTCACTCAAAATACCCCTTGGGCTTAATAGAAGTCTTACAAATGTAAGGTCTTTAGGACCAGGAGTCCTACTTCCATCTCTGTTTTCATTAAAAACAATAGTGTCTTTACCTGATAATGAAGAAAATGAAAACTACTTTATAGTTAAAATTCAGCAATTAATTGGAACTACTTTCATTCCACTTAAAGTAAATGAGAGAGATGAAATGTTATAGGTTGAAAGAGATCATTCAGCTCATTTCTTGCCAGTACAGAGTTGTTCCCTTGAGTATTTTTTCCAGTGTTTTGCCCAATTTATTTAAAATATTCCTACCAATGTGTCTTCCACCCCAAACCTCAAGAGGGTAAGCTAATCTCATCACCAAGGGGTTTTTTTTCTTGATACACACCAGATATTTTCCTTCATTACTTTCATACAAGGTCACCAAAAACCATTTTTACTGGTGTTCAGAAAATTCGCCACTGCCTCATCTGACTTTCTACTGATTTGTAATACGTTTCAATTCTTTAGGTTGTCATATTTCAGCGAGACATATAAAACATTTTTTTCTATTTTTTTTCAGCTACATAATGGAATTATCAGGTATTCCAACACAGTCACAGCATCCACTTTTGGAAGTGATTTCACCAAGAAGAAGAATAACCTGCTACAACTCACCTGCAAAGTGGACCAGAGAACAAATGTCCCTATTAAACAGCCTGCGCCTGAAATAGCTCATCACAAACAGTTCATTGTAAAGTTTTCTTTTTATGCCTTAACATCTTTGTTGCACCCAATGAATTCTCCACCATTCTATGTCAAACAAAATCAGGATTTAGTAGTTCAAGTCACTATCTACAGCTCTGATCCAAACCTGATATTATTTGCAGACACTTGTGTGGCATATCCTAATCTCCGTGACTTTTCAACAGTGGAATATGATTTAATCAGCAGAGGGTAAGGAAACGTCCAACTCAATTTCAAAATAAACACTTTACATTTAGCTGACCTCATCTGAAAAAATGGCACATGCTTGAACCCATAAGCCACCGACCTCAAAGCCTTAGTAGGTTCTACCACTTTGAGGTAAAGGGTTATGGCCATTAGCATCAATCAGCCACAAGAGGGTAATAAAGACTCACATTCCTATTACCGTGGTTTGTGCAGGAGCAGCACCAGCCTCTTCCCAGTGTGGCGGCTGAGGTGGGCTACACAGAAACTTTGGGGTTGGGGGGCTGCACTATACATCTCCTGGCGAAACATACTTCTTAGGCTGGGCCGGGAACACCATGCCTCTGCAGGCTGTGGGTGGCAGCAAGGCAGGCTCAGCTGCGTGGGGCAGGCGGTGGTGGTCCAAGAGCGATGCTGGGATTGGTGGCTACGGGGAGTCTAAGGTGAATTTTGGGGTTGCTGTAGCCCCACAAGCCCCTCCACTGGTGCCATCCCTGGTTTTATATATGCTTTCATTGCTATATTCTGTTTATGGAAGGAGTAGGAAAGAGAAACCACTCTAAAATCTCTGCAGGAATTTTACATCTCCCTAACATAAGTAAATTGAGGGAAGAGTGAAAAAAAGATTGGGGGGAGGGAAGGTTCTTAGTTTAAAAAAATGTAAACTCAAAATGGGAAAATAACATTAGATAACAAAATAGCACACTAGCTCTTTACGTATTTTTTTCAATAATTCTTTTCAACTTCATATATTAAGGAGCTTTAAAATGTGAACTGTGAGCTTTATCATCTAAAATATATGAAGGAAAATTTCTATCAATTGATGATGCTACAAAAACATTAACACAAACTGTATTGACTTAAATCTAAACTTTTAACTATTATGACCATTGCTGCAATCTAGCAGGGTTGCCAAGTCAATATGTTTTTTACGAACAATATGCAAACTTTTTTTCTGGGCACATGTGCTGTTAATGAGCTGAAAGCCTACTGTGCAGTAAAATACTGTGCAGTAATTTTTCTCTAGGAACGTATCTGCACACGTACCCATCAGCAGCAAATTTGCTTCTCGTGGGAGCAGTTCAGTGCAGGCCTACTCCTGCCCTTTTCTGCTCCCATACAGCAGCCAGGGGGAGACCTAGGCTGCCCAAGGTACCAGCCCTGGGGTGGCAAGGGAACACTGTGATCAGGCTAGGCTCTGGGGGGTGAGGGGTGGAGGAAGCTGTCCCGCCTATGAGGCACCTTCCTCCCACCTCACACCCCTACCCCAGGCAGCTGCCGGCTGCCACACCCCTACTCTGATTTCAGAATGAGGGCCGGGACATCATCCCCTGTGCTGACAGCACGCAGCTGCCAGGGTTTCAGACAATGTCCCAGCTCCCACCTAAGATCAGATCAGGGGCCCAGCAGCTGCCTGGGCAGGGGACAGTGTCCCAGCCCCCACTCTGAGATTGGAGTGGGGACACACAGCAGGTATCTGCCATGGCAGGGGATGATGTCCCAGCCCATTGGCAATGCGTAGGGCGTGCACGTGTACCCCCTGAGATTGGCGGTGCACCCCCTGTGATTGGCCACTGCTGCCACTTCCGGCAACACCTGCAAGTGGTTGTCGCTTGCCAACCCCCCTCCCCCTCGCTGCTGACACTGCTGGCGGTGTCTGCATATGGTCACCGATGGCTGCTGCCAGTGGTATCTATGGGTGGTCTCTGACTGGTGGTCAGCACTTGCCACCGCCTTACTCCCCACCGCAGGTACCACCACAGCAGCCTGTGGGAGCTCCCTGCTCCCTGCCACCACAAGCCCTCTCCACCACCACTGCCACCGTCTGCGTCCCGCCCCCCCAGCCTCTGGGGACATGCATCGTTCATGTCCTAGACCCTGCTTCAGTCTCAGAGTTGGGGCCTGGCAGCTGCTTGCTGCTGGGGAAGGGGGTGATGTCCTAGCCCCAGCTCTGATCAGCTGATTGGGAAGCAGGCAGCTGCCCAGGTGAGGGGACAGTTCTCCTGCCCCCTGCTGCCTGGGCTGACCAGGAGCAATCTGCTCCTGGTCAGTTGTCTACCCATGCACTACTGCACAGTAGCTACTGTGTGGTAAATTTACAACCTGTATTACATTATGTAACACACATGAGTAAAAATGTTTGGTTGTTAGTAAGGTTTTATTGCCGTAAAAAATGTTGGTTGTCAGTAAGAAGTTTGCAGATTATCAGTAAAAAAATTCTTGAGTTGCAACCCTGATTATGATGATAGAAAATATGGTTTTGGATATGTTATAAATACTTAAAGGCTAATAAGAAATTATGTAATCTATTATATGAATCACAGTTTGCAGGCTGCTGGCATTTTAAGAAATTAGAAACACTGTGTTTATTTCCTGAAACAAATTTATAGTGAAAGCCAAATGCAGTGAAATCAATGTTTGTGTATTCCTTTTTGTAATAGAAAAGTGTTAGTTTTCCTCTTGTCTACATAGTAGCACAGTATAAATGGTAATTTTCCAAGAGAGTCTCTTGTATTTACACAGCTGTGCAATACCTGCCCTTTATCTTCAGATGAATTTGTCTAACACCCTCATTTTGCCTTGAATACTCTTACGCACACATCCATCAGGCCCAGGTCAGGGTTATAATTTATTATAACAATACACCTCTGGCGCTGGCAGGATCCTAAACTGTGGAAGATTTGTAACAATGACTTCTGGATTTTACAGTTGGAATACCTGGGATTCAAATATTGAGTATGCTCCATAAATCCTTGCACATCAGGAGTATATATGAGTTTAGAAAAATATATTTAAATCAATTTAATAGGCTGCTAGAGTTAAGAAAAGATCAGTTTGTCAAAAGCAATAAGTGTTTTGCCTTTGACATCAGTGGATTTTGGTTTGGTTCAACATAACCAGGGGGATTAAAAATAAAAGCATAGTGTAAAATCAATCATCTACTTGAAAGTGCTTGCAGAATGCATTTAGGGCCCTGAACCTGGAAGTCCCTGCTCTTATCTTAAACTTGTGGTGGTACATCTTTCTCTGCTTTCCTTTTACGTTTCTTGTATCCCCACTTTTGTGCCAAAGGTCTAGATATCCTTTCTTAATGTCATCAGGGACCTACTGTCTTTTCTGATTTGCATTTATATTTGCCACATTTAAAGAGGTCCGCCAAGTTTTAAAGATGCCCCCCATAATAATAAAAATACATGGAAGACATGTATAGGTTGGGTCAAAGGCCAGATTGAAGCTATGCATTTTTGCCTACTACAATGTTGTCATCCTCTGAAGTATCTAATAATTTCAAAGTGGGTGGTTACTTGACCCATTTTACAGTTGGAGAAAATGATGCATAGAAAAATTAGTATTCTGATTCTTCAAATATGCTGAGTATGCACAGCCCCCAAGGGCTTTAGCAGAGGTTTCAGAACCACTGAAAATCAAGTCTTATTGATTTCCCCCAACTCACACAACCGTACCTTTACAAAATATGGCACAACTCCTTAACTCCTGTCTCCACCTTAGGCCTACGCATTTGTTGTGTGCCAAGCTATTTGTTTTAGTTGGCCTTTGCACCATTTAAGTGGCTACCCTTATCTACAGGAGTGATTATAACATAAAGTGATGCTTCAAGAACATCAGGGCTGCAAATAAAATGGGGAGCACTTCAAAATTAAAAATTAGGGAAACATATTTTTAAGCACTAACTCTTAAATACCTAAACACTTGCAATGAAATCTCCTTCTGGATTCAAAGAAATACGAGGCCCCAGATGCTCAGAGATGGTGCCTTAGAAATAAGAGCTACGACAACCTGAAGAAAAGATAAGAAAGACGTGGAAGGAATCAGTTGCCAGATTAAGTATTAGCAGATAGTTAATACGTGACAGGCAACAACTTCTTAGAGTGGTATCTTTTATTAAACTAGCTATGACGTTGAGATAAAGTTGGACAAGCTTTCGAATGCAAGACATAATCTTCCTTAGGTCTCCGATCACGGAGATCCAGGTACAGTATAGTTAATAATCAGGCAGTGCACCACACATCGGAGATAGGACATCAGTAGACAGGATTGGAGGCCTCTCTTTCTTTTCCTTCACCAAAATATTTCCAAAGGAAAAGAGCTAGTATCTAACTGCAGGTCCTTTCTGCTTCCTCCTTGCCACCACTGCTGATTGGTGAAGTTATAAAATACATCAGTTAAGATGTTTGCAATTGCCGACTGCTCTGGGCACTGAGAGATGGGCCGGCCCTTCCTGGTCTCCGAGGCTAAGAGGGGACGGAGTAAAGGAAAGGCGATGGAAGGAACATAGAGGATATCACTGGAGCTGGAAATACTCACTGGGGCAGTCTTAAGGCTAGGTGAGGACTCCCTTTTGCCCCAAGTGTCCTTGCACTGAGTGCTCCTGGGTCAGGGACATGGGAAATGCCCAGGCCCAGCTCGCCCTCCAGCTCTGCAGCCAGAGGGGAGAGGGAGCAGGGTGCTAATACAGTCCCAGCCTGGGACGGGCATCTGGGGGCTCCTCGGGGGACAGCGACAAGGGTGCCAGGCCAGGGGGGGCTGCGCCCCATTCCCTGGGCAACAGCTGCTACCGGCCAGCGGAGGGGCCAGGCGGGATGGACGCAGCTGCTTTGTGACCTGTTGCCACACAGCATTCTGATGACCACCCCTCAGCCAATCAGGCGTGAGGCTGTTGCCATGGTCTCTGAACTGCAACACTTCCCTGTGCACCAGCTGCAGAGCAAAGGGGAGGAAGCCTGGAAAGGTCCCTCTCCCTGCTCCAGCACCCTGCACCCTGGAGTAAGCGCTGCTGAGCCTGGCCGGGCTCCAGGGAAATCAGGTAGGGCTTCCCGCACACTGCTCCCCCCTCTATTCCCAATCACGCTGCCTGCTTGGGGCGTGGGAGCAGCGGAAATGGGAGGTGAGGACAGCACTGGGATGGCTCTTGGCACTGGGCTGCTAGTACCACCTCCTCCAGCTACACGCCGGCCCCACGGGCCAGGCCAGTCTGGCTTGATTGTGTTCAGCTTGAAGCAGAGCTGGGAATGGTGGCTACAGCAGAGTTCTTGGCCAGGTGATACAGCCTGTTAATGCAGGCAAAAAAATCCCCGATGGTCTTTTGCCAGCAAAGAAGCCCTGTGCATGCCTTGTAAAATAAAGCAAATCTCACTTCCCTCATCCTGCTGTTTGCAGAAAACAACAAATAGGCTGCAAGAGGTGCTGGTGCCATCATTCCTGCTGATGCATGGGGTGTAACCACTGCAGTGTGCGGAAACACCATCATAAGTTGAGCCCCTGCCTGTGATGGGAAGCCACGGCCTATCTTTTATGATCAAACAGGTACTTATCATTGCTAGAGAGACCCAAGACTCCAGGGCCTGCTGCATGGCATGTTATCCCTTTTAAACTAGAATTCAGGATCAAAACACTTCCCATTCCATACTGACATCTCTCCCAGCTGCACACCCGCTTAGCGAATCAGGCTAATACCCAGTTGCCAACTGTGCTTTTCATTCCAGGATCTCAGAGTCTTTTACTAAGCATAATTAGCCACATCTTTTTAGCTAGAGAAAGGGAAGCATGAAAGGTGAAGTAACTTGCCCAGGGTCAGTCAGCAGGTCAGTGGCATACTCCGGAGCAAGTCACCTGAGTCCCTGTCCAGTCCTTGTCCAGTGGCTTTTCCTGCCTTTCAAAGCACTGTTGCTTTAAGGCCCAGACTTGTAGCTACCACTTAAGTTCTATTGATTTCCCTGCGTTATCTGCTTTGTCTGCTGCAGAGTAAGGATTAACACCGGTTGTATCCTGAGAGTCCCCTGGTAACTACAACCCGCCATTTAGCCTAACATTAAAAAAAGATGTGAAAGATCATATTGAATTGCAGTCTCAGGCATTCACAGATGGTCACTGTTTCACTCCCAAACACCTAGCATCATTGTGCCACACTTCTGGGCTTTTCTGCTCACGCAAGTAAAATAAAAAATACGTTATCCATCATTTAATTCAATGCAAAACTTTCTTTTTTCTCACAGCCGATCCGGAAGCATAGTTTAGGCTCGCATCCTGTGGATCCTTGTACATAGTGATCCATGCCAGCAGCCAGTATCTCACAGGGGATTTACAAATGGAACTTAGTCAGGCTTGTATTTGCAAAACTGGGTTTGCTTACAGCTTAATTGCCTTAAGCTTTTATATGGCTTCACATTGGCTGTGGCTGAAAAGTTCCCTATTTATCACATTTGTTAAGTGCTTTAGGATCTGTATAGATAAAAGGGACAAGGTAAATGTCTCAATGTAAATGAATGTTTAATCTTGTTGGCAGCAATCCCTCCATTTGAGGATGATCTCCACTATGGCTCATTGATGGGTCTTGAACTCTATCTATCTTGTATTCTGTTCTATTCTATGTTTTTTTTATTCTGTTTTAAGGGTCACTGTGCAGGCAGTGCTGTTATTATAAACACTGTTATATATTCTCTTTCTGGGTATATGCTGTATAAAACTGCAGTGCATTTTTATTTTTTTTAGTGTCGGGTTTTTTTTTCAATTTTCCTTCCAGTAATCACATCCTGTTTCAGCTCACCGTGCTACTTGCTGCTTGGATCACAGGAATATTCTAAAGAAAAATGCATGAGGATTCAGTGGCGTCTTCCCTAGCGATTCCATCAGCTGTTAGTAATGATGGCACCGTGACTGGGGAAGATTTGTTTGAAACTACTGCTGATGCCACTCAGACGCTGATCTTGCCTCATTGGTTTAAACAATCCAAGTCCCGAAAGGCTTATTTGAGGTCTTTCCATGCACGTGGATTAAGGCCACCCCAATGCCCCCGGCGTATTATCATCGCCCCACCTATGCCAAGATCACCATATCCACGTTTAAAATTAGCTCAGCCCTCAGTGGTCTGTCAAAAGGAGGAAGCAACACCCAAACAGGAAGCTGAAGTCAGTCCGGGAGCTCCTGAAGACGAGTCGGATACAGAAGAAAAAATCCAAAAATTTGATGCTTGGATATTAGAAAGAAGAAGGTTGAACGCTGAGGTGGAGGGCTCTGAGGACTTTGAAGAACGACTCAAGTACACGGTTCCCCTCAGTAAGCAGGAAAAAGAAAAATGGGAAAAAATCAAGGCGTCCAGAACAGTGAGTAAGGCTGAAAGCCAGCCAGCAGAGCCCGAAGACCTCAAGGTAAGGATGTGCTGCATCCCTCTGTCCGTTGGAAAGTCACACCATGGTGGCTGAAAGCCAAACTGCTCTTTCTTGTTCACTGGGTTTGATTAACAAATGTGGTTGTGCAGCAGGGACCAACAGCAGTGTGGAAAGATTTCCCTGTCTGTAGGTGCTAGTGTCAGTCATGGGTAGGGTGACCATAATAATTTTAGGGAAATCTGGTCTGAGAAGGGGGGGAAGGGGGTCAGCAGATGCACACCATAAACATGCTGTGTGTTTGCACATGGATGCACACACATGCACACACAGCCCTGACCCTGTGGCTCCCAGAAGCCCTGATGGCAGAGCAAGACAGCATGTAGGTCTGCAGCCAGGCTCCATCCCCTGCATGCAAAGGCTGGACCCAGGTGGGAGCAGCCTCTATGTGGTGCCCCCGGGCTCTGCCAGCCTGCTCTATGCAACCACATGGCACCCTCCCACTGCCCCTGGCAGCCCAGGGCCTTGGCAGCAGCCACAGCAGCAGGGAATGAGGCTGGTGGAAGCAGGCAGCCAGTCTGGCTCCACCAGCTCAGCTTGCCCCATGCAGGTACCTGAGACCCAGCCCTGGTCCCCTCCCCTGACACCATCCTGCTGTGGCCAATCCCCACCCCAGGCAGAAGGAGCCATGCTCAGCCTGGGCACTTGCAGGCAGGGTGGCACCAATATGGGACTTCTGCTTCAGTTCTAACCAACCAGCCAGGACAGCCTATGAAATCCGGGACCGGCCCAGCCAAACTGGGACATATGGTCACCCTAGTCATAGGTCCTTCCATTTTTCTCAATACACACAGAACTCACAGAAATAGTAGGCCAGAAATCCCATTCCCTAACCCTTGACCTTTGCCATTGGCAGTCCCTCCCCTTGTCCCCAGGAATACTTCTTTGGGGTGTGGTAGGTTACGGTCTTGGAACCAGAGGAAAAACAAATCATATACTAAAAGTCAAACATCCACTATAACATTTTAATTTTATTTCAAAAAATATTTTTGTCCTGATTTAGGTGTGTTTGCTTAGCATATATACAGGTGATTGCAAAATAGCTGAAAAATAGAGTCTTACTCTTGTACATTGTGTGTGGGGGGGTTGTGGGGGAGTGTGTGAGAGTGAGTATGTGTGTATGGTGGAGTGTGGGTGGGGGTTGTAAGGGGATGTAGCTGTGTGTATATGTGGGAGGGTGGCGGGGTTGTGGGAAGCGTGTCGGTGTGTGGAGGGTGTGAGGGAGTGTGGTGTTTCGGGACCCCCCCTACATAACCCGCCATGGTGCACAGCCCCTCATGCCAGCAGCAGGCAGTGGACCCTTGGGGTGCTCATGGCCTGTGCAGGCACGGCCACAAAGTGCTGCATGGCTCCAGCTAGTTGCAGGAGCTGCATGTAGTGGCAAGGAGCGGAGCCAGGCTGTCCTGCCTCTGTCATGCTGGGCTCAGGTGCGGCTCTGGCATTAGTGTGCACTGTGGGGAAGCCTCATGCAATGGAACTAGCTGCTGCCCCCACTCCCTGCTGCCATGTGCAGCTCATGGGACTTCACCAGAAGTGGTAGGAAGCCTCTCCCCCTGCTTCACGGCAGAGTCCCAGAAGCTGCATGTAGCGGCAAGAAGCAGGAAAGGCAGCTGGCTCCATTGCATGGGGCTTCCCACTGCTGCTGCATGAGTGCCAGGAGCTGCACATGAGCCCTGTGCGATAGAGGCAGGCCAGCCTGGCCGTGCTCCTTGCCACCATGTGCAGCTCCTGGAACTGGCTGGAGCCATGCGCCACCCCATGGCTGTGCCTGCACAGGCCAAGTACACCCCAAGGGCTCACAGCCTACTGCTGCTGCTACCGCCAGCAGCAGGGGCTGTGCATCATGGGTAGGGAGTGTGTAGGGGAGTCCCCACCCTCCCTTACACATGCACACATTGCCCTCCCAAGCTCTGTGCTCCCATCACCCCACTGGGAGCGGGCCCTGGGCTCCACACTCCCACCAGCCCCATGCTCCACACTCCCACCCATCTGCAGCTTCCCTACCTGCTGCCCGGAGCAAGTGCTGTAGCAGAGACAGGAGTAGGAGCCGCTAGAAGCCGGGGAAGCCAAGCAGGTCCCCTAGCAGTGGCAGCAGCGGCCCTGCTCAGATGCTGCGCATGCTGGCCAGGGCCCTCCTGTGCAGGAGGGTGGGAATGAAGCATGCAAGCTGGATGGGGTATAATTAATTGGTTGGCACCCACGGGCCAGATAAAATTGCATAGCAGGCTAGTTCCAGCTCATGGGCTGTATTTTGCCTGCCCCTGAGCTATGCCTAAATGCTCGGGCTCTTCAGAGATTCCCGGGGCCTATGGCTGTCCATTTGGACATCCTCTGCCTCCTTACTAAACCCCTGCTCCCCTCATGCTCCAGCCTCATCCTAGCTTCTTCCATCTGCAGCCCTGCACTATTCAGGGTCCACATGAAGAAATAGGGGTGTTGGGAGTAGGCAGGAACAATCCTAGAAATAGGGTTGCTCCCCACGCCAGGAGTTCCCTCTCCTCCTGGAGGCCTCTGAGGAAGGACTACATCCAGAATAAAGTTAACTTGATGGGTATAGGAAAAATCAGGTCAAGTAGTCAGCTGATAGAAATCAACATCCTTCCCATAGCTACAATGGAATAATGCCATTTCCACCAACTGATAACTATATCTCTGCACCCCAGAGCTCTCTCAGACTTGGGCCAGGAAAGCAGGTGAATGTCCTCATGTAGAGGATGCTGATTTTTTTCTTTATTTCCACTTTTCTATCTCTTTCAGTCCCCACCACCCAAGAGACGCCAGTCCTGTCGGAAAGGCATTGTCCCTGTGATCAATGTTCCCTACCCTCATGCCCTCGTACTGCTGCTCTACCTTCTGCGCAAAAAGAAGCTTAGGATGGTAGACTTATTCAAAAAGGCAAAGATGACAAGTAAGAATATCACAAGAGAAGAATTCTTTAAAGTTATACAGGCGGTAAGTAGAGAAGAGCTTGTATACACACCACAGAAATTTTGCTCCAGGTCCACTGATAGAGATATGTTGAAGCCAATGATAAGGGATGAATCCTTAACAGGAAGAGCTCCTCTTCTAGTGGTTCCTCTCCCAGTGCTCCTGGTTAAATTGATATAGATATGATCCCTGGGGAAACAGTCTTCTGAGATCTCAGGGTATGAGTTGGGGGAGTCTGTAGGAGGGGGGGAAGGAGAGACTCTGGGGGATATTTGGATGCCCAAAGAGACATCTAGAGTGCATCTCAGCGGGGAATGGAAGCTAGTCATGCAATCCATAGAAGTTCACAGCTCAGTAGCTGGGCTGCTTGGCTGCTTGTGCTGATTTTCACAGCAGTCTGACTTTGCCCTGACAACAGTAGGCTTCCCAGATCATTGATTAGCCTTCAAAACCCATGAGGTGAGGCAGGTCTGGATGACCAAAGAGGCAAGTGTGTGCCAGGGGTTTGGGGTGGATCAGGATTCAGGCTAGCTGAATTCCATTCCTGACCTGATCTCTGCAAACCACTTCACTTTGTTTCACTTGTTTTCCTTTCCACCTTTTGCCTAGGGGACTGTCTTTTACAAAAGGGTTGTACAGTGCCTCCCACTCCAGAGCCTCAACCCCAGCTGGGAGTCCTCTGGGTATAACCACCACATGGAATAACAACAGAGCCATTTTGGAGATGGAGAAACTGAGGCCCAGAGGTGCAAAAGCCACTTCTTGCACAAGAAATGTACCACACCCAGCAGCAGTGCTCTCAAACATGCTGCTTGAGGCCCTCAGTTGTGCTTATTCACACTGAGGTGCATCTAGGCCTTGACCACCCCTGGGGGAAGCACCTCCATAACCTGTGTAGACGTGACTACAGTGCATGCACAAAGTCACACAGCATCTCCATGGTAAAGCAAGGAATAGAACACACGGGTCTGAATTCCCACTCCCCTTCCCTTTCCCAGACCACCATCCTGGTCAGCAGGCACTGAGCAATCCCACAACTCTTCCCTGCTAGTCTGTAACCAGTCTTTGGCATGCATGTTTATAGCCTCTTTCTGTTGTTGCCAGACTAGTGTCCCTATCACTGATAAGGAGCTGGAAGATGCATTCATCTATCTTACTACATCAGCACCAAAGCCCAGGAACTTTATATGCAGTGAAGATATCGTCAAGTGTCAAAGGATGTGGATGCCAGCCTTGCAAAATTATATCAGGGACAGGCATGAAGGTACAGAGATGGGAGCACTAGCGGGAAGGGAGTTAGGATTCCTGGCAGCATGGGAGCTGCTACATTGGATCTGACAGGTCCATTTAGTCCAGTGGCATGTATTAGATTTGTCAGAGAGAGCAGAAAAGTTTTATAGTGATTCTGTTATACTAATTGCTTTTTTGCTAGCAAAGCAGCATTTCCAAGTCAAGGCCCCATTTAGGAGGGCCTTTCTTTACTTATTAAAGGCTCACTCATATTTTAAATTTTTATGGTATGATCCTTCCTCTCCTTTCTCATATGCTTTGAAATAATTAATAAAGATGACATTTTGAATCTCACCCTTGGTTCCTGAGTTACCAGCCACTGAAATGAACTGACTGGTTCATACTTTAGAGCAAGCATTTCAGGCTCTCTACCAGCTCTGGCAGCCACTTATGCATTGTAATATTTGGACCACACTTGGATAGCTTTCAGTGAAATCCAAGATGCTGCAAAAATTTTCAGAGGTCTTTTCTGATGTTCCCCCCTCACCCCTTCAAGCACTTAGCTCCTCCCACGCTGGGCATTTTGAGGCATACTCTGTTATCTTGTTAACATACAGAAATACTCCCTGGTAACATCCTGTTATCTACTGTTAAATGAGTTATCCCTAAAAGAGACTTGGGAAACAACCCAGTCCAGCAGAAAGGGGACTAGACGGGAGCTCAGGAGACACACGTTCTGTTCCTGGCAGCACTTCACTGTGTGACGAGTCAATTTGTCACTGTGACTCAGTTCCCTCACTCCTAGTACATGGACAGTGATGTTTCCAATCCTTTGAGACAGTGAATCAAGTCCTACCATTAGTAGCAAAGTATTTTTTCCATGATTCAGCTACTCTGTCCTTGTTTGCAAAGCAATGGAGCGTTGTGAGCAATCCTTACAGTCTAGAGCTTGGCCCAGGATATAAAATTGGGGTCTAGTTTCAAACCTGGAAGCAAAACTCCAGGAGATCTGGAGGGTCCCAGCTGAGGGTCCTTCTCTGAGCTTTGATCAGCTCAGCTATTTCTTCCTGCTACATCAGAGCGTTTCCCTGTTTCCTGTCACTCTACAGAACGTCTCCTCAATTTTCTTGAGAAAGCTACTGCCTACACTGTTGAAGTGATCCCTGCCGCAGAGCTGAGCAAGTTAACACTGTTAAAAGTTCCTCCCGTCAACACTGAAGAGTGCAGACCTATGACAGATGAAGACATCGAGGAGGTTGGCAAGCACTATCGAGAGTGGAGGCGATTGAAGAAGGTAGCGTGTGTTTGCTGTCCCTTTGATGTACAGTCCCCCTCCCCTTAGGATCTTCATACCCTTTACAATCAACCAAGGTCTCAGACCTGCTACCCAGGACCCTGTGAGACAGGCAAGTAGTTCTGGTCCTCTTATTTTTTAAGATGGGTGCAAGAAGGCCCGGGAAACACTTGAAACATCTCTTCAGACTCTGATTTAGCTCCTCACCCCAAGCTGCACTGGTCCCTGGGAGATGCTCATTAGAGTCCTGGCTTGCAGAGTCCCCTGGGACAGGTGTCATGGCAAAAGTAGCTGGGCATGTCCTATCAAAAGGTAAATGCCAGTGAGTTGAGCTGGAAGTGCTTTGTCTGAAACATCTTGGGTTCAGTAAACTGTCCTGGAAGCCAAGATGAGCATCCCACGGAACCATGCCTGGATTTCTAGCAGGTACTCGCTCCAGGGTGGGTCTTCTATTCTGCCAGGTCCACAGCTCCAACACAGACTATATAGTGTCTCAGATCGAGGGGCACTTCAGGGCACTGCTTCCAGGGGCCATGGCTCAGGACAGAACAAATGGACCACCCCAGAGTAGGGAAGCATGGCTCCTGAGCAGAGATGTATGTGGACTTTCAAGCATAGAAGTCAGGATCCTGGGAGCCCTGGCTGTAGCTCAAGCCAGATTCCCTGAGGACCAGGTAGCTCCTCAATGAAGCTGATCCTGTCAGATTCACACTTTCACTAAGCAGCAGGTTCAGGGGACAGGTTTAGTTTAGGAAACACCAGAGGGAAAAAATCATGGATCACAGAAAACTCTGAACATTTTCTGCTTTCTGAAGACCTAAACCAGCTTGCAAAACAAGGACATGTCTTGAAGTCTTGGCCATTCTGCTTTCTGGCCAGCAGCATTGTCACAGCAGTGCAAACGGAGTCCTGGCTTCTGTAACTGATACCAGCACGCATCACTCCCTCTCGGAGAGGGGGTGATGCCTGCTGGTTCATTTACCTCCTTGGGCTTGTCAAGTGCATTAACAGAAACATCCCCTTTAGGTGTGGAAGACAGTGAATCCACTTGAATGGGCAGAACAGTGTCGGCTGGTGAGATGTGGAGATAGAGCCGTTGATGACCACTGCCTGCCATCCATGATGGAGGGGGAAGTAGCAGAATCCATTAACCGCTATCGGCAGGTAGCCCACCGAAGCTATGTAAAGTGTGTCAAGCTGTGCAGAGAGCAAAATATCCCAGTCACTGAGGACACATTGGCAAAAGGTAAAGGAAAACCCAGGGCTAGGTGTGAACGTGCTAAATGATGCAGGCTGAAGTTTCTTCCCCAGCCCAGATGCCTGGTTTATGTGGGTATTTTCTAAGGCAGTGGTTCTGAACCTACCTGTTTTGTACCAGTGTTGTACCACTTTTGTACCTGTTTGTAAGCATTGAGGGCCAGTCCCAACCTAGTAAATAGTTTAAATAGAAAACAGCCCCCTGGCCCTGCTGGTTGCACAGCTGTATGGAGGGGATGAGGATCAGAAGAGCAGCTAACTTTGCAGGTGGAAGAAGGAGCTGCACAGACCTGGGCAGAAAGAGGCAGGACTGGCTGAGCAGGAGAGCTGTAGATCCAGACTAAAGTGCTAGCAGAGAGGAGCTTTTTCACAGTGTCTGCCTGCCCGGCACCAGACACCAAGCACTGATGTTAGCCCTCCTGTACCTCCCCCAGCCTGCTCAGCACATTGTGGGCCACACTGTTGCTACCCCTGAGGTTTGATTGTGTTTTTCCTAACAGTCCTGCTGCACCCAGGAGACAGAATAATAAAAGAAGGAAAACACATGTTAAAGATCCGGCAGCCAGGAGCTTACTATAACCCTATACCCGGTGGAGGAACCTTCCAGGTGCACCCTTGGACAGGCGGAGGTGTATTAAAACGCTCCTGGAAAGTGGAAGAGGAGGCAATATATGGGTTTGTTCAAAGAGGCTTTCTTCGTTGTTTTTTTAAGATCACTCTTATAGCAACATGCAGCCCCAGCAGCTACAGGCTGTAGTGGGGGAAAACAAGAGCCATGAGGCTTGGGGCACAGACAGGAAGACACATCTCCCAGGTAGAGTAATGCTAACCCCCTTTTGGACCGATGAGCAGCTCTTCTAGAGAAGCTCCTGCAGCAGGCAGCTGTTACTACATCTTGCTGCAAGATGGCAGGGGGGCTTGTAATATCCTTAGCAAACAGCTGCCCTGGGGAGGAGCTATTCTGCTACTGTAGTCACTTGTAGGAAGATGAAGGTTTTCCAGTAGACTCCAGTCTGAACTGCTGAAATTTATACCATGGTGTGTTCATTTATTTGTAAATGGTTGTTGTTTTGCATTCTTGGCTAGACCATATGATACACAGAGGGAAGAAGAAGAGAAGCAGAAGGCCTGGATTTCATCTGAACAAGATGAGCCAGAAAGGTTTGTGTAACAGTGTAAAATATTGGCAGGGAAGGAGGGAGATACTGGCTAGAAGAGAATTGGAACTCATCCTTTTCAAAGTAGTTTCTTCGGGGGTCATTGTCATGGGTGCTCCATGAGAATGGATGGCCTTGACATGGGACATGAAAAGGGGCCAGGTTTTAGACAGCTGAGGTGCTCGTGTGCCACCCATCCCTAGAACTGTGAGTCTGTCACAAGTGACCTGGTCTGTGGACTCTGTTCTGACTTGTTATCCACAAAACTCTTCAGGAGCCAAGTGCAGGAAGTTGCTGCAGAAGATGTAGAAGCTCCCACAGATCTAGCTCTCAAGTTCCAGGTTTCACTCTTAGCCCCAACAACCCTTCCATTAGACTGAGCAGATTTGATCTTCATAGTTTCATAGCTGGTAGGGTCGGAAGGGACCTGAGCAGATCATCAACTCCAACCCCCTGCCATGGCAGGAAAGAGTACTGGGGTCAAACAACCTCAGGAAGGTGATTGTCAAGCCTTGTCTTAAAGACCCCAGGGTAGGAGCCAGCACCACTTCTCTTGGAAGTTGGTTCCAGAGCCTAGCCACCCTGACCATGAAGTAGCGCCTCCTGATGTCTAGCCTAAATCTACCCTCTGCCAGCTTGTGACCGTTATTCCTGGTCACTCCTGGCAGTGCTCGGGGG
>NW_017728951.1:10409120-10457590 GCF_001723895.1 Crocodylus porosus | reverse complement strand
CACCTTGCACTTGTCAGTGTTGAATCCCATCCTGTTCTCATCCACCCACCCCTGTAACCTGTTTAGGTTCAATTGTAGCCTATTCCTTCCTTCTAGCATGCCCACATCCCCCCACATCTTACTGTCATAAGCAAATTTGAACAGGGTGCTTATTACCCCCTCGTCCAAGTTACTGATGAAGATGCTAAACAGTGCAAGCCCAAGGACCGAGCCCTGAGGGACCCCACTGCCCACATCCCTCCAGGACAAAAATGACCCATCCACCAACCCTCTCTGGGTGCGGTCCTCCAGCCAGTTGGCGATCCATCTGACTATGTAGGTGTTGACACTACAGTCCCCCAGTTTTTTAATGTGAACGGGGTGAGAGACAGTGTTGAAGGCCTTCCAAAAGTCTGGAAAGACTATGTCCACTGCTACCCCTGCGTCTGAGGATTTGGTGACCTGGTCATAGAAGGCCACCAGGTTGGTCTGACATCTTGAAATGGTTGAGATGTAAAGTCAGACTCTCACTGTGCCATTGGCATGGATCCACTTTTTTTAAAGATCTTCTCTCATCATAGCACATATTTTCAGCACCTATGGGATCTAGAAGGAAGGCAAGAACCAGCAGGCTTGGGGCATGGACAGGCAGGCACATCCCTCAGGCAGTTACATTAACCCCATCCGAGAGAGAGGAGCAGCTATTCTAGAGAAGCTCCCACAGCATGCAGCTGTTACTGCACTTTGCTACAAGGTGGCAGGGGAGCTTCTAGTAGTCTTAACAAACAGGTGCCCTGTGGAGAAGTTACCCCAGGTTAGGATGCTCATGTCATCTGCCCACTACTCTGTTTACACTGGTGCCTTATAAACAATTTGTCTGCACAGTGCTCTGGCTTCTCTTCCAAGCCCTGCTGCTGCTCAGCTGTGGGAGCTGGGACAAACCCTTTGTTCCTCTGTGCCTTTATTCCTCTCCTGCCCCTGCCTCTCCAACTATAAGACCCCCTGGGTGCAGAGCCTGTCTAAGTTGTACCTGGCATGTAACATGCCCAACATGAATGGACCCTGCAGCTGGCTGTATAATCATTTTTAGCAGTGCTGATACAAGATGCTCACAGACATTTGGGAGGTTTAGGGAAGCAGGGAAAAATGTTGTTCCTGGGTTCTGTCTTACTGCATGTGGATGCTAGAGCCAGAAGCCATGTTGGTTCCCATGACATTTTCACAGCTGGCCCTCATGGCCCAAGGGGAGGCCCTACAAACAGCATGCTCAATTCTCCTGTCGTGGGCAATAGTTTAACCCCCATGCGCTTGCAGTGACTTCTCTGCAGTTACTCCATTCTCGTGGATGCAAGCGAGAGAAATATGGGGGCCTCTAGAGTGGAGAAACTGTTGCTGTCATCTTTAAATCCCTTCTCTTTGTCCCTTCTGGTGAGACATGAGATAGCAGCTGATGATCGACAGGGTGGGGGAGAAAGTGCTGGTATGAAACACCTGGACATTCCCAGGGGCAGATCATTATGGTTCATGGACTATTCTTTCCTCTCAGTTACATCAGTGTCGCCGCACAAGATTGCAAATGAAAACTAATGTGACATACCCACTCTCCTTCTGGGAGTAATAGGTCATTAGTCCAGTGCTTTGAACCTGAAAAATGCTGCACAGATGCCAACTCTTCCAATGCAGCATGGAGTTGTGTGCGGTGTGGAAACCTGCCTAGAACAGGATGTCTAGCCCATGTATTTACAATATTCAGTATGCTTCCCCAATGCACCATTTTCCATTATCAGTATTAACAGAGGTTCACAGATTCACCTGCTACCATATTAACATGTAGAAAGATTCATGTTTTCCCAAAGATCCACACCCAGTCTGAGCTGTTTATTCTATGGTATGTTCATTTGTTTGTAAATGACTGTTCTTTTGCATTCTTGGCTAGCCTGGAAGATATACAGAGGAAACAATATGAAGCTCAGATCATGTGGCTGTCATCTAAAAGATATGTGCTAGAAAGGTTTGTGCAATAGCAGTTAGCATATTGGCAGGAGAGGAGGGAGATACTAGCTACAAGGAAGTTGGAACTCATCTTCCTCAAAGTAGTTGTTAGCAATAAAAACCTAGGATTCCCAACTAGCCCAGGGATGATGACATGACACCTTGTTCGATAAGTGACAGAAAGGCTTTATTTACTACAAGTATTTAAAATCAAGTCAAGTGAGCCCAAACCAAATCAAAGTCTAGTAATTACCTATAAGGTTATGATTTCTCACCAAACAGGTGACGAAGAGGCAGTCTGTTTCTCTTCAACTTCTCAAGTAAGTCGGGCGCATGGGCACTTGGTGTCAGAGAGATTTCTCACTCTTGAAGCGCACGCGCTGTTTGCTGTTTCATCTTCAAGGCATTTTTTAGTTGTGTAAATCAAGAAAGAGTCCCAAGCAGTAATTGACAGGAAAATCCTGCTCATTACTGGTTATCAGAAATTTTTAATTTGAAAGAGTTACCTTCTTCAGTAACAAGAGGTTATCCAGTTTGAAACATATCAAGAAACTGATTAACAGCCAGGAAAAACATACTAAGTCAGGAGGAGACATCTATTACATACGGATAATGTCACTTCCTGCACATAAACACGAGTTAGTCGCAAAAGAAATTATTTACCATACTAATTAATCAAGGATAGAAATTTCATATGGTTACACACCAGACAGCTAAGAGTTTGCTTACAATCATTCTGAATATAGCAAGATAAGCTGGAAGAGATACTTCATTATTCCTTCTTAGATGGCCTAGCAATGAACTCGCATCCTCTTGCAATATGCAGTTAGCATTATTATTCTGGCTTTTAACTTTTGTGAGTAGGCCCAAGCTTAGCATGAGTTTCAGAGTCATAAGTAGTTTCTCCAAGGGTCTTCATCATGGGTGCTGTATGAGAATGGATGGTCTTGGCATAGGACAAGAAAAGGGACCATATTTTAGACAGCTGGGGTGCTCATGTGCCACCCATCCCTAGAACTGTGAGTCTGTCATAACTGACCTGGTCTGTGGACTGTGGTCTGACTTGTTCACAGAATTGTTCAAGAGCCACCTGCAAGATATTTCTTGCTGTGGAAGATACAGAAGCTCTCACAGATCTAGCTATCCTCTCAAGTCTGGGGTTGCTCTCTTATCCCCAATAGCCCTTCCATTAGACTGAGCAGATTTGGCCTTGAAATGGTTGAAATGATTGAACTTTACATCATGGTGTGTTCAATTATTTGTAAATGACTGTTGTTTTGCATTCTTGGCTAGACCATATGATACAGATACGGAAGATGACGACGAAAACTTATGGATTATACCTGAAATTTACTGGCAATTCCGAAGGTTTGCACCACACTATGTATAATATTAGCAGGGAAGGAGGGAGATACTGGTTAGAAGGAAATTGGAACTCATCCTCCTCCAAACGGTTTCTTCAAGGGTCTTCCTAATGGGTGCTCCATGAGAATGGATGGTCTTGATATGGGACAAGAAAAGGGACCAGGTTTTAGATAGCTGGGGTGCTCATGTACCACCCATCTCTAGAACTGAGTTTGTCACGACTGACCTGGTCTGTGGACTGTGTTCTGACTTGCTATCCACAAAACTCCTCAGGAGCCAAGTGCAGAAACCAAATGTAGGATATTTCTTGGAGAAAGATGCAGAAACTCCCGCATATCTAGCTCTCTTCTCAAGTCCCGAGTTGCACTCTTAGCCCCAATAACCCTTCCATTAGACTGAGCAGATTTAACCTTGAAATGGTTGAGATGAGTCAAACCCTCATTGTGCCATTTGCATGTGTTTACTTTTTGAAAAATAAAGCACTCTTAAAAGCTAAGCTTGGGGCCTAAACTATCTGATACCCTCTTTTTCAAAAAAAAAGAAGACTCTTTGCTTGCTCTAAGTTTATTCTGAATTTTGCAGTCCCGCTAAGAAGAGGTCTAGAAGGAAGGAAAAAAGGGTAAGATTTCCTGAGATCCAGACTGGGACTGGCAACACAGCCAAGGACCTCTTGAGAACCAGCAGAGCATCAGATGCAGGGCTGAGGAGAAACGGATTGGAAAGGTAACATATACTTTTCCCTTTCTTAATGCCCTCTTGCTTCGATCCCATAATGATGAGCACTGTAACAACCCCTGAGACTGACAGCTTTTCAAATTAGCTTTTCTCATGTTAATAAACTATAGAAAAGAAGGACCAGCCCTATTTTGGCATCAAAATTATATTTGGGTCTACAATGAAGTCCAGACCATTAGTGGTCTAAGGTAAGACTGACTTCAGGGAAGGTAGGCAAGCAGCATACGGTAGAACATTCCTGAGCACCTTCTCACTGGGATCTAACAAATCCATGTAACAATAATTTCACTGGGCATCTGCATGAGTTAGCATAGCAAAGCTCTCTGCAGCTAGGGCCCCAGAAAGCCTTAGGAGTTGCTGACTACAAGTGACATGAATCTTGTCCAACTTCCACCCACCATTGAACAGAAGCAGGGAAAATGACTAGCAACAATTTGGGGTGATGTTCTGGCCATGATGGCCCAGGAAAAATGAAAGAAGTGAGGGCTTTTTGTGGGTGATCTCTCTTATTGGATCAACTGTGTAGTGGGGAAGATCACAGATAAGCTTTTGGGTACCACAGGATCCTTCCTCAGGTCTCTGGGTAGCAGTTTGATTTGGTTAAGTGAAAGGCATTAGGTAAATCTGTAGTTGATGACTGACCATATTTTGTTTTGCAGACAACTGCCAGTGACATCTACTCATTACTGCAAGACTGAAAACAATAGATTCTGGCCAGGTCAACAGCTGGACAAGCTATGTTACCTGCCCCAGACGAAGCCTGTCCAAGGACAGGCCATGTTCAAACACATCCAGCAAACAAAGCCTGCCTACCCCAGCATCTACAACCCATATCGCAGCTGGCCAATCAACGAGCGGGGCTACCTGACCTATGGAGACATTGAGATTCAAAAGAAATATTCCATCTGATATGGTCTGAACAGTGATGCGACGTGTGATCAAAACTTTGTAAACCCTCTGAAATCTCAATTACCTTGTGGTTATCTTTGGACTATTTGAAATCAGGCTAAGGCATAAACCGTGGATTCCTATTATTCTCCATCCACCTCCTGTAGTGCTCTTGCCCCCTTTGAAGTGTGTGGTGCTTCAGGTGTGAATTATGGAAGACCTCATAGACTGTGCCGGGGCTGAAGGTGCTCTCACAGCTTGGTAAGGGAGAAAACATTAACGGCCTGCACTCCATCAAGGTACAATGCCAGCAGGCCTGAATCTGCTCCAGTATCCTCTAAAACAAACGCACCATATACCGCTCAGTGAAGTTTCCCATATTGCCTTTGTGTGTAGTTCCAAGCCAACCTAGAAGAAAGACCTTCAAAAATTGTACTGTCCCTGGTCTCTTTTTAGTTTGGTCCCAGATATACTCTTTCATGATCCCAGGAACCTCCTCATTGCCACTGTGTTTCTCAGTGAGACTTCAGGTAAACTGAGTAATGCAACACTGAACTTAGTCTCAACAGAGTAGTTTCATTTGTACTTACTGTTTTTGTGGGTTACTTCTGGTTATCTGAGGCCTGATGTGGGCTAAGGAGTTTGGTATTGTTGCAGGATCAGAGCTTTAGCTTTCATGTTTTTATGACAATGATAGGGCAACAAAAATAAGACAATCCTACCTGTATTAATACAAAGAACTTTACATAATTTGTAGCTCCCTCCCTGTCAATGACATTCAGATACACAGTTAAGATAGTTGCAAATGGGAAGTAACAGAAACATCTTTATTCACAAAATTGTCTCTGGTCAAGTAAGATTTCCTGCACTCTAAAAGTTTCTGGACAAATACTCTTCCCCTGCAGTAACAAAAACAGCCAACTGGAAGGAAATAGTGCATTTGTCTAAACCTCTTGGCCTCTATGAACTTACGTCAAAGACCATTATCAAATTCTCAGGTAATTTCTCTTGAACGTGTTGGAAGAATTAGATAATGCCTCCACAGAGAAGTTGTGTACGCATCACGCTTGTAACATTAATGTCACAAAGCCCAGTCCAGTGCTTACCAAGGACAATGGAAAGATGCTTTTTAACTTCAGTGAACCCAGGACCCAATACCAATAAAATTGTGGCCAATATTATAATTTGGTTGCGTAAAGAAGTCAGTATACCTGAACATCTTGGGTTTTGAATAGCAAATATATGTAGCGTCATCAGTAACCATGCCACAATACACAAAAAGTTCAGGACACCTGTTACTTTCACATTGGTATCTACTGCTTATATCTGAAGGAAATAAAAAGTACATAAAGCTACAACATGATGGTTATATGTAACAGAACAGTTACGAAATGGAAGAAGGTATATAAAGAGTTAGCAACCAGATCATATTCTTCCCAGTGTTCTCAAAATGAAGGCGGTCAGCCAATTCATTCTCTTGCTTCTATTAATTGCTTCATCTCTTGCTGAAAATAACTCTCTAGACTTGCAAGGTATGAAAAACTAAAACGGATAACATTTTTAAATCCTCTTTTGCTTAAAATGCTTCAGAAATTTTAGCTTGGAAATCTTGGTTAGATGTTAAATGATGTTTGTTTAATCTGTATTTAAGAAATAAAAAAAATTCCCTGTTCTCCTATGCTATTAGTGATCTGAGTTAGCTGCTCATTAATAGCTAATTGGCTTTTTTGTTAGAGGTTTCAATTGTAAATAATCAGTGAAACAAACCAAACTTATTGTTGCCTATAGCTGTAAGCCTCTCTCCCAAGAAAATCAAATTTCAGATTAGTTTTATTTTTAGATATCAGGCTTTATATATTAATATGAGTATTGTATTCAAGTAGTGGAAGCCTGTACTTCAGCTGTAAAACTCCATGAAGTAAGGGGCTCAGAGTGATGGTTTGAATTGGTATCTAAAGTGAAGTGCTTTGGTCAGTTAGAATCATAACGATAGCAATTGGATTGTCAATTTGGAGATCTAGTTCTGTGATCAGCATTTTACACACAAAATGGCAAATAGGCACTTTAGGATAGCAGAGAAATCACTTGGACACAAAAGACACCTCCCCATTGTCTTTGGGAAGCTTTGGATTAGTCTTTGTGACATGACTGTTACATGTCTGGTGCGTACACAACTTCTCTATGGAGGCATTATCTAATTCGTCCAGTGTGTTCAAGAGAAATTGCCTGAGAACTTATAGAGGTCAAGAGGTTTAGACAACTGTGGCATTGTATAGTGCAGGGTCTCTAAGTTCAAAACAAGATAACTCCATACATGCTGTGTTTTTCTTTTTTTGTTCCTGAATGCAGCTGGGTGTGGCGCCAGTCTTGGGGAAGAGACAAAAGCATTTCCAATTGATCTGTATTCAAATGAAAACTGTACCTGGAAAATACAGAGACCAGAAAACAAAGTCATCCGGCTCATTTTCTCCTATTTTCAGTAAGTAATTGTTCTCAATACCATCCTAGTACTTTGCTCCATTTCATCTGAATCATTATAGAGCAGAATTCTTTTAAATATGTAATGAGCCTAACTCAATAATTTCAGAATATTCAGTGCTCTCCTGTCTCTGAACATCATTGTCTTTGTTGTCACAAAATTGCTTATGGAATCAGTGTTACGCTGAGGCTTCTACTTATTTATTCGTGTGTGTTTTAACAGACTTGATCCTCATGCAAGTTGTGCAATGGAAAATATTAAAGTGTACGATGGCCCCACAAGTAATTCACCTCTGCTAGGACAAGTATGCAGTAATATTGACTCAGTTCCAGTATTTGAATCCTCTTCAAACAGTTTATCTTTTCAAGTTGCAACAGATTCCACGGACCTTAAACGGAGCATCTTTGCATTCTATTATTTCTTTTCAGCAGACTCAAGTAAGTCGTAAGAAAAGCGGTCGAAGTAGCACTGTCTTAATGCTGCCTGTTATCATAATAATGTTCTGCTTTACTCCGAAATGTTGGGCTGATGCAGTGAAACGTATTCATGGGATCACAATGGAATCATGTCCAGATTTCCTCAGCCCACCAAGAGTTGTCCTGATGTAAGGTCTCTGTTAAAAATTAGCAGAGGGAAGTATCGTATGTCCCGGTCTTGCTAATTTACCACATGAATTCTAGCATTAAGCCATAATTTCAAGTTGAACCAGAGAATATCTTTTAGAAAGAAATGTTGTCTTGTTTAAGGGCTTGACCCTGCTTTCATCACATCAGTGGTAAAATTTCCTTTGATTCTTTGGTGCTAGATTAAGACTTTAGTAATTTTCTTTTGCAGAAAATGCACCTCATCTTTAGGCAGATTGTTTTAGGGCTTAGCTATCCATGTTAAAAATGTATACTTCATTTCCAGTTGCAGCTTGTATTTTGGATTTTGATATTTCATTTTCTGCAAAATAAAAAACCTTCAACTTCAGAAATCTTCTCTTCAGGTCCATACATGATCTTGAGAATAGAACATGTCCAGGTCAACTGTTACATTTCTTTGAGGTAGTGGCCATGTACAGATGTTTAGTTGCTACCAGGAGAATCGCAGCTCTCCCAGTAGAAACCACAGGTGTGCAGACACTCCGTCTTTTAATTCTGGTGCAAAATTGACCATGCTGGAACAAAAATAACCTGACTGCAACTACTTTGTCTTCTCATACCAGAGTCACCAGCATAAGAATGGCAGGTTTTCCCAGACAAAGATCAACCCAGTTGCAGGAAACACAAGGAGCAGGAGAGAGGGGGCCATTTCAGCCTGAATGCCTGCTCCCTCTCCTGGAGAAGCATTCTGAATGGTGGAAATTTTCCACCACGAGATATGAACATGTGTATGTGGCCAGTGTCTCCCCAATCTCCTCTTATGATAGGGTGCATGCGTTTTATTATCCTTTCCCTAGAACTGTGCCCTACATCACAGTCTGTCCTCAATGACATTTTGTTCTTACATACCCTGGATCCTTTTCACTTTAATACTATAAAGTAAATATCAACAAAGCTCTTATGGAAACAGGATAAAACTAGACCAAGTACTTTGCAGTACACCTCAGCTTAATAAAAATATGCATTGATGCATAAAAGAGAACTCTTCTCCATTAATGAATTGGTCTCCTCACTGAATATTATTTTCATTAAAAGCTTTTGGCTCTTAAGTGATAACATCCTAACAGCAGTTTAAAACTGACATCAAACTTGAGTATGTAGCAGCCTGCATGCGTAATACCTGAACGAGTGCTTCGACCTTGAAAGTAGGATTCCCTGAAATAATAGTTAATTCCTGTTGTGCCCTGGGTTTTGATTTCTGTTCATTACTGGCTTTTCTATCCATTCCTTCTTTTCAGAAACTGAAGACTGTGGGGGTCTTCTTACAAGTCCTGAAGGAACGTTGACCAGCCCCAACTACCCCAAACCTCATCCAGAGTTCACATACTGCGTCTGGCACATACGAACAGCAGAAAACTCAAAGATAAATTTAACGTTTACTGACCTATTGTAAGTAGCTGCTGTGTACAGCTAGTGACTTTTTTGTCATTCTGTTAAAAATCATCATTTTATCATCAGGAAGTAACAAGTGTTTGCAGAGGTTTAGGTTGTCGTGGCACCTTTAAACAAAAGTTGCCATGATGCAAGTATTAGACTATATTACAATAATTTTCCAAAAATGTTATACATTATCTTAGTGCTGTCGTATGGTTTTCTTCATTATCTAATACCGGTAGGAGTCTTTAAGAGCCAGTGGAGGAAATGCATTGAATATAGCTCAGGCCTCATCAATGTTAAGGTTTTTAGTAACCAGTGTAGCCGCACTGGTGCAGAAAAAGCAATTCAAAACCCTAGCTCCACTGATTCACCTGCACAAATTTAAAACTCCATTTACACAGGTGACCTATATTTCTACTAGGGACTGGTACACTTAGTACCTGTAGTAGCAATTATAAGCTTAGTATAAATAACATTTTAGAGACACGATGTAGGAAAGATGTATGTAACTGAGAATTCTTCTACTTCGCTTGATTGGTAGTCTTTAGATACATTTTCCTTTGTACAGTATTCTCTATCCTGTCTTCATAATATTATTAAAACTCATTATGATTATTATTATTATTCGCTGTGTATACAGCCTAGAACTAGATCCGAACTGCAAATTTGATTTTCTTGCAATCTACGACGGCCCCTCCACAAAGTCTGGTTTAATTGGACAAGTCTGTGGTCGCAGCCGGCCCACATTTGAAACTACTTCAAATACTATGACTATTGCACTGTCTGCAGACTATGCCAACTCTTACAGAGGATTTTCTGCGCACTACACCAGTATTCCCCTGCCAAATCCTAAGCCCAACAGTAAGTCCCATTTTCTTTTGTGCATCTTGTGCCCATTTTGTGTATCTCCTTGAAATGCAAATACACATCTCTCGTGACTCTACCTTCTGTTATTTTAGGGATTTTGTCCCTGCTGCCTGACACTCATCTCAAGGGTGTAAAGTTCATATTTGTGTTATATCAAAAAATATGGTGCTAGGTTTGTTCCCTGGTACAGGAGAGGAGGTGACTTCAGAATAGATACTGTATGACTTATTTGAAATTATGATCTAATTTTAGATTCCTTCCTATACAAAATCTCACAGCTGCAAATGCCCTGCTGCCAACTAAACACCTCTGCAATAATGGGAGAAGTTAGCCCGATAAATCCTGGTTTTAATATAACCTCTGATACATATTGGAGAAAGTTCTATAAGACCTAATCTTCTACATGTGCAGGTGCTTTGCTCTTTAGAAAGGGAAAGGAGCAGAATTCACATATGTGGTTCCTGGAGGCATTAGGACGGTGGGCAACAGAAGAATAACAAATACCCTAGCATACTGCCTTTGCTGTCCTCACTTTTTCTACAGATGAAGTATTTGGTCCATTAGAGCTGCTCTGCTGTTGGTGGTGCAAGGGGAGGTGGGTCCATTGATAGACTCCTGGCTCACCATCAAATCCTGCTGCTGCCTGGAGCTCTGAAAGCAATGCTAGTCCAACTGGCTGCCTCTTACATGGATGCATGGGTGGGTGAGGAAAAAAAGGAGTTCCCTTCGCCTCTTTCCTCTGTGGGCAAATGTCTGACTTCAGTCCTGGACTTCTTAAAACCATGAAATTTGAAATGATGGGTTGCAGGCTGTTGCTCAAGAGGCAGGGAAAGTTTCATATTGTCCTCTGCCAAAGAAGAGATATTTCAGGTCAACACATATGAACTACTGAGAGACATATAAAGCAATTCTACATTAACTTCCTTTGTTCTTTGTTTTCTCAGCATCCCTTACTTGTTCTTCAGACATCATGACAGTTGTTCTAAGTGATGCTTACCTGGATACATTTGGCTACAATGAAAATAATTTACAGTTGAATGATCCAACTTGCAGACCAGTTTCAGGAAGGCCAATGGTATTTTCCTTCCCACTAAACAGCTGTGGAACAGTTAAAATGGTAAAGAAAATAAGTGACCATTTCTGAAAGTATGTGTAAAAAGCCTCATGATATATTTACTTTGCTGGATATCTGATTACAGGTTTTCAGACTGGAAAGAGGCAGAACCACTCTTCCCTCTACAACTGACCTGGGAACCAAACTAAGGTCCCATCTCAACCAGGACTGAGCTCAGCTGTGTCCATGACTACTAGACAGTGTTTGATTCTGCCTTTAGTCTGTATTTCCAGCGATGACACTATATTAGGCAATGGGAGCATTAAATATTTATTGTAGCCAGTATGTATTCTGGCAGGACAAAGACCCAGAATTTGAGGATTCTCCATCAGTTGATGGTTCTGAGAAAGATACTGTTTGAGGATAAGGTTGGGGGTATTCTTTAATTATTTTCCTTTAGGGGTCAGTTCCTCATTTTTGAGACATGGTAGGTTTGCTGCTAGTTATCTTGTATGTTGGTTTACAATGCTTTTTCAAAGTATTGAGACCTGGAAGAAGGACATATTTTTCTGTTAGTTTTGTAGCTAACACCTGCAGGGCTAGGTAATGGGGGCACCAGTCCCAAGTGCCCATTTAAAGGGTGTGCAGGAATGGCAGCCACCACCACTCCCAGCCCCTACTGCTGCTGTGACCCGTGGCACAATTCCTAGCTGTTATATTTTTGCACACCTGCATGGCTTATACTAATGCTTTCTATGTATTTTCTTTTGCAGAAGGAAGGTAATAAAATTACTTACACCAACTTCATCACAGCATCACAAACTGGTGAGATCATCACTCGTCAAAAAAACCTGCAGATTTTTGTGAAGTGTGAAATGGAAAACAATTCAACAGTTGAAATTTTCTATGTATCGGAAGATGGTGTAATACAAAACTCAAGCGCTCTTGGTAGATACAATGTTAGCATGTCATTCTATGAATCAGATTTATTTGCCAGGCCTATACTGGACTCTCCGTATTACATAGATTTGAACAAAACCCTCTTTGTTCAAGTTAGTCTTCATTCCACCGATGCAGATCTTCTGGTGTTTGTTGATACCTGTGTGGCATCACCCAATCTTGATTTTGGATCACCCAGATATGCCTTAATCCAAAATGGGTAAGAAGCTAAATTAAATTATAATTTGTTTACTAAAATGTAAACATAGGCATGCGGTATGTGTAAAATAGTATTGCAATTGTTTTTATAATTGCATCAAACTATTTCCCTTTGTAAGAGTCATTATGGGGTATAATCAAAATTGAATTTCTGTAAATTATATTTCTGAGATCCTCCATGTATTTTCTTCAGTTGATTTTTACCTGAAACCTCCACTTCAAAAACATTCCTGTATTGTTCACAAAAACAGGAATCAGGGCTCCATGCCTTCTGCGGGGTAGATCAAGAAATGATACATCAGCAATAGGTGAAAGAAGACCCTAGTTTAACAGCCTGATACAGCTAAGCATGCTAAGTAAATGGATTACACTGCCGTAAATCAGGGGTTGACAACCTTTTAGAAACAGCAGGCTGGAGGTAGCACTTGCTAGATATTCCAGCATTTGCATGGGGGAAAACAGTATCATTTTGTCACGCCTGGCAAGCCAGATAAAAACTCTTTGCCAGCTAGATTCATCCAGGTTGCTGACCCCTGCTGTAGATCACTTTAAACAGAATTGCAAATTGTATTACAGGTGTATTAAGGATGATACTTATATGAACTACCCACTGCTTCAGCACTATGGCAGATTCAAATTTAATGCCTTTAAGTTCCTGAGAAACCATGCTTCAGTGTACCTCCAATGTCAAGTTTTAATTTGTGACAGCAATGACAGTAATTCTCGCTGTACTCAAGGCTGTGTGCCTAGACAGAAAAGAGCTATTTCTTCATACAAATGGAAAGCGAATGCCGTGATTGGACCCATCCGCCTGAAACGAGATCGCAGTTCTGTAGATCACTTAGGTAAGCATGATACGTAAACTGAGGACTGTGTGTTGCTGTCACGTGGTAGAAATCAGGAGTAATGCTGCTGAAGTGAGTTGAATCATATTAGTGTGAAATTAGAGTGAGAACAGAATCAGGATGGAAAAGATTTGATGAAAGAAGTATTTCATTTGTGTTTTGAAAAAGCTTGCAGGTACTTTTCAAAATTGAGAGATTGGCTTATCTTTCAGTATAAGACTTGAAAGCAATGACCATTAAAGAAAAAAGAAATAGATTATTTGAGTGCTTAGGTAGACACTCGATCTCACCACAAGGAGCACTTGGTGAGCTATCAATATAAAAATAAGACTTGAGATATTCAAATCAAATCACGATTACCAAGACAACGTTCTTAGACAGAATGAGTGTTTGCGTGCCTCTCATTGCCTGAAAAAGTGTGTGATTAAAAAAACCAAACAAACAACACATTATACATTTCACATCTAATCTCTGCTTTAATTTTCATTAAAAAAGACATCTAGTACTCTACTCACATACACGTGTTCAATTTCTACAGAAAAGCGTTTAATGTTTACAATCAGAATCATATATTATTGAATCCAAAGTGGGTTAAATCTCCTCGAACAACACATATAATAAAGACTACTAAGGACAGGAACTTGTGGGGGGAGGCGGGTAGAGGAACCCATTCAATAACAGAAAGAACTTTTAATTGAAGCTGTATATTTTATGGATTATGTGTGACTCATTGACATGTATCTATCATACAAAATGAACACACAGTAAGGCAAAACTGTTTTTCAGAGACAGGACTAGTACTGAGAGGCAAATGTAGGTCAGTTTAAAACCATGAAAGGGATATTTTTAGGAAGCTTGGCACGACAGTAGCCTATGCTATATGTTTGGCTCCAGCTTTTCATGTGGAAATTTTAAATTTAAAAAAATACTACATGCTTTCCAAGTCTAGATCTCTTTATCCCATATGTTAATCAGTCTTGTTGACAAAGGAATAGTAATATTAATATGTGCTTTACATTATTATAATGACTATTCTATTTTTATTCCAGCAGCATTTACAATGTACTCAATCCTGTTGCTGTTTATTTCTGTGGGTGACTATTGGCCCCCCATCTGTTGGGGAACTGTCAACTGTTTCAGCCCCAAAGAAAGCAGAGAATTTTAAAGCACTGCATAAACACTAAAAAATCCTCACAAAACCCTTCTGAAGAACATTAATATAATGTTGCATTAGTTAATACCATAATCTTACCTTAGATTTTCAGATATACCATGTTAAACCTTCCCCTTAAAACCATTAACAGAAGAAATGACACAAGCATGCATTCATAATATGCAGTTACTATATGAATATTACATAACATATGAAGTCTTACTGGGAACCACTCCTTAAAGGACAAATGTGACACATCAACAACAGCTAATTTTAAATAACTGTTTTGGGGTTTTTTTCAAAAAAGACAAACCATAGCTATTGAGAAACAAGAGAAATGGAGAAAGAGCAATGCTAGAAAGCCTAGTGTAGTTGAGTAACCTTGCTGAGAAATAAATAACAAAGGTTTTTCTGTGTTTATTTTTGCTTTTAAATGAAAAAACACAAGTGCAACTCATTGCAACAAGGTCAATACATGCAATCTATTCCAAGGCACCACTGAGGCATCAAAATATCTGATAAAAAATGTATAATGCATTTCCCTCAAGAACTGGATAATTTTTCCACTGACTTCAACCGTTTTTTGTTTTGTTTTCTGTAGAGTCTCTGTCTGAAGTGCATCCTGGAAAAACCCAGAACCTGCAGCAGAAGAGTTTATATACCTTTTCATTTGTGATATTGGCTATAAATGTTATCTTGGCAGCTGTAATAGTGAAACGTTACATCAAATGCCAATCAGAATACAAATACCAGAAACTACAGGGCTATTAGCATTAGCAGGTGCCCATATTGGCCATAATAGTGCAGTGTGGAGAGAAGTGTATTGTTAACTTTTATTCAGGTGTGTTAGTGGTCACCAAGAAAATATTCAGTGCTAAATAATCATCACACTTTGAATTGTTCCAGTGGTAGCATCTGAATATACTCTACATAGGAGTAAGTCTTAGGACCATTTAGACATCGCAGTAGAATCAAGCTGTCTATTTACTGATGTTTCTTGCACAGAATTCATTAAATTTACATTTTATTACTGCCTATTTCTGGCCACATCTAATTAACTAATTGCCTAATGAACTGCAAAGTAAACAGCTCAGCATCTACACCTGTTAGGGCACACAAAATAATAAACTCTACAGCAAGCTAGTACTTGTAGTTACTAATACAAGCTGTGCAGTATGTAGCACTGCAGACCCACCTGCGGCGCCACACACCAGATATTTAGGCATTTCCCACGCTGCTACCTTGCAGGGTAGGGGTGGGTTTTTTTGGTCCCTGGACACAGCCATAGACACTTACCAGCTGGCTGGGGCACAAGGGTGCTAGCCCTGCACTGCAGCACCTTTGTCTCCCAGCCAGCCCCCACCATAGTACATTGAGCCTGGTTGTAGCAGCCCTGGGCTGGCAGGCAAGCCCCCTGCCAGCTGGGGCTGCTCTGACTGGGCTCCATGTGCTGCACATGAATACACTCCAGAGCTATGCTCTGGATTTATTTGCTCCCAGGCACATGTTCAAACAGTGTGCCCAGGAGTAAAAAACTTTAGAACATAAGCTCCAACATTTATTCATGTACACTCATTGCACATGTAGATGCGCCCTCTGAGTAGATGTTTAGATTTGAGCTACAAAGCCCAAAATGCTTAGGGTACATCTTTCAGGAAGAACGGTCCCCATCTAGAACTTCACTCTACATCCTGCATTTTCTTGAGATGCTAGAACTAAAGTTCCTGGTTTTAAGCAGAAGGGTGACTTACTAAGACATTTTCTTTGAATTATCCTTCTTGTGGATCTGACTACCTGGACTTGCAAACCTTCAAGGAACATGTTTTTTCCTGCCGTGGGAGAGAATATCAGGTATGGTAGAAAAAGAAGAGTATGTGGGAGCAAATACGTGAAGGATCCATGTAAGCTCTGAACATTTTTTTCCTACTTATCCTTCTATAGGTGTTTGTACATACTTTAAAACATTTTTGCTATCTTAACATAATAGTTAAATCAAACTGTCTGTAAATCAGTCAATCTTGTCTGTTTTTTTTCTACATGCTCTCAGATGGATGGGAATAAAAATATTTAACAGGTAGAAGGAAACTAGCACACAGCGTAGGTAAGAACTTCTGCTGTATTTTTTCTGACCCTCTTGAAATTTACTGCAAACTTAGTGAATCTGGAACTTTAATTAAAAAGCACCTAGACACATGTATATTCGAGTCTGCCGGAGCTTTCTAATCAGAATGCTCCAGCATCTCATGCATTCACCCCCATATTTCAAAATGGCAGCACTAAAGCTTGTTAGCAGCAGTTAACAAGCAAAGCTTGTTAACTATAGCCCCTGCTGCCATTTTGAAACATGGGATGCTGAATATATGAGATGCTGCAGGCATTTTAATTAAAGCAGCTCCCAAAAGCTGTTTAATTAAAATGTCCCCCCACTCTGGTGCTCATGTCAAAATGCCCAAAATTACTATTATGAGAAATGGAAAAGGAAGTAACACTTTAGAAAAACATTTGATCTTTTCCCGTTTGTGAAAACAGCATACATAGAACAGCTGTAGTCTACTCCAGGGCACTAGACACCCTCTGGAATTGTAGCCTTTCTTTATTCTCCCAAAATTCCAGAGTAACAAAGAGAAAAACAGAAAATGAAACAGGTGTCTCCAGACAAAGCATGATCTTCAGTCTGACACAGCAGGGAAGGATTTAAATTTACCCATGCGCTGCCCACTTTGTAGAACTTACACCTATTACACATTAGAGAGACCATCTTTGATAAAAAATACTCCCCTGGCCCAGCATTGCCAAAAATGCAGCAGTCCACACATGAAATGGATTGATTCTGGTACTTTGGTGGTCCGCACTTCAAGCATCTGTATTTGCTGTAACACAGAGCACTATAGAAAGAAACGAATTCATAACTTGGATATTTTTCCATCCACAGGGCGCACCTCAACAGTAGGTTGCACAGTAGCAACCATCCTGTCTCTAGCCTAAGTCTTTAAGTGAACAGCTTCCACAGGAGGCCTTGAGAGTTCCTCTCATTTCATAGCATAGTAATTAAACCTCTAATGAAAGGAGGGAGATAGGGCTTTGAATTACTTTAGAGGAGAGAGACTAGAACTATAAATCTCCCCCTAGTGCTCTAAACACTAAACTGCTACAGAAAGCAAGAGGACAGAGCAGCACCATTTCCTTCTGTGTTTTGAGAAGGGTGACCCAGTTCTGTTTCTTTAAGAAATGGTGAAAAAAAGATTCCAAGCTTGAAGCTCACAGGATAAAAAGCAGCAGGTGGTAGAAAAGCACTGAATCACATGCCTCTCCAGGGCCTAGGCAAAAGGAATGATATGAATTAAGACACACCTAGTCTTCAGAAATTCCTATTAGCTTCTGAAGAGCAAGCATGTTGGTTGTTATGGATTCCATTCTTAAGCTGCCTACCTTCCTTGATACACAGATTAGAGAGCCCAGACAATTGACACAGAGCGGTGGCTTCTACCGCAGGAGCCAAGTGACTCATTCCTATTGTAGAGCTCAGCCCAAGAACTGTAACAAGCAAAGGCAATAGAACAAAACTCAGAAATCTCAGTGCAAACATATTATTACAAGATTTAAAAAACCCACACAAAAAAAGGACAATTCAAGTAAACATAAATAGAAAAGATGCAACTCGTTTTATTTGGAGTGCATCTTTTATAATTCATGCCAAGGTTGACAAAGAGGTGGTATTTAACAATACTTTTTAAATAAATAAGCCAAAAAAGACACACAATTCTTACAATTATGAAAAAATACTGATATTCTTAACGATTAGATCTTTTATAATAATAACAGTTTTGTACAATACTGGGCAGAGTTACAGTAACAAAGGCAAACAAAAAATATTGAGATATTTTATAGTTACATATTTATAATAATAAGCTTATCACAAAAGTTGCCCTTGAGAAGTATTTTTAAGGTCTTCTATCTTCAAAGACTATCTCTCTCCATTTGAGAACCCTTCTCCAGAGTCATAGTGTTCCTGTGAGGCTTTGTTTGATTTTGAGTTCTGAACCAAATCTACTAAGAGAACAATTTTATTATCTATATGTTCCTGAAGGTTCTGAATCCGCAGATCAATATAATCCATTAGTTTTTTCTCCATCAGGTCCATATTTTTGGAGATGATCTTTTCCAAATATGAACAAATAGGCTGCTGTTCCAGTCTGTAGGAAATAAGTAGAAGTATGATATTAATTTTAGGTATCATGGTGGGTAACATGCAAAAATGGGGATTCTAGTATCTCCAGGAAGAGCCCTGGATTTTTAAGTTAGCAACTGATTTCTTAGAATGAATAATCAGCAGGAATAGTCATGGGGAAAAAAAATCTAACTTCAAAACTACACCCACACATGACAGCCTGTGTTTTTCAAATTTGGGTTAAGAAATACAAGTAGTACTCTTAAGCCTTCTATGAAATAAGTTTGGATTCATTTTGCCCAGCACACCTTAAAGTTGTGTATATTATTTATACGTGTAACTTGAACTAGTTTGTTACACCTAGAAAAACCATGACTACAAGGGCCCTCATGAAGCCATTTAGTTAGTCCATCCCTCTGCTCCAAGTCAGCATAATCTGCATTGAAACCATGTGTAATAGGCGTTTGTCTAACCTGTATGTAAAACACAACTCCGGTAATGGAGATTCCACAGGTTTCCTAGATACTGTACTAGTCTTAGATTTAGAAAGATTTTCCTAGTGTCTAACCTAGATCAGCAATCCTTTGTCTTTTATTAGTGCACTTAAATTCCTAGGTAAGCATAACACTGTGCATTTGTTATTATTAAGCTGAACTCTGTTTATTTTAGGTAGTTTCTCGAATTTGTCAAAATTGGAGATCATTAGAAAACTGCAAATCATCTTGAATTCCAACCATGTCTTAAAATGATTGCAATCCCTTCCACCTTTTAAATTTATTACATTTACAAATGATAGAAAACACATTCTCTGTTCCTATATCCATGTCCTTACTAGAAATTCTCTATAGTGTTGAGCCCAGAGCAGACCCCTGAAAAAACCTACACTCTTCCAGTTTGATAGCGGCCCACTGCTGGATGTTCAGCTTGTACTAAGAAAGCAGCTTTCTGGCCAGCACTCCTTCTCCCTTTATCATTTAATTCAGTCTTCAGATAGTAGATAGGGGTGTATTGATAAAGATTTTCTTGGCCAATACCAATAGCCAATTAACTAGCCATATCTGGTAACTGACTTAAGGGAATGCAGCTGGGCAGCGTGAAGAGCAGCTCCCTGCAGCTAAGTCTGTGGAGGGGAAGGGATGTGGGGTGGGGCAGATCTAGGTCCCCAGTGAGGAAGGTAGTAGGGCAGGAGGCACTGCCCAGCCACGGCAGTGAATGGGACCTAGGGCTGGGAGTGAAACAGATCCACAGGTAGATAAGCATCCTGGCACTTAAAATTGATGGTGGGTGCACCTGAAATAGTCACTGAATGAGCTGTAATTCATGTGCCACTGCCACCACTATTAAGCCCAGGGACACTTAACTGGAGCAGAGCTGAGTGAGGCAAGGGTGGATGCAGGCTGCCTGCTGAGCGAGGGATTGGGAATCTCTGCTCTGCTTTCTTTGTCCAGGGAACCCTGTGCTAGCCGTGTGCCCCCTGCCCACCTGGGAACAGGAGGGACAACTCCCTGTCCTCACTGTTGCTGGGTAGGCAAGGGGCACAGGGCTCCTGAGGGAAAGGTAGCAGAGCTGAGAGCCCTGAGCCCACAGTGGGCAGCCTGCATCTGTTCTGCGCACAAATCTGGGGGAGCACATGCCCCGCCCCATGCCTCTGTCAGAGCGTGCACACAGTGGCAGGGAGCCACGTCCCCTGGATGAGGTGCCTGCAACTCTGTTGTGTTCCCTGCCCCAGGCCCCACTCACCGCCCTGGCTAGGTGCCTCCAACCTCAGCCCCTACCCCACTCCTTCCCTCACTGTGGGAGCCTTCATCTGCACCACCCCCATGCCCTTTCCCCTCTACAGACTTATTTGCAGGGTGCTGCTCTCCACACTGCTTGGCTGCATTCCTGGCCATATGCATGCATGTGGCAGGACACATGCACGTGGCGTTCAGGGGCCCCCAGACAGAAGGCATATTATATTTAACAGTGAACGTTGGCTACACTGGCCAAAAAAAGCCAATAACTGATAATGTTAGTTTTCCTTTTATCAGTGCTGATCTACTATGCAACCAATATAATCAGTGCACCTTTAGTAGTAGATTTAGTTATTTGGCTAGTGTCTGTCTGAAAATTCAGGGAAGCATAAGTAGGTGGGAAGAGATAACAGGAGAAATAAAGCAGAGGGGAAAAAAGCAGAAAGAAGCACAAGATGGGGAGGAGGAAAGGGAAAAACATCCAGGTTCAGGGAGAAAACATTTACAAAACTGAAAAAAAACACAAAGAAAAGGAATAACAGGAGTATGTCAACATCTACCAGAAAATAAAAGAAAATGGGTGTAGGCAAATATGAAAACAGGAGTTTGCATTTAATGCATTCAAATTGATACTTTGTTAAATGTTACTATGATAGGTGTTCACAAGTCTCTTATGCCTTTAGCTGCATGGACTCAGAGGGCTGTGGTACAAAGACTGAAGAAGTACTCTTGCTTCTTACTTCAGGGAGCTGCTCTTCAAGTAATCCAAAAGCTATTAGAAGTTGAATAAGTGTTTAAGACTCAACTTACCTGACATTTTGAATGCCTTCTTCTTTAGCTGCTGTGCTCTTCTCAAAGTGCTTATTCCCATCTTCTAACCGAAGGTGATTAACTTGGCCACACAAATTCTGAAGAAAAGGAAGCAGCAGCCCAGAACTAGGCATATTTAGGACTTCACTTGCTTGATTTGGTATTATTGAAGACCCCACGATTGTACAATCTCTCCCAGGAAGAAGAGTGCTCTGCTGGGCCCTTTTAAGTTCTCCAAGATCAGAGGTATTCTTTCTGCTGGGTCCCTGTGCATTCAGGTCAACTTGTCTTTTTAAATCTTCAGAAACTGTTTCAGTTGGCAAATAACTGTTAAGAGGACAGGGTCCGTTGGATGACTCGTCTAATGATCTTAAAGCAGATGTATTGTTCAATCCCCCTATTGTACCAATGTCTCCAAAAACAGGTTTCTTGTTTCCCAAGATACACTGGAGTTTGTCTCCAAGAGACAAACTGTTCTGATAGAAATAAGAACATATAAATATAAAACTAATTAAGTACATAGAGATATGTTCTCCCCCACAAAAGTTTTAAACGTCTTACAACATGTCAAGTAACTATAATGTTCCCCACAGCTATCTATGTAAAATATTTACTGAGAATGAATGAGATAAGTGCCTCATCAAAATGGAAATTGTGTACTTGAAGTTTCCTTTAAGGGAAAAAAGAAAACCTAAATAAGATTTACCAGATTTAAACAAAACAAAAATGAAGCTGTGAAAGTGAATGCATGAACTTTGAGAAGGTTAGCTAGCAATTTCTTTTCCGATGAGCCATTTTTGAAGCAGATTTTTACCATTTTAGGTCCTTATTCTGAGCATGTTACTCTGTATGGGAGTGTATCCATAAGATAAATTATACTAACAATACTCTTTTTTATTCAGATGGAAACCAGATGCAAGGACTGTCTGCAATGCTAATGGTTACATGGAGGGAAAACAGATGAAGTGTAAAATTAATGGGAAAGAAAGAGTTTGGTGCTAGATCGGGGTGGGCAATTATTTTGGGCGGAGGGCCGCTTACTGAGTTTTGGCAAGCCTTTGAGGGCTGCATGACAGGCAGCCAGGGGCAGATAAATATTAATTTTCTAAATTTTTTTAGGGGTCCTGCGGGCCAGATGGAATGGCCTGGCGGGCTGCATCTGACCTGCGGGCCACATTTTGCCCACCCGTGCTGGATTCTTAGAGTTCGATCTTCATCTTTTGGAACTCTTTTGCTCCCAGGTCAGATTTAGATTTAGCCATCTTTAGGACATGTCGCAAGTCTCAGAAATGTCCCCAGGCTTTTTCACTGGGCCCATAACATATTTGGGTATAAAGTAGCAAGAAGTCTGTGTTGGAGCTTTACTCCATTAAATGAGTCTGGAATGCAATTAACATTGGCCCAGAATGTGGAGTTCTGAACTAATTCTCATAAATTTAAATAAAAATGATATGGTGACTTACCTTCTGCTGACATTTAACCATATCCATTAGCTGCTGAGCACCTGGAGATAACTTTGACCCCATGGATTCCATTATCATTTGCACTCTGTTTAGATCTATGCTTGATCCTAGTGAAGGAAAATCTGCTGGTTTTGAAGAAGCTTCTCTCACCTTTACTACAATTTTACTGATGAGTACGGTCTGTTTTTCACCAACAGAAACCAGCTATTGCAAAAAAGAGAAAGCAGTGTTTTAAAATTAGAAAAATTTGGTTTTGAAAGTCATTTCCTTTGGGAATGTGCATTCAGTGTAATACAATTTAGGAAGTTAAATCAGCTTCTCTTTTCTACCAGGGTGTTATTTTAAATGCATTTCATCCTGCACTTAGTCTTAGAAATAACAATACTCCAACAGAATTTGAGCGCAAATGAACTGCAGAATCAGTTACAACCCAAGAGCATGATTAGACCTGTTGACTTTAATATGATTCCACATAGGTCAAGGTAGGATGCATACACCTGTAAGATCAGATTTGTCTATTCAGCCTGTACACTATTTTTTTCTGGTTAGTAATTCTGTTTCTTTAACAGCATATTACTTTTTTCATACATACAAATGACTTAAAGTATGAGATGTCAATCTGAATTGAGAATCCCAAAATTAGAAGCCATCTATATTTAAGGTGCTTGCTCTACAGAATTATAAAAATCTGTTTTCATTTTACATAGATGATAATGCAAAAAAGAAATATTACTCAAATAAAACATTAAAAAAAAAAAAATTAAGAATTAAGACAATTTTTGTGGAACTTCCTACCTTAATTCTACAAGCGGCTGTGGGACACTCCAATTTAAGATACTTTTTGTATAAAGTAATCCCATCACTTTTACTAGAAAAATAAAATAAATGAGCTGTGAAGTCTCTGTGGCAAAATACTACATAAAAGCTTTATATAAGAGCACAGAAATGGTAGTTAATATATTTAATAACAAGGAAAGAGCCAAGTGACATATCTTTTAATGTGCTTATCTTAACAATGAAAATCAGCTTGGTTTGAGGAACATAGGATTATGGGGAGGGAGGGGGAGAAGATAGAGAGATTATTACAAACCACCAATGAAACAAACAGATTTGCTCTCTAGAAATAACTAACTGATAGAACAGAAACATGTTAAACTTATGTTTTCTTTGCAGACATATTTAATAGAATTTTTTAAATGATGCTTAATGACTTCTGGGAGATGCTACTGAATTAACTTTTTAAGACACTGAAAGCAGTAGCTAATGTCCTGGCACTCAGCCTTCCTTCTGTTTAGCATGCACCAGACGGTGGGTGTACAAGCCACCATACTGCTTTGATAATGACTGAAGATGCCCTCAAGAGGGCCAGAGAAGTGTGGTGTTTGAGATCGTTCATTTTTTAGCCTCTGCTGAGGCTGCCAAGAAGGTGCAGATTATGCTAATGGGTTTTCAGAGGCAGCTATCAACATATCAGATTTGGATTAAGGTGGTCACCAGACAGGCTGTTGACAGAAATGGGGGTGCAGAAAAAAATAGTGCTTAATTTTCAGCTCAGCATGCCTCTGCACTGAACACAGCACATGCCCAGAAGGGGCAATGTGTCAGTTTAACCTGGCTGGCCTAGCATCTGTATAGATCATGTGCTTCAGAGAGGCTTTGACACTTTTATCTAATAGCCGATTCAATCAGCTATTAGATAAAAATGCAAAAAAACCTCCACTGAAGTGCGCGATCTATACAGACGCTGGTGAGCTAAGTCAAACTGATGTGGTTCCTGCTCCAGTAAAGTGCTGGGGATTTCTTCCTGCTATGTCTGTCAGCAGTCAAAGCCTACATTTATACCAGCAATTTAAGAGTGTGCTATCTCATTCCCAACCCCCTAAGCTGTCCAGTTTTCATACTGTAGGGACTTAATAACAAAGACAGTGAAAACAGAGCCCATGACCCAAAGCCACTGACCTGTCACCCTGGACGGTGCAGACATGCTCTCCCCTGCTCGTCCCGCAGTACTCTTCTCCCACGTACACTTCCATGTTTCTTGCCTCACTGAGAACCCCAACACAAGCAATTTCCTCACAGCTCCGAGGATCGCAGTGCAGGTACAGCACGCAAGGAGCATCACTTCCGTCATTGGGTAAGCGCCTCTCCAAAACAACTGAGTCCTCACTAGACGGGGCGAAAGGAAGTTTAGGGGGAAAAAAAAAAGCACTACAGCATCTGTCAGTTGAGTCAAGCGCTTCTCCAGATAATCTCGTTTACGTGCTGAAAGCCAGACAGTGCTTCATCTGAAAGCCTTCGTCGCTCAGAAGGGACATGAGCGACAACTGGGGCAGCTCCAAGGTCCTCCGCCAGCGTCTCGAGCCAGGCAGGGCGGCCATTCTCCTCTCAGCCACGATGCCAACGCTATGTTGCTAAAGTGAGGTTTCTTCCCCCTTCTCTCCAGCACCATCAGGAAGCCAAGCTCCCGCTGGGATTTGGTCTTCGATTAAACCCGCTCCCTCCCACGGGAAGGCTGGGTTCCCAAGTCTGACGGAAGCTATTACAGATTTTTTTCCTGATGTGAGATCAGGTCGTGAATTGTACTGTTCAACCCCTCTGGGACATCAATCTCCTGGATTGCTTTCAATAGTCACCAGGAGATCAATGCTGATTCTGCCAGCTGGGGAGGGTCGGCAGCCCTAGCGGGCAGGAGACCTCATTTGGCACATGCCCGAAGTACGGGGCTGGCGTTGGCCCGCCCCCTCATTCCCTGGGGGCGCTGTCAGACGTGCGCCCACCTGCTCCGATGCCGGCGACCAGATATGGGGCAGAAGGGTCCCCCCCAGCCTGGCGTTCCAGGGACAGAGGGAGACAGCGCCCCCTGGCGGGCGCAGCCCCTCACGCCAATGCGCATGCGCGCGCCGCCCGGCGGCCCAAGCCCTCACCTGTGCTCGGGTTGCCCCAGCGCCTCACCCGCCGCCGCGTCCTCCGGCAGCAGCCGCACGAGGCCGGCCAGGTCCCCGCACTCCCAGGAGCAGCCAGCTGCCAGGCGGGGGGAGGCGGGGGCATTGCTGCTATAGGCCGCGTCGCCGCTTAACGCCGCCGCCATCGCAACCGTCTCGTCAACTGCCGCCGCCGCGAGCCGCGCCGGGCGGAACTGATTTCCCGCGGGTGCGCGTCGCTTGTCGGATGCTCGTCAGGGCCGGACGCTTCCGGCACGGGCTCTTCTAGGGGACGGGACCAACCGGTTCCCGAGCAGCCGGCACAAGGGCGCATGCACAGAATCGGCGCTCTCCCCTGTGATTGTGGAGGGGCGGCGCGCATGCGCGGAATTTGTGCGCTCTCTTCCGTGTGGGAGTGGTGGCGCATGGGCTGGAAGCTAAGGGGGGGGGTTGCAGGGTACAGGTCTGAGGCAGGGGCATGGAGGTGGCTGTGCTGTGGGTGTACCCTGTAGTTTGCTGCGTGTGAATCCTTCCAGTGTTTCCTCTGTGACTGCAGGTGCATGGGGTGAAGCCCAACACTATAAGGCAGCAGCTCCCAAACTGACGGGTTGCACACCACCAGTTTAAAACGATGCAAGCTGAAGTACCTCCAGCAAATTTCTATCAAATAAAGTAGTTATAACAAGTCTATTAATGCATACCACTGACAGGTTGTCAGTGTATCACGAGTGGTATGCATACCGCAGTTCGGGAGCCACTGCTACAGAGAACTTCTAGTGAGAACCTGGATAAATGAACAGAATTCATGTTGTATCATTTGCAAATGTAATATGTTTAAAAGTTGGGAGGGATTGCAACCATTTTAGAAGACAGGGTTAGAATTAAAAATGATTTCCAAATTTCTAATGATCTCCAATTTCGACAAATAAGGAAAAACTACCTAAAATACCTGGGGGGGGAAGAGTCCGACTGGATGCAGCTGCAAGTGCATGACATCGCTGTGCTTGTGGTGCGGGTGGGTGACGCTTTCTGTGATGATGTTTTTGTGTCACGAAGCAGTTTGATGAAGACAAGCGTTTTGGCCTCAGACAGTCAGGGGTATGAAGGGTGCTATGTCTGAGGGCATTTGATGTTGCTGTTGGGAGGGGCGAGATGCTGCTGTTTTCTCCCCGTGCATGCTCTGATTGTGCTGCTATTGGGGTCACTGTTGAAACATCTCTCTGTTTGAGTACTGCCAAGTCCTGCAGTATCTGGTCCCAGAAAGAGCCTTGTGGATGACTAGGCCAGTCCTAGTACTCAATACAGCTGTCAATGTTACACATAGTCGGTGACGTTGCAGTCTTAATGCAGGCATTCACAAGATGTAAAGTTAAAGACATGCACTGACCCTCTGGAATATCAGGGCCCAACTGCCTGTCCTGGCCTCCACCCCACATGAAATAAGTTTTATAGGAATTACCACACTTCAGGGAGAGTCAGTGCTGTCTCTATCCTGATTTTTAGGGATTTTAATTTCATAGCAAAATATAAAGATGACTTAATCTCGCCTCTCACCTAATAAGGTAAAGTCTAAGTCTAGACAGCTATCTGGAGTCTCTGAACTACAGTGGGGTAACTAAAAAAAAAAAAATGCCAATCTACCTGACACTGTAGCTGACAACACCATAACTGTAAAGACAAAACTACTCTGAGTGCACCCTCAGAGTGTGAGGAAGCTAGCTGGCTTCCTCCAGTCAGCATTTAGGAATGCGTTGCTTTTTGTTAGTTTAAGTCGCCTAACCAGTTTCTGAGAGTGCACTGCCAGAAAGGGAGCCTGGCAGGCCAGAGCTATGCTCTGGCTGCTGGCTAGTGTCCAAGCTGCCCCAGGAGGTCCCCAGGGACCTAGGTAAGATGCTGGCCCTGACCTTCCCTGCCCCACCTGGGTCACTTTGCCACATGCTGGACCGCACGTGCAGCGGTGTGCCCAGGGGCAAATAGCAGCAACACAAATATATGCTGCTGCTATTTGTCCCGCAGAAAATGTGTACCCCTGCATGTGTGCGATTGTGGGGATGTGCACTTTGTGTGCCTTTGAAAATGTTGTGTCACAGATGTAGAATAGCCCCTTTTTAAAGTCCCTCTTTACACAGGGTTTATCAGCAGTCAGGATAAAATGAATCTTAGGATAACAAGTAAAACCTCAAACCAAAAGTATCTCTTTTCCATTAGGAAGTGTTGTGGCAAGAAGAGCCTACTGTTTAAACATAAACTTATACATTGTTTTCAAATACTTTGTCCAACCCTTTTCCTTGAAACTTTTAATAAAGATGTGGCATATCAAAGAGATTATTTGCTTTTGGGAAAATAAAAAATGCCTCAAAATCACATTTTGATTAAAAGGCTTTTTTTCCTTTGGAGGGACAAGTAGGTGCACCATAAATATATTTTTTTTAAGATCTCGGGATTACATGGTTAATGCTTAAATGGTTTCAGTGTATTTATATTTTCAAACAGTTTTACTGAAATAAAACTTGCATGCAGCTTTTAATTCGGAAAAAAAAAGGCTAGACACTGAATTTACTGGTCGATTTTAAAGGTGCATTTTGATTGATCTGGCTATGAACAATACCAGTACATCTGTCATATCAAGATAGCAATGTACTTTTCCTGTGTCATACTTAGACATTGTTTCTAATCTTCAGCCTCAAAGAAAGTGTTTAAAATGAACTGGTTCAATCTTGTCATCTTTACAATACTGTCGCTAGCTGGCTTCCTCCAATGAGCATTTAGGAATGCGTTGCTTTTTGTTAGTTTAAGTCGCCTAACCAGTTTCTTGCAAGGTGAACTGAGAAATTTGACTTGCCCTTGCCTTTGGACTGTTGTAATATGCAAAGCACTTTTCCATTGTTTGCCTTAACGGAAGACAGCTCTAGATAACTTTCTTCTTTGTTCTGTCGTTTAGGGGACACTGCTGCTAAGGGCAGTACGCCAGGTATCTAGTATTCCTTAAACGTCTTAGTAAAAGAAATAGCTTCTTGAAGATATTTAACCATGTTAAAATGGTGCCTTCTTGTGTTCATTTTTGGACTAATGCTTCTTGGAAAGCGTGTGCTTACAGCAGGTGAGTTCCTAGCTTTGTTTTTTCATTTAGAAAGTCGGTCCAAGTTACGTTGTCATGGCTGAGTCCCGGTCCAGTGCTCTTTACTGTAGAAAAGGTTGTGCAGTAGAAACATATCTAAAAAGGGACTGTGGGATAATGCCCATAGTTTTTCTCTTTTTCTGTGAGACAGGTGTGTACGTACAGGATGTTCTTTTGCTGTTTTGTTGGTCAGCGTACATAATTAGCAGGCTGACTTGTTTTACCACTTGCAAGGATGGGAATTCAGAGTATGATGATGCCTGTCAGTGTTATAATGTGAATTTATGATTGGATTCCTTAATTTCACTTTGAATCACAGAAGTGCTTAAATGATGGTGTTCAAATCGTTGTCCTATGTAGTATACAAAGCAGTGTTTGTGAGAGGTGCAGTCGCTGCAAACCTCATGGTATGGTGAAAAGTAAGACATCCTTCTGCGATACGAGGGAAATACCTCTTGAAAATAATTGTGCATTTTCCATTTATTTATTTTCATTTAGGATTCATAGTAACATATATACATATGGAGTATTTGTTAGAGGGCTACGTGTTTGTGACTAGATTACAAGAATACGTTTGTACTCCCTTCCCCTTCTATTGCCATGGTATAAATTAGAGCAGCATGTTTTAAAAATGACTTCAGTGTATATCCATGATCATATTGCAGGGGGTAAACCAAGGATTTTCCCCTCCAATATCTTGCTGAAAGTAAATTATAAGAAAATTCAATTTTATTTGACTTTTTAGGGTTACTGATGACAAAAGCAAGAATATGCCTAGTAGTTGAAAAGAAATGCAAATGTTACTACGTTCTGTTTAGAGAAAGGTGTTCTTAATGTCAAAGTGTGATCCTACAATCCTGAGTTCTCAAACCTGCTCTGTTGCTATCTCATTTCTTGTATGGCTTCAAATAAGTTACTGAACTTGTCTGTGCCTCACATCCCACATCTGTTATATGTGGACAAAAATACCAATAAATCTTATGTGAGATAAGTGGTTGCAAAATTTAGTTTATCTTCAGAAGTCTTTCTAAGCAGAAGAGCCCTGTATACAATGAAGGCTAATTACTGGTATTTTGGAAACTGATTTTACGCATTAGATACAAACAACTAATACATTCAAAAATCCTATCAGCAGTATATACCTCAAGCATGTTTCTTCAAACCAGCTGCTTTATTTTCACTGGAGAGTCAATCTTATTTTTGTATGTGCACATTTTGGGCTCACTGTTGTACAGGCATTACAGAATATAGTAGCGGGGGAACCCCCCTACACAAAATACGTTAAACAACTTCTTCCTTTGAGTGAAGTCCCTCTACAAAGGGACTTCTTGGGAAGAACCTCTCCACCCCCCCGTAAAATTTTTAATGACTGGTGTGGTTTTGCCCCATACCTGATGGGGAATCTTGTTTTTGTTTTTTTGGGGGGAGGGTTGCTTTATTATTTATGCAATTTTGGAAAGGGTTGCTTTATTAAAATTCATTTTATAGTTTACTTTTTTTGACTCCACTGATTTCAGTGGTCTTTCTGTTGACATCAGTGGGCATTAGATTAGAGTTGCTGAGCAGACAAGAGGAAGAGAAAACTAAAACCAAGTAAAATGTTACCATTTGTTCCTGTTTGTCATTCTGCGGTCATTGTCAGAAGTCACTGAGATAACTGAAAAAATACACAGGGTGTGTCAGAGTACAATACAAAGGTCATTGGCAGGAAATAAAATGAGCCATTAAGGCCAGTAATGCTAAGTGAGTGAGAGGGAAGGAGTCTATGCAATGGGCTGAGATAGCATAAGTTGCCAGGAGCAGTTATACAGGCTCCTGAAGACAAGGATGAGAGGTCTAAATTTGATCCAGTGCAGAAGGGGACAACTGTAAGGAAGATTTAGATGGGAAAAAGAAATGACCTGTTCTTATTGAGTTCACAGAAAGTTACTTTTATTTATAATCACATTTGATTGATGTCTTCTTTATGCTTACGCCCACTCTAAAGACATTTAGATTAAACTGGTCTATTCACATCTATTTCCATAATGTCACTATATACTCATTCTAGCATATAGGCCTTTCTGGACATACAGCACCCTAAAATCTGAAATTAATAACAGCTTGGAAAAAAAAGTTTCTGCACCCAAAACGCTAACTTTTCTAGTCATTCTTTTTTTCAATTTTCTTTCTATTACTTTCAAAACGGTTTGAGATCACTTGAATTTTATATTCTAAATGTTCTGTATTTATTAAGATAAATAAATCTCCAAACCTGCCAGGATTTATTTGCATGTTTTAATGAATTCATGTAATTATCACTTTGAATTCAAAGAGATTCAATTGCATAAGTAATAAGGAATATACCTAAATTTTTTACAGATAAATGCCTACGTTGATAGCTATCATGTAGTTTTCTAAAAGACGCCCTTATACACATGCACACATAAATATAATGTATGTACATACACACGTTTATAAAACAGTGCCCTTTTAAATAACTATATAGTGTGTTTGTGTGTGTGTATGTATATGTATGTATGTATATATATGAATGTATACATGCATGTTTACATGTGTGTATGTAATACATGCAACAATATCTGTGTACATGATTTGCGGTAGTAATATTTTACATCTCTACCACAAATACAAAATTGTATACAGCTATTTCCAGGGTGAAGTGGCAGCCAGGCCTAGTAGTCCTTTGACTTGGGAAGCATTATGGAAGATTTTTTTCCCTGTAGATTCAATTATTAATCAATTTATTTGAGTTAATAAAATTGATGTATTTCAGTATCCTAGCAATTTTCTGCTAAGTTGGAAAAATTAAATATTTTTTTGTGGCAGTAATACAGATTATTTTTTATTATTTTATTTGAATTACTATAGTGCCTAGGAGTCCTAATCATGGGAAGGACCCTATGATGCTTGATGCTCTACAGTGGAATAAGTAATTTGATGAAATGGGCAATTTGTGAAGAAAAATTATCAATAATGTTGGTAATGGCATCTGTTCATCAGCAAATGATGGTGGATATTGCAGCTATTCTACTGACTGATGGTGCATTTTCTCTTGTGGCTGTAGAGACCGATGTTAGACTTGCAGGTCCTGCCACAGTAGTCAGAGGTGTACCTAGCATTTAGGACTACTGTATTGACAGGCTGTTTCCTTTGGTCACATTTGTAATTTGAGTAACCATTTGTCATCATGATGTTGGACTCCATTATTAAGAAGGGAGCGCCACCTTGTCCTGTCTCCTACTAAGGCTTCCCAAAAGTTTGGGGCAATTCCAAAAGCCTTCATGTCCTGCTTGCAGACGTCTGTGAGGCACAATTTTGGGCAACTTACTTTTCTCTCCTCACCTGCAATTTGCCCATACAGGATGTCCTTTGGGATACACCCATCTTTCATTCTGTGGTGATGGCCAAGCCAGCATAGGTGCCGCTGTTTGAGTAATGCAGTGATGGTTGGCAGGTTGGCTTTGAGGTCTGTGTTGGTAATTCTGTCCTGTCACTTGATGTCAGGGATTTGCCACAAGCAGTGTAGGTGGAAGCTGTTCAGCTTCTTTTCTTGATGTGCATATGTTGAGCATGTGTCACTGCTACATATAAAGACACTGAGGATGCAGGCTTTGTACACAAGCAGCTTAGTTTTGATTGTGAGTTAATATATTGTTCCAGACTCATTTGGAGAGCTTACTGAAAGTGGTAGCAGCCTTTCCAATGTGCACATTTAGTTCTTCATCCAGTGATAAGTTGTCACTCGCTGTGGATCCAAGGTAGCAGAATTTGTTCACTGCTTTGAAAGGTGTGTTGTCCAGGCTGATAGATGGTGACTGGTGAACACCCTGTCCTAAGCCTACAGTGTGGCTGGCATGGAAGGAGCGTATTGTACTGAGTAATGTTGCAGGGTACGCAGTCTCTACCAGGACCTTGAACAAACCTGTTCTGCTGATAGTGTTGAAGGTTTTTGTCAGGTTGACAAATGCTATATACAGTGGCTTATTTTGTTCTTTGTGTTTTTCTTGTAGTCGGCATAAGGAGAATGTCATGTCCACTGTTGATCTCCCTGCTCTAAATCCATACTGTGATTCCAGGTAGATGTGGTTAGCAAGTTATTGCAAGCATTTCAGGATGACTTTGGCAAAAGTCTTTCCTGTGACACGGAGGAGAGAGATGCCGCTGTAATTGTTGCAGTCACCCTTGTCTCCCTTGTTCTTGTAGAGAGTGATGACGTTACCATCTTGCATGTCCTAGGGTACTTGCCCTTCCCTACAGCAGCACACTTGGAGTTGATGAAGATGTGGTAGCAGGCCTTCCCACACTTGAGGACCTCAGCCAGGATGCCATCCTCCCCTGGTGCTTTTCTGCTTGCTAGAGAGTCTGTGGCCTTACTAAATTCTTCCGCTGTAGATTCTTTGTGTAGCTGTACCAGTGCACTTAGAGTTGGAAGTTGATCCACTGCCTCTTCTGAAATGTCTGTTTCATGGGAACGAAGCTCTAAAAAATATTCAGTCCAGTGTGACATGTTAGTTCTTACCAGTGATTTTTACTTTGCCGTCTCAAGACTTGAGGGGGGCGACTTTAGTGACAGTTGGGCCAAGGGCTTTATTCTGGCTGTGATACATAACTCACAGGTTTCATGTGTCTGAGGCAAACTGTATCTCTCAACACAGGTCACTCCAGTACTGATTTGCTCTGTGTCTGGCTGTTTTCTGTACCATTGCCCTGGCATGCTTCAGCTTAGCCTTGAAACTTTATATTGGATTCTGATTGTCTTTTAGGTAGGCTGTGTTCTTGGCCTCAACAAGTGGTAGCATCTCTTCCAAGTGTGCCTCAAATCAATCTTTATTTGATAATTTCTTTTTCCCAAATACTTCTGTGGCTGTTTCCTGGCTGACTGCTCTTAGTCCACTCCAAGTTCCTTCAGCATTTGCAGTTGATGCTTTCACAGACATAGCTAGCTCAAAGATCATTTGAAAGTCAAGGCACTTCTTTGGACTTTTGTCCTGTGTAGAAGTTATCTGTATCATCTAAACTTGCCTGTAAAGTTGGTGCATAAGTGCTAATGATGTTAACAAAACCATCAGTTGACTGTAGTCAGAGTGAGATGATGCAATCTGGTGTTGCAGGAGGGTCTCGATGGTTTTGACCAACCTGTTGCAGACTGCGAATCCGACCCCATGTAGGCAAGTAACATCTGCACTCCTGCCTTCCCAGAAAAAGGTGTCGTTTCCTCATGAATGGAGTCTGAGTTGCCCAGTCTTGTCTCTTGCAAGGATGCACTGTCAATTTTAAGTTTTTGCAGCTCTCAATCAATCTTCCAGACATTGTCCATCATTTATAAATTGTCATTCATGCTAGGACACATGGTCCTGACACTCCAGCTTCCCAGCTGAAAGGTTTTAAAGTTTCTTGTCTTGTTGCTTGGTACTTCACTTGCCATCTGTTTTTCGATTTTTGGTCTAGCCCTGCTCACCAAATGAGGCAGACGCACCATGGTGGATCAGCACCTTACTGGCTGAGGGCTATCCATCTTAAGGCAGGTGGTAGCTGACTGGTGGAACACAATTGATGCCTCCCACCAATGAAGGTGACCCATGACTCTCTACTCTATGCCAGTTGAGTTGAGCTTATAACCTGTGACTGCCCCCTTCTGTGTTGTACCCATGCAAGTAGCAAAGATGGGGTATCCTCCCCGTTCCATTCTGGCTGCAATGGCCTGGGCAGTTGGTATGGAGACACTTGAGTTACCCATAGTATCAGTGTTCCCCTCTCAGCCGACTGATTGATCCCAAAGGGAAGGCATAAGCCAGTATATTTGGAGCCAGCTTGGCTGCAGGAGCTGCCGGTACGAAGATCTTCAATCAGTCTGCCTTTCGGGACTCCGCTCCTAGACTGGCTGCCGACCAAGGCTGGAGAACCCAGTCCATCCTGCCATGACATCTGCCTTTTGGTGTCATTTCCTTCAGCAGGGTTAAGGACTACTACCCCCCTCTGGATTGCTCCTCCACCCAAAGCTTTCGGCACCATAGAAGTTGCTTGTTTATTTCCTGCCACCTAGTTCTCAGCGATGAAAGCTGCAAGTAGTATCATTTGCTGTCATGACAGTAGCAGATCTAGTCTGGTCTGAACTGAGAGTGTCAATAATATTAATATTTAGATAATAACATGTAATGTGGTTAAAATATTCTAAATGTGCAACCATAATTTGGATTGCTAATCACTTGGATAATCACAGAGACCCATTAACCAATAGAGAAACAATACACATACTGTATTCAATTAGGAAAAATTCACATATTCAATTAGAAATGGAGGTGTAATGATTGTAACTACATAGCTGAAAGGAAAATTCAGCACAGATTCAGAGTGAAGGAACATCTAGCATTCATATTCTCCTGTTTCATACATTGCTTTCTGTTCTGGTGCTGTACCCACTGATGAGAAAAAGGCAAAATCACAGCAATGCAAGCTGTAATGCATTGTCCCAAAGATTGGTAGCACTTTCAATTGTAAGACCTTGTTTTCAGGTGTTTGTTATTTTGCAGATTTAAACCATTTGGTCTGACATTTTCCATGCTATTTCTGAGAATGAGATTGGGGGGGGGAAATCATTATTTTGCCCATGTTAGGAAAAGCAATCCTTACAACTGTTCTATAGAGAAGTTTTATTATCCCCATAATCTCAGTGAAGGTGTTGACATTTGGCTGGGACAGATCACCCTGATGTCAGGAAACAAATGGTTTTCCTTCTTTTTAATCTACCTAAATTATACATGTCTCAGAAAAATCAGAGTTTTAACATGCTCTGTAAAGATTTGTTAGATCTGGGTAGCTAAATTATCTGTGTTGTCTTCACTGAGCATGCTATGCTAAGGACAAAGTGGTAGGGGGTGGGGCAGGGACAGAGGGCTTTGGCACTTGTCCTCATTAGTAATGGAATGGACACCTTTGTTAAAGTTACGTGGCTGTCACAGGCAGACAAGATTCTTTGGAGAAATCTGATATCTTTTATTAGAATTTTTTAGTTGGTCTAATAAAAGATATCAGATTTCCCCAAAGAACCTTGTCTGCCTATGCCCTTAGATCAACACGGCTACTACCTACACCCCTGTAACATGGCTGTCACAGTCATTTTTTAGTAGGTTTTATGGCAGAAATGTTTGCAGGGAAGGAGGAAATCCATAGAAAGTTGACCAAGGTGACTTGCTGCCTGCCTACAGCGCTAACTATATTACCCCAGTTGGAAGTGCCAGCTCACAGGAGCTGCAATGCCCCCATTCTTTCCTACAGACCAATAGTTGAATTACCTGTTTCCTGTTCTTGTGCAAGCTCTCTCCCTCCCACTACTATATGAGTAACAGGGTGCTTTATAAATCAAAGAGTTTTTTGGGATTCATGGTGACCCCTGTGACTGCTGTGACTAATCTGTAGCCTCACTCATCATTTCTGAGCCTCAGCATTCCTTTGCTGTCCTAGGAAATAGCTCTACAACTCATAGCTGAAACAGGTGTCTTCATCCACTTCAGTGGCCGGAGAGCTGCGTTATAATACTACCAACTCTGCTTGCAATGAATCTAAAGCACATAACCCAATTGTTGTTTTAGTGGGGGGGAGGGGGATGCATGCAAAATGCTTCTAGATGATGACATTTCTGTATACAATGTTTTTAGCGTTGCTTTTTAAATAGAAATTCCTATGTTAAAAAGATGATGGTTACAAAGTCAGCTACTCAGAAAGTTTACTGTGTTTACCACCAACTTTACTATGGCCTTAACCATGAGACTGTCCTTTCTTTTCCTGCAGATAATTTGCCTCTGATGAAAACTAATTTTCTGCAGGTGCCATTGTGAATTTGAAAGATTTGTGCATAATTTACCCTTTCTGTTAATTTAGAGATTTTGAATTTTGTTTTCAGGTGCACTTTCCCATCAGATGTCAACCGTTTCTGCATTTGAAATCATCATCCCTCAGCGTTTGATGGGTAGAGAGAAACGTAACACACATTTCCCTGAGGTTTGTTTCTCCATCCAGACTTTCCTTTTGATGACTTACCATTAATGTCATACTAGAGTATATATGTGAATGTTTGTGAAAGCATAGACTCTTCAGTACAGAATAATTTGCATTATCATTCTGATACCTCTTGTCACACTTCATAGCTGTAAATTCTGTCATGCTGAGGAATCAGCTTCAAAACAGTCCTGATGGTGATCTTAATAACACACAACATGCCTACAAGTGTTTTGGTCAGGTTAAGCAAGTGACGGAAACTGAACTGACATTTTCCAAACTGTTCCTGTTTGATAGTTAAACAAAGGACTTCCACTAGTGCCTTTTATCAATGCTAAAGGCCAAACTGCTTGTCTAATGCAAACAGTCACATTTAATGCAGTGGGGCTAAATGAGTAAGGTAGGTGGGATTTGACCCTGAATGTCTAAGAAATATTAACAGACAGCTGAGCTAGCTAGGCCTATGTTAGAACTGGAATGTTCCCAAGGCGATGCAGATGTACTGATAAAGAAACTATTAACCAGTTCAGCAAAATAAGTTTTGCAATATTAATCATCTGAATATTGTTCATTTGTTGATTTGTATATGGATGCCAGAAGCCATTCTGTCATAGTTAAATATATAACGCTATCCAAAGAGCCAAACCTGGCTGTTTATTGTTCCAGGTTTAATTTTTCCATTATCTAACCAAGATAAAAGTAAAGGCATCAGTTCTTCAGAGTATATAACTGTATATTGGCAGCCTGGGTTTGAGGCTAATAGTTATTTTCTGTTTCCTTTTACTAGCACAGCTTTTCTGTACATCTGGCTTACCAAAGATATCTAATATCTTGTGAAGCTTACTTTCCAGTTGTTTTATTATTTATTTGTATGAAGTTTTCCTAGCTGAACAATATTTAACATTTCAACAAAAAGTAAGGGAAAGAATGTTGCCATTGTTTGGAATATAGAAAATATGACATTATAAAAATAACTCAAACTGGGTGCATCTACATGTGCATATTAATGTGCAGCAGTAAACCTGTGCATATCACACTGGAGTTTACTGCTCCTAGGTGTCTCGTTTACACATGCTTTCGGGACTGTAGCACATTGAGCCAGGTCGGAGCAGCCCTGGCTGGCAGGGGGTCCCAAGAGTCAGCCTATGAGCCTGGGGCTGTTCTGACCTGGCTCAACATGCCGCAGAGGAATGAGCTGGGGCACAAGGTGCTACAGTGCGGGGCTAGCTGGCAGGCAGCCTCTTCACTGAAGCACCCTCGTGCCCTAGCCAGCCAGGTCAGTGTATGTTGCTGGGCATGAAAAAACTCAGCAGCAGGATAATACTTGTATTTAGAAGTACTAACCTGATGCAGAGTTCATTAGTTTTCTACGGCCTAATAGGGCCACATGAATAGATGTCAAGATGTTTACTACAGAGGTAATTAGGCAATTCCGCAGGAAACGTGTAAAGACACAGTAAAGATGCACCCACACCTATGTAGTAGAAATAGTGAGATCTGAAGTTTTAGAAAACATGGAATTTATGCTTTGGTGGAAAACTAAATGACCAAGCGATATTTCTGTTTTATTTTGCTTTTAGGAACATTCAGATGACAATCTCTCTTATTCAGTTCAAACTGAAAATGGAACATATATCCTACAACTAAAGAAAAATAAGTAGGCTACATGATGGATTAAGCAATGTTTCAATGTTTGATTTTACCTGGTACTGACTAATGATTCTGTTTTGTACTGAAGGTGGTTTGGAGTAGGCTAGGGGTTCCCAAAATGTTGTACATGTACCCCTTGTGATACGCAAGACATCTCTAGGGGGATGCGGGAGCAATTGCATAATGGTGGTTTTCATTTTCATTATAATAGTAATTGGCAATTAAGGGGTTAAAATATTAAATGTATGCTGGTAAATCTGGAAGGAGTACACAATGAGAAAAAGTTTGGGAACCTCTGGAGTAGGCCATTTAGAATAGTATGAGAGAGAATTAAAGTGAGGATAATGAAGAAATAGAATTTAATGACAATGAATAAACATTGTATATTGGTGCTGCTTGAAAATGTAAAAAAAAGTGGGAAAATGTTTCTTGTTTTCCTTAAAAATAAATTCTGATGACATTTTCATTAGTACCACTGTATGTAAAAACTATATATTTCAAAATTTCCTTTCTGCAAAATATAAATTAACGGAGCAGTGGGATTCTCTCCCCTTACCACAAGGGACAAGAGTTAATGTTATCAAAGGCCAGGCTAGAAGTCTGTCAAAGCTGAGTGCCACAACAAGGATATGTATACCTTGAAATACATTTTGTTAACCAATCTTCCCCTTTTATTTCAAAGGATTTGTCTAATTTTGCTATTATATACCTCAAATATTCTTTAACAGTCCACCAATTCAGCCAATAACTTAAATAATGCATAAAGTAAAAACAAAAAGATGGCTGTATATTTTTACCAAAAAAATCCTTTTTAAAGGTAACTTATTCTCTGAATGATGCATACTAGGGCTGTGCAAAATTTCGCCAGCTGTTTTGTTTTGATGCTGTTTCGACTCATTTCAAGCTCAAAATAGTGAAATCGAAAACGAAGCAGAGGGCTTCAAAACAGCCTCAAAATGAGACAGGGTGAGTTTCAAAGCAGCAGCCAGGTGGTGGGAGGCAGGGGAGAGCCAGGGCTGTGCTCTGAGTGGCTCTGTGCAGCCCCATGTGGCTTAGCCCGGTGGGGAGCGCAGCCCTGGCTCTCCCCACTGCTGGGCTGTACTCCCTGGGGCTGGCAGAGCCGATCGGAGTGCAGTGCTGGTTCTCCCTGCTTCCTGCTGCCAGGCTGTGCTCCAGTCGGCTCCACCAGCCCCATGGAGCTCAGCCCGGTGGTAGGAGATGGGTAGAGCCAGGGCTGCATTCCACCTCCTGCCACTGGGCTGAGTTCCATGGGGCTGTGAGCTGCTGGGTGCTGAGCCCGGTGGAGGGAAGTGCGGCGTAGGCCCCGGGGCTGCATCCCTCCTCCCTCCACCAGGCTGCAAGCTGCTGGGAACCCAGCCTCCACCGGGCAGGGGAACCCAATGGCTTGTAGCCTGGTGGAGGCGGGTGGGGTGCAACCTGGGGGCTGCGCTTTGCCAACCTCCACCAGGGTGGGTTCCCAGAGACTTGCAGCCTGGTGGAGAGAGGTAGGGTGCAGCCCGGTGCTGCACTTTACCTCCACCTGGCTCGGTTTCCAGCCACTTGCAGCCTCGTGAAACTGAGTCCAGTGTGGAATAGCGGAGCACGGCGCCAGGGCTGCACTATCCCTCCCTCCACCGGCTCAGTTCCCAGGGCCAGTCCCAGGCAGCAGCAGTGGCAGCCTCCCGCCTGGGTTGCGGGGCTCTGCCGGACTTCTCCCCCAGGTGTGAGGCTGTTTCTCCTCCAGTTTCATGCTTCCATATTATAGCCTGGACGAAATGTCAAAACATCAAAACTGTTTCAATGAAACAAAATGGATCAGTGCCTTTGAAACAAAACAAAACTCGAAACGAAACACTGTTCTGTAGAAACAGAAGTCAAAGTGAAACGGTGCTGTTTCGCTAGCCCTAATGCATAATCCTGTCCTTTGCCACGTATACTACTCGGGTACTTAATATATTAACAACATATTTTCCTAAAGTATTTTAAGTAATTTTTTAAAGACTTTTAAAGCAGTAAAAGTTTATTTGTGTTTCCAGAAAGCTTGTTAGCGAAGACTTTGTGTTAAATACGTATAGCAAAAATGGGCAGTTGGAAGCTACCCACTCAAAAATCAAGGTACTGTACTTTTAAAATTTCTGTGTTAAATTCGCTTTCCTTGCCACAAGGGACAAGAGTTAATGTTATCAAAGGTCAGACCAGAAGTCTGTCAAAGCTGAGTGCCACAACAAAGATGTGTATACCTTGAAATACATTTTGAAACAAAGACTAAAAATATGCAAACATTCATTCTGGTTGTAGTTTATTTTTCATCACAGAGAAGTGAAAACTGCTTGAGTTTGAGCACCAAAAACAAAACAAAAATTTAAGATGTACAAAGAAAACCTAGGGAAGAATAATAGCTTTCTTAGAATTTGGATCACAGAGATCTCCTTGATCACTCCTTACTCCTGTAGCAACCAGGGGGAGCTCCAGGCTCCCCTGGGGGCTGGCAGGGAGCATGAGGGTTGGTCCTGATGTGCACAGGGCCAGCAGAGCTTTGCCAGCTGCAGCAACAGCTGTCTCCTGGCCCTGTGAACATTGGGAGGGATCCTGATGTGTAAGGGGTCAGGAGACAGCTGCTGCTGCAGAGCTTTCCCAGCCCATGCACATGGGAGCAAGCCCCATGCTCACTGGGGTTTCCCCATGCAGGTTGGGGCTGGCTGGGAGCTGTTCTGCTTCTGGGGCAGCTCCCAGTCAGCCCACAGCTGGAAGGAAAGCAGAGAGCTCCCCAGTCCCCGCACTGCTTAGCTCCTGGCTTCTATGGGGAGCCAGGAGCTGAGCAGGGGAGAGAGGGGCAGAGAGCTATCCCATCCCAGAATCCAGGAGCTGAGCAATGCCAAGACCAGGGGAGTTCCCCATCCCCTGTGGCCCCCTGATGTTGGAGCTGACTGGAGGCAAATTTGCTACCAGTCTGTCTCTACAAAAGTATTACTATGCAGTATGTACTGCGCAGTTAGTTTACTACCTGTATTTACAGGTAGTAGCTAACTGGACAGTAGACTAATTAATGTACAGTAAATAGTGCACACATGTAGACGATGATGCTTTACAGTGCAGTTGATTAGTCTACTGTGCAGTAAAGTGTCTCATGTAGACATGCCCACTGAGTAAGAAAGACCAAATCCTATTTATTCCAAGTGCTGTCCTCCAAGAATAATCCCATGGAAAAAACTGGGACTATTGCAGGGTAAGGCAATCTCTAGCCTCAGTAAAATTAAATATTGTACAAATAATAGGTTTGTTATATTGTTAATTATGTGGTTTCATTATGTTTCAGACACACTGTTATTATCGTGGTGTTGTTGAAGGAGCTGCTGAGTCTATGCTAGCCCTTAGCACATGTGATGGCCTTAGGTATTATTGTTTCCTTTTGCTTTTCAGTGTATTATTGGCTGGACATCAGGGCAATTTATTGTTGCTCATAGTTTCCGTTTATATAAGAATGAATAGACCTATACATGCCCAGAGTGTAGCTCAAACAATTCTACAGACCTGGTTTTCAAGGGCAGGGGTTGAGTTTTCATAAAAGCACTTAGTATTAGCCTAACTGTTTGCATTTAATTCACAGGTGAGCAGGTTTTGGAAATTTCCCCCTAGAGCTCACAGCATACAGTGCTGCATTTTGTGGCAAGTAGCACAAAATGTTGCACTGAGGCTGTTGCAAATGAATTGTGTGCAGCAGAAAACATGTATAGGCATTAGATTTCTACCAGGAGAATCGCCATTCTCCAAGTAGAAATGACAAGCATATGAGTATGTGTTGATTCAGTTTCTTCCAGGAGAAACATGCCCCTTATGTGAGATCTTCCAGGGGTCAAGTTGGAAGATCTCACTTGTAAGACAGTTTCTCTTGCAAGAATGATCTTGTGTATGCTGCCCTCCTGGTTTAGTCCAGGAGGGGAAGGAGACAGCAGAAGCTGACCAGGACTTGGGGTTTGTACTGTTGCTCCTCTCCTCTCCCACACTGGTCTGAGAGGGGAGCAGTGAGGCAGTGCTCTCCACCTCTTCCCCAGACAAGGGACTTCCTGGTGTGGAGAACAGGATGAGGGCTTTGGCCCACTGTTCCCTGCACTCCAGGAGAGGCTGCAGGCACCATCTTTGTAGTGCTGCACTGGCAAAAAGCTCCTCACGGCATGGGCGCTTTGAGATATTATGTCATTTGCCCCATTCTGCATTAATACGTGCTCCCCACTGGCTCCCAGTCTAGGAGTAACTCATGTTGGAAGTAGTGGGGGGCTTTGCTGCACTACTTCAGACTGATCCTTGGTCTGGGGAAGGCACAGAAACCAGGGGAGAGGGGCAGCTGCAGGCTGAATGCCTCTACTGTTCCCTTGCCTGGGATGATTTCTAGCAGTGGAAATTTCTCAAAAATGTCCACCACTGGAAATGAACATCCATAGGTAGTGTTCCACTGGAAGGTAGAGCAGCCCACAAAGGTGAGGTGAGACTAGATCTGGTACACATCACATTTGTGGTATATACCCCAAGGGTGTGCTTGCCTCACATAGGTACAGAAAAGAGGGCACTGAGCACTTGGAAGAAAGGGAAGGGGGAAAAACCTGTTACTGGCCTGTTCCAACCCTCCACTATCCTCATGAAATGGGTGTGTAAAGCATAAGTTACTAAACTGGAATAGTCTTTTTTGGAGCAGCTCTGCAACTGTTCTACATGCTAGCCTCTTATTAACTTAGTAATTCTCAGGCTTATTTAAAAAAACAAGTCCCATTTTGCCTCTTGAGAAACTGTTTTACATAAAAAGAATGCAAGGCAACTGTACACATCTTTTTAACACAATACTAAGAATGTCATAGTTATGAAATATTCAACTGTTGCTTATTCAGCTACTAGTACCTTTAAAAGTGGGGGAGGTTCTGTTGGATAAGTTGTCACGCCTTTATGTTTTTAGGGGAATCCTCTATGTTGGTGACAAATGGTATGGAATAGAGCCACTTGATGGATCAGCTATGTTTGAACATATGTTTTATCAGTTAGAACATGCTCAGCAAACCTCTTTCCTGTGTGGTGTGCCCAATGACAACCTGCACCATGAAGTACATGTGAAGAATTTTCTTCTGCATTCAGAAGTTTCACATGCAAATTTTAGTAGTAAAAAGCTTCTTAGGGTAAGACTCTGTGTTTCTCTTTTGGACCTGAACATTTTTAATAACATTCCTTGGGGCTGCTTAGATGGCCAGAAGAGCCATGTTAGCTGACTTTCTGGTGTTTATTTCTAGTGTAGAGTCATTTCAAGTGACATAGGTATGTCTGTCAAGCAGTCTATCCCATTTCAGGGACCCCAGCACAGGTAGAACACATTTGGGCTCTGGGAATCCTCAGAGAAGGAAAAGCAGATTCTGTAGAGACTGTTGTTGTTAAGTCTGATTTAGGACAATGTTTGAAGCTGATTTAAGATGTACCAGAGGGGAAAAATGGCCCCAGTTAGTCATGAAATTGGACATAAAGGGGACAATAAGAGACCATCCTCTGAGTTTGGCTGCGTCTAAAGTACTTAACTGCAGAGTTAAAGTTTAAAGCTCAGAAAAACTGACTATTGAGATTGCCATTGAGATACCGTGGGGGTCATCACCTTATAAATATATGCAGTAACTTGGCAATAAAAATAGTAACAAAACTATTGACTAACTAGTGGTTAAAATAACCAATTGCATGTTTCTGACTTGCAGAAAAAGCGATCTGCGTTGCCACAGAAAAACTATGTGGAACTCTTTGTCGTTGTGGATAACAACAGAGTAATATTTTTTCTATAATATAAAATCATATTAAATGTATTTATTTATTTACTCTCTCTGACATCCTGATGTTGAATTTTACAGTACTTGCAGAAGTTGTCCAATGCTACAGCTGTGCAAAAGGAAGTAATTGAGCTGATTAATTATATTGACGGGGTAGGTCAGTTCTATCACCTCAACATTCGGTTATCTGCTTTATCATGCTTTACAGAAGAAATGCAAGTCATTGTTCTATTACTGTGGTCTGGGTTTGTGTTTTAGTTGGATGTTATAAAACATAAGACACAGATGTGTAAGTAACGTAAAACAATTAATTTACATGGAGACAGACCTCTGATAGGCAGGAGACAGGGCTTGCGGATAGGGAGGAGCAATTTTAGCCCAACTCTGACACTCTCCTCTTACCTCCGTCTTATCCTCTGTGACTAGGGTGTGCAAGACCTTCTTGGAGAATAGCTGAACAGACTGGGCTAGGGCCTGTGCTGAGAGAATTCTTCTTTGGCATCATATAGGGTTTTTAAAGCCCAGTATCAAGGGGCTACAAGAATATATCTATGAGTCTCCATTATTATAGACAACCTTTATTTACTCAATTAAAACTCCTACTCATGACCATATAGATTGTGACTGAGTAAACGTAGCAAGATTTTGCCTGACTTGCACTGAGCACTGACTGTTTAAATTAATTGCTTCTTACATTTCTATTGTTTCAATTATCAGAATGTTGAACTGCTAATTGTGTTATCATTGTTCATAACCCATTTTAAACTCATTGGCATGTATGCACAGTAACTATTGTGTATTTTCAGATGTACAGTGCACTAAACATCCAGATTGTCTTGGTTGGGATAGAAATCTGGTCAGACAAAAATCGCATAGCAGTAATGGAGGGTTCAGCTGGAGATGTGCTGCAAAGATTTGTTTCTTGGAGAGAGAAAGATCTCCTTAAGCGATCAAGAAATGATGCTACCCATCTCATAATGTAAGTTTTGGCCCATTAGAAAACTTGTTTTCTGACTGCCAGAAGTGTAATATTGTCTGTGTATGTGAAACTTTAATGCTTATTTCATGCTTTGGTTCCAATCGTATAATTCATTTTTAATTAACTGAGAAACAATATCTAGCCAGTATACCACACTCACAGTTCTCTGATCAAGGAGCTAACTTCCCAGTTCTGTTGAAGTCTGTGAGAAATTTTCCATTGACCTCGATAGGACCACAATTTCTCTTGGAATGTTTGGTCAGAGTCATTGATACCCTTTTCACTAGAAACTGACACATATTCTGGTATGGTCTCAGCACAGCACATATGTTCTGTTCTTATTTTGCAGAGGGAGAGATTCCTTTGGTGGAATTCTTGGAATGGCTTTTATAGGTACAGTCTGTTCTCAGGTCCATGGAGGGTCAATCAGCACTGTAAGTACGGCACTTCTCAATTCCTAAATGTAGGGCTCTCTACAGAAGATCTATTTATCCCTTTTGTTTGGAGCATAGAGGTTTATTATGATGGTTTGTTGGGTTTCCTGTGCACAGACAGAAGCATGTGAGGCTGTTCATATGGATTCCCCTTGCCAAACCCCTCTCCCTCATGCACCAGTTTGCTTAAGTCAGATATACCTTAAAGCATATTTCAACTGTATTTTTAAATGTGTCTGTCTTAAGATGATCTAGAAGAGGCTTGTTCTCTAAACTGTACATCTGAGATAGACAGTACTTTTAGATGGCAATTGTGGCAGGACCGTCCCTAGGGGTGCCGTGACCTCCCCTAGTGCCCTTGCCTACCGTGCCAACCTGGGCCTTGAATGCACCCTCCATCTCGCCCGCCACGTCTTTGCTCTTATTATTATTAATGGGAGGCTGCCTTCCTGCCCTCCTTGGCACGGGGCTGGTCTCGCTATACCGGGATTCCGTTCTAAGTAGCCCGCTCCTTCTTGGGCTTACTCGATATACTCGTTCCTTCTCTCCAGGGCCTTCCACTGGGCTCGCCCCCTTCTGGGGCTTTCCCCTCCTAGGCCGTGACCCACTGGGGCTCTTCCCGATGTAATATACACGACCTCTCCCGGGGCCTGTCTGATGTCCAATATACACGCCCTCTCCCAGGGCCAGCTCCAAGATACTCGTGCTCTCCCCCCCACCGAGGCCTTTGCTCGTGCCTCGCGCGCTCCTCTGCCCGCACTGGGGCCCTTGCTTGTGCTCGTCGCCCGCACTGGGGCCCTCGCTTGGGCTTCTCGCGCTCTCCTCCCATACTGTGGCCTTTTTCGCGCTCCTCACGCTCCCCGGCCCACACTGGGGCCCTTTCTCGCGCTCGTCGGCCGTACTGGGGCCCTTGCTCGCACTTCTCACGCTCGTCGCCCGCACTGGGGCCCTTGCTTGCGCTTCTCGCGCTCTCCACCCGCACTGGGGCCTTGTTCGCGCCTCTCGCACTCCCCTGCCCGCACTGGGGCCCTTGCTCGCGCTCGTCGCGCCCATCGCCTGCACTGGAGCCTTCTACGCCTGACATGGGCTTCCCAAGGTTGGGGCTCAGGCGGCCTCAGCCTCACCTGGCCCCCAGACCCACCTTCTCGGGTCTATGCCCCACTGGAGCTCTTCCCAATTGGGGTTCCCAATTGAGGCTCGTCCCAATATCGCCCCACTGGGCTGGGGTCGGGATCCCCCCCACTCTCAGACCCGCCTTCCTGGGCCTGTGCTGCACTGGGCTTCTGCCTCTACCGAGCTCTTCCCGAAGCTGCCCACACTGGGCTGGGGTCGGGACACCCCCACAACGCGGCACCCTTGGTGGTGCCAGGAACACCCACACTTTACTGGGGAACTCCTGATGAGGCCTCCTCCACCCCTACAGCCTCGCCCGGTCCTCCAGTAATAATCACAACAACCCGAAACAGAAACTCAAAGCCCCTCGGCTACAACGTAAATCTTAAGCCAACCTGGCTAACCTTCTATCATCCCTGTCAGGGTCCTCTCCACCCTGTATCTGCACGCTGGCGCACAACACTGCCCTGCTCGCTCTAGCAGAGCTCTTGCTCCTTAGGCTGCCAGAGGGGAACTGCCTCTGGTCTCAGCTTTCTCTGTTTATGAAGGCCAGGCCCTGCCCCCTGGCGGTCAGCTGACACAGTTGCTTTGGCAACTCACAGCTGTGCTGCCCTATTGAGTGGCAGCTAAGCCTATATCACCATTATCAGTAGCAGGCTTCTTAGTACCCTGCTACGCACCATTATCTAGTAGCAGGCACCCTGGTGCCCTGCTACACAATGCAACATCACACTCATTTGATTTTTTGACCATTCTCAGAGACTCACATACTCAATACCCTATACCCCGAATCCTTTGGTGCACTAGAGCTTCACTCCTTGTGCTTTGCAGGGGATGGGGCAAGGCAAGCTGTTAACCACTTTCACCATCCCTCAGCTTAAGGCAGGACTAACAATAATTCACTTAAGATAATGGGTTATAACAGTGCTATAACAACAGAAAATAAGGGCTGACGCTGTGGACCTTATTTATTCTGAGAAGTACTTCATACTGTGAGGAGCCTCAGCAAATCAATGGAGTAAGGTATTCTTCAGCATGATAAGTGGTGACGGAAGTGGGGCCTCAGTTAACCAATACATAAATAAATTACATCTTTTGCTAGATATGCTTTTTCTTTTTAATAACAAACACCATCATCATGGTTGGTCTTTCATCAGTCCCATGGGACGCCCATACCTGCTACAGGACAGGGAGGTCTGGGTGAGGGAGATCCCCTGCCCTCCAGTAATGCTGACCTTGTGAAGGGACATTTTGAGAAGCTGGATACCTTCAAGTCAGCTGGCCCTGACAATCTACACCCCAGGGTACTAAAGGAGCCAGCGAGCATCACAGCCCAGCCTCTGGCACGGATCTTTGAAAACTCCTCGCGCTCTGGTGTAGCGCCTGGAGAAGGCCAATGTGGTGCCTATCTTCAAGAAAGGGAGGAAAGTGGATCCGGCTAACTATAGGCCTGTCAGCCTGACTTCTATCCCAGGGAAGTTCTTAGAAAAGTTTATTAAAGAGGCCATCCTTAATGGACTGGCCAACGCCAACATCCTAAGGAATAGCCAGCACGGGTTTGTTGCGGGTAGGTCTTGCTTGACCAATCTCATTTCCTTCAAGACCAGGTGACCTATCACTCGGACAAGGGAGAAGAGATTGATGTCATATAACTTCACTTCAAAAAAGCCTTCAATCTGGTATCCCATGATCACCTCTTGGCAAAACTGGCCAGTTGTGGCCTTGGCTCCACCACGATCCACTGGCTGGAAAATT
>NW_017728951.1:10400453-10409020 GCF_001723895.1 Crocodylus porosus | reverse complement strand
TTCCTGCCCTTTGGGCAGGGGGCTGGACTCGATGATCTTACAAGGTCCCTTCCAGCCCTAATGTCTATGAAATCTATGAAAATCATATTTGTAGAGTGACTCATTTTGAATAAAAGAGGTATTGTCAGTGTAATGTTTTCTTATGATTTTGTCATTTCTTGTTTCACTTTTCTGTTAATTTCAACATTTCTTCTCTTTATTAGTTGAATCATGACAGAGTGTTAGGTCATGCGACGGTAGTTGCTCATGAACTTGGACATAACCTGGGTATGAAGCATGATGATGGAAGATGCCCCAAATCCTTCATTATGTTCAGTGTAGCTAAGTAAGTAATATTATCTTCTTATTTTTATCACTATTAAGTATTGCCACTGGATTATATTAATTCTGAGTGAATACTGAATTTCAAAGAATCTTAGTCAGTGGACCTTGTATGGAGACCTAAAAGAGCAAAGAGAAATGGAGCCTAAAAAGTCAAAAGGATTTATGCATCTATGTCTCTTAAGCAGCTTTGAAAATGTAACTTAGAATCACCTCCCTTAACCATTAAGAGTTATTTTTACCATATGGCAGATGCCTTCTCTATGAATGTATGGTTTCATGTAAGAGAGACAAAAACAGAATGGAAGAAAAGAGCTTATGGCTGGAGACTTAGCTCAGACTCTTAAGGGCTTTTCAATCTTTTATTCCCAGAAATTCCTTTCCCCAAATGCAAAGACAGATCTATAAATTAATGATCTCCATTATCTAGTAACATGACAAAAGTAATACATAGAATTTACTATGGCTTAAATAGCTTAACATTGTTATATACTAGGAAAAATATGTGTATCAATCACAGGTAATATTATGCTTTCTAGTGGATCCCAAAATTTCAGCACCTGTAGTGCCAAGGATTTTGAGAATCTGATTCTGAACGGTGGAGGAAACTGCCTTAAAAATCCTCCAAAACCAAGTGACGTATACACAGAACCTGACTGCGGCAATGAAATATTGGATAAGAACGAAGAATGTGATTGTGGCAAACCAGAGGTAGTGTAATTTAATTCATTTGGAAATGCCTGGTCCAATACCAGCTTTCCTATATGCAGAATATCTGTTAATATATGGGAATTGTCTTGACAGCTTTCTTTTTGAAATAATAAAAATAAAATAAAGATGAATGGCAAGACTAAAATCACACTTTCATTAAGGGTGGCATCCAACTCTGCTTGAAGATATTATGAATAGGCTTCATGCAAAGTTTAACTGAGACCTAAGGGACTGGCTACTGCATTGCAGAAAACATATAAGTTGCAAGTGTAAGTTCCAGCATGCAAGTCCCTCCATTACAAAAATGTAGACTGTTTGTACAGTAACTATTCAGTGGCTATAGTTTTTTTATTGGCACCACAACCAAGTTCTTCCAGCAGGAGGGAACTAAGTAACACCCGATTTCTTGCATATAATTTTGTCTTCATAATGATCCTCTTTCAAATGAGTGAAGATTGATCCAGTGGAGTTAGTTTTATTGATTCTGGCTGTGTAGCTAGGGTGGGGGGTGACCAGGGCACCAACTCAGCCACCACCACTGCTCTCTTAGCTATCATTGTTGCGGCAGTTGGACTATGGACACTGCCTTGTGTAACACTTGTCCAGGGTGCAGAACTTCCGACTTGTGTCTCTGAATGATTCACTGTTGCAGGAAATCAGAATGTATGCTGTCAAATGAAAAGGGGAGGAATAACCCATATTCAGTTGCCCAGGCTTTTTCTGCCATTAAAAATCCTTTTTCCTATGTTGTTCTGTTAGTGGAAAAAAGGAATATGATAAGTGTTTTGAATTGTCAATAAAAAACTTTAGATTGATTCTTTTTAAAAGCCATATCACAACACAAACAAAAATGAGCTGTACCAGAACATGGTTGATGCTTTACTTGCTCTTATCCCTATGCATTAGTGAGCGATCAATGAGTTTTTTAGATGATTTCTTACAGGACAACACACCCTGAATTGTATGCTTGCTTCTAATAGAACAAGGAACTATACACTTCAGACACTGAAACAGAGACAGAAAATTGAAAACTCAGCTTATGGTCATAGTTTAGTCTGACCGTGTTAAAACCCCTGACTACATTGACAGATAAAATCATTTCTCTAATTCATGTCTTTGCTACAGGAGTGTACTAATCCTTGCTGTGATGCTGCAACCTGCACACTTAAGTCTGGATCACAGTGTGCTGATGGGCTGTGCTGTGAAAATTGCAGGGTAGGCTAAGGAAGCCCCTCTTAATTAAGTTATAGACCTAATTTAGAATGCTACCAAGTAGAAGTGAATAATTTTTGTGGGGTTGTTTTGGAAAAGCATCTATCACTCTCTTTAGGCATGTGTACGATTTGGTAACCTATGTGCAAAACTATATTCAGCAGTGCAAAGGAAATGGGACAGCAGATGAGCAAAGAATTTGTGTCTGATAAATCACGGCGTTAAGTGTGTTTTTCAGTTGCAGTATTAACTGTGGGTTCCCTGTTAGCTGTATTCCTGCTACTGTGCTGAAAAATTAGGTGAATTAGCAACAATCTCAGGAGTACAGGATCAAGCCACTCTGTATAGTTATAGTTTTTGTTTACTTTGTGCGACATTCTGCATCAGTGCTATCCATGATTATAAGCTATATCAGTGAAATACATGAGACTGACAAGGATGCTAGATTTTGTGGGCATTAATATGGAAAACTATTTTATTTTCCCTAAAATTATGAGTGTATTTTCTTCCCTAGCCTACTATGGTTGTTTTATTCCTTTATGTTCAATTTTTTTCTGTTGAATAATAAAAGTGCGTAACAGCCTATTCTGTTTCTAGTTTAAGGTAGCAGGAGTAGCATGCAGACCAAAAATGGATTTCTGTGATCTTCCTGAACACTGCAATGGAACATACCCATATTGTCCAGATGATGTCTATATCATGAATGGATACCCATGCAACAACATGAAAGAATACTGCTATTATGGGGTTTGCCAGGATTTTGATTCACAGTGTAAATCTTTATATGGAAAAGGTATTTTTAATTATTTGTCTGTGTAACAAAAGTCTTGTCAAGAAGAAAAAGGCAACTTATAAGCTTTGCTATATACCCTTAAAAAGATATCTGATATCTCTGATTTTTTTTTAATTTATTTTTTAAAATAATATAATAGGTGATGTTTGTTGCTGTTTTTGTAGGGGCAAGAAAAGCACCTGATGATTGTTTTAAAATAGCCAATATTAAGGGAGACCGATTTGGAAACTGTGGATTGTCAGGAGGACAGTATAAGAAATGTCCAGATGAGTAAGTTAACAGCAAGTATAAATTGTATGAACTTTCTTCTTTTCATTTATGCATGTTAAGAGAGTAGTTATGCTGAATTGTTATACTATGTTGGCCGTAGCTGAGTTATCAGATACATCAGCAGCCCATTAAAACAACCCCAAACACTGTTTTAAATTGTTGTTGATTATTTCTTAGAACCAATTTAGACAATGAATACCAAACACAACACAATATTTAGTTAAATGTTCCTCTAAGTTGAGCCAGATTCTCTTTGAAACTGGTTCCTTTACGCAGTTGAGGAACCACTGCTGTCTAGTACTAATATACCTGGCTGCTGTAGCGCACACATTCTCACCATGGCACATATGGTAAAAGGTGTATCAGACTGTGAACACATGTAATACTAAACTGAGACAGCGGTGGCAGGAGGATTAGTTGCTTGAGGGTGTGTTAGCTGATCTGCTGTAACTTTTTGGCCTTTCTATTCTCATTTAAAATGATGAACTTTCAGGAAGCAAATTCCAGCACCCAATAACAGATGATGCTCCACAGAAAACTGATAGAAACAATGAATTTGATTCAGCCTTGGGCTTTCTGGCTGTCTGTACTTAGCCATAGTGCATTAGAGATCTGTAAACTGCTCTAATTTAGATAGAACATATTTCATGTTGGCCCCTAGAGTAATACATAGCTCTCCTCCTCTGTCACCAGCTGTCACTCTCCTGTGTCAAGCAAAATACAGTCCTACAGCAGGGGCATTGTAACATAGAAATGGGTGATTTTGCCCTATGGGCTATCCTATCTTCTTTGAGACAGCAGTTGTAATCCAGTAGATTCCCTAAAACTCTTACTTGCATAATGGTAGTCAAAGCAAAGGCCAGGGGATCACACCTCAGCAGAGAAGCAGAACTATTTAAAGTAGAAAGGAAAAGGCAAAACTATTTTAGGTCATCTTAGATGTTTCTAAAGTACAGTCATCCTTGTGTAAGGGTGACCTTGTATTGGCCCACCACAGATTGAATGTTATCCATTTAGAGGGCCATGCTGTTGATACTTGGTTTAACAGTTGGAAGGGTAGAAAAATAGTTCCAGTAACACAATGTAAACATCTGCATTTTTTCTTAAATTTTCTTTATCTGTAAAATATTTGCTATATAGAAAATACAGTGATGACTGTGGTATAGAGCAGTGCTTCCCAAACTTTTGCGCAGCATGACCCCATTTATGGCCTCGTTTCCTCAGCATGACCCCATTTCTTCAGCATGGCCCCTCACTCCCAGCCCACAGCCCCTCATCCCCGCAACCCCATCTATTGATGTTGCGACTCCATTTGGGGTCACAACCCACAGTTTGGGAACTGCTGGTATAGAGCTTGCTTGCACTCACACAAGATGATTTGCATAATTCACTGGGGCTTTCATAAATCATGATTGGTATGCACATCATCTGATCTCACCCTTTGTCATATATGCTTTCTATGTGAATTCTGTTAGGCATATATGTATACGTATATGTATTTAGAAAGAAGATCTTCTACGTGACTAATGTATGCTGTTACAAACTCTGAATATATGAAACGTCTATCAAGAGAAAATGATCTGCTTATAGTGTAAAGCAAGGGTGGCCAACTTGTGGCACAGGCTGTTTTTGCATATGATACATGGCAGGTCAGAGTGGGGATAGGCAGCAAAGGGCAGATGGAGCAGGGAGCAAGAAAGAGAGCATCAGATCAGCTAAGGGAGGGGGCTCAAGGGGGCATAGCATGTGGCTTAATTTGTGGCATACCTGCCCAAAAGTTTGGCCCTCACTAGTGTAAACTGTGATATGTTATTACTGAATAATATTTTTCTAACGGTTCTATTGTTCCCAATTATGTTACATTTGTATTTCATTAATTACAGACACAGTTTGTGTGGCAAACTTCACTGTACATCTGACAGTTTACAAAATCTTCCTGCTTGGACTCTTTTCAACAATTTGACTGGTGTGCTATGTCTGACTACTGACTTTGATCTAGGCTCAGATTTCCCTGATCCAGCTCAAGTTCATGCAGGAACTGCATGTGGAGAAGGGAAGGTAAGATTTGTCATAGTAGTTATTGTAGAATACATCACATGTAATAGAAAGTTTTCTCTTTAATACACCTTTACTTTCAAAAGCACCTCACTGCATTTCATTTCATTTAACCATTATAAGGTACCCACCATAAATTTCCAACACATGCCTTATAGCGCATGTACCCTCTAGTCAGGGGAAGAAAACTAATGCCTCCTGCCCCCACCTGGCCACCTCAAGACCCAGTAATCCAGACCCTCATATGGGAAATGTTTTTCTGGTAGAAAATGTGGTAGTGGCAGTCTGTGTTGCCTCGTGGTTCACGCTCAGCTGCTTATACCTGTTGTGGGATTGGACCTAAAAGATTTTGTTTTACTTTTTTTTTCTTCAAAAAGAACTAAGAACTTACCAATATATTCTATACAAACTCAGCACTAAGAGAACTTTGTTTAGATTATAAAAATGAATAGTAGAAAGTTAGGAAACACCATATTAGCAGCTACTTCTACAACTTTAATTTGGTGTCCTTGTGTACTTGCATGATTGATAATTTTGAATTATATGGCTACCTATTATTTATAAGGACCCCTGCCTTATTCAGTGCCAGCAGCAGGTGCAGTGAGGCTTAACAAGGTGGTCACATGACCGCAAGCAGGCTCCTGGATTGGAGGAAGGCCTGGGCAGCCTCAATATAAGGCTTGGCCATAGGAGCTGAGCTGGCAGTTCCATCTAGGGAGCCAGAGAGACAACATTGCCTGACTGGAGATCTGCTGCTCCTAGAACACCTGGGGGCCAAGGGTAGGAACTATGGGGATGCAGGAGGTTCCTGGTCCTGGGGCATGAAAATGACCTAAAATTGCACCCTGCTAGGGCTGGATGGTGCGGTGGGGCTGCCTTTGGCCCAGGAAGTGCCATGCTTGTGCCTCCCCAGTGAAAGGCGAGTATAGGGCCCTGGAAAGCCTCCGCCTCCACTGCCTTGGGGGTGACCCTGGGGAGGGGAAAGGCTAGGGGAACACACCCCAACAGAGAAGCACAGGGCCAAGGCCCACAGGGTGGGGCCTGAGGCCCATGGGGCATAAGGCCCAGAGGCCCCAGTGAAGGGGTGTAATTAGAGCCAGAAACCACATAGAGTAGGATCCATGTGGGGGTCTGAAGGACTGCTCATAGACTGGCCAGAGTAGAGGCCCAGTGAGGGGCAGAGAGCAAGCGAGCCCAGTGAGGGTGGAATAGCGGGCCCAGGAGGAGTCTAGAGAAACTATGTGGTCCACAAGCTCATGGAGTGAGAACAGGGTTTGGAAGGGCCCAAGAAGGCAGACCTGTATGGGAGAGAGGGCTGGCTGCTCAAGAACATACCCAGAGCCTCTTGACTGGTCAATGCTGGGGCCAGAACCATGGTGGTCAAAAGGCAAGGATGCTCAGCGTGAGGGAAAGCCAGAAGCTAGAGGCCTAGAGTCCCGACTGGCCTAGAGGCAAGACCAGGGCCTGCAAAGCCAAGAGTCCCAGAGGGGACCACTGCTGAGAGGGAAAGGGGTCTAGGGAGTTTTGCAGCCCAGGATGATGGCAGAGGTTAGGCTGCCTGAGTAGGAGGGATCCAGAGTAGGGTTTGAATGTCAGTCTGGAATATAGTGAGACCCAGTGTGAGGCCAGAGCCATAGAGTGATACCCTCTGCGAGGCATGGGACATGGTGTAAGGTTGGTACGAAGCCCTGCATGACGCCCTTGGCATTGGGCAATAAATGGGCAGCCTCCCGCCTTATAAACAACTACTTAGATACATCAAAGGTGTGGCAGACGAGACGGGTGACCGGGCCAATGATTGAACCAGCCTCGCGACGGCTCTCTGTCACATATAACCACATACACATACACAGTAATATAATACATACTACTTAACATACATGTATGTACACAGACATGCACACAGAAATGCTATTTTTAGCTCTGTGTTATAAAGCATGTTGTGTCATTAAACAATGCTGCAAAACAATTAGTTATATTCTGATGTCATCATTTTATGACACCACGTGAATCCAAGTATATCTTCATAACTGGAAAAGCATGTGATATCCTAAATGATAAAGCTAGGATGTATGAAGTCTTTTCGCCATCCCTGTTACTGAATATTTGTTTGCAGTATTACTGCTCATACATATTATGTTTACAAAATAATTAGAATGTATGAAGTATTGTTTCTGAAAGTGATTTCATATTTTTTTAGGCCTGCATAAACTTTGAATGTGTTAATGCAAGCCAGCTGGGTTACAGCTGTGATGTAAAGCAGAAGTGCAGTGATCATGGTGTAAGTAGATTTATTATCCTAGAGACAGCTGGTAGGTAGAATATATCAAACTGACATAAAAAAGGAAATAGTTGGGGTTTGATATTTTTGTGATTGTAATTAATACAAGTAGTCAAGTCCATTGTAGTTCATATTAGTAAGTATTCTGTAAGCTGTTCAGCAGAACATTGGTCCTGAATTTTAAACAACATAGGTTGAGTGAATCTGGTTACCTTACCAAATGATCTCTCCAGTTTTGAAAAGAATATAATTTGCTGTGCACTGAAGTCTTGCTTATATTTCTTGAGAGGAAAATCAAGCTGGGATCAAGCTATCCTAAAACCCAACAGCTCACCTTTGAAATGTTGTCATTGGCCTTGCATAAAACACTAGGAGCTACTTACTCTAATGGCTCTGCTACTTTGTAAGCCATTCTCTCCCAGCATTTCAAAATTCCTACAAGAAAAAAAGTTGTGCCCAGCATTTGCCTTTCAGCTAGATCCTTCTTCCTGCTTTCATACTTGGTTCCTCATATGCAACTATGAATGACATATATATTATTAGCAATTCAGATTTGTTACCTGTTAGCCCATAGTCATACAAATGGAGCTCTTTGCAGTGCTGTAGATGTGACCCTCTGTGAGAGTAATTGTATAACCTGGTGTAGCGCTCAAGTGGACCAGCCTTGTTCTGGGCTTGGTGACAATTGTTGGGGTGTCCCAAAACTTGAGTCCTTCCTGGTGCTACTTAGGTCACTTAGGCCTCAGAAGGACATTTAAAGACAACAGCTACTGGTGGATTCCAAATAAAACACCTGCCTGCATGTGCAGTAAAGTGAAATCTTTAGTAGGAAACAGTGTAGCTACTCTGGGTATAAGGTCTTTGTCAGTGACAGACAGAGAAAGAGATAGATAGATCAATCATATATTGTATATGTATGATTGT
>NW_017728951.1:10394435-10400353 GCF_001723895.1 Crocodylus porosus | reverse complement strand
ATAAATATATACACTATAGATGATTTATATATGCACATGATTTATATATATATATTTCATATACATACATACACAAACTATATATTTGTGTGTGTGTATGTATATGTTTCACTTTTAATCATTCTTCCAGGAACTTCAATGGAATTTGGATTATACCCTAAGTTAGTATCTGGCAAAGAACCCTCCTTTTTGTCCATCTCCAAGAGAAATTCCTGAAATGAGATCAGAACTAGTTAAGAGGAAAAATAAAACCCAGATAATTAAATAATTCACATGCAAAAAAGGATTATTTGTTTCATTGCAAAACAACATATACTTCATTGTGATGCTTTGTATAATTATAGGTGTGCAACAACCGTGGCAACTGTCACTGCAACTATGGATGGGCTCCCCCTTTCTGTGATAAACCAGGTTATGGTGGCAGTATTGACAGTGGTCCAACTCATATAGGTAGGATGCCAATGCAGTCTGGCTACACCTTGTTAGAAAAAGCTATTACTGTTGACTGTTCTCTTACCTTCTCCTCCTCTTTATTTTCATTATGGTATTGCTCAGGAGACCCAGTCATGGCTTGATTGACTTCAGAGGAGGTCATCCAACAGGGAACTTGGCCCAATGTATATTCTTCATTAGTAAACTTCCAAAAAACAATCTTATCTCTTGCCTCCAAAAATATACTGATTCTTTACATCTGATAGCTATAAACTTGCTGAATGCTTACTTATGTCGAAAGAGATGCAGATCTGTTTACGTCACAGATATTCATGAAGATTAAAGTTTTGGAACTAATCCTGCACTCCTTAGTTACTGAAGAGTCCCACTGAAATTAGTAGAATTATACAGAAGCATAAAGCAAGCAGGATTGAAGCACATATCAGGATTGGTGATGGAAAAGATGGCATTTTTGATTTATTTCTGTAGACTTCATTCAACACATTAAACAAAACTTTTCTTCTCTTTATATACAAACAGTTGTGATCCATAAATTTTTTAGAAATCTATTGATTTGTCAATTTGAAAATAAAAGCTCTTGATTTGTTCGTTTTCTTTAAAAAAGTGACTCTCAAAAATAATGAAAATATATTGATGCTATTGCCTATTTACTTTAAAAATGAAATAATATTCATAATTCTTTGAAACAAACTTAGAGAAAAAAGAAAATTTGCATATTCCTTTTCTCTCTCAGAAGAAAACAGCTTCTGACTTTTTGTGGCTAAATTCTAAATTTTTTATTAATTGTCTAAGTTATATCAAATTTAGTGAAGCTTCAAATAATTATCATGATCTATGATTAGGATCAGAAGAACATGGGCCATACTGAGTTAGACCACTCGTCTGCCTCTCCTCGTATTGTCTGTCTGGCAATGGCAGAAGTGGGTATTATACAGGGAGAACACTGAACTGGACATCTTTAGAGTGATCTGTCCCCAATTCAGTACTCTCCCTGACATCCACCTTGTATTGGTTTAGAGATGCCACGGGAAACATCTCCAACCCTTTTTTTCAATAGCAATTAATACATGTATCTTCCATGAATTCATCCAGTCCCTTCTTGAGTCTGGCTATGCTGTCTGCCTCTGCCACCTCCTGTGGCAATTAATTCTACCAGTTAATTATGCATTGTGTATAAAAAAAATACTTTCTCTTGTTAGTTATAAACCTGTCACTTACTAATTTCAGTGGATGTCTCCTAGTTTCAGTATTCTGGCAGTTGGTGAACAACAGTTCCCTGTTCACTTGGTCCGTACCCCTTATGATTTCATAGACCTCTGTCATATCCTGCCTCAGTCTCCTTTCCAAACTGTAGAGTCCTAGCCTTTTTCATCTTTCCTGGTATGGCAACTGCTCCAGGACCCCGATCATTTTGGTTGCCCTTGTTTGTACCCTAGATTATTCTGAAGATGCTTGTTGCAGCAAAATGTTTGTGTAATGAAGTTACATACATGTGTTAACCTGTGTTGTTTGCATTATTTTTCTTTAGATACATCACTTCGAGATGGCCTGCTTGTGTTTTTCCTACTTGTAGTTCCAGTTTTGATTGGTATTGTCATAGCATTTATCAAGCGAGATGCAATTAAAAGGAAGTTTTGCAGGAAAAGCAGAAGACAACCCAGGTATTCCAAGTGTGTCCTTGTCACAACTAGTGCTATGTTTGTTTCAATTTGGGTCTTAGAGTGGTTCATATTATGAATGCTAAATGAATTCAGCATCGGTGGAACTATTCTGGTTTGAGCAACAATAGAAAATGATTGTCAGAATACCCAATATGAAAACTGAGGCAGTGTCAGCATTCTCTCCAAGCTATTAAATTAGTTTCCCCAGATTTTGCAGCTTGTGATGGGATGACACAGAATTCTTGGGGCAATGAGGCATCATCTGTGTAAATAAAGTTAGCTTAAGAAAAGGTCAATAATATTCTTCTATATTTTGTCATTTAAATATGGCCTTTTGTCTGTTTTTAAGTGCAACCAGTCCCAAATATACCTCACTTTTTCTGCCTATATTATATAATGTTTTAGTAAGGAAAACTAGATCTCCCATTGCTTTTTATTTCTTTGGGATAATAAAAAACTAAGTCTGGGTTTTTGACTAGACAGTGATATGGTGATCATCCAGAAATCTCCAGAAATAAGTGGAAATCATACCAATATTTGGAGATCTAATGTTATTTGTTAGTGCCTTCATTCAAGAAAGTCTTTGTTAGTTTAGGAAGGTGATCAGTATGTGATGGAAGAAGGTAGAAACTTAGACTCCAGATCTGACTGTAGAGCCAGCACATCTCCACGTGGGAGCTTCAGTCCAGTCTTCAACAAGTTGTAATTTGCCACTCAGAAGGAACTGTTATTTAAAAATTGGAGCCTTTGCTTTTTTAAATGAAAATTATGATTATCTATGAAACAGCCAATTTTATAGAAACATCTTAAATTGTGCAATATTTAATTTTTATCTGTCCCACACAATGCTCCATTGATGATGCTTTGAACTCTTTCACAAACTGCTGTTCAGTTCTTGATATGCCACCTAGATACGTGCCTAACAAAGAGCTACATGAAATCCACACATGTAAACTCTGTACCTCCAAAACACTGGGCCAGATTTTGTCCTAAATTATACCCCAAGATTTGATGCATGGAGATGTTTGGATTTCTTATGAAGCATAAGTCTGTGACTCTTCTAGGAACCTTTGTTTTAATTAACACTAATCCATCTCCTCTAGTCATTTCCCCAGTGTCCATTTCTAGTAAATTTTGTATTTACTTATGTTTGTATTTGTGTTACATTAGCAGCTGGATCCAGGCTCCATTGTAGCCGGCACCGTAAAGGGTGCAAACAGTAGTGAGAATTTTCACCCAATCTGGCCACAGAACGCAGTTTATAACCAAGACCAAACACAAGGGCACGCCTGCAGACGGCTGCAAAAACGGCCATTTGGGTGAAAATCTGCATTTTTATTTCTTTGGGATAATAATAAATTGCATGAGCGGTCAGATCAAGATGTTTCAAAACAGACCATCTTCTGTAACTTCTGTCTACCCTGCCTGCCAGCCTCAAGCTGTTTTCAGAATGGGAATGGGAAAAGGGAGCAAAGGGAGTTTGGTTTGGGGGATTTTCAGCCCCCACTGGAGAGTAGGCAGGTGTACTGGGGCCTCCACCTTGGGGGGAGCAATTCACTTACCTTACCCTCCAGCACTGGGAACCCCTAGAAAAAGCTGTTTTTCCCCCTTCCCATTCTGAAACAGGGACAGGCTAGGAGAGAGGAGGGGCTGTTGCTAGGGGAAACTGGCTGCAGGCTCCCAGCCACCAGCTAACTTCCCTTCCCCCTGAAACCAACCGTAAACTTACTATAAAACATTCTCAGTTACAGTGGGGAGTTGCACTTCTGTCTGCACCCTGTGTAAATATATGGTAGAAAGCAATCTCTGCTGCGAAGAGCTTACAATCTAAATAGGCATCCCAGACAAAGTGTGGGAAGGGAAACAGAAGCCCAGAGAAGTGAAGTAACCTGCCCACAATCACAGAGGAGCAGTGCCAGGAATAGAACCCAAGTCTCTGAGCTCTGCCTCAGCTACTGCAGGGCTGATTTGCACTATACTTACATGTATTTAGGTGATTTTTTTCTGATGACATGAATTTTATTTTAGGACTAACAATACACAGCAAGCAAGACAAAGTAATGGACCAAACCAGAATGCCACAAGAAATGATTGGGTAAGACTCCACATGTGATGATCATGATGCCTCCTGCTGACTAAATTTCAGGGGGAAATTGCACCATTTAGGGCAAAAGAAAAATGAACAAGTTCACACACTGTCCATGATGCTGGCTAGAAGTGCCTTCTAGAGCCTAAGTTGGAAGCATTTAAGGGCACATCCACATGAGTGCGCACATGTGCATTGCAGGATCTCAAATGCACCCCTCACACATGATTTTTGTGCAGAGCCAAATTTAGATACTGGGAAATCCTGGTATCAAAAAAACCTGTATCAAAGGAAAGTGGGATGGCACACATGGCATCGGCATGTGCTGCTCGAAACTAGAGCCTGGCTAGCCAGAGCCACGCTCCAGCTGCTGGCCAGGCTTCATGTGCCTGGATTGCCACCACTGCAGCCCCCAGAATCCCCAGGGGCCCAGGTAAGGTCTCAGCCTCCCCTGCCTCATCCAGGGCAGTTTGCCCTGTGTCAGAGAATGTGTACAGGGGTGTTTCCTGGGGACAACTGGGAGCAGCACAAACACATGCGTGTTCATCTGGATGTGTCATCAGGTGTCAAGCTAGATTTTGCCCAAAATGATTTACCTTGTTTCTGAAAATTAGGTAACAACCTGAACTAGTGCCTAGATAGCCTAACTCCTGGTCCTGTACTTAGAACAAAACCCTTGCTTAATTCTCTTCATGCCAGCCTTTTTTTCTCTTACCATCTTTCATGTCTCTTTTTTTTTAACTGCCATACTTTCTTCAACTGCACTTTCTGTTACTACAGGTTTTTAGAGTGCCATGGGGTTGCTTGAATAATAACCTAGTCCGAGCCTACTTCTCTACTTTCCCTATAGATTAGCATGAAAATCACAAGACTGCCACTTTCTAATTACCCTTGTTTCACAGCAAGTCATAGTCTAACAGGAGGAAGATCTAGTGGACCAATAGATCTGGATCCTATTTCCACTAGTATTGCAAACTCTGTGTGAGACTTTGGGTCCTTTTTTTTCCTTATCTGTATAATGGGAATGATGATGTTTTCAGATATCAAGTGGGAGATGTGGGTCTCAGTGCATTAACTTTTGCAAAGCACTTTAAGATCCATGGAAGATCCTACATAGTTGCAAAGTAGTATTAAATCCTGCACTATTTTAAAAATTGTATTTTGATAAACCTGACAGTGCTTTATAACATCACACTTGTGACATCTACTGCTAACCTGATTTTCTATAACTTGTTTTTCAGACTGCAACTTCAAATTCTGCAATGTTCACAATATCACATTTCCCTAATCCAAGGTTTGTATTTTTTTAAAACCACTTATCTATCATATCTAAAATATGGATGTATTATAGTGTTGCTGAAAACACAGGACCTAATATGTTTAACATGGGGCTGGCCAACTGGTGGGCCACAGATGGAGGGATCAAATTAGAATAAATTCTACCCAGCCACTTCTCCCCTACTTGCTCTAGCTGCAGAAGCAGACATGGTCTTTAGGCCTCTTCTTCCTCCAGCTTATCCTCACCTGCCTCAGGTAGCAGGAAGGTGTAGTGCGGAGCAACCCATGGCTTGGGGTGCCTGAGAGGTGCAGTGCAATAGGAAGCCTGGAGCTGGGGAGCTAAGAGTGAGGCAAAGTTTCATAGATTTCATAGACATTAGGGCTGGAAGGGACCTCGGGAGATCATCGAGTCCAGCCCCCTGCCCAAAGGGCAGGAAGTC
>NW_017728951.1:10385679-10394424 GCF_001723895.1 Crocodylus porosus | reverse complement strand
GCTCTGCGGCTGCTGAGGGGGTGTCTGGGGGGCTTTGGGGGAGCAGGGGCGCAGCGGGCTTCACCCGCACGTCTCTCACTGCTCCGGAGCCTAACTCCAGTGTCTTGACTTGCTTGCAGCAGGGGAGAAGGAGGTGGTGGGGGAATCCAGGCATGCAGGTACACGGTGCAGTGGGAGAGGGACATGTAGGGACACATGCAGTGTACAACCCCGGGTACCATGGCCCCTGCTAGTGCAACCTGCAGGGTATGGCTTGGCTTCTTAGAAGCTGGCTAGTCCTTGTTTAAGAAATCCAACTTACACCCAGTCCTCTTGTCTTCGGGAACTTTTACTGGCTTCTACAATAGCCTGAATTATGAATTTTTGGTGTATCCAACTTTATATCAGTCCCTCTCTTGAGCAAGATTGCACATGGCTACAGAGCTAAGAAGTAAAATGTTCTTTAGAACTCTCCTAAATGTCCAGCACAAAGTTGGCCCTGAAATGAAAGAGATAGTATATGACCTCATTACCCCTGTGGGACCAAGAGAAAAGTTCATTGAAAGACAATAATTGCTATAGATTCATAGATGTAGGGTCGGAAGGGACCTTGTAGATCTTCTAGTCCAACCCCTGCCGTGGGCAGGAGAGAAAACTGGGTTCAAATGACCCCATCCAGGTAAACGTCTAGCCTCCTCTTAAATACCTCCAGGGTAGGAGCATTACCACTTCTCTTGGTGAGAGGGCAGCTGGACAGGCCCTATAAGGAGAAACTGAGGGACCTGAACCTGTTCAGCCTCAACAAGAGGAGGCTGAGGGGGACCTGCTGGCTGCCTACAAATGCATCAAGGGAGATCAACAGCAAATAGGTAGAGACCTTGTCTCCCCAGCACCACCTGGGGTGATGGGGAACAATGGTAATAAGATGATGGAGTATAGGTTCAGGTTAGAGATCAGAAGGCAATATTTTACAGTTACGGTGGCCAAAATCTGGAACCAGCTTCCCAGGGAAGTGGTCCTCGTCCCTACCTTGGGCAAATTCAAGAAGAGGTTGGATGATCACCTTTCTGGGGTCTTCTGAACCCAGCATTCACTCCTGCCTGTGGCAGGGGGTCAGGGTAGATGATCTGTTCAGGTCCCTCCTGACCCTAGCAACTATGAAACTATAAGTTGGTTCCAGATCCCAGCCACCCTGACTGTGAAGTAGTGCCTTCTAATGTCTAGTCTAAACCTACTCTCTAGCAACTTATGGCCGTTATGCCTTGTTACTCCGGGAGGCGCTCGGGGGAACAAGGTCTCTCCCAAACCCTGCTGGTTCCCCCTAGTAAGTTTATAGACGGCCACCAGGAACCCCCTCAGCCTTCTCTTGTGAAGGCGGAACAGGTTCAGGTCCCATAGCCTCTCTTTGTAGGGCCTGCCCTGCTGCCCCCTGATCATGCAGGTGGCCCTCCTTTGGACCTTCTCAATGCTGTCCACATCCCTCCTGAAGTGCAGCGCCCAGAACTGGATGCAGTACTACAGCTGCGGCCTGACCAGTGTTGCCTAGAGGGGGAGGATCACCTCCTTGGCTCTGCTTCTGATGCACCTGTGGATGCAGGACAGGGTACAGTTGGCCTTACTTACTGTGTTCTCGCATTGTCAGCCCATGTTCATCTTGGTGTCAATAATGACTCCAAGATCTCTTTCTGCTGACATGCTTTTGAGAAGGGAGTTCCCCAGCCTATAGGTATGCTGCTGGTTTCTACTGCCCAGGTGCAGCACCCTGCACTTGTCAGTATTGAATCCCATCCTATTTTCATTTGCCCACCCCTGTAACCTGTCCAGATCCTGCTGTAATCTGTCCTTCCCTTCTAGCATGCCCACCTCACCCCAAATCTTGGTGTCATCTGTGAATTTAAACAGGCTGCTTTCACCCCGTCATCCAAGTCACTAATAAGGAAATTGAACAGTGCGGGCCCAAGGACCAAGCCCTGGGGGACCCCACTGCCCACTTTCCTCCAGGTCAAAAATGACCCATCCACTACCAATAATATAAGGTTATATAATACAGAACGAGAAAACCTTCTAACTGCAGACAGAACCACCTATATAAGGTTAATCAATTTGTTGCATCGTAATAATGGGGAAAACACTGATTCCTTCTGCTGGGATTGTTGGAAATGGGGACATGTTATAAACAAGGTTTGTAATACTGAAGCTATACTGTAATTCCAGAAAAATGACTATGTACACAAGTGGAATTGGGGATCTTTTATTAAGTTTAATAGGACTGATTCCACGTCTGAGCTTGAGATGCTCCAGCTTTTGCAGCCAGTTGTGATTACTTGTAGAGCGCAGTGTACTAGGCAGATCTAAGACCAAGTTATAGCCTTAAGCCTCAAGCATCTCTCTTCATCTTTGGCTCCCCTCTATTTTGTGTCTGTAGTTTCCATTCAGACTATAAGGTTTTATGAGAAGAGAATCTCTTTTTGTGTATGTACAATGCCAGGCACAAAGGTTCTGGGAAAGCAGCTGGCTACCAAGGCACTTATGAATGACACCAAAGGGCATCTTTACATGAGCTTCAGGGGTGGGTGTAGGGGCACTTTAATTAGAGTGGCTCTTGGGAGTTGCTATAATTAAAGCGCCTGCAGTGTCTCATGTATTCAAAGTTGCATGCTTCAAAATGGCAGTGGGGATGCTTTAATTAAAGCTCAGTGAATGAGCTTTAAAGCGCCCCTGCCATTTTGAAATGTAGAGACGCTGAGTACATGAGACGCCGAGACTGCTGGAGTGTGCTAATTAGCATGCTCCGGCAGGCTGGATAAATTGAGTCTGCTCTGATGAGCTGTAATTACAGCATGTCATCCCGCATGTCTTGAGGGACCCAAAGTAGGAATAAGAAATGACCTAACAGTCAAAGTATTTTAAATCTGGTGGTTCAAGACTGTTGTAACAAGCACTTCAGAAATAACTTGGGAAGGTGGGTTTGAGGGTGGAGACATTTTCCAGAAGCATTTATCAGCATTAGATACTATTAACCGAGTGTGTCATGTTTCCAAATATGGTATCAAACATAGATACAATGTGCATTTCTCTCCGACTTTTTAGGCAGCAAATACCAAGTCAGTTCTCTGCAGTTCCTCCAAGACCTCCAAGACCTCCAAGACCACCAGTCCCACCTAGACCAGTTGTCTGAAAAATCTGTGTGGTCCTCATGAATTCATCCAGGTGTCTTGACCAACATGAAAAAAAATGTGTCAAAGGGAAATTAATGAAATCTTGCTATTTTTCTTATCCCTGTTTCCTATATGAAGGTCTCAATCCTGCAGTCCTTACAGTTAAGTCTCGCATTGAAACACTGTCCTGTTTCATTAGAAAAGGACTGATTCTGGGATGCAGGGCATGTAACATGCAAGTACTATTCGCTGTAATGAAGGAGTTGTGTGCACTCAGGTCCTTCCAGGTATTTTTTGTCAGAAGACACAAGGGCCAGCACTTCTTAGGTTATATAAAACTACAGTACAAATAATAGTGTCTTCCAAAACCTAACTTCTTGAAAGCACAGCACAGAATTTGCAGGCCAGAGTGAGAAAGTTATGGTTGGTATTAGCCACCTGGAGTATCATCCTGCTTTTAAACTGCTCTTCGATTCCTGATATAATTTAGGCAGCAGAGACTTAACTGCCTCCAAGCAGCAGTACTATCTGGAATTTTTACAGTGTCAGTGCTCTGTGTGTTATGGCTAAACTCCCATTCTATTGAGTTTTCCAACATGAATCTTGGCCTCAGAGCTGTCTCCCCCAGGACCCATTATAGGCTGAATCCTCCCAACATCCAGCTCAAGGGCCTTTAGGATGGTCCACCCTCTCTCCACTGTGTAAAGGGACCAGAGCAGAGGTAGGGACCTCATCCCTTTCCTTTCTTATTAGCAACACTACTGTTAAATTCACCTGTTACAAGCAAAAAAGATCCTGATGAAGGGAATAAGATGAAGGACTACTGCTCTTTAAACAAACTGCTATAAAATGAGCTAGGCTAAGAGGCCTTAGCATTTCTTTTTTATTTATGTTTTTTTCATATATTTGTGTTCAGTAGATACCAGGAAAAATCTGTAACTATACTAAATAGTTTCTGGCAATTACAGATCATTTTTTTCCTTATAAATTCCTTTGTCATCTGAAAGAGACATAAATTTGCAATTCTTTATCTGATAATCAGCAAAGGGCACTGACTTAAAATAACTGAGATTACCTTGGCAAAATGACAGCTAATGGAATGGAAGCCATGGAGAATCTACTATGTATAATGAAAGTGAAAACACAGTGGAGAAAAGAGAATATGTTACAACAGAAACCTTCTCTTGTATTTAAATATGCAATGGCTCTATGGATGGTGGATGATCTTCACGTGTGAAATTTGGAACCATGAACTAGCATTACAATTTACTGTATTCTAATCTAGACCAATCTCCTAAGGGAAGCCCTTTATATCAGCGGTTCTCAACCAGGGGTCCAGGAGTTACAAGCAGTTTTCAGAGGGTCCGCTCAGCTGGCCCTGCATGAGGAAGAACCTCCTTAACTCCCCAGGGCTGAGGCAAGCCCTGAAGAAGGGATGGGCCCCACCACCTCTATCTTGCAGGTTGGCAGACCAGGCTCCTCACTGCTGCTGCCCAGGTGAGTAGGGCCCCAGGGCTTCCCACTGTTAAGACCCACCTTCTGCATCCGGGACTGTGCAGGTGGGGCTGGGAAGCAGGGCAGTTGTTGTGTCACAGGTGGGCTGTGGAGTTTTTATAGCATGCTGGGGGGTGCCTCAGAAAGAAGAAAGTTGAGAACCACTGCCCAATATTATCATTTTACAACTGAACTGAGCAGATCACCAGAAAATCTGTTGCAGGGAAAAATTCTGCACTGACAAGGGGTTGGAATGGAGGAGCAAATGTTTCTCTCCCACCCTAATTTCTCAGGCTCTAGGGAAGCTGGGCATGTAAATGTTTGTTTATTTCAGCTTTTAATAGTATGAAGTAATATTATGCTGCCAAGATCTTAGCACCAATTATGTCTGCAGGATCATGTTATGAAATAGGAAATATAAAATTGACTGAAGACAGTTCTATACCTTTGTAATATTCACAGCAGGAAATCTTAACTTCACACCAGCACTGGTGTGAAAAAAAATGGTTCTGTGTAAAACTAACACTATGTTTTATTTCAAAACGGAGAGACAGAAATGACAATTTTTGCCCAATCTGGCCACAGAAGGAAGTTTGTAGCTGTGACTAAACACAAGTGCATGACTGCAAACAGCTTCAGAAATGGCCGATCAGGTGAAAATCTTACTCCTCGTTGCATGAGGTATCAGATAAAGATGTTTCAAAATGTAGTGTCTTCTGTGACTTGTGTCTACCCGGAGCTCCCAGCCTGTTGCTGTTTGTAAAATGGGAGAGAGGAAAGGGAGCACAAGTTCAATCGGAGGGGTTTTCAACCCCCTCGGAAGATGGGGTGGGTGTATTGGAGCCTCCCTTCCCCACCCCCAAAGTGTGTGTGGGGTGGGGGGGTGCCAATTCACCCAACCCAGCTTCAGCATCAGCTGGGGAGCCCCAAGAATGAGCTCTTTTGGCTGCCTTTCTTCTCTCCCATTCTGAAAACAGCGAGCACTGGCAGAGAGCCCTGGCCATTGCTGTGGGAACCTGGTTGCAGGCTCCCAACCCCAGGTAGATTTCCCTCCCTCATGGAACGAACAGAGAACTTCTCTTTGGTCCGGGGGTAGCCTTGTAACTCAGAACGCTTTGCAGAAATTGTTGAGTTACAGCTGGGAGCTGCACTTCTGTCTGCACCCAGAGTTTGGACAACAGTTCATGTAGTTCAAATTCCTCCTTTACTGTGACACTTTACAAAAAGCTTGACAATGGTTAGGCTGCCAATATGCTGCAATAACTGCTCATCATGCCAAATGATATTGGCATGCAGTACCTGCTGTCAAGTACAGACGAGTGCCAGGGATACAGTGTAGACATACACTAATTTCCCTGTTCTCACTCTGTGTCTTTCCATTTTTTCCGTTAGTCATCTTGGGAAATGGTTTTGGTGGGCTTTGGGGTGTTTTTTTTTGTTTTTGTTTTTTGCATTTGTACGTTACCTAGCACAAAGTGGTCTTGATTATGATCATTAGGTGCTACAGTGATTCAGGCAGTAAATATTGTATTTATATTTCTATTTTATGTGAATAATTGTGTTTTACAGGATTATCTTAAGCAATTCTGTACACATAGAGATGAGTGTATTTTTGAGGCTTTCAGTGGCTTTATTGTCAAATGCAAAAAATACTACACAGTAATCCTTTCAAGTGTTATAGTTTACCTTAGCACTGCATTGTTATTTAAAACAAAATGTATTTTTTTGTTGTTCTTAAGTATAAGACGTTTAGCATGTGGAGATATGGATGAGTATTTAAATGCAATATATGAGTAGGGAGCGTGCTATTGTGTCCACTCTAACTCAGCAACCAAAATATACTTGTTAATTCATGTACAAAGTGAATAAAATGTTTGAAGTAAAATGGAAGAATATTTTTAAATTACAGAAGGAAATATTTGTTCCTAGTTTAAAAAATAAAGTTCTGTGAAAGCCTGGCTTTTTCTGTCAAAGTATGTATTGCATGTAGCAACTTGCTAGACATGAACCCAAACTGAAATTCTTTATGCAAAGACTGCAAATATATTTATTCATATAGTTTGTAGTAGTGTTTAAGGGCCCTGTTACATATTACATTTATGGCATGATTAACATCTTAATTAGTACTCCATGAATGTCAAGAGTGCTACATGTGTACCCAATATAAAGCACCATAAAAATGATCCCTATTTAATGAGGAACACTTTTATGACTGCTTTTATGGTGTCTTAAATTGAACATAGATTCATAGATTGTCAGGCCGGAAGGGACCTTGGAAGATCATCAGGTCCAGCTCCCTGCACCAAGCAGGAAAGATGACTGATGGTCAGGTGACCCCAGCAAGGTGACTGTCTACTCTCCTCTTGAAGATCTCCAGGGTAGATGATTGCACCACCTCTGAAGGGAGCTTATTCCACAGTATGGGTGACTGGTGCTTCCTTAGTTGCGGGGACACATGCCCCCCTCCATGACCAGTCCCACCAATTGGGGGGGGGGGGTTCCCCATGGTCAATCCTGCTGCCCAGGGGGACCAACTGCCAGCGGCCACTTCTGGGAGCGGCTACAGCGATCAGTCGGTGCTTGCAGAGGGGGGTACTGGTGCTCCCCGTGCCCAAAGCCTAATTGGCGAGGACAGCCAGTCAAGGGGTGCACTGGCACACTCAGGGAGTGCACATTTCACCACTGTCTGGACACTCTGCCAGGTCATATTCATAGAGGTCTGTTATGACCCCCAGGTCCCTTTCATTCGTGGTGCTAGTCAGTTTGGTGCCACCAACCCTGTAGGTGTGTTGGAGGTTCCTCATCCTGAGATGGAGCACTTTACATATCTCAACGTTGAACTTGATCACATTCCGATCCGCCCAACCTGCCAGCCTGTCTACGTCCAGACGCCTGTATCTGTAGCCTATCTTCAAGCGTGACCATGCTTCCCCATAACTTGGTGTTGTCCTCAAACTTGGCCAGCAAGCTCTTCGCCCCCACATCCTAATCATTAATAAAGATGTTGAAAAGTACTGGAGCAATACATGGCACATCTACACACAAAGAGCTAATTTCTGACAGCTGATTGTTGGAATCAATTCTGGACAGCCCTGGGTCCTCAGGGCTGGGGCTACCCTAGGACCAGTGCCAAAAATCATGGCCACCCTGTCCTCCCCAGCTGAGCCATTTAAACTCCCCAGTGAGGCTGCCAGGCATGAGGGATCAGAAATTTGAAAGGTCTTCCCCCACCAAGGAGAATTAAACACTGTGCTGGGCATCTCTGCCAGGGCTGCTGGGTTCAGGAAATCAAAAGTTTCCAACGGGAGGGATGGTTTCACCCCGTTTTCCTCCCCCCTGCACCCCAGCCCTGCTAGGAATCTCTGCTGCCCTGTTCTTTAAAACTCTGCCAGCTGCCAGCAGCCACGGGGTTTGCATCTATCCTCAATACCCAAAATTGCACATCCCGTTTTGTAACCATGGTGCAGCAGGACATGCAGTTGTTGGGGTGAGGGATCAGACCCCATCCCACAATATTTGTAATATTCGCCAGTGGCCTAAGTAACCTGTTTCTCTTCACTGTCTCCGTCTGCGGGCCTTGCTACACATTCTAATTAAAACGGGATAGAAACCCGCTATGGAGTCGTTACACATTTTCAAGGACTAGCTTTCTAGCCAGCTGGCTTTTCTTGCAGCCGGATAGTCGTATGTATCCTATGATAATTACTTCGCCTGCGTGGCTGCTCTAAACCGATTGCACCGCTAATGGGTTAATTTGTGTGAGAATACACTTTGCGCTTGTGACAAGTCTTGCTATATGTGGCGATGCTAAATTCCCCTCAAAATGGACTGCGCAATACATGTAGCGTGTAGCAGGGGGGAGGAGGGCGCTGCACTTGTTGACCAAAACTCTTGAAACCATGCGAGATTCACGGAGTGAGAGAGCCTGGCCCCCACCTGGCACGCTGGGTATTTTTGAATGAGTCAAAAACCACATTTCGCACACAGTTGTGTCCGTTTAACGGCCATGAGGGCCAGCTTGACTGCATCTGTCTGAGGACTCCGCTCCTCTGAGGCCAGCGTTCCCTCATAGAAATGGCTGTGGCAAACCACAGGGGCTGCTGCTGTTGGTGTA
>NW_017728951.1:10381495-10385579 GCF_001723895.1 Crocodylus porosus | reverse complement strand
TAGGCACCAATATTGCCTGCGCCTGGTACTTTGCTGAATTGGGGCCTTTGCCACACAAGTGGCTGGGATGGAGGTGTAGGAGGGGAGAGCTTGGGACACTGACTGGACGGGCAGCAGGTGATTAGGGGCACATGAAAGGTGTGAAGCCACAGAAGAAAAGGAGATGCAGACTGGTGTGTGGGTTGGGCACAAAGCCCCCAAGGTCCTTTCCACCTCCCTGGGGCTGTAATAAGGGTGAGAGGAATGGGCTCCCCCCTCCCAACCGCCACTAATATTTTTGTAAAGTAGGTATTCATATTAAACATGCACCATTTTGTTTGTTTCCTAGCTGTCACGCTGGAAATCATACCGGCAGGAACTGCTGGTTTACCTTGAACATTTCCTGCAGGCTCTTCTTAATGGGGATCCCCTGTGTGCCCCAGCAAGCAGGACGGAAGCCACCTGGGAACGTTTTATTTCCTGCTTCAGAGAACAAGGATTAATATCTCCAGACGTCCCTGATGCTAAATCTTGTCGTTATGTGATCAATGCCACTGCTTCTAGACCACTGTGTTTTATTTTGGATGACAACTTTTATTATCAAAGCATGAGATATGAAGTATACCAGCTAGCTCGCAAATGTAATTTTTTATGGTCTTTCTATGCATTGATGCAGTGTTTGAATACTCCAGACATTCTGTAGTATGGCAGAATAATGACACCACAGTTTCAGTGAAGTTTAACTGCTTTGCTTTCCCTTTACTTAATAGTTCAGTATTTTGCCATTTAAGACCATCGTTATCTTTTTGCATTGCGGTATGAGTAACTTCTACTTCATGTAAAGTCTTCCTCGCACACGTTTGAAATGTATTGCTTTACACTTTAAATTTCCTGTTTTCTTCAAAACAAAAATACTTGTTTTCATTGTTTTAGATTCATTAGGCTTCTGCCAGTTATTTTTAGACTGTCCACTTGAATGCTGTTTACAGAGGAATCGTGCAAGAAATCAGCCCTTACCTGACGAGATCATATGTCTAATGGCAAAAAAGATAGAAGCACCAAATCTTGATAAAAATACCTGGGAACAAAATAGCCTAACTCTGAAAGGGCTTGAATACACTTCAGAAGATAAGTATGTTGTTGTGTTGAAATTCTTGTATACAATATCAAAACCTGGTAAATTATATAATTCGATAGTGTATATTTTGAAAGGATTTATAGGCGTGTAGACCAGGGTTAAGACTATTGTTAGGAATGGCTGTTGTGTGTTTTCATATGTCAGCTCTAGCATTAACTGAATTTCTGAGCTGGAATACTGATAGAATATTTATGTAATTTACCTTAACTAATGATTTCCGTAATTTTAAAGCTTATGTTTTATTAATTGTAATATTGTTGTCATCTGTCTTTCATTATAAGGATTATGTACTTTACTTGGCAGTCTTAACTGAGCATTAACTAGTTTGTGTGGCAGTATATTATCGTTTGATTTTGCCACATAAGAAAAACAGTTTTAGTAAAACTGCTTCGATAACATTTTAATTTTTGTTCTTAGTTTACAGGTAATCAGCCTGTTGGTTACTGCTTTGAAAAATCCAGTGAAACAAATCGAAGAAAATATTGAGCAAAAGGTACACTACATGTCTGTAAATACATGGCCCTCTGAATAATATACTGAACTATGTGAAAAAATGATACATATAATAAAATATTATATGGAATTAACTTACTGTTCATTTATAAGTTATACTGTGTTCACTCATGGGCAAAACCTGCAAAAATTTCTATCTCAGTTCTTACTAGCAAAAGCATAGAGTTAAAGAATTGTATGTGTAATGAGTTGTTTTTTCTGTGGAATGAAATACATGGTCTGTATCACAAAGTCTTAAATTGAAACATCTGGCCAGTATTTTAGCATCCTTTGAATGTATTCTGTTATAGATCTGTCTGGCTGCATTAGGAAGTTAATAGCCTCCTGGCCTCCCGTGAAATGGGTATCATCAATTGTTGTTCCTTCCTTTTTTCCCCAAGAGCAACAGTAGTACTGCCTCAGCTTGCCAATTTGTAATTCCATATTTCTGCCAAAACAGGGCTGTTGCTAAAGGCCACAGCCTATCCCTGAATAAAGAATACTTCAAACTACTTAGACTTTTTGCGTTTCTACTCTTAAGCATAACTGTTTTAATCTTGAACAGGCAGCAGATCGAGCAATTTGTGCAGCTAGTATCCTCCATCAAGCTGATCAGACTTTCAGACGAATGATTTCTCAAACAATGAAGGATGCAAAAGGTAATTGTTCTAACTGATATTTAGCTGAAGCTGTGTCTGCTTCTTTTCTAGAAATGTGGAAAGCCATGTTATACTTAAAAGCTTGTCTAACATCTCTCCTAACTGTAAAGTTTGTCCAAGCTAAGATATTATTTCATCTCACAAACCTTGCCTCTTGCCTGTTGACCATCATGGCTACAACAACACTACTACAAAAGCTTGCACTGGCATTCTTCCATGCAGGTAGCAAAGCTGGTAACAACAGGCTAAAACTTGAAATTCCCACAGATGTAAATGATAAAAAGGGTCCAGGTTTGTTAACAAGCATGTATAACTTTTCCGGAAAGGCCCCATTAAAGTTTGGCATTTGTAAGATCTTTGAAGCTTACAAATGTGTGAAAATACAACTAGAGTTTTGTCATTTTTTTCCTTTTCCCTTTTTAGATAAAAATGTTCTCTCAAGTGAGATGAAGATTCTAGCAGAAGAACTCAACAAACTTAAAGCAGAATTTTTAGAAGATTTACGACAAGGAAATAATCAAAAATATCAAGTTTGGCTAACAAATAGTGAATTTCCTTCCAAAGTCACTACTTCTTTCCAACAAGAGTCAGATAATATAGTGAAAAAATATATTTTTTAAATAAGCATTCTGTGTTTTGCCATTGTAAAGGACGTCAAAAATGTGGTAAAGTTTTAATAGCCCCGCTGAATACTGGCTAAAGAAGAGACATCTTCCGGTACATGGAGTGTAAGGATAACATGCCTTCTCTTCTGTGACGATATGAAACTAAAAACAAAGTCAGCTCAGTTATTAACTGATCCTTTTAGGCCAGAGCAGATGTAAGGAAAAATGGATAACAAAGAATCCGAATTTATAATCTGAGATGCTGGACATGCATCTACACATTTTAAGTAAAGCAAGGTGCAAAAGATTTTGAGGTTTATTTTTATAGTGATAAAGGATCCAGTAAGAATGCTAGGCATTGTACAAGCACAGAACAGCACAAGACAAACTGGATGAATTAAAGACACACATAGAACAGTGCAATGACAGTAAATAGTATGTAAGGTTCATCATGTGGGGAGGTGGGAGGAATGCATGTTGAGTTAAGAAGCTGTAAACTAAATGGAACGAAAAAGATGCAACCTAGATCCTCATTGCCTCGTGCTGGATAGTCTACCTTTCACACCTCTGAATCACAAGGGGGTACTGGGGAAAAGGAGGTCCCTGCTGGGCACTTCTTCTCTCTTTTTCTCCAAACACATCAATCCCTTGCTATGGCTACTTCTCTGGTTCCTCCAGCCCCATTTTCTCTTCTTGTTGCTTTTGTACTTCTTCAGTCTTCTATTTCTCCACATTTCTCATTCCTTCCCCATCTCAATACCCCAGCTTGCTTTTTTTTCCTGTATGTTTTGCCCATTTTCTGTAGAGTACATAACAGAAGCCAAGAATTCCAAAGTTTTCCCCTTTTAAAGTATATCATCTTGCTAGAGAGCAGGATGCTTAGTGGGACATATCCTGGTTTCAAATGCTGCCACTACTGGTCATTAACCTCCTGCTCTATCACTAAAGTCAACGTGCCTGTCGGGACAGGCAGCCAGTCACATGTCATCATCCTGCGTAACTGTGGCATGTAGCATTGGAATGAAGTATGGAAAAGGGAAGGAGATAATAATATTATTACCTGTTTTATGTATCAGTCATTACATACAAGATGGATGAACTGGGTAATGGCTGTATGGCACTTTTTAATCAGTAAAGTGTCAAGCAGTATTTATAAAGAGCAAGTATTATGATTTCATAGATTTCATAGACATTAGGGCTGGAAGGGACCT
>NW_017728951.1:10378148-10381395 GCF_001723895.1 Crocodylus porosus | reverse complement strand
GGAGGTCCGCTAGGTCCCTGGAGAGCCAGGAGGCTGCTGTGCCTTCTTGCTGCCTTTCCTCCGTGTTGGAATAGATTTAGCTTGAGCATTGAGGATCGCTTCCTTGAGAAGCAACCACTGTTCTTGAACTCCCATCTCCCTAGGGTCATGGTCCGTGAGGATCATGATCTTGTGCTCTGCTTCATTTCTCTTCTACAGTGTCTGTTCTGACAATGGATTGTATCTGGATCTTTCTTTATAAACAACAGGGTCAATGTGTACCATGTTTGCATGTTCTTTCCTTTGCAGTATTTCACAAAATGGATCCATCGAGGCACTGTATATGCTAGAATTGATGCTTACTCTCTGTAGAGATTTGTTTTACTACAGCAGTGTTATTCTCCCTCCCTGAAGAACAGATAGCCTCCAGTTGTTTTAACAAAAGGTAGAGGCAGTAAAATGTTCAATAATAAGCCAGGCAAGACCCCAGTCCCGTAAGACTTTCCACTTGCCTATGTTAGTCCACATTTCATTGGCACTAGGTTTCTGAGCAACTTCACTTGGCTCTAGAACAGAAAAGTCTGCAGTGACGTGCAGTGGTTGGAGCACATGGCTGGGGATTTATGCAGCTGTCTCATGGCATGACTTTGCATTAAACACTTAAGGCTAGTCCAAATAAAGGATTTAAGTGCCTAAAAGTATTGTTATGTCTTACTTTCACATATGTGGCTCAGAGTAGAATCCAGAGTCCTAGAAAGTGCCTAGTTTTCCTAGACAGTATGTGGAAAAGGTAGGCACCTCACTGGGATCCACAACAGCTAGCCTACTGAGTAGGAAGCTTGCTCAGGGTATAGCTGCCAAGAACTAGGAAAAAAGGAAATGCTGAGGTCAGGTGAATTTTAAATTCTATTCCCTGGGGCTTATGGGCTTCACCTAGGGCTTCATGGAGGTGCCTCAATTCATTTGGGACCCAGTGTTCAGAATGCTCTTAAGGTCCAGTGAACTAAGCTGGACTTGCTCTTTCCCTTTTGAGCATGGCTGGTGCTGTTGGAGTTGCTGCTCACCCCTTACATAGTAGTCAAGAGTACTTATCTAGATAGATAGAATTCAAAATTTAATCCCCTCAGCCTGATGGAATTCAAACCCAGATTTCTCATCCCACTCCACCCCAGAGAACACCTGAACACCCAAGTGTTGGGCTGTTTGGAGGAAGGGTGCACACTTCAGTATTCTTATTGATGCCCTGCCACTGTACAGAAAAGCATTTCAGAATCATCGAGCTAGGGTGAGGGTGTGAGGGGAAAAACCATGACTGTAGCCTACTGGTTAGGATGCGTACACTGGGGATGAAGGAAAATCCTGGGTCTCAGTACCTGCTTTTCAGTAACTCTGTATTTTATTCAATAACTGTTGCATGAAATAATATTGGAAATGAAAGGTCATATTTTCCATTTCCCAGGTGAGTGACCTAACTCCTAAGCTGCAGTCATGCTCTGTCTTGGGTTTTCTCTCGTTCTCAGTCTGAATTCCCTTCTGCACAGTGTCACAACTTTAAAAATTGGGTAGAAATCATCCTCCATACAAAATAGTCTGAAGCTTGGTTAAGGCACTGTTCTAGAAGGTAGGTGTGTGTTTCAACCCTTTCAGATTAAATAGAGAATTTAACCTGTGTCTCCCAATTCCTGGTTGAATGCTTGCCAGAGGACATCTTCATCACTGTATTTTATTGCCTGTTGGTATATGGTCAACGTTCCCTAAGAATCCCTTTTGGATTATGCCCCTCAGGGCAATTAAGCAAAGGAACACCTGTCTGGATCTTGTTTGTGCTTAGATGTGAAATATGTGCCAAGCAGTGCAGTCCTGTTAAGACTGAGACAGTTATGGACATGCACAGAGGCACAACCTCTGGCCCACAGTCTTGACAGAAGTTCTAGCGCAGGGTGTGGCAACATATGGCCCATGGGCCAGATCAGGCCAGTGGAGCCGTTTTATCTGGTCCATGGAGCTGGAAGGCTTCTGTAGCATTTTGGTAGCAGGTGGCTTTGGTAGTGTCTGGATGGGAGGCAGAGGGGAGGAAGGCTTTTAACTGCATGGAGGCCAAGCACTGCAGGGAGAAGCAGCTACCGTGGCTCCAGTAGCAGTGGCATGGGGCAAGTTGGAAGTGACCTGCACTTAGAGCTAAACTCCAGTAAAGTAGCAAAGTGTTACCACCATGCTGCAAAATGTTGCTGGCCCCTATTAAGCAGGTGGCTTAGGGGGCTAAAGAGTCTCTCTGCTTTGTTCCTTTTTTTTTTTATAGTTCTGTACCTGAGGATAGCTGAAATGACCTGGAGTAACTAAGGACAGGTCTTTAGTTACAGTTCTATCTGCTTTTCCCAGCCAGCTCTTCTAAGATAGCCCCCTTTTTAACTGGGGCTTTTCTTCCAGAATGGATGAACTTCTTCAGACCAGCCTGCTGCAGAAAATGTTGGCCAGATCAGGATCTTGATATTCAGTGCTGCAATGCAAATTCAGGGGGCTCGCTTCAAACTGTTTACCTGAGTCTTCTATTCAGGTTCAGTATTTCCTCAAATATTTGTTACACAACTGCGCTTGACATCAGTGGGACCAGAATTCATTCTTGATCTCAAGAATATTGTTTATCGTTGTTTGCTTATTGCAAATGAGTTCAAATATACAGACAGAATTATGTCTTTAACTTCAGCTGAAGCATTGAATCAAAGCAATGGTTTGAGTGCCTATGATTGTGCAACAACCACTGAGCTCTCCAGACCTTTCCTGGCATGCTTTTGTGGTAGGTGGTTCTTTAAAACTAGGTGAGGCAAACAAGCGCAGCCCCAGGAGAACCATTTTAATTCTGGCCACTGCAAGTGTAACTGAAGTCACATGAAATAGTTGCTAGGGGAAGGATTTCTGTTTCAGTGCATGGTGATTTGAGACTGTACACACCTTAAATGGTTCTTCATAACTGCTGAGCAACAACAGAAATGCCCTGAATTCCAGGTGATATTTAACACTCCCACCCTAGAAATAAGTAACACCACATTAAGCCAGAAATCAGACACAAAAGTGCTGGCAGACTTCATACCCTTATGTGAAATGGAAGTTTCATAGTTGTTAGGAGCTGGAAAGGAGCTTACAGATCATTGCGGCCAGCCCCCCTGCAGTTAGGCAGGAAAGACTGGTGAGGCCAGATTTCATAAATTTTAGGGCTGGAAGGGACCTCGGGAGATCATCGAGTCCAGCCCCCCGCCCAAAAGGCAGGAAG
>NW_017728951.1:10357456-10377568 GCF_001723895.1 Crocodylus porosus | reverse complement strand
GGAGAACCTTGCATTTTTCGGTGTTAAACACCATCAGATTCTTGTCTGCCCATTTGCTGAGCTTGACATGGCCAGTCCGCTTCTGACTCCAATGTCCACATCATTAATGAAGATGCTGAACAATATGGGTCCAAAGACAGAGCCTTGGGGGACCACAGTGAGATGGGCTTTAAGATGCTTTGAAGTTCTAGCTTTTTGAAAGCCAGAGCTCTCTGTAGGGGCCATCACCAAGATATCAAAGCTGGAGTGTGGTGAGTTTGAAGGAGCCTGTTACTGTTTTCCTGTTATACTATGTTTTTTTAATGAAATGATGAAATTGAACCTTTTTTTGTTGTTGTTTGTTTTGTTTTTTAAGGAACTACTTTTACTCAAAGTTACAGCTTTTTTGTTTTGTTCTTTAAAAAGGCTTAATCTGGTTCTGAAATGTTGTAAAGGTTGTGTTGGAGGCATGAATAGTGTTCAGGTCATTTTGAGTGCTGTGTGTTTAAGCGATTCTGTGTCTGACTTGCTCCTTGGCTTTTGTTTTTCCTTTAAAATGGGAATAATATTTACCCAAGTATATCACAAGAGTGTTGAGTTAATCTTGTTCGTTATGTATATTAGTCATCTGATATGCTTATTTTTTAAAAAAGGCAAAAAGAAGCCCCCCCAAAAAAGCCAAAAAACTGCCAAACCAGCTAATCTATATAATTTGAGAAGAATGTAATCACTATTCTGTGTAAACCTAACATTGGCAGCAGAAACATCAAGGAAGAAGAGTCTTAGGAAGAAAGAAAGAGTTGTTCCTAGGAATCTGTCCAGTCAATAGGCCAAATGGGCAAGGACATATTCCTTTATCATAGTGTGATAGCAAGTGCAAATTCCTAGCCTGGTTTGATTATCAGTGAAAGCCAAGTTAAATACATTCCAGCTCATGCAGCAAGTGTGCTGTGTTGTCCTTCCAGATTGCTTACTTGTAGAACTACTTGGGTCTCCATTCAGACTCACGAAGTCTGAAATCTTGGGAAAGAAGTAAAGGCATTCACAAGTCTGTAATGCAGCTTCACTGATGTCATACAGCTCCCAAAGCTTAAGGGAGAAGAATGGTGTGCATGAAAATATTAAAAATGCCCGCAAGGTAGTGTAAAGTTTGAAATTACTAATCCTGCTTTTGGGAAGGGTGAATACTAAATGTTTCTCTACTTCTAACTCCATCTTTCAATGACGAGTAATGATGCTTTAGGGTGCATTAAGCGAGAATGTCTTAAACAGATGGTTAACTATAATGGTTCCAAACAACAATGGTTAAACATTGGTGGTTTCTCAGATCATTGCTAAATTTTCCTAAGCCTCTTTCTAAATAAATGACATATCTTTTGCTGGATGATTTACTATTGGTGAATTGATTTGATTGTACAAAAATGTTCTGAGGGAAATGTTGGAAACCCTGTTTCTTGGGTCACTCAAAACTGGGCCACATGTTAATAAAACCCCTGTTTTTGCTGCCTTTCACTGGATCCTACTTCTCTGTCACATCAGTCATGAACTACTTGTCTTCATTTCTGAAACCCTTCCTAGCCTGTCTGCAGACTACCTCTGTCTCATTCGGTAGAGAGGTTGACCTTTGCCCCTTCTCCCCACATCACCCGTGATGCACTCTCTTGTCATTCTGGTTGAAAATGTGATCAGTGCCTTTATACCTGGTCCCATGATGCCCTTCACATTTCTTATAAATGCATCCAAAACCACACAGCTCTTCACATCCCACCTCTGCTTTAGTACCTGCACAAACCTTGACAAACACTATGGGGCCCTGTAGCAGGGCACTAGGGTGCCTGCTACTGAATAGTGATGATATAGGCGTAGCTGCCATTCATTAGGGCAGCAGTTGCTGGTTATTATGGATACTAATTGGGTCAGCTGACCGCCAGGGGGCAGGGCCTGGCCTTCATAAACAGAGAAGGCTGAGGCCAGAGCCAGTTCCCCTCTGGCAGCTGGAGGAGCAGCAACTCTGCTGCGGAGCAGAACGTGGCATGGCCGTCTGACTGACTGAGAGTCTACATGATGGAACGGGGGGGAGAGAACTCTGACAGGAGTGTACGTTCTAGCCGGTAGGCTTATTGTTATGTTACAGCCATGTGGCTTGTGGTTCTGTTTAGTTATAGTTATACCAGATGACCGGGCGAGGCTATAGGGGTGGAGGAGGCCTCATCAGGAACTCCCCAGTAAAGAGGGGGAGTTCCTAGCACCACAGAGGGTGCCACATAGTGGGGTGTCCCAACCCCAGCCCAGCGGGGGCAATATCGGGACAAGCCCCAATTGGAAACCCCAATTGGGAAGAGTCCCAGTGGGGCATAGGCCCGAGAAGACGGGTCTGGGGGCCAGGTGAGGCTAAGGACACCTGAGCCCCAACCTTGGGAAGCCCAAGTCGGGCACAGAAGGCCCGAGTGCGGGCAGGCGCGCGAGAGGCGTGAATATAGGCCCGAGTCGGGCATCAAAGGCCCCAATGCGGGCGGGCACGCGAGAGGCGCCAGCAAGGGCCCGAGTGCGGGCAGCAGCGCGAGGAGCGCAAGTATAGGAAGCCTGAGTCGGGCATAGAAGGCCCCAGTGGGGGTAAGCACACGAGAGGCACGAGCCAGGGCCCCGGTGGGGGTGGAGAGCGCGACGAGCGCGAGCAAGGGCCCCGGTGCGGGCAGGGGAGCGCGTGAGGCTCGAGTATCTTTGAGCAGGCCCCGGGAGAGGGTGGGTATATTGGACATTGGCCAGGCCCAGTGGGGCACTACCTGTGAAGGGGAAGCCCAAAAGGGGGCAAGCCCAGTGGAAGGCCCGGAGAGAAGGGCGAGTCTACTAGGAAGCCCGAAGAGGGAGCGGGCTACTTAGAACAGTCTCAGAGACAGGCTGCCGAGGGCCAGCACAGGGAGTAGCCCCGGAATCGTGGCATCAAGACCGGCCTCGTGCCAAGGGGGCAAGAAGGCAGCCTCCCATTGATAATATAAAGATCAAAGACGTGGCAGGCAAGATAGAGGGTGCGTTCAGGACCCAGACTTGGCACGGTAGGCAAGGGCGCTAGGGGAGGTCACGGCACCCCTAGGGACCATCCTGCCACAGGCCCCTATTCCATATTAGCCTGCCACGCTAATATTTGTTTGTATTGGCAGAAGACAGGACAGGGTGGCACCTTATAGACCAATTAATTCAGAGGGGCATAAACTTCTTTAAGTAACAGTTTACATCATCAGATGCTCTGAATGGACCTGCAGAGAGAGGAGCTTGAAACAGAAAGCAGTAATTCAAATACAGGCGATGCAGAGGGGGAGGAAAAGAGGGAGCACTGCTGAGAGGTGCGAAGGAGGTAAACAAGGCAGTAAAACCACTGGGGTTATAAAAGCCTAGGGCAAGTAGTGGGATAAGAATTCATAGTCTGGGTAGACCATACTTAACGTAATTCAATCGGTGGATGATTTCTTGTTCTGCAATTCCAGTTTCAAATTGGTTTCTAAAGTTTTGGTGCTTAAGAACAGCTCCCTTGAGGTCAGAGATGGACTGTCCAGAGAGGTTAAAGTGTTGTGCCACAGCCTTTTTGACCTCCGTTCCAGAAGACACTGATTAGTGTCCAGCCTTTCTTTTACATACGGAATGCCTCATCTGTCCAGCATAGATAGCTGAGGGACACTGTAAGGAGGCAGTGGCATATATGACCATATGATGATCTGGTCTGTGTTGATGAGGGGGCCCAGCTGATGCCTAGGTATAATGCAAGGCCTAGTTGCTTGGTGAAAAGTAGGAGCGAGGCAATCTGTTACTGGAAAGATGTTATTTCAGATGTGGGGCTGGGGGAGCTGCCAGTAAACCAGGACAGTCTTGTTTTATAAGGCTGCCTTGAGATGGTCACTTTCCATAAGGGGATGGAGGTCATTAACGATGTGTCCAAGGTGTTCAACGTGGGGGCTGTAGGTGACGACAAGGGGGACTCTGTTGCCACTGTCATGCAGTTTGGTATCGTAGAAGGCCAGAGCAGGCTCTCAATTTCAGTGGATGCGGTTTTGGGATTGTATTGTAAGTATAGGAATCCCTGCTCCAGATTCTCTGTGTTGTTGTCCACACGTTGCTTTTTGTCTGATAATTCAGTTATAACTTTTGAGGGGCTGAGATCTGTCTTTTCTCTGAATACAGGCACTATGGGTATCTATAAGTAGTCTAGGCATGATGCTATTCAGGTAACTCATTTAAAAGGCTTTCCATCCTACAAGGCATAGTGTTAGAACGTAAGCAAATATAAAATCCAAATACCTACAAAGTGGCCTATTAGGTCTATTTCACCTTCTTTGCTCTCCCCACCATAAATTTAGATTTTCATTTCTAATGAGATATTCAGTTCTAATATAAACTTGCTGAACAATGTAAGCTCTGGAGTCCACCTTTCTAGATCATTTGTCTGAATAAAATCAGTTAGACTTAAGTAGGAAAGGGTGGTATAATTTAGGTGGTTATTACTTTGTGTTGGGAAGTATCATAAACATCATTTTTGATGCTGGATACAAGCTTTCATTAGGTCCCATTTTCTTCTTTTTGCAACTTCCTTATTTACTTTGCTGCTGAAGCTTTCCACGCTTAGTTTGAGTGCATAATCTTTTCAAAGAATGAGCAATCCATTCAGTTGCTTTTAACTGTGTAAAAAGAAAAATGCATGCCATGTCTGCTTTTAATAACAATGATTTTCATGCATATGTTTTAAATACTTCAATCCTAAACCATCGAACATGCCTAGATATTAGGAATAACCTAGTAATTCTTTTAAATGTAACATTTTAAGATACTTCAAAAGGAATTTGGCAAAATAACATGCAGAGTAAGACCTTACTCGGTTTTTATTTGATCAAAAAGGCATGCAATTCCATAAAGCTAGAATTGCTGCAGTATGTGTAACTCAAGTGCAGTGACATCTGAAATAGATTTGGACACACAGGGCATGCCTACACATGTATTAATGTGCCGTAGTTAGTATGCGTTAATAACAGGTACTAATTAAATACACAGTAACCAGTGCTATGGCTTGGTAGTGCTGACGCATGCCTTTTAAGTTACGGTAATGTGCACTAGACTAATTTTACTGCACATTAGCACTGTAGCACAGCTTTTGCTGTGACACACTAGTGTGTAGTAGAATTAGTCTACTGTGCACTTAATGTCGCGTGTAAATGTGCCCACAGCTGTGTAAATCTAAGAACCAGGTTCTCAGAAAAAGGAAAACAAAAAATATATAAACGTTAAATTTTATGTTTAAATAACATGAAATGCAGACTCTAACAATGCATTTAGAGTTGCGTGCCCAACCTGGTCAAGCACATTTCAGCTCAAAGCTAGTATTCCTTGGAGGGAGCAGGGTGATACAACTAAAAAACAAACAGAGAAATGTGAACTAGTTTCCACTACACCTGCAAAGAAGAGGGTGCTACCCTTCCCACCTCTATGGTAAATGATTGCTCAAAGAATTACACAAACAAATTCAGTGCAACTCACAAGATGAATGATCTAGCAAAGATGAAAGTACCCCAAGGCAGATACATAACTGGTTGGCTTACTGTATTCAGTGGGCGCTTCTACATGAGACACTACTGTGCTGTCATTACCCTACTTTGATTCCTGCTGCACCGCACAGGCAGTTGAGGGAGTCAGTCAATTTAATTGATCAGTGTTGTTCACTCCACAGGTATTAACAAACATCTCCCTTTTTTATGATTTTGATCTTCAGCAAAATTGCCCGAAGAAATTTTGTGAACTGCCCATGCCTCCTGGTCTCTCCCGTCCTACTTCAAAGCTCTGAAAACTCTTTAGCTCTTTTCAAAATCACAGATTCGCCCATGGAGATCACTATTTTAGTTTTAGGGTTTTAGCCTCAGGTAAGCAGGAAAAGGAGGGTGAATCAGCTCTGTCCTCAGTCTGTGGAACCATAACTGTGGAAAAATCTTTACTTCTTCATTCTGCCTTCTTGAAAACAAAAGGTGTGTTATATTCCAGGACTTATTTTATGCAAGAAAATACAATAACAAAGTGCAGTATGTGTTTATATTGTTGCTCCTCCCCTCGTTCTAGTTAGGAACATACATCCACGTGTGCCGCTGGTGGCTGGGGAGGTACAGTGGCGGTGGGAGTATGGTGGCAGTAAGCAGGGGCGCTTCCGCAGATGCCACTGGCACTGTTAGTGGCAGGGAGTGGGGGAGATGGCAAGTGCCGACCAGGGATCAGCAACCACCCACAGAGGCTGCTGGCAGTGGCGGCCAGAGGGAACCGCGGACCGCCCGCGATCCAGATGGTGGTGTCCAGCAGGGTGGCGAGCAGTAACTGCCTGCAGGTACTGACCGTGTCAGCAGCGCCATTTTGTAGGGGGTGCACATGCACCCGCATGCACCCCCTATGTGTCACCCCTGCATACATCTTAACTGCATTACTGTGTTCTATTAAATTTCAAGTCAGTCCTCCTTAATCATGTAATTTGCTATGAATTTACACCAGTTTGCCAATATAGTTCTGAGATCAAGGTCTCTTGAATGACTTAATAGATAAGGTGAATACTAGAAATATATATTGGCTATCATGTCCCTGTTGTTCTTACCTTTTTGCTCCAACTGCAGTTGTAAGGCTGTCTTGAATCTAATTTATCAAACATTATTTTTTATTTAGGCAAGTTAATTTATATTTGAAAGGTTTGGATACCCCTGAAGAGTTATAAAATCTCCATAGCTGGAGATTTTTAAGAGCAGATAAGACATTGAACTGGGATATTTAGTCAGGAGTAATTCTGATTTTAGGAGGTGGGTGAACTAACAATGTCATTTCTAGCCCTATTTTTCTATGAATATTACAAAAATGGTTCCACTAGTTACACTGCAGTTATTTCAGTCACTCCAGTGTTTGAGCCAGTCCACTGGTGTTGATAGGAGTCTTAAGTTCAATGGTTCTGTAACCAAACGAACTGAACAGTGCAAACACACTTTGAAGCAGACCCCGCTGAGGCTCGCGGTATTGCAGTTCACAAGTTCAGGCACTTTAAAAGAATTAAGTTAAACATAATTAGAAAGTGTTATTTTATTCATATCTTACAAAAGCAAAGCTCCACAACATGAACTACGCTAGTTATTTCAGAATTATTTTGTTTTCTGAAAACCAAATCACTACACGATAAAATGTAATTTACAACTGTAACTCAAGTTTCAAATTCTGCATATAAAATATGCTTTTTACATTGAAGTACACATTATTAACAAAGCAGGTACTAGAAGCACATATACAAAGATTGCTCAATGAAAAATGCTTCAGCAGGGAATAGATTTTTCCTGCACAGAATATCCATTTTTCACAGAAACTTAAACTGATGGGAAACTTGCCAGTGAAGATTTGTTACATTCCCTTTGTCAAATAAAAGTAAAATTCAATAACAAAAGCCATGAGAACTGTTCAAATTCTGCTATGCAACAACACTGAAACTTGTCTCTTCCAACACTGCGAACTGTATGTGTTAAAACACAAATTGGTGTCTTAGGCCAAATTCATTTAAAAGTACACATGGCATTTGCAATAACCAAATATTATTCTTTATTACTTACTGGCTTCACAGTTCTTTACTTTAAATATTAACGAGACCATTTTTCTCCTACCAGTATTTTCAATCTAAATTTTAATGTTCACTGAACAAAAACAGTCCTCAGTCTCAGAATGTTACAGTATCTGTTAGGAGTACTATAAATAGTGCATGTTAAAAAAAAAATGTCCAAAATATCTATAAAATATTCCATAACAATAAAAACGAAGGAACACAACAACTAACATTTTCCAAATACAGAACTTAACACAGTCAAGCTGTGGAAAAAGTATCAACTCATCCTGAAACTTCCTTGTTAATACAAGTTAAAAACTAATCCGTTCCTCATAATATGCTATAAGGATTTGTTTTTAAAAAGTTAGTGCAGTAAAGCACATTCAACTCAATATAAAATAGGTCTAGTAAACTAGTTCTGATCCTACAGATCCTTACTGACAAGCATTCCCCATCAACTTGGCAAAAATAAGGCCTACTTGTGAAAGTAAAGGTTTACAGGATCACATCCTCAAAGAACTTTGCAATACTAATTGTGCTCTTTATTTTAAATTATAGTAAATACTAGAATATACACTTTTAGTACAAAATTATGAAAAGCTACCTTTTTAATAAACTAAAAATGCACCTTCCAAACATACTCAGTAGTCAGAAGGAAATAAGCGTAATCAAGTTATGGTTTGGCACAACAAAATACATAGTAATATGTTGTGTATTTGTTTTAAAAAAAGAAGTTAAGGCCCCAATCTGAAACTGGCGTCAGTAGTGCTAGATGCAGTCACTGGGGGATCCACCCCACAGACACACTGAGAGGATAGGGGCTTAAATACCAAATCCTATCCTCTCTCTCATGAGTAGTCCCATTGCATGAGAAGAAAAAGGATCTGGCTATAATTGTTTAACATGAAGAGTTAAAGCTTAAATTCTCTTTTAAATTTCCTCGGATATTTTCCTGAAGAGCAAACAGTATCTCAGTATTAACCAGTACCAACAGCAGAATTAATTAGGTTTTTTTAATACTGAGTACTACTTCTCCAATCTTATAACACTCCTCTTGTTCATAGACATGTGGACGCTCTCACAGCTGTCCAGTGGAGATGGACTGTGCATGCTTTGGCTACCTTGATGTGTCCTCAAATTTCCACCTACCTCTAGGTATCCAGACTGGTCTTTAGCCTATAATTTCCCAAGGCATGTTCTCTCTACAAATACAGATTCAAGTACTGAATGATTACAGGGATCAGATTACCAATGAAAGTTCTTAGCCTAAAGGATCAAAATGATGAGAAGGATAAAAAATGCCTACCCTGTAAAATTGCAAATGGTCGTTTTGCCATTGACTTCAAGAGGGAGGAACACTGGTCTTACCTACACACCAAATGTTAATGTATTTCAGATCTGTCAGAAACTGTTTTATAACTTCCACAACTTTGCATGATGACATATGTTACTATTCAATTTCAGTTAAGAACAGCTGGTTAAACTTGCACAAATAGAATAGCTGCTGCAAAGTTGTTAAAGCCCAAAGAAAAACTATTATGGCATGTTTCCTGGCCCCAAAGGAAAAGCTACATATTTTTAAATATTAGGGGAAAGAAATGTGCGATTTCATTTTAGGTACGTAGATTTTGATCAATAATATGACCCACCCAAAATATCTTTTTCTGCATTGTTCTTTGTATAAGAATATGAGATGCCTAAACGTGCATAAAATCAAGGGCTTCCAAATCAGACTAATTACAGTTCAGTGAGCAATCGTAATCCTCAAAATGAAAGCAGATATTTGCATGTATGATACCAGATTTCTTAGGTCTGAGTTTATGCACAGCTCTGGCATAGATGAAGACTTGTAAATTCTTTAAAAAGGCAACTAAAGATTTTTTTTTATTGTATTTGAATTTAGACTACTCAATATATTTATTTCTGAATACATTCTTGAGTTGGTTGTACAAAGTATTATAAACAGCCTTATCCAAAGCCCACTGAAGTCAATGGATCCTGACCTGGTTATGGCCAGGACATTTAATTTTTGAGGTAATTTTACGAATTAGAGAGACGAAAAGGTGATTTACAGGGCCAGAAAGTGTTTTCCGTGTATAACATCTGCTTTTATGTATTACTAAACTCATTAGGATCACAGAATTTTGTACTGACACAAGTGATCTCCCTTCACTGGATAGTCTTAAGGATGAAAAATCCTATGTGGGATTAATTTGAGGGCCACATGCTCATTAAAATCACCTGGCACTTGATGGGTGCAACCAGTAAGTATCAAATTTCTCATTCGATAAAGAAGTAAAGAAAGGGGACCTCCTAATATCAAAAATGTTTTAGAGGAGCATACTTTCTAGGAGCCTGATCCAGAGCTCACTGAAGTCCATGAGTTTTTACATTGATTCAATAGGCTTTTCATCATGCCCCAGAACAACTGAAGTATGAACTCCAACAGGTGACATTTGCATGTCCACTCTGGACTTCAAAATATTTAAGTCCTGTTCTTTCTTACTGTCCACAAAACACATTAATTGATGTCTTGTATGTGCATGCTTATTTGTTATAGTAAAGGGTAATATAAAGAAAGCTTTCCATTTGTCTTGCAGCAAATAAGACAGAATAAGGTAAAAGTGCATGTCAAAGTAAGTTTTTACTTTTCTGGAACATTACTAATGCCTGTTACTTACCTAGCAGTCTCCCTAATTTTGCTAGGATGTTTCATTTAGATTAAAGTGCCTAAATGTTAACCTAGGTGCTTTTAAAAATGATTAAGATGTACAGTATCAAAAATAAAGTTAACACATACAAAGGGACTGCACATACATCTTCGGATAGAATCTGCAGTCACAGTATTAGCCACAACAACTCCACATGTAAACAACCTAATATTTCTTTGCCTGCTTTCCTCCCAGTCATTAAAAAAGAAAACTTTCTAGCACGCTGGTAGATCAGTAAATCCACACAGGTCATCAGGCAAACAAAATTCTGTTAGCTGCAGTTTACATAAATTAGAATGCATAACTTCCTAACATACACACAATCTACTATTCATAGTTTGAACCAGGATAGAACTGGAAGAAAATGTTCGCTCTGTAACTTAATTTTCTCTTAACTTTTATCATGGGAGTAAGGAAGAGACTAAGTAGTCTAAATGTGCAAAATGTTAAGTAAGCATACAAATTTAGTTTCATAAGACATTTAAAGATATCATAGAGTACTTTTAAACGAGGGCTTTCTTATTTTAGAAACTGACTTTTTTTAAACTACAATGGTGCTCATTTGTGATTTTTATTTAACAAACTTTCAACAGGAATGTCTTTTTCACATAGTCTCTCTTATGGAAGTGTCATTTACAGTAACATATGTATATATTTGATACCTTCTAGTTTTCGTGATCCATTTTTAGAGGGAAAACTAGAGCGGTGTTAAGTCTAGCAGAAAGATTTTAGAATTCACTAAACAAATTTATAACTACAAATCAGATGAAACTAATAGTTTTATTTCAAACTGTTTGTGTGTGAAAGTTCTCCCCCACTCAGTTTGGTAGGTAGCTAGTAAGCATGAATACATTTTTCACACTAAACATACATTTTGTTAAATTAACATCTGCCATATTTTAGGTATCAAGATCTCTTATCTTGTACTGTGTCTGGTGAATTACAACCCATATTTAAGGGCACACAGTTTGGATCACCTGTAGACTATACACCTGAATCTTAAGCACAAGGAACTTAAATATAACAAAATATGTAATTGCATTACAATCCCTTATCTTTCTATCGGAAAAAAAAAGAAAAAGCCACATAAAAGGTGTTACCATCATGCCTCCCAAACTTCCCTGGCAAGTCTTACAACAGCATGGATAGAAGTGTGTCTCCTTTGTCAAACTGCTTAATGTTAGACTTTTTATTGGGAGATGAGAAAAGTCTCCTTCAGGAAGTATGAAAAAATATACCGTATTATGTTAAAAAACTAAATGAATGTATGCTTTTCAGTCAGTGTTGGTTATGTTGGCCTCTTGCAAAATGGCAGGCAAAGTCATACTTATTTTTACATTTGCACCCACATATGTTGCATTGAAAAGGATTTTCAAACCCATGACATCCCATGTGAATAGTATAAAGGATATTGTCTGCAAAATACATGTCACAGTGCTGGCAGTGATGCAGAAGCTGAGGGTCCTGAACTGGAAGGGTTGGAGCTGGAGTACTTGGCTGACTGTTACTTATGCTAGGAGTACTAGTATGGGCACTACGATCACTGCTTGGACCTGCCACAGGACTATAGTTCCTCTGATTGTGTGTAGGCCGAGGATCCGGGCTGGTAGGAGATGAACTTTGAGGAATATTTGTTGCTACAGTTGAAACTACTGCTGGTGCAGTAGGCTGCTGTATCATAAAAGGCTTTTCATCTTGACATGGTACAACATCAGGAGATGCTGGGTTTTGGTTTTCAGGTGGCAAGCTAGACAATTGTCCTGCCAATGTAGATAGCTGATTCAAAGGATTATCTACCATAAGGTCTTGTGGATCTCTTGGCAGCGCACTGGTTTGTGTTGTTTTTGTCATGCTCTCATATGCTTCAGTTTGAATATTTGGGATTTCATGGGTGAAATCATTAAGGTAGTCTGGTTTTTGAACCACCATAGAAGGTGGACTCAAATTAATTAATGCTCTTCTGCTGTACCCCAGATTGCTGGTCTTCTTCTGCAAAACTCCCCACATTTTCTTGCTGCTTAGGGAAGACCGTGTACCTTTAATAGGTACCATTTTATGTTTGCGTCTACGATGATGAGACAAGTTACTTCTGTCACTGCAGCGGAAAGAACACAATTCACACTTGTACGGTTTTTCACCAGTATGTGACCTCATATGAGCTTCCAGATGACGTTCGTAAGCTGATGCAAATGGGCATAAATGGCATCGGTGTGGCTTTTCGCCTAAAAAAAAGAGATAATAACATATAGAGACGAAACAGAAACTGCCCATAGAAGAGACCCTGAGGGCCTGTCTACTTGGTTCATTTACTTCAAAAGCTGGGTTGCACTGATGTAAAGAGATGGCATTCTAGTGAAGACAATGCTTTTACTTCTGATAGCTGACAATACTTTTGCTCCATAAGTTACATGTGGGTACATCTACACTGTAAACTATTTTGGTGGTTCTTCAGTAGCCTTCCACCCTGCTTTGCGTGTTGTCCCTACCAGTTACTCTATTTACTTACGTGTCCATTTGTTTCAAGGTCACCAGGACCAGCTGTCACTTTGCTGTTTACATACTGACACAGAGCCAGGTTCAGTCCATTGATGCTTATATGCTCCAGGAATTTGCCTACTCAAGTGGCACTCCATGTACTACTATCATGCCTCTATGTTGTGTTCCCAGCTGGGGCTATGCTGAAGTCTTTGATCACGTTACCCTCTGGGGAGAGGTGAAGGTACAGGAAACCCCAGTGACCAGGTATAGAAACACACAGTTTAGGGAATCACAAAAGTAATAGCTGAAGAAGTTTATAACTAGGGTACAGAGAGAGAGAGTTGCAGCTGCAAGTGAGCCTTCTACCTATACTGTGACAAACTGAACAGAATTTTGGCACAATTTTGGGATACCATGTGATGCAGGAAATTACCAGTGTCACCTTGCACTTTGTTATGGACGTGGTCCTTATACTAAGGAGTACTGAGTACTGCAGACCTAATGGCTCCTTTTACAAAGATTTTCCTGATAGCCAAGAAATTTTTGGATACAGAGAAGCCTGACAAAAGAACTATAGATAGGGATCTAGTCACCCAGCATGCACTCCCCCTTTCCAGCCAGCTTTCTGAAGACCGGCTGCCAGCAGTACTACAAAAGGAAAAAGTAAGTCTCATACCATATGCCTTTATTGAAAGTTGCAGATATGCATGCTACAATATACACCTGGTATTTTACGTGCTACAAAGATAAAGTGACATAAAGAAGAGTGAGATACCCAGTCACAATGCTGAGCATATATTACAAAGGAAGTCATCCCCCCTGTGGAAACAATGACTCATAGCTAAGTAAAAGCCAGCAGTACAAATGTGTTCAATTGAACCATTTGGCCACAGTAAAGCAATTAAAACAAAGCATCTTACTTCAAATGAAACCCCTTTGTGAAAACAAGCCATGAGTCCTAGAACACAGGCTGCAAGAAATAGTTCAGTGGCTTTAGACTTGCAAAGTTAAGAGAAATACCATCATAAATGGAAGAACCTGCCTGAGGAGTAAGCTTTATAATTTGGGTCTTTTACTAAAATTAAAAAGTGACATTGTAACTTATCTTAGCGTCCAGAAATACTTTCACCATTTTATCCACAGTGCTCTTCTAGTTTTTTTTCTAGTAATCAGTTTTTAAGCAGATCTACTCCTCTATTATTCAGCTACAAGAACATTTAAAAAAAATCTTAGCAATTTATTTAGGGAATTTCTGCATAAGTTTGCCAGTATATATCGTGGTTTTTTATGACCAAATGAATAAATAGCAGTAACAGTATATGTGCTATTATTGAATATACCACTAAGTTCTCTTATAGAATGGTTACTTTTTAATTATTGCTCAGTTTATTGACAGATACTCAAGTAGCTGGCGCATACTAACAATAAGAGAAACATTATTAATATTTAATATGTTCAGATGTATGTATCACACATCTTTTCATACTTATGTCATTCAAATTGACAGTATTTTTACAACTTAAATGAAAAAAACAGCTTCTTGCTGTTTGTTGTTGATTTTAAGTGTTTCTCCAGTTATTAAAATTTGTACCAGTGTAAGTATCATTGTCAGTTATGAAGTTTGTAACTAAAAGTCAAAATAAGTTATTCTGTAAAGTCTAAATTCTCCAACATTCATGAGTGGGCTAAACTTTACTACCATGAGTTGTTGCAATTAGTTCAACATGACTGCTCACAATAGTAAATTTGAACACGTTTACAGGATTGGGACTTCTATGTATTATTATTAGAATATTACATATCTTGAGAGAGAGTCTTTCAAAAAGTAGGTTCCGTCTCTTCCAGTGTATTAAAAAAAGTCGTAAAAATTATTACAGTTTGAAGATATACACGTAACTCCAAAATCTGTTATTCTCCCACATAGAAAACAGCATATATGTTGCCCCATACCAAAGTACTGTAGAATCCTTCATACCTGTGTGAATTCTGATATGCTCTATCAGCCGTGCTGTTCCTTTGCTAGCATAGTTGCAGTATCGACACTTCAGCTTTCCATCAAATGTCCTTTCAAACCCATCCACTAACATTCCTGAGTTTTCATCCAAGGAAACTTCAACAGAAGGATGATCTAGTCCATTCTGATCACCATCCGTCCCAGCTATGAATAATGCAATAGATTCAGAGATGTTAACTGTTATTGCAGTGTTGTCAGTTATTACAGATGTTTGGATTTTTTAGCTCCTCTATTCCACTGGCTCCCAAGCAAAACTAAATTAATAGGAAATTTCTTATTGTATCATGAACTGCACTACTGCTCATCAGGATCTGGGGGAATGTTTGTTCACCAGAGCGCCCCAAGGGATGACAAGATCAAACAGTCACAAACTCTGCCACGACCAATTCAGGCTGGACATAAAGAAGAACTTCTTTACTGTCCGAGCACCCAAGGTTTGGAACAGACTGCCACCAGAGGCGGTTCAAGCACCTACTTTGAACACCTTTAAGACACATTTGGATGCTTATCTTGCTGGGATTCTATGATCCCTGCTGACTTCTTGCCCCTGGGGCAGGGGGCTGGACTCAGTGATCCTCCAGGGTCCCTTCCAGCCCAAATGTCTATGAAGTCTATGAAATACACAATTTTGGAAAAACATGCACCAAAAACTTTACATTTTACATAGATTGTTATGACAGCATGCAGCAGAATGTAAACATCAGCCTGACTGTTCCTCAAAACTGAAATCTGACAGCACTGAACTTGGCCTACCTCCCTGAAGAGTCTCTGCTTCCTTATCACCACTAACTGATCCAGAAATCATATTTACATGGTGCGTCTGTTGAGTAAGGTACTCCTGAAAATCTTTTACAAAGTCCAGGGGCTCAGGTTTCTTTTCACCCATATTCACGCTTTTAGTTTACAATATCTTGTGCCTAGAAAAAAAAGATTAAATTAGAATCACAGAACACATTCAATTAAATCTGAAAGAATTGGTGTTTACTGAAAACATGTTAAGTAAAGGATTACATTTCTCTCATCTTAAATAAAATACATCATGTCAGAATACACAGATGGGCAACAATGGGCTCCTATACACATACAGGGAGGCTCCTCAGATGTAATTGCCACACTCCAGTGTCACATGCAACAGCCTCCCCACACTGAAAAATAGTGGCGGGGCACTTTAACTAGTTTGTTTAATGAGCTTTAGTTTAAAGCCGCCACCCCAATTTTCCATGTAGGGATGCTAATGCACTTGATGGTCCAGATGCTTTCAATTAGCATAGCTCTTGGAGCTGTGCTAAATAAAGCACCATCCCCCAAACTTCCTGGAGCACATCTATAAACACCCAATAAGATTATTGTTGGAACCTTTACAGCAATAGTTTTTATTTAAAGATTTCAAATACTCATCATTCAGGAAATCTTTTTCAGCAACAGCATTGTAAAAATTATTTTAAAATTATATAAATTTAAAATCCAAAGGACTTTGGCTGATCAGAAGAATGAAATCAATCTAACCATTTAGTTCAGAAATGCTTGTTTCATAAGCGATGTATAAGCTTTTTCAAAGAAAACATTTGTCTGAAATGCCAAATTCTTTTTTTTCATGAAACTGATAGTTTAAAACCTTATCACAGAAGGAAATTTGCTATAAATGTGAGATTCCTTGCACGAACATTGAATCATAGAATCAACGAGTCGGAAGGGACCTAGACAGGTCATCGAGTCTGACCCCCTGCCATGGGCAGGAAGGAGCACTGGGGGTGGGAGGGGTCATCTAGTCTCCTCTTGAAGATCTCCAGGGAAGGTGAGAGCACCACCTCTCTGGGAAGCCTGTTCCAGGCTCTGGCCACCCTTACAGTGAAGTAGTTCTTCCTAATATCTAACCTAAACCTCTCCTCCCTCAGCTTGTGGCCATTGTTCCTGGTGACTCCAAGGGGATTCACTGATTTGATAACTCTGTGCTTTCACTCTTTAACAATTCTTTGGTCACAAAAAGGGCTTCTCACTTGCTTTATATTAGAAAGGTGTTTAAGTACATCACCAAATCAAAGCTTGAAACAGTGAACTACTGTCACACATCACAGACTTTTTAGTATTAGAAAAATGCCAATTACTATTACCTAAGAATCAAATTATAGCTTTCCTTTAAAGTTTCAAACTAATATTTGAAGACGAAAATGTTTTCAGAGGATGAGAAATTCTGATAATTAAAATACAGGAGACCCTTGCCATTCGCAGAGGATATGTTCCAGAGATCCCCACGAATGGTGAAATCCATGAATGCTGACGGGGCTCCTCGTCAGACCCCACAGCTGCCCCCTCCTTCCCCCTCCATTGTTGGCAGGGCTCCCCTGCAGCACCTGGCGACTGACACCTTCCCTCCCGCCCCCCCCAAACACTGCGACAGCTGCCCCTGGCAGCAGTGGCAAAGATGCCTCTGCCACCCCTGTCCCCGGGGCTCCCCTGCAGCACCTGGGGACCGACCCTTTCCCCCTAAGCGTTGCCACAGCTGCTTCTGGGGGAAAAGCTGCCGCCGCTGCCTCCCTCTACATCCCCAGTGCTTGCTCACCTCCTGGCTCTGCCCTCCCCTGCAAATATTTGAATCTGTGAATCTGGAGTTCACGAATAGCGAGGGTTTCCTGTAGTCAAATCATATGTGGAACAAAGAAATTATGCTACTGACTAAAAAATAAGTCTTAATACAGAAATTAGATATAAATTTAAAAATACCTGAACAGGTATAAATTTCCACTGAAATGAACCGAGCAGCTTTATAATACTTGAAGCTGCTACTTGTCAATAATTCCAATAGAAATGGAACTGAATGAGGTGTCCCAACAGGAAGATCAGAGCCACAGCCAGAGACATAGGAACGTAACAGATTTCCACAGATTTGGGGGGTATGTTCCTCAGTTCTTTCTTTTTATTTCACAGGTCTACGTAGATTGTACCTGAATTTCAGTTCCTTTCTAAGTAGCAAACATACTCCAAACAACAGCTGGTCAGACAGAGGGCACTGGAGCACAGCTGCCCCACTTTCCCTGGAATAAAAAAAATAATAATCTGTCACTTTTGGGCTCTACTACAATAACTAAAATTCATAATCTTTTCACAGATCCCCAACCAATCTCAATCCCCAAAACTGTTGGGGTTCTTGTATATTACCCTGCAAACAGACAGTGGTCTACAGAACAAAATTTTTTTTTTTTAATGAAAGACAACTGGAAAGCACTTGTTAAAATAATCCTGGAGAATTGACTGAATGTGATAGGTTACTAGGGAGGGGCATGGTATGATTTTACTTTTATATAGGACAGGGAGGCTTATTAGATAACATTATTTTTTTAATAATAAAAATATTCACTAAGAGTCATTTGTCAGCCGTTCTTTTTCCCCCAGTGCCATCTCTGTAAACAACCACAGTTTTTTAGGACTTTGACTTGCAATGAGCTTGTGAGGATGGAAAATAAAATTCAGTCAAAAGGGGACAGAGTGAGATGTTTTGATTGCTTCAAATTGTGACCAAAAGTTGTGATCAACATTTTTTCCAATTAACAATTATTTTCATTTTACGGTGGTGACTACAAACTTTTGTCAGGTCACTTGCAAAAAGTTTAGTATCGGATTCCAGATAACTAGTACTCACATAAATTTCCATAGCTCTGTATTAATACTGGTTAACTTCAACAGTTATTTTGTATTTCAGTAGCCTACCCAAAAGGAATGATTCAACCCATGTTGCCAGTTACTGTAACTTCTGTCATGCATTTTCCTTGTTTCTTACCATCTGTCATTTGCATCAGTTTTTTGTCCTTGCAATATGTGGACCTGAGGCTAACCAGTGGTGGTTCCTCAGGACAGATTTTGTCTAATATTTGTGGCATCAGGTATGGCAAATGAAATTCAGCCCTGAAATAACGGGGTGATGATCTTGGCTTCCATAGATTTTTATGTTTTCATTATAGCAGGGCTCACTGTGGTCCACAGCTATCATTTTGATCAATCTAAATTAACTCTGAGCACACCTTTGCACATCAATTTTGCCTACCCTCTTTCAGATGTCACCAGCCTCCTCTAGGTTTAAGTTAACTTGTGTTCCATTTGTTGGTGGCTCCTGCAGTAAAACAAAGATATGGGGTCATGCATTACATTATAGGGAGGAGGGAAGTAATGTAGGTTCCAGAGGCCATTTTCAACCAAATTATCACTGTAAAGCATATCAAATGTAAGGATTAAACAATGCATGTTTGTCTAGTTTTGAAATGGCTCAATAGGAATCAACATTAAATGGTTTATATATTCACCGACAAGCCCGTATAGGCATATACCTGTATGCCTCAAGGATAAGAAACATTATATAATAATTTTATACTATTATACTCAAGTATCAGAGAAACTTGCACTCGGACATAGGTTTAGAAGAGCAGAAACCACAGGGAAGGAAGAAAGGGTCAACCATGGGAATTTCAAACCACGGGCTTTAAAAAGCCACAGTTGGAAGGAATCCCCGGCAGAAGGAGCAGGGCACACGTGTGCCACATACACACGTGTACCCCCTTACCTGGGCGGTGGAGGCAGCAGCTGTGGAGGAGACAGCGGCGGGGGCAGCAACAGCTGATTCCCCTAAGGTAAGTGGGGCAGAGGGTCCAGCACAGCTGAGGTGGATCCGGAGGGGAAGCCCTTCAGAGTCCTCTTAGCTTGCCCGACAGGGAGCCGTGCTCCCAAGACGTGTGCAGGCAGTGTGCACAAACAGGCGCACTCTGTAAGGGTGCACCAGCGTTTGCGCCAGCATTCACGTAAGGTGGGTGCAAGGTAGCTGCCCAGAGCGGTACCTCCAGCGAGCAAAAGCAGTAGGCGCAGCTCTGCAGACGTGGTGCAGATGTGGAGCGCGGCTGCCAGGGGCCCCGCCCTGGCGATGCCACCTGCCATGGGCTCTTCTGAGGCCTCCACCCAGATGGAGCTCATGGCAGGGTCAGTGGCCCCTTGCACCCCTGTCTGTGGGGGAGGCTCGGTGCTCGGTGGGGTCCTGGGGGGGGGAAGGGGGCCTGGTGGTCCCAATGCCTGTCCCTCCTGTGTACAACTTAGGGCCCTGGAGGAGCAGGTGAGGGAGCTCCAGGCTGAGGTGAGCAGGCTGAAGGGGATCAAGGATGCAGAGGATGAAATTGATGCCTATCTCTGTTCTCTGCAGGCCTGGTCGCCCACTGTACAGCCCCCACAGGAGACGCATCCAATGCAGGAGTGGCAGAAGGTGTCCAAATCCAGAGCTGCTAGGCCTAGAGTGGTGGAAGCTCCCCAGGTTCACCTGGGGAACAGGTTTGATGTCCAGGCAGCTGTGACGGAGAAAG
>NW_017728951.1:10355583-10357206 GCF_001723895.1 Crocodylus porosus | reverse complement strand
GGGGGTTGTCAGGAAAGCTAATAAAAAGTCCTTTTTCAAATATATAGCGGGGGATGAAGAAGGTGCCAGGAAACATGAGGCCCCTGCAAGATCCTCAGGGCAATCTGGTGGTTGTGCCAGAAGAGAAAGCAGACCTCTTTAACCAATTCTTCACCTCCGTTTTCTTGTGCAGGGACCGGGACTTCCCTACCGTGATGCAAGGTGGACTCACGGGGGAATGCCTCCAGACCTCAGGTTGGGGAGGACTAGGTTAGAGTGCTTCTGGAGGGGCTGGACATATTTAAATCAGCAGGTCCAGATGCTCTCCACCCCAGGGTGTTGAGGGAGCTAGCAGAGGTTATTGCAGGGCCCTTGGCATGGCTTTATGAGCGCTTGTGGTGCTTGAGCCAGGTGCCAGATGATTGGAAGATAGCCAACGTGGTCCCCATCTTTAAAGAAGGGAGGAGGGAGGATTTTAGAAGTCTGATCTGTGTTGAAAATATCACCACATCCTGATTCCACATCAGACAGAAGAATTCAGGAGACTCTCTCTTCAATTTAAACACAGTCCAGGATCTAAGAACTACCTCAAATCTCATCATTTTGGTTACATGCATAAAGGAATCTTCCGTGGCTTTGCCTGAACCGGTAAGCATGTGGCATGTCACAGTTAACCTACAAACATCACATTCCCTCCAAATGAACAAGGAAAGAGCTACAAATGAGAGATACCAGCCACATCAATATTAAAAAGATGTTCATACCATGAGCTACAACTATAAAAACCGGAATAGAAACAAATTACACTCCACATAGTGGTGTGGGGAATTTTTAGATTGCATAAATCAGTCTTAAAGGGGCATTTATGCAAGGAATGGATTTTTTTTCAAAGGTGTCACCAATCGTCATGAAAAGTGGTGTGGTGGTGAATTTTGGGTGTAGGCTGCTTAGTGCATGTGATCATTTGGCAAGGCTATAAAAAACAAAAACCAAAAGATCACGTTCTTCCTAAGGATCTGCTTTGCTATTCTCAGCCAAAACATCCCTCCCTGCATTGTTATCTACTGTGCAGAGTGCTGGGCTCTGACTGTCTTCTCCAGAGCTGGGTGCATTTCAGCACTGCTTACACGTGCACACAGTCTATGAGGCACGATGCCTCCGTGCAAAAGCCATGACACGAGGCGCTGTGGACGCCTACAGTTCTGTCAAAGAAAACCATTTACACCTGCGCAACCTTTCGATCTGCTCTTTGGACGTCGGCTACCAACACCACAGAGCAGGCAACGAAAAACGATTTGGCCTCAGAAAGTCAACTTAAGCCTCCCATTCTTCCCCCAAATCTGTGCCACAACCTCCTCTTCTTACGCACGCACGAGGGGATGTCTCCATGTACCAGGCACCCCCACACCCCGCGGCTCATCTTATCCCTTATCCCATCCTAGCGCTTCCAGCTTCTTCCCTCAAACTTGCCACCGCGCAGTTCACGCCTTACGCACCCAGACCCCAACAGTGCGGGAGGCAGGGGGGGTGGGAAGGCTCCACCAGAACATCAGCAGCAGCAGCCTCCAACCCCCTCCCCAACCTTCCCTTCCCACCTCAGCTTCCCCCCCACAGCCCCAGGCCGGGGCGCGGGGACCCCGCAGG
>NW_017728951.1:10331093-10355218 GCF_001723895.1 Crocodylus porosus | reverse complement strand
ACAGACTAACCAGCCCGACACTGCTGCTCATCTGCATGGGGGCATTTCTCGGCCACGTCGGCCCAAACAAGCCGATTGCCAATACTGTCAGTTTTCCGTACACTGGTGCCGATCTGATGCATCAGTGCACCTCTGGCCCACCCAGATATTGATGGTCGGGTCGGTATCAGCTGATACGGCTCCTTTAAAATAGACTGTCGGTATCGGCCCAAAAACATCTGTATTGGTGCACCCCAAATAAGCGGTGCTGGTTAAGTATGTTGGATGTCATTGCCAGGGTGTCGCCATGACTGAAACGGACGTGCAACTGTTGTTTTTTAAGCTTGGTAATAACAGCTACAAAACTGAATAGTAGAAGCCTTCCTTGACAGTGAGAGGAGTTCGTCAGTCCTGGGGCTCCTAATAACCCCATGGCGGTCGCATGGTGTACGTAACTGCTGGCATTACCCGTTGGCTAAGCGCATATCCCGTGTAAGTGCAGAATTGCCTTTTGCTTTTGAGTTTATGCAGTTAAACGGAGTATACTGTATTGCCCTGTTTTATTTCATTTATTGCAGAGCATTCGGCTAGAGAAAGTTACTACAGAGCATCCGAAGGACAGTGTCGTCCTATCCCTGGGTAACTGCAGCTTCAGGGAACCAGAGGTTCTCTAGGGATCAGGACTTCTTTTCTGCTGTGATCTCACTGGGGATTGCAGCCCCTAATGCGGGGCAGGCAATTATTTCGCCTTAATGAGTTTTGTGAGCTGCCCAGGGCCTCAAGAGTAGCCCCGTCTCTTGACACACGCCCTGCCTGTGGTTGCCATCTTGGGACCAGACTTCCTGTCCCTGACCTTTGCCACCAGAAGTGCCTCCCCTTGTTCCCAGAAGTACTCCTTTTAGGGAGGGGAGTTGTCATCTTTGAACCAGAAAAAAAACCAAATCACATACTGAAAGTTAGGGCTGTGTGAAACTTTGCCAGCTGTTTCATTTCAACACTGTTTTGACTCGTTTCAAGCTTGAAACAGCAAAATCAAAATGAAAGGCTTAGAAACAGCCTCAAAACGAAGAAAGGGCTGTCAGAATGTTTTGAAACATTTCGAAGCTGACGCTGCGCTCGTTTGTAGGGAAACAGAAAGTAAGGAGAAGGAGGGGAAACTTGTGGGGAAGGACTACTATCATATTGACTGTGTAGCTGGCCAGTGACTGTGATCTTTCCCTGAGGTCTTTTCCAATTCCAGTGCTCTGGGGGCGGGATGGACAAACAACATAAAGAGCAGCATTGTTTGAATTGAGCTGCTTTCTGCTTTGGGTTCAGTTACTGAGCTGTGTCTTCCAGCAGTGTCAAACAACAAAGACTATCATTTCCTACTTGCTGGCCTATCCATAGCAAGTGGGATTCATCAGTATCTTTTGCTTTCTGTACCCTTTTATTTTATTATTACAGTCTTTCATTCCTTTCAATTTATTCCTCCCCCAAAATCCTCTCTCTATTTTTGTTAGTCTATTTTGATTCTTTTCCCCCTGAAAACAAATCTGTGCTTTCTCTCACAGTGTGCATTCCATTCATTGTGCAGGGAATCACAGTATATATTGCATATTGTGATATAGAATTTATTCAGGAACACATAATATTTATATATTTTATTTATTATGTAAATACATGCATGCGTTACATGAATACACATACATATACAATTATCTACATATGTTACATAAATCAGATTACATTACAGAAGAGCACACGGATTTTCCAGCACGCCAAGCCAAAGACGCAATGAAACACACCATGAAGCATGCTGGAAAGGCAGCTGGCAAGCCTGCTTGGAGGGGTGGAAGAGAGGGTAGAGGGAGAGCTGTAAGTCCTATCCCCCCTAAACTGAGATGTAGCCTCTTTGCTACAACAAGCAGGCATGAGTCTTCCAATTCTACAGGCAGCAAAGAGAGGGGAGCAGTGCCACTGCCTGTGCACAAGTCTGAATCCCCTCCAAGAGCACCGGCCATAATCACCGCCACCACCACCATGACAACAAGCAGCAGCACCAGCATGACCGTCTCCTCAACCCCTGTTTCACTTCCCTTGCTGAGCCTTCCTGTGCCAGAGGAAGAGCTAGATCTGGATCTGAGTGCCACAGCAAGAGAAATTCTGGGGAAGGAGGGGGAATCATCTGAATTTGTGTTCCACACCTCTCAAGTTTCCCCTATAGCCAGGTCTCCTTCCCCAGAAGACATTTCAGAGGAGGTTGAGGTAGAGGTTGCGGAGGGAAGCGCTTCAGCTGAATCCATTCCTCCTGTTGCTGTGCCTCTGCCTGCTGAGGAGGGGGAAAAGGCAGCATCCGCACATGTACCTGCACCCCAGAAGCGAGTGGGTAGTGTGGTCTGGGATCATTTTAAGCTGGCAGATGATCCCACATATGCTATCTGTCTGCACTGCCGAACCAAAACCAGCCGGGGTAAGGGAGCAAAACACATGAGCACCACAGGGATGCTGATGCATCTCCGCAGGCACCATCCCCTTGCCCTTGCTCTTCAGCCTGGCACCAATGGGAGCATGCCCAAAAAGAAGTCCCCCTCTCGCTCTAAAGCCCTTACACCCCCAAACCAGAGGCAGGCCACCTTGGAACAGTGGGGGAAAGGCGGACAGAAAGTGGGGTGTGTTGTAAAGGCAAGTGAGATCACCCAGAGCATTGGGGAGATGCTTGCTGTAGATGACCAGCCTTTCTCCTTAGTTGAGCGGCCAGGGTTCAAGCGGCTTATGGCGCTCGTGGCCCCATCATACCAAGTGCCCACACGCACCACCTTCAGTAAGACAGTGGTGCCCTTCCTGTATGAGGCATGTAGGGAATACTTGAGGGAGGAACTGCGCAACGCAGGGCCGCAGGTGGCCTTACACTTCACCTCGGACATCTGGACCAGCCAGGGTGGAGATCATGCATACTTCTCCCTCACAGGGCACTGGTGTGACCAGTCAGGCCATCGATGGGCTCTCCTTCAAGCCGAGGTGATGGATGAGTCCTACACAGCAACAGAGATCATGGGAGCCATGAGCCGCTTGGTGCAGGGGTGGCTCGGGCAGGGCGAGCTCATCCGTGGGTTTATGGTCACCAACAATGGAGCCAATATGGTCAAGGTGGTCCGTTATGCCAACTTTGTTGGCATCCACTGTGTGGCACACAAGTTGCACCTCATTGTCAAGGATGCCTTGGAGGGGGACAGGGCTGCCGGTGATGGTACCAGCACCACCAGCAAGCTCATTTCCAAATGCAGGAAGGTGGCAGGCTACTTCCACCGGAACATCAAGGCGGGCAAGATGCTGCAGGACAAACAGGCAGAGCTGAACATCCCGCAGCACAAAATCATACAGGATGTGGCGACTCGGTGGAATTCCACATATCTGATGCTTGAGAGGCTGGTGGAGCAACAGAAGGCCATCCATGAGATGGCCTTGCTCGGGGAGATTGGGATCAGCGGCCCCCTTAACAGAGCTGAGTGGGATACCATCTCCCAGATCTTGGTAGTCCTCAAGCCCTTCCTTGAGGCCACCGAGACCCTCAGCGCTGGTGATGCCCTCCTTAGCCAGGTGATCCCTGTAGTGAAGGAACTTCAGAACCAAATGGAGAAGTTCCAGGGGATCAATGTTCCTGGCTGGGGCAAGCCACTGTCACCGGACGTGCAGGCACTGGTGAGGCGGCTGAAGGAGGGCATCAGGAAACAGCTTGATCCCTTGCAGTCCAGTACGGTCCACGTGCTAGCCGCCATGTGTGACCCGAGGGTGAAGGGGAGCATATGTGGCAGACAAAACCTGGCTCAGTGGACAGAGGTGCTGGTGAAGAGAGTCAGGGATGCAGAGGGGCGGAGGCGGGGGGATGTGGAAGAAGAGGATCCGCTGTCCTGTGCCAGTATGCTGTCCACCAGGCAGTCTCCTCCACCACCACAGGTGCTGCCAATATGGGCCAAGGGCATGGCTTCCTTGGTGGGGTCCAGGGGCACCAGACCCCACCATCAGGCAGGTAGTGCTCAGGCCTTGGTAGCTACCTATCTCACCGAGGATGTGGAGCCACTGCTGTGCAACCCCTTGGCCTACTGGGCAAGCCGCAGCCAGATGTGGCCGGATCTGGCCACGGTTGCCCGGGAACACCTATCCTGTCCACCAACCAGTGTTCCAAGTGAGAGGGTGTTCAGCATTGCTGGGGATGTGACACCCCACCATACCTCCTTGGATCCTGGTTTGGTGGAGCAGCTGGTGTTCCTCAAAGTGAATCTCCCACTGCTGGGGTTCCCTAAGCTCCAGGTGCAGATGGAGTGAATGCCACCCTCCTCACTCTGTCTGCACCTATTTCCATTTTATTTTTTAAAACCAGTTAATGCCATGCTCCCAGAGCTGGAGGGGGTACTCACTGCATCATCAGCCAGCAGGGGAAGAACGTGTCTGTTTGCCAGGACAAACTTGGAGGTATGGACTGGGGCTGTGAGAAAGGAGGAGGCCCCAGGTCCTGGACATGACCACTAAAACTGTACTCTGCCAGGGTCAGGAGGCCTGGTGGGACTGCTGGTGGCGTGGCAGCCCCAGGAAATGCCAGGACTGAGGATCCCCCTGGTGAAAGGCGGGTAGGAGGCGCCATAACCTCCTGCCACTACACGCACGCACACAGTCCTGGCCCGAGGCTTGCTGGATGCAGTGGAGTTGTGAAGCTCCAGGTGAGCTCAGCTTAGCTGCCTGGGATGCCAGCTTTCGGGTTGAAAGACTCTTCATCAGGCTGAGGAAGCACCTGCAATTGGCATGTGTGCTGTTCCTGGATGGAAGGAATAGTAAAAAAGCCAGAGGCTGGCATTCAATGGAGGCAAGAAAGCCAGTCAGTGAAAATGGAAATGGAGGCATCAGAAGGTGAGGGACAGGCTTGGTGGGAGGGGGGGAGGAAGGCAGGGAAGTTACCATCCCTGCTGTTTTCGTTCAAATCAGGCAAGAAATGACACAGTTATAGGCAGTTTCATTATTCCCCATTATAGCCTATGGGCGAAACGTGTTGAAACAGCAAAATAGTTTTAACAAGACCTAACGGAATAGTGCTTCGAAACAAAACGTCAAAACGAAACACTGTCCCTTCAAAACGGCGAAACAGAAGTCAAAACAAAATGGTGCTGTTTTGCACAGCCCTACTAAAAGTCAAACATCTGCTATAATGTATTTTAATTTTATTACCAAAAGTATTTTTGTCGTGAATTGTGTTTGCGTACTGCATGTAGAAGTGATTGCATAACTCAGAAATAAAATCTTATTCTTGTATATTGTGTGAGGGGTGTGGTTTGGGGTAAGTGTGTGTGGGAGGTTTGTGAGGGGGTGTGGTTGTGTGGGGGCACAATAGGATATGTTGGAGGGTTGTATATGTGAGGGGGTTGTGCAGGATGGTGTGGGTGTGTAGAATTTGTGGGGTGTCAGGGAGGTTGGGAGGGTGTGGGGGCCCCCCCATACACTCCCTCTTATCCTCCACGGCACACAGCCCCTGCCAGTGGCAGCAGCAGGTAGTAGGTGCTTGGGGTGCTCGTGCCCCATGCAGGCACTGCCACCTGGCGACACATGGCTCCAGCCAGTACTGGTGGTGGCAAGGAGCACATCCAGGGCAGCCCACCTCTATTGTGCAGCTCCTGACATTCATGCAGCACCGAGAGAAGCCCTGTGCAATGGAGCCATCTGCCTTCCCAACCCCCTGCTGTGCAGGTTCCAGGAATGTACCAGGAAGCAGGGGCCGGGGCTCCCCTTCACTTCCAGAGGAGTCCCGGGACTTGCACAGCAGGAAGCAGGGAAGGCAGCTGGCTCAGTCATGTGTGCCTCCTCTTGGTAGCGCACAAGTACCAGGAGCTGCAATGTGCTACATGCAGCCCCAGGTGATAGTGGTGGGCTGGCCCGGCTGCGCTTCTTGCCACCACTTGAAGTGGTCATTGGAGCCACGTGCCACCAGGCAGTAGCACCTACGCACAGCACGAGCACCTTGAGCACCCACCATCTGGTACTGGTGCTACCGGCAGGGGGTGCTGTGTGCCTTGGGGGAAAGCATGTGGGGGGGTCCTCACACCTATATCCTGCCCACCTGAGCTGCGTGCTCTTGCCACACCCCTGGGCGGGGGCTCCAAGCACTGGCACATGTTCCTGCCAGCCCCACACTCCCCACTCCTGCCTAGAAGCAAGCAGGACACCAGGGAAGCCAAAAAAGTCCCCCAGCAGAGGCTGCATGCTGGCTGGGCCGACCCTTCCTCCCATGAGGGTGAACACAAGGCACACGGGTGGGGTAGCTGGTTGGTGGGTGTCCATGGGCTGGATGAAATTGCTTGGTGGTTCAGACTTTGCCCACCCTGCTTGACAGGGATAGCCAGCACATGGTTTTTCCCTTAGTTCTCATGGAAGACTTTACCATGACATCTGCTGAGAGGGAAACATCACAGTGAACAAGTAATCTAACAAATTACTGGAATGTGTTGGTGAGAACTTGGTACAGGTGGTGGATAGGTCAACTAGTGGGGAAGCTCTTCACAACTTGCTGCTCACCAATAGGGAGGAAATAGTTGAGAATGTGAAAGTGGAAGGCAACGTGTGTGATGGTGACCACAAAATGATAAGAATCCAAGATTGTAAGGGAACGGAGGAAAGCGGCAGAATAAAGACTACTTCAACAACAAAAATGGATTTCAAAAAACCCAGGGAGATGTATCGGTGCACCTCTAGATCCTGCCCATCAGTCTGATATCAGATCGGCGCCAATATAAAGCAAATTGACTATACTGGAAATCGGCCTGATATCACCAATAAATTGCCTGTGTATACGCAGCTGCAGTATAAGAGGTAAGGAGCACAGCCCAGCAACTTCAAGAGCAGTGTCCAGCTGGTATATCTGTTCTGGTGGAAGGTGCATGGGGGGTATATTAAAGCCCCCCACAGTGAGGGAGGGAGTGGGGCAGGGGCTGGGGCAAGCGCTGCCCAGTTGGGGCAGGGCGCAGGACAGATCTGCAGCTTGTCTGACAGGCATGGGGTGGGGGTGTGGCTCCCACTGCTATGTGCTCTTTGAACCACTCATCCAGCACTCACCAGCTTGTCTGGCGGCTCCTGCTGCTTGTCCAGGAGGGCATGGGGGAAGATGTGTGCCCCCGGATCAGGGCAGGGTAGGTGGGGCCAGGCTGCACTTGGGGTGGGTAGCAGTGCTTGGAGCAGGGCTGCAGGGTGGGGGCTGCAGTTACCCCAAAATTCATCATAGCCCCCCAGTAGCCCCGCTCCCCCCCCAGTGCTGCCACCACCTGCCTCAAGCACAGCCTCACATGGCCCCAGCCTCACTCGCCCTGCCCTGCCCTGCGCAGATTCAGGGACAAGTTTGAGTGGGGAAAGGAGTTCAGGATTGCTGGCTTTACTTGAAGTAAGATGTATTGAGGGTGCAGGAGCAATCTATCCCAGTAGAGGTGCACCAATATATCAGTCTGATATTGGATTGGCACCAATAAAAAGAAAATTGAGTGCATCAGAAATCGGCCTGAAGTGGCTGATAATTTGGCTGATAAATCCCTGTGCATGTGTACCATAGCACAGCCCGTAGGCAGTGAGAAGAACAGCCCAGCAGCTTGGAGAGCTGCGTGCAGCTGGTAAGTCTGTTGTGGTAGACGGGGAGGGAAGGGGTATGGAGGCGCAGATCAATGCCCCTCTGTTGATGGAGGAGGTAGGGCAGGGGCAGGGCCTCTGTCCATGTGCATCCTGCCCCGGCTGGGCAGCCCCTGCTCCACCCTACTCCCTCCATCACTACAAGGGCCTTGATGTGCTCCCCCATACCCCTTCCCTCTCCCCTCCCCATCTACCACAACAGACTTACCAGCTGGACGCACGGAAATCAGATCGGTATCAGCCGATATGCCTCCTTAAAAATCAGCTATCAGTATCAGCCCCCAAAATCTCTATCTGTGCACCCCTATATCCCAGTACAACAGAAGAATGGGAAGTACAGCAAGAAACCAGTCTGGCTAGACTGATCTCAAGGAGTTGAAACTCAAAAAGGCATCCTACAAAAAGTGAAACTTGGTCACAGTACTAGCGAAGATTGTAAGATTATTGCTTGGGTATTCAGGGAGAAAATTGGGAATGTATGATTTTTGATGCAACTGGCAATAAAAGGCACTAAAAAGTATGTCAGAAGCAAGAGAAATGTCAAGGAAAGTATAGGTCCCTTACAGAAGGCAATTTACTTACAGATGAGATGGAGAAGTCCGAAGTATTTAATCCATTTTTTTTTATATCAATTTTCACAAATAAGGTTAGCTGCCAAGTCATGAGTGCAGTTGGCAGCAGAGAGGAAGAAGACAAACATCTTAGAGTAATGGAAAAACAAGTTAGGGAGTACTTAGAAAAGACAGAAGTTTTCAAGTCAGCATGGCCGATCTCAAAGCCATTCACAGTCCTCTCTGAGAAATTGTGGAGGTTGGGTGAGGTCCAAGATGAAAGGAAAAGAGAAAACATAGCACCCATCTTTAAGATAAGGAATGTGGGGAATTACAGACCAGGCAGTCTGACCTCACTACGTGGAAAGATTGTAGACCAGGTCCTCAAAGCATTGATTTTGAAATACCTGGGTGAAGTTGATGAGGAACAATCACTATGATTTATTAAGAGAACTCATGCCTGACCAACGAAGTTTCCTTTTATGATAAGATAACAGACTTTGCAGATTGTGAGAGAGCAGTAAAGGTACTTTGATTTAGCGAGGCTTTTGACATTGGTTCCCATGACATTCTGTTTACTAATCTTAGGAAAACAGACTAGATAAAAGTATTGGATCATTGCTCAGCACATAGCCTTCAATGGTTTAATATCTAGTTAGGAAGAGATATTAAGTGGCGCTCCCCAGGTGTCTGTCCTGGGTTTGGTATTGTTTAACACTTTCATTAATGATTTAGATAACAGCATTAAGTACACGTTCAACAAATTTGCAGATGACACCAAATTGGATATAGTTGCAGACACTAAAATATAGGGCTAGGATCCAAAATGACCTAGATAAACTGGAAAAAGGTCTGAAATCAATCAAATGAAACAAAAAGGATAAGTACCAGGTTCTGCACTTGGGGAGGAACGATTGCATGTGCAAATATACACTGGGGAGTGACTGGCTAGGCTGCAGTACAGCAGAGAAGACCTGAGGGTTACAGTAGATCATAAGCTGAATATGAGCCAACAGTGTTTTCTTTTTGCAAAAAAACAAGCAACAACACACTGGATTGTATGATGATCAGGAGTGTCACTTGAGTGTTACTCCAGGGAAGTGATACTTCTGCTCTATTCAGCACTAGTGAGGCCTTACCTCGAGTACCCTGTAGTTTTGGGCCCCACATTTTAAGACACTGATTGGAAACGGTCCAGCAGAGTGGCAGAGCCACAGCAACCACCTGCACCCCCCCATCCATCCCCAACCCACTTGCCTTATAGCCTCTGCCACCACCCTCACCACCACACCCTGCCTGCCCCAGTCTCTGGCCCACTCTCTTCTCCCTTACCGTCAGGCATAGCTCCAGCTTCATTTCCTCCCAGGGCATGGAGCACTTGGAAGTTCTGGCCCCTGCTTGGCCAGTGGGCAGCAGCACAGCTCCTGGCCAGAGTCTGAATGATAGCATGGATAAAGAAGTAAGACTTGGGTTGATAAAATCAGGCCATGGAATCTGCTACCAGTTCTCTGAAGCTGAGAAGTGGGTTTTCTGGAAAATTTTAAATCAGAAAAATTTCCACTGCCCTAAAGAATGCGTGATCTGATTTAACATGTTTTTTTTATGTATATTTAGTAAACAGAACTAAAAAAGTAAAATGTTAATTTTATGTCCCACTAGCCACAAATATTTGAACTGAAATATTTGATTAGGAAAAAAAGTAAATACAGCACACTTAATGTGGTTTAAATGTTATATTCAAACAAATTCAAAGCTTTTTGTGGAAAGAAATTATGTTTATTGGAATACTTGTGAAGATGTAAAGACAATACACAATAGCATGTACTTCCCTTACATTGTTTGTTTAAGTGTAAGGGAAAAAAACAAAGGTACTGAAAATGGTTGACACTAATTTTAGCACACCCAAAGCGCTGTGCATGATACGGTATGGTTGTCCACTCATCTGCTTCAACAGAGTTTAACTCTCTTCCACTGAGGTCATTGCGGCACCTCTAGTTGCACTGTCGCTATCTGTAGAATCACTTGCACTTCATTGTTACTAATGAATTTTATGAAACAATGAATTTTTCGAAATGGAAAATTTCTCATTGAAAAATAAAGCACTGGAAAATTTTCCGCCCCACATCTCTGCTCTGAAGTGATCTGGTAAAATCACTGTTTACTATACGTGTAAAGTTCTGTAATAATTGCCTTCCTTCTAGGATGGAAGTATGAGGATAGGGTTATGCCCAGCACAGAAGTATTACCAGCAGTCAGTAGGAGAAGATGAGACTGTAACCCCACCTACCCCTGCTCCATGATTCAAGCAACACTGTTAATTTTCAGTTCACACTTCCTAATACAGTTCGTTTAGTTCCAGATTTCCCTTGGCTGGAATCAAAATGCAGGGGAGGTGAGGTTGCTTTGGGAGAACCTGTAACTATGTCTACATTATGACAGGTTGGATTTGATTCAAATCAAATTGATTTAAATTGTGATTCAAATTATGATTTAAATCACAGGTCAGGAAGCCTCAATGTAATAATTGTTTTCTCCAAAAACTGCATTCTTGTTGTTTGATATTCTTTATTCATTTCAACTCTTAAAACTTTACATCTTTAGAGAAAGGTAAGGGCTTGACTGTAGCAACAAACCTTCAGAGAGACAAGAGGGTTGATGGGTAGGTAATCACTGCATTCTGTTATCTCTCGTCTCCATATCCTGCTGTTAACAAGGATGTGGTAAAAATCCACAGTTTGAAAACTGAAACTAAGCATCACAGAGATGCTTAATGGGATGATCTTCTAGACTGAGTCCCATTGGGTAGAGTGGTTTTCTTTAATCTTTACTAATGTATAGAGGAGCCTCTGGGAGCCTCATAAGATGGGGTCCCTAATATAGTCCATGGCCTGTTGTGACCCATTTATAAAACTTTTCTAAAAAGGTTACATGAATATATTGTCTCAGATACTGTATAAGTTATAATCCCTATTCCATGATGGTATCTTTGACTTTCAGCATCTTAATTTAAAACTATATTTATATAGGTTAATTTTTGTCAAGCATCTTAACAAAAATACGATTATCTAAAAAAATCTGATTTTTTTAAAATCAATGATTTTTATCCACCCTGAATTATGAGCACTTAACTGAAATAGGAATACCAGTATATTATAGCAGCAAAGTACCTCTAATGTAGATACATCTCTACTAGCAAAGCTAAATTGTGTGCTGGTTTAGTAGACCATTCTTCATAAGTAAACAAAGGATTGGTCTGTGGTCTTGTCTACACAAGAAAGTTTTAACAATGAAACCTGTACTATGTTGGCATAACGGCTTTGCTCATGGCTTTTGAGCTGTGCTACCCAAGGTCAGTATATCTTAGGAAATACTTCTCATGCTAACTTGTCTTTGATACCTAAGCCTTACTAGAGTAGCCTGCTGCTAAGAAACTTTCAGGTGAGCCACATGCTGTAGCCTCTGCTTACCAGGGCATGTCCAGATGAGCGGACACATGCAGGCATTTGCCGTGCTACTAATTTGCAGCACGGCAGGTGTTTTGACACTGGGAAATCCTAGTGTCAAAAAAATCCATGCCTGAAGAAAGCAGGGTGGCCCATGTGGCAGCAGTATGCGTTGCCTGAAACTGGAGCCTGGCTTGCCAGAGCCACAGTCCAACTCCTAACCAGGCTCTGCATGCTGGCTTGCGGCTGCTGGAGCCCTGGGAGGACTCCAGGTAGGCCTTCTGGGGCTGGCCAGGGTGCTGGCCCAGCCTCCCCTACCCCACCTGGGGCAATTTGCCTTGTGCCACAACATGCGTGCATAGGCATGCCCCAGGGATAAGTAGCAGCATCACAACTATGTGCCATTGCTATTTGTCCCTGGGGAAACACACCTGTGCACTCGTCTGGACGCGCCTATGTAGGAAATATGCTGGACATCCTCAGCCTATGAGGAAAAAGGTAGCGCAATCTCAGCTGCAGAACTGCGGCTGGAATAAAAATGTCTATTTAGACCCTGCAAAAGAAATGCAAAAGCTTGGGGTACAGCTGAGGTGAAGGTTGGAGGAAAGAGAAAGTACTGTGACAGTCCTAGGTGAAGAAAATGTGGATCTGTCCCTTCCTCCTCCTCTGGAAAGGAGAGTGGAGAGCAGAGCATTTTGGGACCCTGAGGAGGAAGCATTGCATGTAACTGCATGGTGCTACATGTAACTGTACCGCTATTACATGTGACACTGCAAAACATAGTGCTACAGAGAAGTTCCTGTTTCATACAGGAACATTATTTTTTAGCACTTGCACCATTTCTGTGATGGCACGTTTGTACTTCTCTTTTTTCTTTCTTTTTCTTAGCAATACAAGGGCATATCTAATGCTGTGAATGTTACATCCCTCCCCAGCATTGACCTTAAGCAGTTGCTTTCTCTGGACCTTTGGCCCTGTCCTGAGCACTGTATCAGCAAAAACTGCCACTGCCTCTGAATTTAAAATGCTTACTGTACTATCCCTGCACTTACTACACACATACCTGACAGACTATCCTGATTCTTTAAAGCTACATACTTTGAAAAGTGTCTCCATATACCTACCTGTCCTGAATTAAGTCTCATGCACTTCATATTTTTATGAGCCCTGCTGCCCTTTCCCTGGGGATCCTGTGCCAGCCACACATCCCCTGCCTACCTGGCAGCAGGAAGCTTAACTTACCGCCCCTGCTGGGGGTGCCCAGTTGGCACAACACTCCTGAGGGAAAAGCAGCAGAGTGGAGAGCCCCAAGCTCACAGCAAGTAGCCCACACCCCCAACACCCCATGGATAAGCCACTCACAGCTCCATCCTGCTCCCTATTCTGGCCCTGTGTCCCATTCACCACCTTGGCTGGGCAGTGCCCACTGCCCCACTCCCTCCCTCACCATTGAGGCCTTGTTCTGCACCTCCCCACACATACACCCCTCCCCTCCCCCACATCCCTTCCCCTCCACAGACTTACCTGCCAGGAGCTGCTCTCCACACTGCCTGGCTGCATTTCTGGCCACGTGCTTGTGTGCAGCTGCACTCGTGCATGCAGTGTCCAGTGGTCACGGCCAGAAGGCATATTGTATTTATTGGTGAACATTATCAGTTGCGCCGGTGGAAAAAAACTGATAGCCAATAATGTTAATTTTCCTTTTATTGGTGCTGATCTGATATTCAGGCAATATATCAGTGCACCTCTACTTTTTTACAAAGCAGCTGTGGGACTCGCATAATTGTTCACTTTTCCCTTCCCCCCCCCCACCACCACAAAAGTTATGTAAGTGTTCTATAGCTTCATTTAAATTTAGGCACAAGCTAATTCAGTTTATTCATGAAGCTGTGTGAAGTAATATAACAGAGCCTGACTGGCAACTTTCATAGTGGGATCTTAGGGCCTCCTCTCACCATGCAGCATATCAAGGTGCTTTTTTTAATATCATTTTGATATTGCCTGGCTTTTCAAACTGGTAGTTAATTTTCTCCTCTCTATATTCTGCTGGCAATGTTTCCCCTTTCATTTTGCAAAACTGGTGTAAAACAATAATAACAATTGGAATATTTGGCTTAATGAGATCCACCCTAGTTGTGAGGCATCTTCAGTCCCCCTCAGCCAAATACACATTTAGCAATTATCCTGTCCTTGCTCAGAGCTGGGTCTTAAATCTTCCCAGGTGCTGTTTGCTGTGCATGAAACTCCCATGAGCCAAGGCAGCAAAAGACTGCTTATGTCCCTAAAAGTCACAGTTGGAATTGCTGTCTCATCTGTGTGAATGTACTCACAAAGGGTAAATGCATCTGTATGCAACTTTTCAACAAGACCTGCATTCCTAAAATTGCATTATGTCTTTTTTCTGGACCATCCTGCAGTACTGACAATGAAATACCTCTGATATCCCTACTTTTATGCAAGCTTGAGGGGAAAAAACCCCACTCCTTTCTGTCTGTGTGCTCAAAAATCGGGGTGTCCATGCTGTCCGTAACTTTATTGGAAGTCCAGTATGTTGAATGCCTCTTCTTCCTACATGTTACCCAGTCAAGTACATACATTTAATAACCTTAAATGGACATTGACTGTTCCCCACAATATATTTTTCTATCAGTTTGAACTGGTTTGCTGTCGGTCAGTGGGTAAGCAAGAGTACAACTTTCCAGGGCATAACTGTCATCTGATTTATTCCACCGTCAAAGCAGCTTTCCTTTTGGTGTCTTCACTACAGAGCTTGGGTTACCTCAGTAAGTCATTTACTGGACCAAAGAGACTTATCAGAACTTGAAGCCAAATTCCTGTGATTCCTAGAGAGAAGTGCTGGGATCCCACAAAGTCATATGCCAAGGGCTGGTGTGGAGCACTGGCATACCTACACACAAAGCAGAACTTTTTTGCCAGTACAGTTTCCCTGTAAGGATGCGCTATACTGGCTAAAAAGCATAGTCTAGGAAAATTGAAGCATTGGCAGTGGCATGCCAGCACAAATATTCTTGGTAAATCTTTCTAATGCAGCTGTGGATGTGCTATGCTGATAAAAGCACGGTTTGGAGAGTACGGATGCATTGTGCCTTAGGGGGTTCTTCCAGCGGTTTTGTCGGTCCGTTATATTGCATCTCTCCATATCTGACAAAAAAAAATGCCAGCAGAAATCTGTAGCAAAGACCTAACCTTAGACCTTAGTGATTTTGATTCCTCTTCTTCAGGAGCTGGAAAAGCAAAGACGACTTTTTCCCCTGCATTGCCTTATCTGGGATTGAGGTTTTGAACCCTATATAATTTTTCTGGGATGTTTGCCTTTGAGAAGCTTACTCTAGAGCAGCACACCTACTTTCTCTCATTTTTTAGAGCCAGCATAGTCCACTTTTCTTGAGGGCCATGTTTGCTACAATCTTAATTTTGTAAAATGACATTACGTGGGACCTTGTGTGGGTTGGGAGATTTAAGATCTAATATTTTTAAGAGGCTATCCTTACCTTTATTTTTTTTTATTTCTTATTTTCATGTACATTTAATGGTTACATATAGCTTCAATAACAGTTAAACAATTAAACATTAAATCTTACTCAGAAAGTAATCCTGTAGCCATTTTAATAGCTAGTGACGAGTCCAGTTTTAATAGGAGCTTTAATAAATAAACAAACAAATCTTTTATATTATGGGGAATGCTGTATGGATTTTAGTAATTCCACCAGCGTTTGAAACTGAAATCTGTTGCTATCATAAATAGTTGGAAGAAGCTATCAGCTTAATTCTTTGAACACAAAATACTAGATAATTTAACTAGTAGTATCATCTAGCCTCTAATTGTCCATTAACAATTGCTTTATATCAATCAACCATGCTACCAAAATACCATAACCTAGGGGTTATCAACTGGGGGTATGTATACCCCTGGGGGTACTTAGGAAGGCTGTAGGGGGTACAGTCAGGTAGGTGGGCAGGAACAGAGTGCACCCTGGGATGCAGTGGTGGTGTCTGCCCCAGTGCATTCCTATACGTTGCTTCTTACCCAGCAAAGGGAGAGGAGAAAGGGGAGGGTTAGGGGTGCGCCAGGTGCCACTGGCCCCACACAGCACACTGCAGCGCCTCTCTGCCCCCCACCTCAGCTCACTCTCTGTGTCTGCTTGCTCCCAAGACGTGGACTGGGGCAGCAAGGGCAGCGGTGTCCCTCTGTGGGCACACGCACGCTGCCTGAATGGGTGGATGGGGGTGGGGGTCTCACATGCGGTGTCTGATGCCGCCACCACCACCATCCCCCCATGCCGCCACTGCTGCCACACCCCGCATTGCTTTCTCTCAGCGGGTCACACATGCGGCTCCATGGGCTGGTGATGGGCGGCATGCAATTGGCCATCCGGCAGCACATGTGCAGACTGCAGAGGGGCATTACTGCCCTCGCCCCCCAGCCCTACTCCTGGGAGCTGGCAGAGAGACACCCTCCCTTCCCCACTGCCATTCTCGATCCGGCCCCGCCCCACCCTTTCCCCCCCACACACTTACCTACAGTGTTTCTGCATCTGCTTGTGTGTGTATGTATGTGTCTGTGTCTGCATCTGCATGTGTGTCTTTGTTTTTGTGTGTCTGTGTCTGTCCCTTGCCCCTGCACCCCCCCACCCCCCCAGTGGAAGCGGGCACTTGTCATCATGCAGCTCTTGGGGCAGTGGCAGTGAGGTGCAGAGTCTAGCCTGCAGCAGCAGCTGCCCCATGCTCAGATCTGGGGGGGCATGTGCCCTCTGGGCCTCCGCCGGAGTGTGTGCAGCAGCAGGAGCTGCACCCCCCTCCCCACAACTCCCGGATGAACTGCTCTCCTGGATCCATCCTGTAGTCTACCCTGGCTATGCAGCGCCTGCCCCTGACTCAGCCCCACTCCCTCCCTCCCCCTGCCCCTTAAAAACAAGAGTAGAATATAAAGGGGTACATGAGCTGCAACTTTGAGGCAGAAGGGGTACACTTGTTAAAAATGTTTGAAATCTCTTGCTATATCTTATTCATAGTCTATTCTATATAGACTGTGAAGGTTTTTTTATTGCTTTGTATTGCAAATCCACTATGAAACAAGCTGCATCCACAAGCTACCCTGTCCTTTGGTTGTCTGGTGCTTACTTTACTATGTTAATACTAGTGGAATGTTTGTGGCAAAATTCAATTAAAACACATTATTCCTCTATGAAATAAAGCAACATACTATCTGCAGTGGCCAAATACTGTAGCACAGTAAATTACCTCCTGATTTAACCGGAGTATATTTTTGGTAGTTAGTGAATGTGAGGCAGAGTGAGGAAGAACTGTCAGAGATAAGAATGTTTATAGAATTTCTTCATTTCAACCCTTTGCTCTGTATTTTATTTTGTTTTTTGATATTTTTAAATAACCATTCAAGGTAGTGGTCACCAACCAGTGGATCTCGATCCACCAGTAGATTGCAGAGCCTCTTGGAGTTGATCTGAGGCTTAGGTGGGGGGCTGAGTTCCTGTGGGCATGCACACGTGCCACAACCCAACAGGTCAGTCCGTGGGGGAGGGATGGGGGAGGGACTAGATGGAGGGCCCCTGCTGCAGAGGCAGAAGCAGGGGTAAGTTGAGTGGGGCCCTGGCTGGGTGGGATGTACCTGCTGGAGAGGTGTGCCCCCAAATAATGTTTATCCCTCTGCCTCAATCTGTCCTCTCCCGACCCTCCCCACAAATTTACCTGCTTTGGGCGGGGGGTCCTGGTAGCACACGGGAGATCTTGAGTTGCTTTTAAATGCCAAAGGTGATCTCCTACTTAAAAAGGTTGGAGACCACTGACTCAAGGCATATCATTACTCAGTTGGAGTTGGCTGTCTTCCACCATTTGATCATCTGAACTCCAGGATTTAGTCTCATTAAATAAAAATGTATCTGTTGCAGATTGTTTTCTGAAGTGCATTCTCACTCTCAACATTTTAAAAAGCTGGATTATTGCTCCTTTTGAAAAATTACCTGTGAGTTCAGAGCTGTCCCATTGCATCAGAATTATTTATAATCTGAAACACAGTGCTTTACAACCGGGGCTGGTGAATACTAAGAATCAAGTACAAAACATAAAATATGTTTAAGCTTTAGTGAAAACAGAGTATTTGGGTAACAGTCCAAATAGTCACTAGCTTTATCTGGTCTGCCAAAGGCAGACAGATTCATAATAAGTAAGATTACTGTGAAAAAGTATAATAGTACTTAATCCAGTTACGTTATTGATTAAGAGATCAGACCCACCAATATATACAAATATTAATGTGAACATGTTTCTTGTACTAACAGCAATGAAAAAATGGACTCGAGCAGGTTGCTTCAATTCAAAAATAATTTGCAGAAAAAAATATTTAAATATGATTTACATTTTTTTTTTTAGCATTTTTATCAAAATGATACTGCTATGCTGATTAACATAGAGCAGGGGTCTGCAGCCTGTGGTCTGCAGGCCTGATATGGCTTGCAGAGCTTTAGGATCTGACCCGTGGAGTTGTGGCTTTGGCGGCATTCAGTGGCAGGGTGCTGTCCTGGCACCGTTACACAGTCAGCTGCCTGGGGTTCAGACAGAGGGGGAGCTATCCTTGTGCTGCACCTCATTCAACTTCCTAGGGCCCCAGTGGAGGGGGAGCTCTGACCTAGGCGATGTGTAGGAGGGACACGGGGGGGGGGCACATGCCACCCCTGAGATTGGCAGTGTCTGTGGACAGTCATCACTTACTGCTTGACACACACACATACCCTGCTCTGCTGTCAGCACCGCTGCCGGCATCTGCGGGTGGTCCCTGCTCGCCGCCATGGTGCCTCCCAGTCTCAAGAAGCACCAGTCATTCATGTACCATGCTGCAGTTGGGTGGTATGGGCTGTGGCAGAGGGGGCGCTTTCACTGTGCCATACGGCTGCTGAGCAGTGGAGAGGTAGCAACAGCAGATGAGTCCTCCAACCCAAGCTGGGTCATTCTGCCCTCCTTCCCCCTGCACTGGAAAACTTTGCCAACCCCTGATATAGGCTGCATACAGACGTTCATTACTTGATAGCCTGCCCTTTTCCCTGCCTGGGAAGTGGGCAGGCTGTCAAGCAGTAGGTGGTAGCTGCTGAAAAACAGCTGCTGCCATAGACAGCCCCAGGAGGTTTCCTGCCTCGGGAGAACCCCCCTCCATCTCTCCAGTCAGCTGATCGGCAGTCTAGAAACCCTCCTGGCTTCCCCCTGCAAGAGAGTTGCCTCTTCCAGTCTGACCAAAGAAGTGGGGAGGGGAGGAAGACAGCATTCAGCAGCTGTAGTAAGCAGGGTGAATTTGATTTAAATAAAATTGCTTTAAAGCATGATTTAAATGACTGGTCAGAAAGCCTCAATTTAATCACTGTGTTCTACCAAAAATGCATTCTTTGTTTAATATCCTGTATTCATTTAACTTCTTGAAACTTTGCACTGTTAGAAAAAGCTAAGGGTTTGAGTGTGTGTACACAAACTTGCAGAGAAACGACAGGGATAATGGGTGAGTAATAATCAGGTCCGTTATCCCTCATCTCCGCATACTGCTGTTAACAAGGATGTTATCTCTGGAGACAAGAAACTCTCTCTTTGCCTGAAGAAAGGTGTTTGTGCCTGAAAGCTTGCAAAGAACAATTTTTCTGACTATTTAAATGGTCTAATAAAAGATATCACATTTACTCAAAGAACTTTGCCTGCCTATGATATCTGAAGACACGAATCCACAGTTTGAGAACTGAAACTGAGCGTTACAGAGGTGCTTAATGGGATCTTCTAGACTGAGCCCCACTGGCTAGAGTGGTTTTCTTTAATCTTTACTAATATATAGAGGAGCCTCTGGGAACCCCACAAGGTGGGGCCCCTAATATAATCCATGGCCTGTTGTGACCTATTTATAAAACTTCTAAAAAGTTTACATAAATATAATGTCTCAAATAGTATATAATTATGAGTTATAATCCATATTCCATGATGAGATCTTCGAGCTTTAATATATCAGAAATTAAAACTATCTTTATCTAGATTTTTTTAAAGCATGTAAAAAACAATAAATACAATTAAATAAAAAAATCTGATTTACATTTTAAAAAATCTGATTTTTTTTTTTTTAATCATTGATTTTTATTCACCCTGGTAGAAAGACTCTGGGAGCTGTGAAGTAGGGACCTGGCAGTCTGCCTTCCCTCATGCTGCTCTGGGCTGACCTGAGCAGTGTGGGGTGCGGTAGGGGCATTTTCTTAGAGCAGCAAAGCAGCCAGTCTCACCCTGCACTGCTCTAGGTCAGTTGGAGCCCATAGGTGGAAAGGGAGAAGTGGGACCGATGGATGAAAGAGCCTGTATGTCTGCCCACCTGTGGTTTTTACTAGGAGAATGGTTATTCTCCCAGTAGAAACTGAATGTGTGAACCTGGCCCTAGAGAAACCTGGCAGAGAGGAAATAGCATGATTAATAAATGTATCTAGTTGAATGGTAAATACATTGCTAGAGCTTCTTCACTTTAGCAGCTAAAATTTGAAATTAGTATCACTGGAAATAATGACTTAGATGTATTTGCTGTTTCAAGTACCGAACAGAGAATAAAAAACTGTATATGAAAATTGTATATTGCTGTTTAGAAATATTTGAACATGTTCTGTACTTTAGAATGAGTGTTGCTAACACTTTCATGTTTTTGTTAATAGCTAAGAAAAAACTTGCCAACATATCTGAATTTTTGGAAGGCTGCTCCTTGTATCTTTAAATCTTCAAAAGCAGAAAATATTCCCAGTCTCACCAGTGAGATGGGGTGTGCTCCCCTTCAGACCTTAACAGAAGAAGAGCAAATGCTGAAAGAAACAGGTACCTATTTTTTTGCATTATTCAAACTCTTAAAAGGGAATGTTTTTTATCCAGATGTTAGTGAAAAGTTCAGTGTTAAAAATATTTGTAAAGTAATAGTTTTTTATTATACGTAGTTAAATTTGGAGATCATTGTGTTGATTTTTATTTAAAAATAAATAGAGAACTTGAGTTGAAATTTTGGTTAGGTCACAAGGGAATGAATTTGGTCTTATTTTGCTACTTTTTCTGTATTCTAAGCTAACAAAATATTCGTCTGTTCAGTCTGAACTGTAAACTGTTCAAGAACTTTGACCGAAACAAGGTTACCTAGTAGTGGCTGTGTTCAGATGTTACATTTCTAGCACTATGTATGGCCTTGTAGTGCCACAAATATTGCGCATTTCAATATGCCTTCGGCCTATAGCTTTACTAAAATGGTGCAAGTGCTTCAAAAATGGTAGAATCATTGCATAAATATTTCTAGATGAAAAAGAAACTTCTCTGTAGTGCTTGGTTTTATAGTGCCACATGTAATGTCTGAATAGTACACTGTCCCCCAGTGCTCACCCTTCCCCCCTGCCTTTGAGGGGCAGCAAGGGCTAGGGTGGACAGTTAATGAGTGCTGCATGGGTGCTCAGCTGTCATCAAGGCTGGGAAGCAGGGAGCTGAAATGCAACTTTTCTTTCCCCCTGCACTTGATGGCAAGGCCAACCAATCCCCTATTGCCCTTTGACTGGAAAGCATGCAGCTGGAGGTCTTTGGGGCAACTTCATAGTGCTCCAGCCAGAGGGCTTCGCACATGTTAGCGTACATTTTCATAACACTTCAAAGTGCTGCAGCACATAACATTATAGACATGTATGCCTGAACATGGCCAGTGTCATGTCCTTCTAGAACAGAGGCTGGCAGTGTTTTCTGGCAGGGGGATCAGAATGACCCTGTTCACGTTGGAGGGAGGGAGATGTTAGGACCCAGCTACTATTGCTTCTGCCCACCACTTTGCGAGGCAAAAGCCTCCCTCTGCCAGAGCCTGTGCTGCCTGACTGTAGTGGGGCATGGGCAGAGATTCCCCAGTGCTGGAGCCCCAGGCAGCTGACGGCTGTGCAGTGCAGGGAGAGTCCCCCCCTCATTCCCCAGCCAAATGCTGCCAAAGCAATGCTTTCACAGGCCAGGTCCAAAGGTGCTGTGGGCTGTAGTTGGTCCCCAGGCAATATGTTGCCACCTCCTGTTCTAGAGTCTTGAGTGCAGCTATGCTTTCATCTCTGAAAAATTGAGATATGAAGTTAACGTACATGCCATCCCACAAGGCAACCTTATTTCGGCCTCTGGACCTAGCAATAGCCGTTAAGTGTGGTGCGTAGACTGTAGTAGACTCCATACTGCTTAATGATGGTAACATGTAGTATTCACTTGCATCTACTTTACCAGAGAATGGATAAGAAAAGAGGAAAGAAAGGAAAACAGGCAAGCAGGGAGAGTGTAGAAGGTGCAAGATGGGTCAGGAAGGTTGGTTAGCGTTCATCTAGTGGTTTTATACCAGTTGGATCTGGTTATGGTTCACAATGAAGAGATGAATGTTTTGTTAGCCCAGAATAGCTGAATAGCCCCTCTGCAGATGAACTAAGATAAGCACTTGTTTAAAACTTGGCTTTTAAAACTAGGTAAAAAGTCCTTTTTCCTAGCTGGCTAGCCATCTGTTAATAGGCTTTTCAAGACTTTTGGACTTAGAGAATTTTAAGATTAATTTCTTTCAGATAGGAATAAGATTATTATTTCTTTAGCTGCATGCACATTTTATCATGTTTAATCATTTGCTTGATGTGCCTTATTAGTACTGTTCAGTCATTCATATCTGATTTGTATAATGTTTTATTTGCTATTAAAATTTTTTTTACATTTTTGAGTATTTGATTTTTGTTGGGACTGGCTCCTTGAACCTTCCCTGGGTTCAGCTGTCCTCTGGGAGTCAAAAGATGCCATAAGTGTAGACATGTGTTCCATGTGTGTAAATTCCAGCATATAGCTGCATATAATCCCATTTGACTTAACTGTGTTATACATTTCAACTGTTTTGAACAATGAGGGGATCAGTTGGGAGCAGATTGTCAGAAGTGATCACTGTGGGTGCTGACACGAGTGACATTGTGTCACGAGATCAGCCCCATGAAGGGCTCCACAGCTGTGCTCTTACAGAAGGGCACAGCTGCAGAGCCCTTTGAAAGGGCCCAATCCTATGACAATCTGAACCCTTTTTACAGGAGGGCTCAGATGAAGGTGCTCCAGAACTGAATGCCTCCATTAACTTGTGTCATCACGAGCTGGGAGCAGAATGCAGCCCAGCCCTGCTCCCAAATGGGAGAAGGGGAAGGGAGCAGAGGGAGGTCCATCTGGTATTTGCTCAGCCCAGCCTGGAGGGTAGGGCAGATGGATTGGAGGTTGCGGGGGAGAGGGGTACATTTGTGATTTCTAGGTGTGGGAGACAGAGAAAGAAGCCTCAGGGCAAAGATGGATGTAAGGCCTGTACTGCTGGGCAGAATTCATAGGAGACTCCAGTTAATAAACAGCAACCTTGAGTTTCTTTTCCTTATTTCTGTAGTTTTTGTTCAACCAAAATAGTACACACTAGCAAAGTATATAGCCACATTCCCTTAATACAGTTTAAGTCTATAATCTCTAAACAACAGCATAAAACCAGATCCCCAAAATTGCACTTTGTGTTCTGACTTGTGACAAGCAAAACTTTCATATGAGAATGACCCTGTCATAGATTTCATAGACATTAGGGATGGAAGGGACCTCGCAAGATCATCAGGTCCAGCCCCCTGCCCAAAGGGCAGGAAGTCAGCTGGGGTCAAAGGATCCTAGCAAGATAAGCATCCAAATGTTTCTTGAAAGTGTCCAGAGCAGGTGCTTGCACCACCTCTGGGGGGCGTCTATTCCAGGCCCTGGGGACTCAGACAGTAAAGAAGTTTTTCCTTATGTCCAACCTACAATGGTCTTCCAGGAGTTTGTGACCATTGGACCTTGTCTTCCCTTGGGGTGCCCTGGTGAACAGATGTCCTCCCAGTTTTTAAGCCTAAATAGGCTGTGCGTTATAACTTCAACTTGGGGAGTTGCTTCTTACTGAGACCATAAAAGTTATTGCTGGTAATTAACCAAGACATCCTTATTGTTTTTAGCATGCTGGCTCTTTCTGCATGGGGCCACACTAGGACATTGTGATGTTTATCTGTGGGATAGGGCTGTGCGAAATGTCTGTTTCATTTTGGTTTCGGATTCAGCATTTCAGAGGGACAGTGATTCATTTCAGTTTCAGATCACTGTCCCATTTCAATTCGGCCAAATCTATTTTGAAGTTTCAATGCTGTTTTGGTGTTTCAGCCATGGGCTATAATGGGGAATCACTAAAATGCCTATAATTTAGTCATTTCTTGGCTGATTCAGATGAAAATTGCAGGAATGGTAGCCCCTTCTGAGGGCATGAAGCCTGCCAAGTTTCAAGGAGACAGGTACAGAGTTTTTTGTGAAACTACACCTGAAACTGTTCAAAGCAAAACTCGTATCACTTGTCAGCAGCAGCAGCATGCTGTCATCCCACACACAGATCCCAGGACCCGCTGTGCCAGACTTGTCCCTGGGGGTGTGAGCCCCCGGATCTGCACGTGGGATGACAACA
>NW_017728951.1:10304988-10330993 GCF_001723895.1 Crocodylus porosus | reverse complement strand
GCACACCCTGCGCTGAGCACTGGAAAGACTGGTGCTGCCACTGGCCCCAGCCGGCAGAGGTAGCATGCCATCATCCCGCACGCCGATCTGGGGGCCTGCGCCCACCGGGGGGCTGTAACACTGTGCCATACTCTTCCGGGGGGGGCACAGGCCCCTGGATCTGTGCACATGATGACAGCAGGCTGCCATCCCTCCCCCAGAGCACTGGGATTCGAAGGGACTCAGGGACAGATCTCAGACACTGGCTAGCTACAGATGTCAATCAGAGCAGTCCTTCCTCTCGTCTCTCTCCCCTCCCTCTTCGGAGTTTCTGCTTCCCCACAAGCCAGCCTCTGAAATGTTTTACATGGTTTCATTTCAGAGCTGTTTTGGAGCCTTCTGTTTCATTTCAGATTTGGTGTTTCGGGCACCAAAATGGGCCAAAACACCTCCGAAACGAAATGGGTGCTGAAATTTCGCACGGCCCTACTGTTGGACATCTTGCACTGAATGATGTGAATGCCCACCTGAAATACTTTGTTGCTGACTCAGATACTGCTTCTTAAAGTAGATGGCTAGAATGCTTGTATCTTTTTTTTCTTCATTACAGTGAAAAAATTTGCTCAAGAACGAATTGGCCCTTTTGTAAAAACAATGGATGCTGATGCAAAGATAGAAGAATCTGTACTTCAAGGATTGTTCAAACTAGGGGTCTGCACACTTTTATTTGATTTTAGTTCAATTCTGCTTTTACATTTGTACATTGATTAAATGTTGTCCTTTTCTGTTATCAAATCCAAATTTGTATTTAGTAAGAACATCTCTTTTTGAAAGACCATTCTCTGACAAATTTAAATGTCAGGCTTAATTCTGGCATTTGTATTGCAACAATTAAAAACAGTATAGTAGGATCAGTCAGAGTGATGCCTGCCATGTATATTGCCAGTTTTGTAACATACTATATTGCTATCTTGATTCTCATCAGGAGACTATTATCTGGTTAGTTTATTGTAGGTACTGTGATAGTAGATCTTGGGGAAAGATTTGGAGAGATTTTATATTCTCGGACCTATTTCAATTTCTAGGCATCTCCAAGTAATTGTATTTCCTGATACTGAAAGTATTCAAATGATCTTGTCAGCCTCACTTAGTGTCTGTAGGATCCTCCACACAATAGCTGTATTTACATTCTCTTGCTTAGCTGATGGGTATCGAACTTGGGACAGAGTGGGGAGGAACTGGATCTTCATTTTTTTCAACCATCCTGGTGGTAGAAGAATTGGCCAAGGTCGATGCAGCAGTAGCTCTTATACCTGAGCTCCAAAATACATTAATTAACAAATTACTTATTGTACATGGAACAGAAAAGCAAAAGAGGACCTACTTGCCTAGACTGGCTAAAGATATGGTGAGTTAAGTATTTTTCTAAATTATAATATACTTCAACAAGATTTTGTAATGTTAATGTCTTTTTAGGGAATTAAATGATCAAATGCAAGGATGTCAAACTTACAGCCTACAGGGCTCATAAGCCAGGAATTTAGGGGAGGGACAAGTGGGGCAGGGCCTGCTGCTAAAATCTGGGCCATGGGGTCCTGTTGGAGGCACATGTTGGCAGCAGAGAGCAAGGAACAACTGCGTTAACTGTGCTACTACTGCATCTGGCCTGGGGCAGGGTGAATTTGACATTCCTGATTTACTGCAGTATAAGGCAACATCATATATTAGCATGGACATTTTTTAATATCATCATTCTTAGAGAGGTGGTTCCATAGTAGTCAGAAGTCAGACAGAAGGTAGGGCAGGGTGGCACCTTAGGGCTCCTACAGATGTGCACAGAGCCTGCTCTGATGAGCTGGAAATCCAGCATGATTAATGGAGTCTGCTGGAGCAGGGAAATTGGCACACCCCAGCAGCCTTCCGCGTCATGTGTATCAGCATCCCCGCACGTCTCCACGCTAAAAAAATGGCAACAGTGCACTTTGACATAAAACACGTACAATGAGCTTTAGTTTAAAGTGCCCCGCCGCCATTTCTTCAGTGTGGGGACGCTGATACACGTGACGTGGGGGCAGTTTCAATTAGCAGGGCTCGCTAATTAAAGCACCCAGCACTATGTCCCACAACACATGTAAAGATGCTCTTAAAGACTACCTGGTTCAGAGAAGCATGAGACTTCATATGGCATTGGTACACATAACAATCCAATTTAAATGCAGTTAGACCTGAAGTAGATGGGCTTACAGACTTCCTAAATGGGTTTAAAGTTAATTGAAATGGTTCAAAAGTACAGGATATATATAAAATCCTTGTGCAACTTTAAACTTTAATAACTGGATATACACATGATAGAAGCAAACTGTAAATGGTGATTGAAAACATTAAGATTTTAGCATTGTGTAAGCTAGGCATAGGGTAAGGATCACAAATGCAATTCATGAAATCACTCAGCAGCAAAATGTTTTCTATGAGTAGGAAAATTGGATTGAACGATGTATCACAAAAGATGGCAGTTATGTTGAAGTCTAGACATTTGAGCTGTATTGTGTTAAAACTTGGTGAATTATTCTTTCAGTTGTTGTGTATAGTTTGTTTCTGTTGTTTGTGCATCCAAAGTTATTAATGTTTAAATTTGCGCAAGGGCTTTATAAACATCCTATATACCTAAAATAGCAAGCACTATTTTGAACTGGTTCAGTGTTGTGTGGACACCAAGCATTCTGTGACAGAAGTATGGTTGGTCCTCCAGGCATCCCATACTGCATTGCTCCACCCTTCTTCCCCTCCCCACTCCCCACCCCAGCTGCATACCAGAGCAGTCCATTGCAGCACTTTACTGACTCCACCCCTGCTTTTTTTTCCCCTTCTGTTGATACTTTTTTATTGATGAGCATCCCTGCACTGCTTGTTTGTCAGTCACTACTTGACTGTGGCCTTTCATCATGTCCCACCCCAGCCTCTGGGAATCCAGAAGTGCAGCTCCAACCTCTCTCCTCCATCTCCCCAAATTAAGCAGCCACGCTGCAGACTTTGACCAATTGTAGGCTATTGAAGTTTATTGAACTCATATTTAGGAGAAAGGAAAGTCAAATATTGAGCACACCCCAAGCCACAGGTCACCCACACCTGGGCCCTCCAAAGCGTGGGTGCAAGTACTCACCACCACCCCCTTTATTCACCCACTCGAAGGCTGGGTGCTGGCTGCCATCCTTCAGTGTTGGAGCCAGGCATTTCACACACAACTGTGGATCAGTTTCTAGCCAGTGACATTTGGAAATGATCAATTGTTATATGTGTCCGCACCCTGCAGGCAGCAGCTTAGTTTGTTGGATGCTGTTGCCTATGAAAGCTTATGTCTTAATGTACATAAGAGTTGAACTGTTCTAAAATGTCACTGATTGGGAACTGGTTTACATTTGTTGTGGAACAGGGTGTGGACACAAGTAAGAAGCCTTCAGATTCAAGACGCAACTTAAAAAACTTACCGTTAGTGACTCTAATGCACACTCTGAATATCTGTAGCAATCAGTGTTCAAAATTCTGAGGTAGGTCCATGATTTTACTGCAAACTTCGTGATATCTTCTGTTTAAAAGAAGTTTAATTTTTTTAAGAAACTTGAGCACTCTTGCTTTTAGGAAAGTATCTTGTATGGAGCTGAGACTGGAACATTTGTCCTAGTCTCAAAAATGTAGATGTCTAATCACTTGTTCAAGAGGCAGTCTCTTCTGTCTTCAGTGAATAGTAGCTGATTTGACAAATGTGACGGGGGGGAAAAAAAGTTCTTTACTGGAAGAAGTCAGTGGGTTCGTTCGACCTGGCTCTGCAGTGTCTGTATAGACTGGGCACTTCAGCAGGGCTTTTTGACTGTTTTACCAAAAGCTGATTCAGTCAGTTATTAGATAAAAATACCAAAATCTTTCCTGCCCAGAGCAGAGGGGGCTGGACCCGATGATCTCATGAGCTCCCTTCCAGCCCTAAACTTCTGTGAATCTGTGTAAAAAGCTCCACTAAAGCTCCCAATCTATACAAATGTTAGGAGAGCTAGGTCCAACTAATGTGATGCCTCTTCTGGGCATGTGCGGGACTTGGCACAGGAGCATGCGAAGTTTAAAGTAAAACAACTCATTTCCCTCTCCTCCCAGCCAGTCCAGAGCCTGAGAAGGGGGCATGGCTCCTGGCGAGCCAAGTCCTGGTGCAGGCTTCTCCTCTCCCTCCTTCCACCCCTCTCCTCAGCCAGTCCCACGGCTGAGAAGGGGGTGTGGCTCCCAGCTCTCGGGGGCAGAGCCAAGCCCCCACTGCAGACTCCCCCTCCCTTCCCCAAGCTGGCAGCACCCAGGTGGGGGTCTGGTTCCCTCCTCCCCCCTCCCACTCCAACCAGCAGAACCCCACTGGGGATCTGGTGCTGGGCCTGAGAGGCAAGTTTCCCCCTCCTCACCCCCACCACTCAGAATGATATTGCTCTGGCAAGGGAGAAGAAGGGCAGGGCAGACCCTGCTTGTTGGAGCAGACAGCACAGCCCAGGGCTGCAAAGCATCCTGGGATGTTGGCGGACTGAGTTAACTTGAACCAGGAGGGGATCTGGGACAGAAGTTCCATAAACCAGTTTGACCTAAATCAGTTAAGTCTGATGCTACATCCAACCAGGTTTATCTTAAACCACTTTCGGCCATTTTGAAAATGGTTTATGTGCACTAAACTTCGGTTTTCGTACAGGTTTATCTGTAACCAGTTTCTGATCACTAAACTTAACCCTAGTGTTGTGAAATGTTTCCCTTGCCCTAGTGTCCTTAGTCCCAGTGTTATGAAATGTTTCTCTTGACTTATTAGGGTCTTTAAGTAACTGTATATTTTCCCTTGTATAAAAGTTAACTTTATCTAAATCAGTGGTTCTCAACTTTTTTAGACTCAAGGCACACCTCAGAAAATACCAGTTCTTAGTTTTCACTATTTTTTGACTTCACAAAAATAATAGACCAATTCTTCTGGTGTAGAGATCTCAAAAAGGCCACAACCAGTTAGAGTGTCCTTGACACTGTAGATTCCCCCTTGAAATCTCTGGGTTTATCTTGTGAATCATGTTTGTACACCTAACAGTGCTAATATTGTGTAGCACCTCGTGATGCCCTTGAAAGGATCTCAAAGCACCCTGGTTGACAATTACTGATCTAAGTGTATTAACATTAGCATGAGAAGAAAATGTACAGGCACCCCTGCTTAATGCTGTTTTGCTCAGCGCTGTTTTGCTATAACGCTCATCGTTATAACGCTCACGGTCACCACCTTGGGTCATTAAAAACACTTGTGGTTGCCATCTTGGTTCATCAGATACTTTTGGTTTTGCTTAACGCTTGTTTTGCTTAACGCTCAGGATTGCTAAGCAGGGGTTGCTTGTACCTGATTGCACTTAGCGCACTTAGCAAGTTTCATTATAACACTCACAGTTGCCATCTTGGGTCATGAAAAACACTTGTGGCTGCCATCTTGGGTCATCAGGTACTTTCAGGTTTGCTTAGCATTCCTTTCGCTTAACGCCTGGGTTTTCAGGAACCAATTAAGAGCACTAAGTGCGGGTTGCCTGTAGATTTTTAAAAAGCAGTAGTATTATAAAACACCTTCCAACATGCATACCTGGGATTCCTTCTGTGACAAATGTTATTTTTTCATACTTGTGTGCTGTAAAGTGTTTTATCCAAAATGATTTACTGATATGAAGGGTATTTAGAATACAAAGTATTAGGTCTGTTTTACAAATAGCTTAACTAGAAATATAGCGAGGTTACAAAGTATGCTAAAATGACAGAAAGAACCACTGTGGCAGAATAGGGAGGATGTCCCAGAGGTCATGACTTTGCTTCCTTCTTTTTACCTCTAGGTTATCCTCCCTTCATATCTGTAAACTTAACTTTGCCACTACCCACAACATGCACATTAAAAAGTAGTTTAAATATTTAACAAGATTGATTGCTTATGCCCACTTTGCTCTTAAACTTTGTTAATGTTTGTAGTGCAAATATTTTACATAAAATCTATAATATAGTTTTCCTTTTAATCAACAGGTGGGCAGTTTCTGTCTTTCAGAGGCTGGATCTGGCAGTGATGCATTTTCTTTAAAGACTCGCGCTGAAAAGAAGGGAGATTATTACATTATCAATGGCTCAAAGATGTGGATTAGCTCTGCGGAGCAGGCTGGAATGTTTTACGTCATGGCAAATGTAGATCCTTCTTTAGTAAGTTGCTAAGGAATAGTTGTGGCTGTTTCTTGTGATAGTTGGTAATACCATGACACTGCTACTCATTTTGTGGTGTGAAGGTTAATATTCTTTGCCCCATGGCAGATAAACCTTTAAAAATTAGTTCTATTTCCTGAACAAAAATGGTGAACCTCACAAATAGTTTAACACACTGGTGTTATCCAGCCCTTGGGGCCAGAGAGGTTGAACACCACTGACTTAACACATTTCATCCTGCCTTTGACAAAACAAAAGCGTCAAAAAGTAAGCCCAGATTATGGCCACAATGGGCGCGTCTAGACATGCATTAATGTGCTTTGGTTAATGTGCATTAAATCTAGTACCCCCGTACTAGGAAAATGCACAATAGCCTATCTTAATGCACATTAACTAAAGAGCACTTTTTTAGCAATACTTTAATGCACATTAAAATGAGATAATGCACATGAAAGTACACATGTAGACATGCCTAAAAAGCATTGGTACAGTAAACTGTAGGGCAGGTAGCTCACGTAGCCTTTCTGAAAAGGTAGATGTGATGTTTCAGTCGTTTGTCATTTTGATTTTACGGCAAAAGTTAAAAAAAATCCCAATTTGCCTGTTTTGGAATGTGAATATATTTCTACAGGTTATTTTAGTGTTAGATTTAGTGTTTAAAATAACTTGTGTTCTTTTGTTCAAAATAGGTACCTTCTATGCCCATTGCTTGTGAGTATGATAACACTGCAGGGCTAAGGTTTGAAAACTGGGGATTTCTGCACATTAATGCAAGTACAGGATTACCGCTCCAACCATTAAGAAACCTTAAAGTCAGAGAATAAAAGAAACAATACTAACTGTTGCTATCTTTTCACATTGAATTAACAATCATTTAAAAAATAGGAAGAGAGGGACTGTGGTCTGGAGTGTCAGCCACCAGTGATGAGGGGGAGCTGAAGTATGTTGGGTACTCTGCTATCCAGGCCCTCAGCTGGATATGCAGAATGCTTTCAGCACCCACCAGATACTGCTGTTAGCTGAAAATCTCCAACTCTGCATCACTAGATCCACATGTTTGAAGCAGAATATTTGTGCAGAGAACATAACTTGCAAAACAAGAGTTATAGTTCCTACAGATAAATCTCCCTTCCCCACTCCTCCCCTCCTCTCCTGTCTTCAGTTTTTGTGTCCAGTATCAGAGCTGCTCAGGGTGGCTGGAACAGGGGGGAGGGTGGCATGCAGAATTGGGAGGGCGCATCCTCATAAAATCGCTCATTGCTTATAAAATCTTTAGAGAATTTATCTGTGTTCAGTGAGCATATTTTAAAAGTTGTGTAACATGGTCAAATTTCAGCATTTTTTTGTCCCATGAGAACAGCCAGAAGCATTTCCTTGGCCCTTAGTAAATTCTGTTTACAGCAGATACGTCTGAGAAAACAAAATAGTTGATAATGCCACATTTTGCATATTAATATAACATTCAAGAGGTTTAAATTGTGAGATGGGGAAATCAGTTAATCAAAAATTACTGATTAGATGCTTTGTTTTTATTTATTCTTTAGGGATATAGGGGAATTACATGCTTCATAGTAGATCGTGATACAGAGGGACTACGTGTAGGGAAGAAAGAGGATAAACTGGGACTCAGAGCATCTTCTACATGCCCAGTAACATTTGAAAATGTTAAGGTACAGTAAGTGTTCTAAAGCCTCTGATGGAAGTTCAGTGATTTTGAAGTGTGTTTTATGTATGATAAAGTTAAAGGAAAGAAAGCTCAATAAGGGCTTGATTTTTCACGTGCTGAATCTTGTGCAGGTGCTGCAGCTCCCCAGCACTCCTGAGGATCATCTTACGTCAGTGTTAGAAGTTTCCACTAATGGGCCAATTTTGAATACTCTTTTCTCTCTCCCTTTTTATAATCCTGTGTGCTGGCAAGGGTTCTACAAAAGTGCTATGGGAATCAAATTCCCTTTTTTATATCGTTGCCTTCAGTTATAAGGTGTATTAAATAAAACATGGACCCTGATTCAGCTGTGAGCACTCCTAGCAGTTGCAGAACAGAAGAGAACAAGGAGTAATTGAGTGATTTTTATTCTTTAGGTTCCCGAGACCAGTATCCTGGGACAGCTTGGACAAGGCTATAAGTATGCAATCGGAATGTTAAATCAGGGCAGAATAGGTATTGCTGCGCAGGTGGGTAACCTGGTTTAATGTGATAGTTCTGTAGTTTGAATTGGGACTGAAACCTTTAAAACCTAAGAGATTGGAAAAGGTAAATGATAAAGAAAATTCTTTATGAAAAGACTCTGTGTTGCCACCAGATGTCGCTCTTTCTTTATGTAAGGTGAAGCCTGATATTTGGCCTAGAGCGAGTGGGGGATGGAAGGGCTGCGCAGCCTCCACTTCTCCAGACTCATGTCTCGCTGTACACGCTGAAGGTCTGGGTGACCTCTCATGCATACACCAGGATCCGAAAGGTTCAACGGTTGCCTACTACCTATGCTGAAATGTCAGTCAATGGCAGAATTCTGGCTCCATGAGAACCATAGTCCATTAAATAGCAATTATTCTCCAATGATAAACTTCCTAATTTTGAAACGTATCTAGAATGTTAGCCTACATTTGATGTATTGTCTCCAACAGCAACCTCAGCTCTTTAGCCAATGCTGAATATAACACTGTAAAAATAATTCTGAGCACCTGTCAAATTGATTCTAGGGATGCTGAGTGAAGTTTCATATTTGCTTTTCTTCTTAATTAGGTTTTCACATCAGCTTGTTTTGAAGTAGTCCCAAAACAAGAAATGATACTTTGTAACAGAAATCCACTGAATCAGTGGTACTGTACAACATTTTTGACAAAAATGTCAGCTGGCTTTTTTGATGATTTAAAGAAAAAATATCTTGTTATAAACCCAGTTCAAATACCAAGATTTCAGTTGATTTCAGTGGATGCAGAATCCAACTGTATAGGTTATGAAGCTTTTGAATTGCTTGCTTTATATTTAAAAAGTGTAATTCACAAGTATTTTGCTAAAGAAATAGATATGCCAACTTGGGTGTAGGGCACCTGTGCTTATAATTTTAAAGGTTGTTTATTTTCCTTTCCCTTTCCAAATTGCTGGTAGACAGCTCAGCTCCTAGGCTTTCTGTATAGTGAGGTAGAGCAATGCTACTTCAAGTCTGCTTTTCCATCATTTTTAAAGATCATCTATGATTAAACTTTGTCATATATGGCCTTAAAACTAGAGAACTGGGGCCCATTGTTCCCAGAGATATAAATAATATAGATGTTCTGGCAATAAACTACACTGCCTGGGTTTTACTCTAATTAATGTACCCTAATTAAAAGTTAAGGTCAGGTAGTTGTTATATCTTAGTTAATACTTTTTGACATCTTCAAATAAAGAGAAATGTGCTTGAATGAACAAGAACAGCAGTTTTAAAAACCCTGTAGTATTGAATTTAGTTTTGGAGTAGTAATAGTAAAAGGTAATGAACATCTTATAAAAATATGATTGTGGCTAAGAAAACAGTTTCAGATAGTTGTGATGTAAAGTAGGCATACATGATGTTGTATATGCTAAAGTTTATATGATTTGTTTCTTTACAGCAATGCAATGGAATCCTGTAGTGTAGCATGTAGCTAATTAGGATTGCTACAATCAGATTTTTTATACTGCTTCTCCATATGTTGTTTGAGCTGTAATGCCATGAGGCAATGTCTAGGGAATTTGGGATAACCTAAGCTCTTCTGTATAGCTTTCTGATATGTATGCAGTCTCTCTCTTATGTTCTTGCTGCTGTGGCTTTTTTCCCTCATGCTGAGAAGTGGCATTTGCATTCAAGTTAACTACCTTGTCTTCCCAAGGATGTGTAAAGCATCCCACATTTATTTGGACACCATGTAAAAGCTGACTTTACATATTATTCATCCATGTACATTGTGCTGTTAAAGTTGTATGTAGTTCCAATTTTGAAATCATAACTATTCTTATTTATTTCATGTTTGGCTGCCTTTTAATCTGGTGTGGGAGGTTCTAGGCATTTTTTTGGTTGTGTGTTCCTTTTAGTTGCACTTTCCATCTTTGCTCCTGTTAGAAGCAGCAGTAAGTCCAGCATGCAGAAAGGGCAGCTAGATAAGAATGAAAGCAACTAGGTTCCTAATTCCTCACTTATCCACTGCATGATACTCCCTCTTTTTAGAAGTGGACCTTCAAAAGGTCACTAATTCCTTGGGGGATCTTTTCTTCAAGCTAATTTTTGTAATGAAACATGCTTCCTGGGTTTTTATATTTTTTTCAGACCTAGACCAGCCTATGAGAAGCTGGGACAGATACAAATGCTGTTTTCAAAAGTGGTTCTTCATAGATGTCTGTGTTTTATTTTCCCACCAAACTAACCAACAGTTAGTTTGAACTGGAGTTCAAAATGCCACCTGTACCAGTTAGGTTCTGCTCTTGATGCATGTATAACTCCTTGTAACTTAACATAAATGGAAGATTATGATCTGATACTGAAGAAAAACTCTGCACTATCCCTCTGGCATTCAGTCCTGAGTCATTAGGTAGAGATAAGAGTTTAAATGGTTTCACTTAACATGTTAGATATTTGAGACAGCATGTTCAGGGCCTCAAAGGCTCAAGAAACTAGCATGGCAAAAAACCTTTCATTTTTAGGCCCCTGGTTAATCATATTTTATCGTGTGATTAATGTGTTAATCATACAATAAATGGCAACATGCCACACATGCAAAATATTTAAGATGCAATAAAATGCCAAACCATCCCTAAATATTCCATGAAATGTGGAACATCTTTGTGGCTGCTTTATATCGCTCTTAATTTTGAACACGTGGCATGTAGGTTTCTAGGTATAGTGTGTGCAGTCTAGCTGCATGTGCACCCTTTGAATATGCCAGCCTGTGGGGAGCTAACATTTTCAAAGGGCAGTGGTGTTTCAGTGGTTTCAATAGTTTTGGGCCCAGAAAGTCCGAATGGGTGAGCATCTCCCCAGTGTTGGGCTCGTACTGCCCCAGGACCTTAAGAAAAGCAGATGCAGAGTCTGGCTTGGAGGAACTGGTTTCTAGTGCTGGGCAACACAGCTTGCCTTTCATATTCCTGGCAGATTGGAGCCTGCCTCAGGGACCATGTTCCAAGGACAGGGTTCCTACACTGGCAGTCGTATGGTTGGGATCGGAGGAATTTGGTCCCCGGTCCTAGAAATCATGCATCCTACCATGCATGTCTGGCATTGCAGGATGCACAATTTTGGGGATCAGGCATAAAAGATCTCAGTCATACAATTATATTAGCATCTGCCGTGATCCTAACCACTGATTTTAGCCCAGTTTACCTGGCTAATTCAAAGTTTGCATTCTGTTTGCTGGTCTATATGAAATGAGCTGAACTCTTTACATCGCAACTGGCTCCCCTTTTTTTGCAGTGGATGACTTGCATGTTACTTGATTATACTAAACTTGATTGTTACTAAACTTCTTGATTATAATTTACAATTTGTTAGAGTAGTATGTATATTTATTTACTGCTTAACATACAGTAATTTTACTGTTTAAAAGTGATTGTGTTCTAAGATCCTTGAAGCCCCTGAATTTTGCACAAAATTCACTACGTTTTTACTGATATCACGCCTTGATTTACAGGGTTTCATTGTACATGCAGATGGTTATATAATAGGCTAGTTCCTTAAGAAGACTTTTTATCATTATTCACCTAGACAGGAATTCTAACTGTAGTAAAACTTAGGCTCACAAAATTCTGAGCTGATATGTCATTGTATTTTCTGTTTCCATCATCTTTAGTTTCATTGTTCCTTGTGCTGCACACAGCATATTTCTTTTTTTCTGAAGAAGAAAACAAAGCTTATCTCCTTGAATGCCAAAATTTTTTTTAAAAGTGCACCATCTGTCCAGAAAAAGAATTACTGTAATGATTCCCTCCACTGGGTACATTAAATATACAAATTATTTACTCAATATAATCTTTGTTTTTCTGTTTATTCACAGATGTTGGGGTTGGCACAGGGATGTTTTGACCAAACTATTCCATATACGAAGGAAAGAGTCCAGTTTGGGAAAAGCATATTTGATTTCCAGGTACATATGAATGTATATATTAAAAGTGATCTATTTTAATAACCAAGTAGTAATTATCCCAATAGAGGATGTCAGCAATAAATAATATAATTACATAACTGTAGTGCTTTCTGGCTGTATAAGACTTCTCCTCAAAGTCTATAAATTGCAGATTCAGAAAAATTTCAGGAGATTCGTAGTTTGGTATGTAAGATAGACAGATCTAATGATATATCTGGTTTTGCAGATATTTTGTACGCCAAGCAACACTTTAGTTTAATCTGATACTATTGTTTACAATAAAAAGAATAAAGTATGTGCCCTGCCTTTAAAATAATACACTAGAACTAGTGTCATTTTTTTGTCTTTGCTGTAAATTTGTTTACATCTTTAGGCCATATTATCCACAGGGTAGGGAAAGATATTTTCTCTCTAGACACTGAAAATACTAAAAAAGATAAGGCGAAACTGAAGAAAGTTCAATGATGATAGTCTGTGCTTTATACAAAGACACTTAGTTCTCTTGAAATCTGTATCTTAAAATGAAACAAGATTATCTAATTTGTTGCAAAAATGATGTATAGGTTAATAAGGAAGATGTATAATTGAAATTACTATAGTGATTTTCTTGTTCAAAGGAAAGTAGGTCTCTGAAGGGAAGGAACATTAGTACTACAGATACTTTATAAAAAATTTAGGAAGCACCCAGAGATTGCTAGGAAATTAGTAGAAATGGGTCCTTTGAAAGGAAATGAATTTTATAATTGCCTTGTAATTTTGTTATTTTGACCTTTACATATTTTTGCAAATTTTAGGGAGCACAATAGTGTTAATGTTGGGTGAGTAATAATGTGTTTAGAAAGATTTCAGGCTATTGGGCAGTAAGCTGGATCTTTTAAATGTTCATTGCCAAGCAACTTAATTTTGGTTTTCTTTTTTTTAAAGAAAGCACAATATAATTGTAATGTGTAATTGGACTGATAAATCATACTTTTGACCTTAACGCTTTTGTTAAATTACTTTCTTTCTCTTTTTTTCAAGTTATGACCAAAAGTGAGAATGTGCTGCGCAGGGTAGTAGCTCAGTTCTGACTAATTTTAAGAAGATCGTGAAAGTGTGGCTTCTCCCCTGCAGACTGCATTCTTCAATAGGTTGCCAGAAGAGGTGTATACTTGGGTGGGATATTGAGGATAGGCTTTTATCTTGCCTTAAATTTTAATGTCTTAGACTGGCTTATGGATGTAGACATTTTTGTCTCCCCACCCCTTGCTTTCCCTGTTCTTCTCTATACCCGTCATATCTCCTTGTGCTCTCTTGTTCTCTCATCCTTCCATAAGCACCATTCTCCGTCTGCCACCTTCAAAGCTCTCCATGCTAGAAGGGATAGTATAGCTACTGCTACTCAATACACTGGCATTGCATTTTACCACATTTAACCTGTCAGAGGAGAAGAAAGGAGAGAGATACCTTTCCCCTCTGAGATGTAAATGGATCCCTCCCAAACTAAACGAACAACTCCTGTTGTCTTCTACCAGACAGCGTCTGGATGAATAATAGGTCTATTTTATATTTCAAACATTTTTTAATAGTTGTAAGCTTGATAGGGCATATACACATGAGAACAACTAAGTAAAGCACGGCCCACTGTTGGTACAGGTAATCAAAGAGAAGGAAATGAAAACAAGGGGAAAACAAAACTTTGCAATTTGCCTTTAGAAGGCACAGACCACACTATGCAGCACAATTCCTTACATTCCTCACCTGGTCAAATGTATGTGGTATCAGTACATGAGCTTTCCGCAGCCTGATCTGGGAAAAAAGAACTCCAGTGAGCACCAAATAACTTAAGCTGTCTTCAGCTGGGGAGTGTAGATTTGAGTCTTTTGAAAAGCAAAATAAGTAATTTTTTGCCAGAAGCTGGTATTGGATTGAAACTTGAGTTATCTACGAATAGCATGTTGAATGTTTCTTTGATAAGTTCCGTCTAATTTGGGAGACGGGTTATTACAGGGAATGCAACATCAGATAGCTCAAGTGGCCACTCAACTGGAAGCTGCCAGGTTGCTGACTTACAATGCCACCCGACTTGCAGAAGCTGGAAAGCCATTCATAAAAGAGGCAAGCATGGCCAAATACTACACTGCAGAGGTAACTCTTTTTTTTTTATTGAGGAAGTGCTCTTCACTTTGTTTTAAACATTGATTGATTACTGAATGCATTTCTTTTCTAAATTACTTGCTTTTAAAATCTGTGAATGTGTTCTCCTTGTTTCTAGCTTGCAGTTTTCAGAGTGATGAGGAAGAGAACAACTGAATGAAAAAGCAACATGAACTCCCTAAATAAGCTATCAAAAACCCAAACAGCAGCACTTAAAAAACAAGTGCATTGTAATGGTCAAGTTCAAGGGTTTGCAGTCTATTGCCCATGGATACGCGAGATCCAGCCTGCAGATGTGGGGCTTTGGAGGCACTGGGCTTTGACGGTTGGTGTTCACTCTGTACTGCCGCAACAACAACCGCTGGCTGCACCAATTTCACCCACCCATTTCTGACCCAGGGTTAGTTGTTTTGGCCCACATTTGGAAAAGGTTGCTTATTCAAGTTGGTTATACCAATATTCACATACCAAGAAGGAAAATACCATTACCACAGGTTTATTAATCACTGTGGTGATATGAGATGGTGGAATTTAATTTGAGGTCATAAAGGCATCTCTTGCACTTCTCCCAGTCAGAACAAGAATGCCAAAATAAGATCTAAAAATGCCTGCAGGCAAATGCAGAATCACTTCGTTTTCACGCTAATTACTGTTTTGACTACACGAAAAGTATCTTACCTGAGAGGTAATAGGAAAGTACAGCTATTGAACATAACTGTGACTTCTTGATGTTATGGAGACTGAGAAATGAAAATGATCTTTATGTTCAAGCACAAATAACATTCTTGTAAGTAACACTTCCATAATGTATATGGGATACAGGTCAGAAATACTAATCTTTCCTTTTCCCTCCAGTTGTTCTCATTACTGCTTTATTTCTGAAAACAGATACAAAGCTGAAATTTACTCCCGTCTTGACAAAGGTGTATTATTAAATGGTAATTGTGAAATTCATTTTGTATAGGTTGCAACATTGACAACTAGTAAATGTATTGAATGGATGGGTGGAGCAGGATTCACAAAAGATTATCCAGTTGAAAAGTATTACCGAGACTGCAAGATTGGTAAGTAGAAATTTCTTCCTGAATGCATAAAACAGAATTTAAGATGGTTTTGTTTATAGATTTAGGTTTGAATGAGATGATAGCAACTTGACAAAGATTGCTGTCCTTTTAGCTTAATACAGTCACTCAGGTCTGACTGTGATAAGGGTCATACAAGGAAGATGCAAGTCAGTCCATCCTATTTAATTCAATGTAAATATGGATAACCACATCACCTTGTTTAATGAGAACATTATTAAGATTCAAAAGAATCAAAGGTACCATTTTTGCAATTGGGTGAAGTTGGCAAGTTAGGAGGCTAAGGCCATGTTCAAGTTGCAAGCCTACTATACCCAACATCAGTGCACCCTCTTTCACACTGTACTGCTGCCCATGGGCTCCCTGCTGCACTAAAATGAAGTGTAGCTCCCTCCATGCTGCACTAATTAGCACTGCTGAGTGACAGTGCTAGCTAACCTACCCCATGCTAATTAGCCTCCAACAGTGCTATACAGATGTAGTTATATTCCCCATACTTCAGGAGAGAGAATTTGTCGAGCAATTCTGAGCATTTGGGGGTACTGCTGCTGGGTATAGTCTAGATATGACCTAAGTTTGCATTTTCAATATAACTTCTCTTTTTGAAAGTCTAAGAAGATTTTTGATTTTGTCATTGCTTTCAAGTTTGCTCTTTTTAATTTTAATTGTTGATATTTTATATTTTTATTTGAAACATGAGATTTGAAATTCAGGAAAATGCCTTACCCTCAGTAATAGCTACATGCTTCATGGTTGTAAGCAACAGTGAAATATTTTAATAGTTTATGTGAATGACACATTTTTGTACATACAGATGCACCTCCACCCCCCAAATTTAGCTGCTGGAAATTGCAGTGCACATTATAAGTGAGGAAATATGGTAATAGTAGTTTCTGCCTCAGCAGGAATGGGGGTGTAACACTGGCTGCAGACATTTTCTTTTTTCTCCAGCATGCTGAAAAAGCTACTACTCAGTTACTAACTGTTCCTTACCAGTATTTTCAAAGGAGAATCTCTCTTTCTTCATTTTAGCTCTCAAATACAAAGTACATATATTATTCAGGGGTGTGCTGTACACAAGAAAATACAGTATTAGCTCAGATTCTGGCTACTGTATACTAAATCCTTTGCTTTACAATTATAGAGCTCTAATTGGGTCATTAAAGCAAGATCTTAAACCACTGTTAATTTGCTAACTTGAGTTTTATGTCCTTTGATTTGTTTCAGGCACAATATATGAAGGGACTTCGAATATCCAGTTGAGCACCATCGCAAAGTGTATAGCTAAAGAATACTGAAAACCCCAAGGAGCTCTTGATTATTCTAGGGCTGATTTCACTGAAAATTGGAATCAGCATGTCTCAGTGGTGAAATGGTACATTCATTTCCAAATTGTGGGTTAAAAATGCCTGATCATTGAATTTACTTCCTAAGATGATTCTAAAATAATGACATCATATAAATGATTGGACTGTTTCAGATTCAAGAAGCATGTCTTGGGTCTGGCAAAAACAAATGAACAATGAAACAAGAGGCCAAATCTTTGGCTTACTTTCACAGTACAAATGGCACTTACCATGATCTCAGCAAGGCAAGTGATGATTTTCCCCCAGCACAGAAGAATTATGGTTTGATATAAAAATTGTTGGTTGCCACCTGCTTTCCTTCAGTGGCATGGGACAGGGGAAATGACAAGTACACAGGCATGGGAGGATACAGCTGAGGAGTTCAGCACTCCTTCCTGTTTGTTTGGTGGAGCATTTTGTCTGGGACTGCTGCAATTGGGGTAATTCTGAGAGCAGCCCTTAGCTTGCTCTGAATTGTATCTGGGCAGCTTGGCCCCTGCCAGGCCTACTTGGGAATATTGAAAGGTGATTAATAGCCACCTGCTAGCCTATCCTCTTCTTAGCTATTAAGGATTTTAATCTAAGAGGCTATTTATATCTCCCTCTTTTAAAAGTTAAAAGTTAAAATCTTTGTAAAATGTGTTAAAGAATCATTCATTTATATAATGAACAGATTAAGTGAAATTTTGCAGAACTATTAGGGCTTTTTGCAAAGGACAGAGAGATAAGGTAGTTAATAGGAAAGCTGTAGGAATACTTATCACTTATGAACCCTTCTATGTTCCATGCTCAGAATTAATGTTTCCCAAACATTAATTCTTATAACCTTCCTGAAGGAAGGTGCTATCAGTTTCCAGATGGGGGAGACTCGCTTGTAGAAATTGAAGTAGCTCAGCCAACAGGGATGTTTGTATCTCTTATGTCTCAATGATACAAAGGCTGAAAAGCCTGAATCACGATTTTTCTCCTGTTTGTTGTGTAGCAACATTCAGGTTCCTGGTTAGTGTACCCTGATGGGCCTTTTCCCCTCAGAAGTTTCTTTGGTGATCAGAGAACTAGTAAATGTAGATCTCACAAGAACTGAGAAGTTGAAAACTGAGCAACTGAGAGTGATTGAGAACTGTTTACCAGTTTAATGGAAGATAAGCCTTTGTTTAAAATTCAGAATTGAAATGAAGTTTGAGAGTCCTCCCATTGTCTTCCAGCAAAAACAGAGCAGGGCAGATTTAGCCTTCTTGGTACCCATTTTACAGTATATAAAGAAATAAAAAATGCACAGTGCAATTTTTATTTTTAAAAAATTTTAGAGGTCTCTTTTTTTAATTTTTTTTTTTTACTTTTGCTAAGCCAGAAAGGGAGGTTGCAGCAGTGATTTTAAAATTTGATACTTCCTTAGTGCCAATCATGTGCTTCTGCTGTGTAGTATTCCTCCCTCTATGTTTGCATCTCTTCCTACTTGCCAACAAATGCTTAATAAATCAGGGTGACACTTGTCCCATTGCTGAACAGTATGAGCAGCTCAGTATTATTTGATCAGTGATTTTGGACTGTCTGTAGGTTCATTTTCAGATGAATTCAAAGAAAGTTCAATCAGAATTAAGCCTCATATTCAGTGTACCAATTATCTTGATTTACTGCACTTCAGCTAGCTCAAACGAGACTAGCCACATTGCAAATCACTTGAGCTAGATAGAATGATTTGAAAAGCAGCTGAGGAGCTGTTCCAACTTGTGCTCTAGTCTCCAATTACATCCCCAGCCTTTCACTATAAGTCAGCAGCATTCAAGCTTTAGCCTGTACCCCCTGACTAGGGACAGAAATTACACACAAACCAGTTTAAGTGATCAGAAACTGGTTTAAACCTATAACAACAGAAGTTCAGTTTATATAAACCAGTTTCAAAATGGCTGAAACTGGTATAAGATAAACCTGGTTGAGTGTAGTATCAGACTTAACTGATTTAGGTCAAACCAATTTATGAAACTTCTGTCCCTGACCCCTTCCTGATTCAAGTTAAATCAGAGTCCCCCAGCATCCCAACATGCTTTTCAGCCCTGGGCTGTACTGTCTGCTCGAGAGAGCAGGACTGGCCCCGCCCCTCTAGCTGGCCACTGGCCTCATTGGCTGGCTTACTGCTCCCCGACACCCCAGGCAAAGCCTGGCAGGCTGCTCTGAATTCCATTTTGCCATTAACGCTAGAGAATAGTCTCAGCATTAAAATGCTCCTGATGCTGCCCTGTGCCAGAGGCTCCTATGAGTGTCGTGGAGTTGGCTTTTATGCCTGTCAACAAAGTCTGCTATTTTGGGACTGGAACTCAGAACTGCATTTTACCCCGTTAAGCTGTTGTAAAGTGCTCCTGTGGATTCCCCTTTTGTGCCTTTAGCCAGCCCATGCAAGCAATTGCAATGAAACTGCATCTTTAGGAACAAAATGCTATCTTTGGCTTTCTTGAACGGGAAAACACAAATATTGAGATTGCTTACAAATATAGCAGTGGAATCTTGCATCTGCTTTATATTCTCTTAACCTCTCGTTTTAAATCGTGCCTCAGAACTACACATTTTGTAAATTTAACTGGGATGTAAATAAAAAAGTGTTGGTCATGCCTTTGTGCACTTTTATTCTGATTCGTCTTAAAGCTCTGAGGTAAGTATCAATTAAGGAACGCATTACATTGACAGTATTCAATGGCAGTATTTTATATGATGTCTTCTGTAGTCCAGTTTTTTCTTTCATATTTTTCTTGTTTTGTATCAAGATGATATGCTGCTTCTGTAAAATTACTTGTTGTACTTAAGAAAATTAAAAAGAAATGTTTGGTTTTATAGGAAAGTTGTATGAAATATAAAACAGATGACTATGGTTTTTTTAAAAGAAACTCATTTTTTGATATATAGATGGAGGCTATAACGTGAACAAATAATGATGAACATGCGGTATTTATAGGATACTAGCCAATTGCCCAACAAGAATGATGGGGGTGGGGTCAGAGGCCTGTGTCTGGCCCCCGACACCCCCTCCGCCCTTCAGGTCTATCCCTGCTCCCCTGTCTGCCTCCCCACCTCCCCCCGCCAGAGTCCTGCAGAGGTCCATGATTGTGTTAGGTTTGGCTACCAATTGTCTTGAGTTAGTTTTGTAGTCTGACAAGTTTGCACATGCTGAGATGGAGGCCTTAAAAAAATAAAGTAAATAGTTAAGCATTGACGTTGCTTCCAACACTGTAAAGCCTATTTGTGAAGTAGGAAGAGTCCTATTATCATATTAGCCTTGTTCCCTATGATGCTAACTTCAGTAGTTGCTCAAACATCATATTCATGGTTAATTTTTTTCATAAGCTTACACTTATTTATTTGCTTTTACTGCAGAAGAACTAACAATATTTCTCCAAAATCTGTAGCCTCTTTTAGAGAGAGCACCAGACTCAGAACAGAAGCAGGCCCAATACAACCTCTCTATGGAAAAATAACCTTCTAGCTATTCTTAATTAATAAAACATCCAAGATGGGCAGAAAACAAGTATGATACTTTCTTCTAAATGTTATTTTTAAGCCATTCTAGAACAGAGTATGTTTTGAATACCATTGCCTAGATAACGTGACGTTTCATGCTAATGTAACAAAAAGAAATTACATGAACAATTTCAGTAAAGATGCCAATTCCACAATTATTAAAATGACTCAGGTATATAGAAACAGATCTTTAAAGTAAACATTTTTCTAATCACTTTTGTTAACTGACACACAAGTATGTCACTGATATCAGACAATTTATCTCCTGAAATTGCCACTGGGTCAGTACAACCCAGAGGCAATTTCAAGAAGAAAAGATGAAAGGTGGAGGTGAGAGGAGAGAACAAAACCATGTTCGTGATGATCAGCCCTGTTTAAATAGCAAGTTTTATATTGAGCTGAATACTATTCAATCTGTCCATTGGCTGAACATTTATGTTAAGGTCAGAGTTGAAAAGAACTTCTAATGTGCAACTTTCTGCTTTTCTAATCAAGGGAAGCTTTTAAAATGAGTTATTTTAAATGCATTTAAAATTCCTAAAACTAATAGTAATGTTTGTATTGTTTTTCATTCTTGTCAGAATCATTTTGGATTTAAGTCCTTCTGGTCAGTAGATAATACCTCTGGACTAAATATATATAGCATATATTGTGAAAAGATCAATCTCCAGGTGACTTTTTAAAATACTGTTAGATGTGTGTGTGCCAGCACACACGTGTTCACACATTTACACACCAGTTCTCTCAATAGCCAAGGAGTCAGAACATAAAACCTGCCATATACTGGGGCAGACTGTATGTCCGTCTTACCCAGTATCCTGTGTCACACAGGACTCAGCCACGTGATCATGTTCCTATAACACCCAGCAGCTCCCAGTGAGATTCCTTCCCCCACTGGGAGCAAGGGGGAAGGGGTTGCTGTGTGCTGAGCACTTTCAAACATCTGGCCAAATACATCTAAAAGATGCTTGATGAATGAAACAAGGAAGGAGAACAATCGGTGTTTTTCATAATGCTGTCAGACAAGGAAAAAGATCCTAACACTCATCAGGCAGAAAAACCTCCAATACAATAATAAAGAAAATCCTTAACTTCCACACCTGCTGTCTTACATAAGGGGGACCATCTGCCCAGGAAATCAGCAGTTATGAACAGAAGTGTGTGTGCCATGCTTTTCTACCCACCAGAACCAAGGGGCTGCTAACATTAATTACTTTAGAATGCTACATTGGCCACTGTTGTTATTTGCATCCATTAAAAAAAAATCTATTACAAATCAACAGAGCCCAAGGCTCTCCCGTTCCTGTTTGTTAATGGGAGTGGAGGAGAAACACTTCCTTTTAGTGAATCAGTCAAAAGAGTCTCAGTCAAAAGAACAAGGTTTAGCTGCTTTTGATCCTGTCCATGGTGGGGAGGTGTTGTCGTGCAGCGTGTTTCATGTGTAGCAGGAGTTGATTCCTTCTCTGGAGATGAACCAGAGGGTTATAGTGAATGAATGCCTATCTGGCTTAGGGTTGAAAGGGTATTAATGTCTCCCTTGTACTACGTATATATGAGGCCAGGTAAGGAAGCAGAACATTTCTTAGGTTTTTCCTGCAGCTGTGCACCTGCAACACTGCTGAAAAATGGATGTCGATTTTCTTTGTATTAGTGCAGTAGTTCTCAAAACCTATTGGACTTGAGGCACCTCCATTATTTTTGTGAGTTGAATGGCATCCCGTTTCGAAAGCTAATTTATTACAGAGCGTATCTCCATGTGGGGCAGTGGTTGGGAAGCAGGTGAGCAGAAAGGAGACTCAGCCTAAGCCTGAGCTGCAGCACCTTGGTTGAGAATCACTGAGAAAAGAGAGAGACATGCTGATTCTGGCTGCACTATGTACATGTGTGTTTCATACGTAGAACTTGTCTCTAGTATTTTGAACCAAATGACATGGCTGCTCAGGTTTTGATGAATCTGGAAGTGTTTGCTGCTTAGAGAACTAGCTGGCTGAAGCACTAGCCACATGAAAGCAGTGAGAGTGGTTTAGGGAAATAATTGGAAGAAGAATTGCACCTTTATTTGACGGGATGTTGCCTGCCTTTTGTTATGAAGTTTTAGTTAATGATTCCTTTTGAATCAAGACTGATTCTGGGTATCCATATAGCAATGAAGTTGAAGATTAAGTTTGCTTTTTCATCTGTATTTATTAAAGAGCCTAATCTTTGCTTTTAGAGGGAAACATCTCAACTAATTTTGGTCTTTACTAAGTCAGGTTATTGTATGTAGGTTCAAGACCATTCCAACTTGAGTTAACAGGCAGCTTACTGATTCTTGAGCAGAGACTAGGAATCAGTCTATGTACTGATTACTAAATACCCATCTACTTTAGATAGTACTGGATACTATTCAAGCTAATGATTTTGACCTACAAAATATTTGGAAGTCCTGTGTATTTTAAAAAACAGCCCTTTTACCTAATGTGTTACTTTGACATACAAAATCAGTGAGGCCTTTTAAAGCAGCCTCTAGATTTGTATATAATTGAAAATCTTTAGACCAGAATTCACTTCTCTTCCTTCATGCTACAAAACCTGTTGGCCTGTCCAGTCAAAAAAGCTTCATAGCTATATTGAAAAGTGTGAGTTTTAATCAATATAATTAATCGGAAGACTGCCTAGCCACCTTTACTTCAGTTTAGCTCCAGTCTATTAGAATCAGTTATACTAAAGCTTAATAAACTGGAATTTGTATAACTTCCATTACATTGGATTAAAAAACAATTTCCATTTGATGCATCTGATGTAGAGCATGTCTGAATTTGACTGCTAGTTTTTAGGGCCTGATACAGGCATGTATACACACAATGCAGGCATTTATACATGTGCTCTGGGGGTATATAGGCACCTTGACTCCAGCTTTTCTTGCAGGGGTGAGTTAAATGGAAAAGATGTTAGTTTTTACTGACCTGGCAGAGGGTGCTTTCAAGGATTTGGTGACATTGTCTATGGAGGTTTCTGTTGAATGTGTTGAAATTGTGTGGAGCTGTTGTGATGGGCATAAATCAGAAACTGAAATAAAAAACTAGATTTAAGGGCACTCGTCTCATTTTTAGGACACAAAAAGCGGAGAACGTGAGGGCTTGTTTAGATGCAGAAATTGCATTGGATAAACAAAGGGTTAAACTGGTGCTATTTTTGTGTGTGCAAGCTAAACTGATAAAATCCTGTTATAAACTGGTATAAGTGTTTGTACACAAAGTTGTACCAATTTCTACTTTCAAATAAGCGATGGCTTATGTATAGACCTCCTCTGTTAAATATAAAGGAAGATATTCAGAGAATAGTTTGGGAGTTAAACATCTCTGGGACTGAAGTAAGTTCGGTAAGTTTTATATAACTCATCTGGTTTATTTTGGCTATTAAGTTTACTGTTGGGATTTAGCCAGGTCTTTCTAGTGCCAAAGTTTGATCTGCGTGTTTTTAAGAAAACGTGCAGAGAGATGTTGGACATTGTGTTTACTATGAAGATAGAAGATATCTATCTGCCAGTTGTGGTATGTGTACCAAGTGTTTCATCCAGAACTGAGGCAAAACACTTTTTAGTGAAACATACTCTTTAATCGTAACCTTGAAAATGTTTCATGATTGCACGTTATGTACCAGTAGATGCTTATCTACATGCTGTTATATCCTTTAATATCCTTGTTTTCTCAGTTATGAAGAATGTCCTATATTTTTATATGGCTTTGAAGAAAACAAACCTATGGCCTTTTCACTTTTTTTTTTTTAACCCTCTTTTGGTTTTCCCTCTCCAGGCAGAGAAGAAACTTTTATGATGCTGTCTAAAGTATTTAATCAAGGCAAATGTTAAATGACTAATTTTTATGGTTGACTGGACTTCTGTTATTCAGACAAATATTTGACATTAGATACATTTTTTTCACATTCAGTGTTATTAATTACCAATTCTAATGCACCGTAGAGTGTAGGTCCTATGTTGTTATACAGTGCCCAGTGTTTTAGTTTTACAAACTGGGCTTTGACTGTTGGGATTAGAACTTCACAGTTACCCTCCAGTTCAATATTAATATATCTTGTTGCTGTTGATTAGAAAATGGATTTGTTACCCATATGCAATAGTCCTGGGCTACAAAACCCCCCATCATTTTTGTTATCTAACTCTTCAGAGCAGTAGCATTGTCTACTTGTCATTGTACAGCACCTAGCACATTGAGCCCTTGATTCTGAACAGAAACTTTAGGCACTACCATGTTATAAATCAGGGGTGGCCTACCCATGGCACGTGCCACAAGTGGCGCACACAGCTGCTTAGTTTGGTGCACTGCAGATCTGGCAAAAAGCAAGGAGAACAATGCAGATAAGACAGAGTGGAGAGAGCAGAGCAATGGATTGAGCAGAGTAAAGGGGATCAGTGACACTCAGGGAGGGGGCACGCTGGCCAAAGAAGCTGGTCTCCACTGTTATGGGTAATATGCTTCAATCTCTTTTAGACAGTTCAATTTTAGAAGGAAACATCCTCTGGAAACTTCATAAACAAAACTTCTCTCTCCTGCCTTCTACTGAATCACACTTATTTCACATTTTTTCTATGCCAGGGCAGTTACCCCACATTTTAAAAAAGAGGAAGTAAAGAACTGTTTATCCATTTCTAATGGAAGAAAATGTTAAATAAGCAAAATAATTATGAAAATTGGAATTTGGCAAGGTAATGTGATTAATAGGGCTGTGCGAAGCTTCGGGTACTGATTTGATTCAGAGGAGATTCAGTGGCCGAATCTCCAAATCTGAATTGAATCAGGAGCCCAGTTAAAACATCAGAATCAATTCAAAGCTCTCCAAATCAATTCAGAAATGATTCGGACAGCTTGGAGATTCAGGCATTCCCCGCTCACTGCTGCAGAGAACTAGACCCAGACTCCATGCTAGTAAGTAAAAGGTAGGGGGGGAGGTGGAGGAGGAGGGAGGGGACCATGGGGAGGACCCCCACCAGGCCCCAAACCCTGCCTGCTCCCCCAGCCCTTCTGAGTGCCCTCCAACCCCCGCCTACTCTCCCAGACCCAACCCCCCTATGGCTGCCCCACCTAGCCGCGGCTCCTGGCTCTTTTAAAAAAAAAAAAGCCCTGCACTCACCAGCTGCTGCCAGGCGGGGGCATGATCCCCACTGCCCCCCAGTGCCCCACGCTGAGTGGGAGCTCTGCCATGAGTCCTCATTACCCACACACTCTCCCAGCACCGCCCCCCCCGCACATGGCTGCCCTGCTGAGGGCTGCCCTGTCAAGGCCCTAGCTCCGGGTTCTTTAGAAGAAAAAAAAAGCCCTGCATGCACCAGCTGCTGCAGCAGCCTAGGGGCTTCTGGGGCCTAGTAGCAGAGCCCTCCATGCAATGCGGGGCAGCAGGAATCACCCCCCTCCTGGCAGGAGCTGGTGAGTGGTGGGGTTTTTTTGTTTTTTTTAAGAGTCAGGATCTGCATCTGGGCAGGGCAGCCATAAGCGGGGCTGGGAGAGTGGATGGGAGCCTTGTGGCAGAGCCCCCCATGCAGCATGGAGCAGTGGCGGGCAGGTAGGATCGCTCCTGTCTGGCAGGAACCGGTGAATGGGGGCTTTTTTTTTTTTCTTTTTAAAGAGCCAG
>NW_017728951.1:10284992-10304852 GCF_001723895.1 Crocodylus porosus | reverse complement strand
TTTTTTTTTTTTTTTTAAGAGCCAGGACCTGGGGCTGAGTGGGGCAGCCACTGATGGGGATGGGAGAGCGGGATAGGGATGGGGCCTGTCCAATTCAGCTATTCAGCCAATTCAGCAGAGGATGAACCTAATCAGATTCAGCCAGATTGATTCAGGACAGTGATTTGAATCACTGAATCAGCCGAATCCGAAGTGAATACCAGCTGCTTTGCACAAGCCTAGTGGTTAACAGGATTGTTAGGGAAAGAATCCATGGGATTTATTTTTAATTGTTGAAAACAACTGGGGCATGCTGGGGCCTTTTTGCTCAGAGGGTAGCCTATTTGCCAGATCATCCAAACATTTTTTTATTAAAAACATTCCGAACCTTACTCTGCTTAGTTTGCCACTTGATGAGATCACAAGTGAGTTGGATGCTTGGACCTGGCAGGGACTGATAGGAGAATGTGACTCTCTTGCATAGTGACCTTGCTATGTATTCAGCTAGTATAGGAAACAAATCATTACATACTAGTGGAACCCTGCTTTCTTCAGCAGAGGGCAGTGGTACACATACACATGTACTGATTATAGATAGTCCCTCACAGACTACAATGTAAAGCTTGGTGTATCCGGTTATGCCAGAACAGGAGGTGCCTTTCTATTCAGGAGATTTCTGCCCTGGCTTGGTTCCCTCTTTCCTTGGGTGCCGAGGTACATTGAGTGATACTTACATGAGAAGTTTCCCTCAACTCACCTACCATGCCTTGATCTTAAGTAGAAAGGAGGGTCCTGAGATGGTACATGGGTCATGGACCCACTCATGTCATTGGCGCTTTTTGGGGCTCCTCCTTCCCTACACCCCATCCACTTGCCAACTGAAGCCTGATTGACATCAGTGTTTCTGGCCCTAGGCAGACATGACCTGATGCCTCTGATTTCCTTGGAATTTGGGATAATGCCAGACCTGTAAGCAGTTCTGGTGCTCTGGAACTCACCTTCAAGGGTCTTCAATTAGGCTCACCTTAACCCAGGTACCATGCAGATTTTCATAAATAAACACAGTCTGAAATGCATTTATCAGGGTCAAAATGAATTCATGATGAGTAACAGCCGGCTGTTTACCCCTGATTAATTCCTGGACATTCACCTGCCCTGGCTTCAATTAATTTATATGCCCAACTCAAATATTCCAAGCCTTACTTGCTTATTAAACTGGGACTCTTTATCCACACCTCAATGGCCTCTGGCCTTTCAAAATAATATTGACTGCTTCTTCAAAGAACAAAAAGCTTAAAGGGCATATAATGACTATGCCATGCCCAAGCACTAGGTCGTAGCCACTGTTAAACTCACACGCTCTCTATTGCAGTGTCAGGGTGCCAGGGCCCATGAAGAGTCCTTCAGGTAGTCCTGGATTTCCAGGTTGCTGGATAACCCTCCAGATTTCCAAACTGGAGAACTGGCTCAGTTTCTGATCACTCTTGCTGTTCTGGAGTTGTGTACACCGCCTCTAGTATTTAAAAGGAGTTTAACTCAGGAGTGTGATGCTATCAGTCAATGTGTAGTTACAAATATATGCAGGTATCGTGTCCTTCAGCTTAATGGCCTAGAAATGTAATTCATGTAGAAGGAAAAAGGAATATGCAATCTTTAGCTTCAATATCACAGGTCTCTACTAAATGAGTAAAGGGAATCTGTTGACAACAGAACTGAGTGAATAATTTCCAATTAATATTTTATCTAATCAATTTATCTTCTTCCTTCTGAAAGAATGACTATGACGAGTTCACAATGTCCTTAAATTCAGCCCTAACCCCCTGTGAGACTTCCCTTTCATGTCCTTCTTCTGTGGATCAAGGGTTCAGGTATCAAAATTCACATTTCCAGCTGTCCTGTATAGCTGGTTTTTTTACTTCCCCAACATGCTGAGCTTGTAAGTACTTCTCACGTAAACCTTTACTTTGTACACGTCGATATTCCATTTCTGTAAATAATTGAAAGCCTTCTTTCAAAAATGTGTATGCCTGCTTACATATCATGGGGAGCAAACACAAAAAAGGGCCCAAGCATGGCCGAAACAAATTTATTTAAAAGGTTCAATTATTTGCAGACTATTTTTACAGTATTTCCCCAAGCATTATTGCTGCGATTTTAACCTTATTTCAGGCTGGCCACTAGAGGGCCAACCATTCCCAAACTGATTCCCTAAAGCAGAGGGCAGAGGAGCATAGACATACATGTCCCAAGATGAGGGATGCTCAACCTGGGGTGCAGGTGCATCAAGTGACATGGGCAGCTTCTGTTCATGGCATGCAGCACACTGGGGAGGGGACAGGCAGTAGAGTGGCAGATGGGGCAGGGAACAGAAAGCAGAGTAGCAGATCAGGAGGGGATGACACTTAGGGAGGGTGTGGGGCTTATTTGTGGCATGTCTGCCAAAAAGGTTGGCCCCCACTGACCTAAGTTATGCACACATGCAACAAATTCCAGGTATCAAAATAGATGAAATACAGTAGAAGACCTTCTCCTTCCCCTTCTAGGAATAAGTACATTCATTTTCCTTCCCAGTGATGGCTTTTGTTAAGTTTCACAATCATTTTGTGTTCTCTTAGAGTAACTTTACTAACCAAAAGTTACATAGGCAGCCTGTGTTTTTCAGTTCTCTTTTGGGACTGTAAAGCGTAGCAAGACCAGATTACAAAACTTGTTTTGAGGGCCTGAAAGGAAAGAAAAAGCAGGAGAGAGTTTGAGCTATTTTTGAAGACTACACGGTTTCTCAAAAAAATGATCTTTTATATCATGAGATGTTCAGTTATTCCTTTAAATTCAGTTGTTTCCAAGATCACTTTGTCAGGTTATGGCAGTCTGATAAACCTACAAATATTAACATGTTGTGGAAAACCATAAATGGGCCAAATGGTGAGGAGTTTTGAAGGCTTGGTTAACAGAGTCCAGAACTCTGCATCTAGATGAGATATTGGAGTACTATGAACTTTAATGGCATTCATCAGTGAGTAAATGCATGATCAACAGCATAAAAAACATCTTTTGTCATGAATTTTTCCATTTAGAAGTCGCATATCAAAAGTTGGTATGATTTTTATACCAACTTTTTTGCATCAGCACCACGTAATATAACTATTAACTTAAGGAGGTTACATCTAATATATAGTTTTAAGAGAGAGATTTTCCACTGCTCCAGGATTGTGCCATATTCTGAACTAAATTTTCCAAAATTAGTTACATGTCCCAAAAATCTGCTTACAATTAACAAAATGTGTGGCCTACTTTTACAGCTGTCCCTTTTAAAAATGGCATTATAATTAAGCATAAATAGATAACTTGAGTAATTTTAAAAAGATACTGGCCTTGTCTCTCTCCTAAACTGGTTGATTTATGGGCTGTTTGCAGTTTTTGAGAACACAAAACAATTAATTTATGTGTGAAAAGAACAGTGAATTAATCCTAGAGAGCCCTGGAGCCTTTAAAGACCTGAATCATATGTTGAGCTCGTTTAAAACTTGCATAAGAAATTAATGTAGAATAAAGCCCTTTAATTTGAAAAGTGCATCTATAGTAGCTGTCCCTAGGATATCTTCTGGATCATTATTCAGAAAGGTTAAGGAGGACTTTATTTTTTTTCTTATATTCAGTATGTATTTTCCAGTTACAGCTCAACATGGTGCATTTCAACTTGTAAAGAAAGAGAGATTTAAAAAAGAAACGGGGAGCTTTTTATTCACCTTCCACTTAATTTCCTTGCTGCCATGCCAGTCCCAGCTTAATGAATGTAATTGCTACCTTTGATGAAAATACTATTATCAAGATCACACATTACATTGGAAAACAGTTTTTCTTTAAACACAGCTACAGCAGTCTCTAATTATGCATGTAACAAGTGGCTCTTGCACAAAAGATCATGTTGTCTACAATTGCTAGGAACTGGAGCAAGGCAAATTTGAACAAAGGACAGATTAGATTTGCTCCATGCTCCACAAAGCCCATTCCCCTGATTAATTTCCTGCAAAAACTAAAACAATTCTCTCTTAAAAGAAACTAACCCTCATCTCCAGAATGATCCATATGCCATTTGTGTCAATCTATATGATGATAATGGCTGCAGATTTAAATTATTAACTATTAAAGGTACTAAATAGGAAAGTTCTTTTATAAACTTACCTTTTCATATGCAAATAAGCAGGATGAGGTCTTAAGGAATAATGAACAAAAAAAGAAACTGACTTTTCGGTAGAAATCAGGAGCCAGAAAGCATCCTATTAACTGAGAGTCCACATTATGCTTGTACAATCCAATTATTTTGTCAGTTTATTTTATAATGTATATTTTGCACATAGACATCCAAGTGTAATGATCATGCTTTCTGGCTTCTTGGGAATGCACATTTCATGACTGCTTCTTCTAGTTCTACAGAAAGGAGCGCTTTCCCTAAATAAATTTGCTTAATCTTTCAAACAAAAACAATGCTATCAACTAACCAGTTAAAACAAGAGTATAACATCTATTTATTTTTCACCCCATGGACCAGCCTTTGGAAGCAAAATCATACTTCAGAACAAGCAAATGTGCAATGAAAACATAATAAATTATCCCTGATATTATTGATTAATTTGGGAGCTTTAAGACCTCAGTTAATTGTTATTACTGGTAAGTATTTGTCATATTACTGCAACACCTAGGAGCCCTAGGCATGACCCAGGACTCCATTGTGCTGTAGCAACACAGGATAACGGGATACGATAGTCCCAGCATCTAAGACCTTACAACTTAAGCCTATGAAAATAAGTGGATCCAGGCAGATATTTTTACTTCCTATAATTTTGTAGTAAAATTGGTAGTCAAAAGTAATGGAATTCTATGATCAGTCCAATCCTGTATACTAGGGCTGTGCAAAGCTTTGGTCCCTGATTCGATGCGGCCCAATTCAGTGGCCGAGTCTCCAGATCGAATCAGGAGACCCTTTAATCTCTCCGAATCGAATCGGAATCCTCCGAATTGATTTGGAGAGATTTGGAAAGATTTGGCAATTCAGACATGGACACAGCTTTAAATGCTTTTTCTACATACCTCAAGGTACCAGGAGGCTGGTGAATGCTTGGATGCTGGGACAGATGGAGCGTCCCATGAGAGCACAGGGAGCGCCCCCCATGCTCCTGTGGGACTCCCCATCCACCCCAACATCACAGTGTGCACAAGCTGCACCTGGTACCTTGAGCTATGCAAGCAAAAACATTTAAAGCTCTGTCTATGGCTGAATCGCTGAGGCCATGTGTAGATGAAATGGGGGCCCTAAATTGAAGCAGTGGGTTTTAAAAAACACCACTTCAATTTAGGGCTGATTAAACCCATGTGTCGTGCACCTACCCCGCTGACTTACCTGCCTCTCTGGTGGGAGGGGAGGGCAAGCTGCCAGCAGGCAAAGCAATTCCTGGGCTGCGGCGGGTCTGGTGCTTCCCTCCGCTCCAGTGGCGGCACCCGCCAGGTAGCACCCACCCACAGGCACCTAGCTCGGGTAGTCCCAGGGGGGCACCACAACCATGGAGGGAAGTGCCGGGCCCCCACACAGCTCAGGCAGGCAGGTGGGCTCCGGGTGGGGGAAAAAGAAAGAATGGGGTTGCCACTTATCTTGGGCTGGGGCTGCTTTCCCAGGCTGCTGCCAGGCTGCCGGCAGGGCTTCCTGCAGAGCCACGGTGCTGGGCGGAGCCCAGTGCTTTGCTCCATGGCTGTAGGGGCAGCAAACTAAAACTCCTTTAGTTTGCTGTGCCCCAAGTCATTTAAGGTGCATTACCCCGCTGAATTTCCTACAGCGGCTGGAATTAATGCGCAATACTCCGCTGAGGCGTGCAAACACCGACACCATTAAAGCAGCGCAAAAGCATTTAACCCGCTTTAAAGTGTCGTGCACACATGCCTCTTGTTTTGTCCACACACGGCCTGCTTCTCCAAATTAGCATCAAATTTTCAGATTCAGATTTGGCGGAATCGAACTGGGATCAGCGATCCAAATCAACAAACCAAATTACTGTCCCCAATTCAGGCTGAATCCGAATCAAATACGGCCCGTTTTGAACACCCCTACTGTACACAGTTACCCATGTGAACAGTGGCAATGATGAACATGTAGTCAACAGAATTGCTCCTGTGACTCAAGAGCAGCCGTGTGAGAATTAGTTTGGTAGGCTTGGTCCTAAAGTCCTGGCTGTATACTTTTCTGATTTTCCTCTCCTGGATGGAATCGGAAGTTCTGACGGTGTGGCATGGATCCCTTTGAACTACTAACAGCTGAAAGAGACTCTTCTTTGGTAAAGACTCATGCTTTTGGAGGAGGAGGATTTTGAACCATGCTCCCACTGCCATTAAAGTCTAAGCAGCGACTGCACACCATGTAATGGCATATATGTAGTTCTCAAAGGGTCGTGGATTTGTCACAGAGACTACAAAGAAACAATGAATGCTCAACGGTTCTCCTGTGTAGTTCTACAGGAGCCAAGACTTACCCAGCACTAAAACAAGTAGTCTCAAACTTTTCTGTGGAATAAGCTTATCAAAGGGATGAGACACTGAGGTCCTTTGGAACATTTTTAAAGAAATTGTGAAATACAGTTTAATAAGATTGTTCAATGAGGTACATGTGGTATTTCTGGCTTTTTAGAGGCACATTGCTGAGAAACCACCAACCTTCATTACTATTTTCTGAATTCCCCTTTTGTGCACATAAAGCATTTTCCCTTCCACTGATCTGCAATATATTTTAGTGCACTATTTATGTATGTCAACAATATTCAGTGTACTGTCTTATAATTTCTAGCCTACATCTTTACTAGGCTGAATTACTCTAGTCTGTCTCTCTGTACCTGATAAAATATGTGATATTGCCTCTACTCTAGAAGGACCACATGATACAACATAAATTAGCACAAAGCTATTAGATGCAGTATGAGAAAAGGTTCTAAGCTTGCTATTGTACAACGAATAATAAAAGATTTTTCATTTGTAAAGGTAAGTTTTTCCCTAGAGTTGCAAATATAACAGTAAGTGACTGCAGCAATGAATCCTCATTACAGCACTGTTCTGATGAAGTAGGTCGATGCCTACAAAAGCTCATGCTTCTCTAAACCAGTTAGTCTCTGAGGTGCTACCCTGCTCTGCCTTCTGCCTGACTTCAGTCTAACATGGCTATCTACCTCTCTACATAGTTTCTGCACCTGTCCAAAAGATGGGACATTTACAGTCCTTCTCTTCTGTGGGACTAAACCTTCAAGATATTAAGCTCTCCAACTGCTACTCACAATGCAGGAAGTTAAAATGACACATCTCCATGATCAGGCCCCATGTGCATGCATTAAAATTGGGCTTCTACAGCATGTGTATCAGCAAGTGGTATAGTTGCAAGTCCTTAGTATGGACAGGCAAAGGCACTATCAGTTGTGGCTTCCCCAGCATATTCTATCACTGCTTGGATCATATCATGGCTTAGCAGCTTTTCCTTTGTGATGAGTTTCCATTCATGCAGCGAAACGAACTAGTGGTCTTACGTGAATCACCAGAGCAGGCAAGACCTAATACTGAGAAGTCTAGTGCACTACCACAATCTTTTCCTTGACTGAATTTGTTTCCCTTTCTTCCCTACTTCATGGCCATCCTGGGCTTAAAACATCAGCTCAGATCTTTCACTTTATCTATTAACTTACACGCTTTCATGGATCGCAGTCAGATCCTGAATGCTGCTTTTTAAAAATACAAATTGGATCTATAATTAAGCAGATAATAGGCATTTAAACAATAATGTTGATTGAAACAGGATTACTGGAGTGTTTTAAAATTGGCAAATTTAGGTGGAGAATAGGAGCCACACTTCAAACTGCTCTTTACTAACCTGGTACCTCATATAGGGCAGAACAGGGAGTTTGAGGATCAGAGAGGGAACAGTTTGGTTTGGTGATTGCTGATGTTCCTTTAAGGTGGAAAGCTCCCTTCCCCTGGATGCATTGTCTCCCACTATTCTGCACCCCTGTTGGCTTCCTATTGTTCACACATTGCTGCTGCTATAGCCATAGACGCCGGCTCTGTGAGTGCTCCAGGGCTCAAGCACCCACCGAAAAAATTTAGCGGGAGCTCAGCACCCACGAGCCATAGCCAGGACAAAAAAACAAAACCAAAAAATGCACTTGACCAGAAGGAACAGCGCATTATTTCGAGCCAACTCTGCAGCATCTGTAAAGATCAGGCACTTCAGTGGCGCTTTTTGGCACTTTTAGCTAATAGGTGATTCAATCAGCTATTAGATAAAAGTGCAAAAAAAGCCCCACTCAAGCACCCAATCTTTACAGATGCTGCAAAGCTGGGTAGAAGTAACGTGCTGCCTCTTCTGGGCATGCATGGGGCTCAGCGCAGGAATGCACCAAGTTAAATTAAAGCACTGTTTTGGTGGTTAACATCTGCAAGCACCCATTGGCAAAAACCAAAGTTGGTGCCTATGGCTGTTGCACTTTTTGCTGTTTCTGTGTGTGCACCACTACTAGTCACCTTTTGTCCCAAAGCCTTATGTATCATTCCCTGCCCCAAAGTGTCTAGTCAGTTGTCTCAAACCTGTTTATACTTTTTATGGTTTTTAGAAGGGCAGTCACCTTTCTCTGAGAAATCTTGCTAGTGACAGCCATTTCTCCAGGACCCCTTCTAACTATCAGGGCTGCCCATCTCCTCTTACTGTAGCATCCTTTTACGTCTTCTGTTGCTTCCTTCAGCTCCTGGACCTGGCTCCATAAAACCTCCAATTTGCCCTAGCCACTTTCTCCATTGCCTTTGCTACCTTATCACTCCCTGCTTGCCCGACCTCATTTGGCTACTGATGTCTCCTATCATGGGCCAGAACTTTCTCCAAGTTCCTTTGATCCTCTGATCTGTCAGGTAGGAGAAAGTCAAGATGTTTTTCTCACTTGGGACCTTGAGGATGCTTGGGAAAGCCTTGCCCTAGGACTAACTTTTAAATAGAGACTCTGAGCACCTACCTGCAAAGCCTTGCAGTAGCCAGGTGTCTTGTTTAGCTCCCTTCTGTTTCCCTCAGGATGGTATATGAGGCCACTGGACAGCAGACAAGCTCCCCATGCTATGATCCTTAAGAGGGGAAATTCTTAGGGAATAATTCCAAGAAATAATATGAAGTTCCTGTTTAAAGACTCTCTTTGGCAGGACATGGGCAAGTAGGGGAGCAGAGGAAGAAAGGAGAGAAGATAAAGAACCAAATAGTATTATCAATGGGCTCTGTTGTTCTGCCACCCATTTCCTTACTTGTGATGCAAGCAATGAATTCACACTGATGGTTTTTAGGCAAATTGTCTCCTTATTCATAAGCATTCTCCTCAGTTTAGGTTTTTTATAGTTGAGTATTGACTTGCTTCTTCACAACCAGCAGTGATGTCCTCCACGGCAGCAGGGGGCAGAGACATGTAGCACAGCCACAGGTAGCCCTCCAGGCAGCGGCATAGGTTGCAGAGCAGCCCAGGCTTGTCCTCTGCATTATCGTAGCTCATAGTCCTGTACCAGAAACACAGGTGTGCCTGCAGCACCATGAGGATCAGCAACAGAGCTTAGTGGGTTGGGCACCCCTTGGCCCATGCAAACAGCTCATTGTGCATCGCCCAGGGCAGGCACGGCAGGGGCATGCTCAAGGCTCAGTGGTAGGATGGTGGGAGGCTGGCCCCAGAGCACTTCCCTGGAGAGGCCCCCAGCAGAGAGAGCAGGGGCACTGGCAGCTCCTCATCCCAGTTGTCCAGGAACCCCATGCCCCCTGAACCCAGGTACTGTGGGCTGGGTGGCAGTGCAGTTGAGTGGTTGGTCTGTAGGAGGAGAGGAGGGCAACAGGGTCTGGAGCCATGCTGGCAGGTGCTGCCAAGAGCCTGGCCTGTCCCACCCTGGGAACAGGCCAGGGAAGCAGGCTGCCTGTGGCTAGCACACAGCAGCCCGCTGGCTCCTGGAGACCACATGGGGAGGCGGGGCTCCACTGGTAGCCATCTGGGCCCAGGCCTTCCTGGCCAATTTACCATGGTCCCTGGGTTCCTATGCAGGCTGACCCCAGAGCAGGGCCCCTGGTACAGAGTATCTTATCTCTGAAATGTTGCAAATTTTCACAAAAAGCTTCTCTCGTAGCTCTGCAGGTCCTACAGCTGGACATGGGGGAGAGGGCATACTTGGCAGTGGTGATGTGGCCTCAGTGTTGCTGGCACCCACAGCCAGGGTATACTAGATGTATTGGCTCCACCAGAAGTGCACAATGGACTGCACCGTCCTCCAGTGGTTGGTGTTGGTCTTGGAGGAGCATGCAGAGGATACACAGGCCTGGTGAGTGGGGGATATTGCCCATGTGGACATGCAGGATCAGCATGAGGAGGAGTGGGACTGGGAGGACCAGGAATTCCAGACCAAACTCCTGGCTCTGGAGCATAAGCAGCTCCAGGTTCTCTGGGAGCAGAATACCATCCTGGGCTGGGCAGTGCAGGCCATGGATGATGACTGCCGGATGCTGGACACCATTGTGGCCCTGGTGGTCACATTTATGATGCCCAGCCCCTGCCCCTAGCCCCTCATGCCTCCCCCAGCAGCTGCCCACCATCCAGCAACATGCCCCTGCCTGAGCCTGGAAGGAGGTCCTGCAGTGCCTTCAGCTGCCAGGAGCCCCTGAGCTGTCCCCCACCTTGGATTCGGTGCCACCCAGCCCCCCCCCACGCACCTGAGCCAAGCCTCACTGCTCACCCCAGCTCCATGTGGGTGCAAAGCACGAGCTGCCTGGAGTGGCACCGGGACTGCATGCTGGCCCTGCTGGGTTTGGACCCTGCCAGCCAGAGGGGGAGCCACCTGTGCCAGAGGAGCACCAGCCACCATCACCCCTAGTCAAGCCCCCACCTGCCACACTTGTTGCAGCATCCAAACCCACAGGGAATGGCCAGAGGCAGGGGAGCTGGCTGCCTGCTCCAGGGCTCTGCCCCTTAGGTGACCCCACCTCGGGGCCCCCCACGCCAGTACACCACAAAAATGAATTTGTAAATTGTTTGCACAAGGAAGAGGTGTTTTTATTGTTGGTGGGTGGGGTGGGTGGTGGAGGGGCTTTGTTTTTTGAGAAGGGAGGGTGGAGGGAGGCTCTGTTTGTTGGGGAAGGATAGGGAAGACGGTCTGTTTGATGCAAGGGAAATAAAGACTTGTTCTTCTGACATGTGCCACATTTCACATGCAATGAGAGTGGTGCAGGGAGTGGGCAGGTGGGGTTGGGGGTCTGTGGGTGGTGGTGCAGGCAAGCTAGAGCAGGGAGTGCTGGAGGAGGAGGTCAGCTCTGCACTGACTGGCCACTTGAACAGAAGTAACTACTTCAAAACTATTTCAGAAAACCCTGTAAAAAGCTGTAGAGTTCCATTTTCAAAAGTGAGCCAGGCCTTTAGGAGGTCAAATCTTATTGAAAGTCAATGGGATGTAGGCTGCTAAGTAACTCACTTTTGAAAATGGGTCCCCTAGTAACTGGACGTGAGCATATTTTTTGAATCATTCACACAGGAGGCTTTAGTTGTTCCCAATGATTTACAATAAGTTGTAGCATGCCAAACAGAATAGGAACTACATGCCAAATTGCTCGCAGGCTAAAGGCATAGATCCACATGACAAATAGAGGGTTTACTCATGAGTGTTTCACTTAACTGGACAATTTGTATGGCTAAGGTGAGCAGGATCTGGTTGCAGACTAACAAGTGTGAAGGCAGGCACAGATTGCTGATCGGTTCGTGAAGTAGAATACATAATGGAAAGGTGTATTTACAGAGAAAGATTCTTCCAAGCATAGTGTGACAGAAGGCTTGGGGTAGGTGGGAAGGGGGACAGGCAAGCTGCAGGAAAGCATAGTCTTATTATAGTCCAGCATCTTTTTGTGTGCGTGCTTTCTGATCGTACTGGTCCAGAGATCCATGAATTACCTCCAACCAAAGCCAGAGGATCAGACTTAATCCTCCCCCCAACCCCTACACTCTCTATGCTTTTAATTTATCCTTTTTCAGTCATTAAAAAGTTCTTCATTTTTAACCTCTCAGTTATAATTCTTCTCAATTTGCATTACACCCAGTTAACACAAAATCTTAAAAATATACCCTCCAGATAAAAAAGCCTCATAATTTTCCATTGTAGATAAAATTAATCAAGATGTAATTACAATACCAGATGAAATACTTAGAACATCATAAAAGCTCCGTCCGTGTTCAGCTCAGTGTTAGTAATTGTAAGAAATTGAATAAAAGGAAATTTAAGGCCCTGTCAGAGAAGGCAGAGCCCACCTGTCGCCTGTCACTCAGAGATGATCACTTTTCTCAAAAAAACCCCAACATTGTAGAGTTTGCGCTGGTGAGGAAAGGACACGAAAAAGGCTCCAAACTTTTTATATATGGTCCCCCTACCCCTCATAGTTGTAAGTGTCAAAAATGGTACAAGATTATAATCAGCAGTCAGAGAAGTTAAGAGAATGAGGCCACAATCCTTAGCAGGTGTGGGACAATTGTCGTACAGCATACCCCACAGTCCCCAAAAAACCCCATCAAAATGCAATTCACTTAACTCATGGATTAGCCGTAGGGAGTTTCTGGTAATATTTTGGTCCACTTACCTATTTTTCTCCTTTAAAAGGAAAATTAGGTGGTTCATTTCTTTTCTTTTTTAAAGCGAATTTGTTGTTCCACATCCAAAATGTTGACTCCCTATTGTAACGTGTTGTTATATATAACAAGTGCTCCAAAAGAAGGTTGGTTGAAGGGAAGGCCCAACACTTTTAACTATACCTAGGCACCTAGCTCATGCCATCTCTGCTTAAGCTTTGCACTGGGCATGGTCAAATGCCATATACAGTTATTAGCCAGTTGGTCCCATGTTGGTATTACTACAGTAGTGACAGGAACCCCATATTAGTATGTATCCTCCTGTGTGTGTTGATTTGGTAGGTAAAACTGTACTTTCTAGTTCAGGCCTCATCAGACACAAACATTAAAGTGCTGATGTGCATTCTCTGTACCCCTTAACACAGTATTTCTACTGATGTTTAGCAGAGCTACTCCTGAGAGGCTATGCATATGTCCGAACCGGCAGATAACCTCCCAGTCCAACAATCAGGGCCAGTTTTAGCATATTTAACTAAATGCAGGTTTATCAAGGCAGGGACCTTAGGGTTCATGTCCAGCGATCCAAGCATATATGACAAAGCAGTGAGTTCATGAAAAGCCAATGGCTGGATTCTCTATGTGTTATACCTGTGCTATAAGTTATAAAATACTCCTCGCTCAGAAAGTTATGTTTTACTCTAGTGTAAATAACAACACAGGGTGCCAGGCAGCAGGAAATCAGGACTTCAGCATCTATATAATAATAGATGATAGACTGCGAGAAGACAATCAAGGGGTCCCTCCAAGGGAGATGGACTTGGAAAAGCCTGTTTGAAGGAGAATTTGGGGAGGAAGATCATTTAGCTCAGAGAAGGTGGAGAAAGAACTGGAAGCATCTGTGCAAATGTGATAGTTTCAGCCCCAGTCCCTTTTCATTGATGAAGTTCTTTAGGAAAAATGGAGAGAAATGCAATCTTATGCTTGATAATAATGAGTCATTTAGTCCAGTGCAAACGCAGAGGAAAATGAATAGTTTCTGCAAGGGGTTGTCCAGCTACAGAATAAATGCTCCAATTTGGAGCATGAAGCTGAGATTGGGCCAACTCAGTACACCTTCACTTCCACATACTGCTCCTTTACTTCACACTCTTCCCAAAACTAGACATATGATGCAGAAACAAGGAAAAAGTAGTTCAGGTTTAAACTCTTATCACTAAAGTGAGTCTCCCTCTACATTAAAAAACTATCCAGACATCGTAACAGGAATGGGTTCAGTTCTTATGTCATAAATTTGTGTGTGTAGAAAAAAGACTTATTGGTGAATTTAGCAGTATTTTTCGTTGAACTGGCAGTTGCTAACCATTACACCAGTATTTATTTGATTCTTAAAGAGCACAAAAGCATGGACTACAAATAAAGAAGATGGAGTAATAGCTTTTGACTGGACCACTAGCTTTAAACTTGAAATGAAGTGTCCAGTTTTGAGTTACTGTGTCCAAATGCCATTTGTACAGTTTGAAAAGTGGGGGCATTTTTCCAGCTTGTCACTGTTAGCTGTAGTTCATTCCAGTGAATGATATCACTGAAGGAGCAGTTGTTCTGCTATAAGTACTTCACTCATGACTGGAATGTATTAAATGTATTAATCTGTGCCTCCAAGTGTAATTTAGGGAAGCCCTACATTTGACACATTCTTGTACATCCTTATTTTATTGCCCTATCCTGCAGGTACCAATGTCTCAAAAGCAAAGAGACTGAATGAAGTTAAAATTACATGTCACAAAATAGTATTCGCATTTGGGTTGCTTATTTGACTGTCAAAATTACAGATTTTCAACAACATTGGATTAAATATGTTTATGACTTGACATGCCACCACTATTGAGAGAAAATCCAAGGCAGGACTCCAAGGGCTAATGACCTAGAAGATTAAATGAAGTCATGAATGGCACGTCCCCATCCTAACAGCTACATCTTTAATGCCAAAACTCTGTCACAAAATGCACCTAAGCCAACCAAAGATAAAAAGTGAGGGCTGAGGTAACTTGCTGAGTATTTGTCAAACCTCCTTTAAGTCAGCCAAGTAAAAATGTATTTTTCAAGCAAGGTTAGGCCTTCTGTCAACTGAATGGACTTATAGCAAACTTGTGACTATTATGCATCATATATTCGAATTAGACTTAATCTACCATATATGAATTTGAAGCTAACATAAGGGTTTCTTACCACTTTTCCTCCTCAACTATTTTTTTTTCAGAGTAACAAACTTGTATATTTTTGTTGGTAATTAAACAGAAGTGTTATTATGGTAATAAAGGTACTAAAAGTCAGTTTCTGCATTAAGTTATGAATTGCCTGCCTGTGAGGAAAATATCCATTGCACTTCAAATCTGACATAGACACCTAATAATTGGTTGGTGCAGATTTGTATATGAACAAGTCATCTGGTTATTACATGGTCTTAAATGAAAGAAAATGTATTTTAGTCTTGAGGGCCTTGGAATTAGCATTTCGTTGTACCCGCTGAAACCTAAGGTAGCATACTTTTGTCCAAAATCATGCGAATGCTGCATTACAGACCACAATACTTGTTATCATACACCGGATTATTTTTCTTTTCTCAATGTCCATGTGTTAATTTGTATGTATTTCAAAATAAATATCCAGAGATTTTCCTACAGGGCTGAAGAGCCTTCAATATGGAGTGAGGCAATTCATAAATGTAGAAAACTGCAACACTCCACCTGCAGGCATCGTTAGCTGGCAATGATGGGAATGATAGAAGTGATGGGAACAGTCACTGAACTCTGACCTTATTGATCGGAGCCACCTCCACCCAGCTGAGTTGCTGCGGCCCAGTCAGCTGAAAAGGAATTTAAAGGGCAGTCATCTTCACTGTTAAACCCTCCTGTCATTAATAACGTTTTCATCCATGACAGTGATAAACATGCGGTACTTGAAGAGAGTTTATTAAGGTCAGTCTATAAATAAAAATTAAAATTTTAAAAAATGGGTTTACACAGATGAACAGATGGATGAATAAAGTGATTGGTAAAACAATAAATATGAAAATAGACAGATAGATGAAGTATCTGGCCGTGATCCTCTAAAAAGACCTATGCCTCAAGTACTGGCAACACTGTACCATGACATTCTTCTCCCCTCCGAAAAAAAGAGATTTAATGAAGCTGCTTCAGAACTTATAGGTTTTGTGGATCTATGGCCTGACTAATATTTTGTCATTTAATGCCTATTCACTGGCCTGATAAAAAGGATTGTAGCCATTTTTCTGTGTCAGGTATATAACTGAGTGCTACTAAAATTTAAATGTCTCATCTGTCCTTGGATTTAAATACAGACGGCGTTAAACCTGTGAATTTTTCTTAATGCGAGATGGTATACAATACCTAGGCTGGCTTCTTTCATTACTCCAGAAGTGCCACAGATTTTTATACCTCAAGCAGAATTCAAGCCACCAGCTAACAGATGTGCTTTTTAACCATGAAAATCTAGAGGTCATAAAAATACTTTTTTCACCTCCCTATCTCCAGAATGTGAGCAGGGCTTTTCATTTGTATTATAAAACCAAATTCTGTCCTATACTATGAAGTAAATTTCCACCATGAAGCACCTTAACAGATAGTTATTGTACTACTTAAAATACGTATCACATGGCCAGTGTTGTTTGTTGGGAAGTCCGTGGAAACAAGTGGAGAGAGAAGAATATTATTTTAATTTTAACGAGTGGAGAGGAAAGAATATTATTTTAATTAATTATTTTATGCTCGTCATCTCTAAGTCCTTGTTTCCACATTGCTTCTGCCAAGAAGCATGCATGGAGATGAGTAATGACTTTTAGGTACACTGATGAGGTCATTTTGGATGAACAACTAACTCAAATTCAAGACCATTGTTTTAGGTCAGCAGACTTTTCAGTTTTACGTTTAATTGTTGCCTTTCAAAACATCGGAAATATTTTCTTTTTACCACACCTTTTTTCCTTAATGCTGGCACAGTTACTTTAATGTGTATCAGGAAGGCTTGAGTGCTTTGTATTTTTTTTATTTACTTCAAAGGAAGATTATGAATAATGGCTCTGAAAGTGTGTCTAGTCCTATGCCTGATCCTACAAATCTCATTGCCATGAACTGGTAAAGAGTGAAAAGAGTTGGAAAGGAAGCATCCTGTCTCTCAAAGAAACTGTGGTCCAGTAATCAAGAAATGGAAATATGGGAGCTACAGGTGGTTCCCAAGGTTAATCTTGAGAAGATTGTCTCTACTAGAAGTGGTGTGGTGCAGATGTCCCTACTGAATAAACACAGTGACTTTGTGCAAGCTAATTAAATTACTTAGAACTCAAACAATGCAGTGATAAAGGTTTTCAGCTAATTGTCATTTATTTCATACTTGTGGGGAATGGATGGCAAAGCATATGAGTGAGGGAAGCAGAGATCCTTTAACTTGGAGCTCTTTCCATCTAGTTCCGGTTAGTGGCAACAATGATTTCTGATAGCTAGCGAATGACTAGTCTCAGATTGCAAAGCCAGCTCCAGCTTTTGTCCCAGTTGCCCCTTCTTGATAGCTATCATTTCTCCATTGCAAGTAGTTCCTTCAGGTCAGGGTTGGGGTACACCGGATTAAGAAAAAAAAACTAAAGGGCTCCAAAACTGTTGGCCATAAGCGCTAAACTCTCACGTATTTTAGGGGAAAAAATTAGATTTTAAACATTAATTCTCTCCTTGACAAGCTTATGAGGGTTGATTGGCTCATTTGACACGAGGTAGAGCGGAACATCATATTTTTGGCAGTTTTCCTATGTTAGGAGTCAGATGTTCCAGCTTGTCCTTGCTGGACCCCTGTTGAATTCAGTGGTAGTGCTATGCTCAGGTTACCTGGCAGCTCATGTTACGAGGGCTTATTTACCATCGACTACTAAAGGGTTGACATATAACATGCCATATGTTTATATATTTAGCAATATTAAAGTTAAGGTTATATGATCATATTCATGATCCGATCCTATTGTTGAAAGTAACGTTCTGGAAGTAGGCATCACCTTAAGTATATTCTCCTCTGAAAAGGATAGGTGCTATTTTGTGTATACCCTATGCATTTAAAGATCTGCTGAATTAAGTGATCTAACTAGGGCTCTGCTGCTTTTTGCTCCTGATAGTCTTCAACTGAGAGACCCTTTTTGTGTCAGCAGTAGCATTGTTCACTAAATTCCAGTTAGTTGCATCTGGAGAGAATGGGTTTTGCTTAAGTAGTAAGGTTTAATTAGTCCTAGAGAACCTTTAAAACACCTGGTAATGCCTGGGAAGGTAATAACCTGCCTTGACTCCCAGATGGGTTCTGGGTTGCTTGAAGTTACGGAGCAATACTTTTTTCTGCTATCACCTGAGACTGTTTGATACAGCGATTTCTGAACCAACACTAATTATGTAACCAAATACATTTTTTAAGTCCTTTTCCTGAGTAGAATTGCATTGGGAACTGAAATTCAGTGTGAAAGGCTTCACCTGGAAAGGCACTGCCTCTGCCTCAAAACGTTAGATAATCAGAGTTCAGGAAGCCGAGTCAGAGGTGTGCAGAACATGAAAGGAGGTGGTGGGTCTGCAGCTGAGGTTGCTGCTACAGTTACATTTTGGTAATTATGTATTCCCTGAAGACTTTGGGTTAGTTAATCTCTCAGCTTCTTAAAATGAAAGTGTATATTTCCCTCAAGAAGATCATTGTTCTGTCTTCAATGAGAATGGGCTGTTGGGGGTGGCATTCCCTTTGATTACTCAGTGAAGAAGAGCAAATTACTCATTTTAAAAGCTATCTTTCATTAGGTCTTTAACATCATTTTATGCAATATATGGAATTTAAAAAGCAAAACTATCAGAGCAGGTTTACATCAAAAGAGTGGTTTGTGACTTGATCACTTGCCATACTGTTAACTGTTGGCAGTCCCTAGTATTTATTATTCAAGAGCATTCAGACAACGCCAGTTTTCATGAATCCCTAGAAACATAAGCAGTTTTATGACTTTGGTAACTGAAGACACACCACAAATTATTAACAATTGCAGTGAAGGACTGATGGGCAACCCAAAGACTAATCAACATAGGGTATTGATAAAAAATGGTTTGTGCCCTCCTCACAAGGAGGAAGTAGATAAATTCATTAAAAGTTACAATAAGACATCAAACCTGTCTGCAAAATCTTCAGTCAAGTAACATAGTGTTCATTAAAAAGGTTGTTTGCTACACTGACTTTGTCCCATTGCAATGCAAAAGAATGTCATTAGTGTTTCTAATGCCCTTCTGCTGCTGGTGCTGAGCACCTCCAATTCCCCTTAGGACTTCAGCAATGTTTAGTAAGATCACTCCCATGTCACGTCTTTACTGGAAAACTTTAGGGAATAGCTCAAAGATGCTGCCACTGGGTCAGGGTACACCTGGGATTTTTTAGTAACATTCCCTAATGTAGTACAAGTCATTCTTGCTCATTTAAATCTTTACTTGGAATACAAACTTGGGCTTTCCATGGACTTTTCCTGCAGGTTTGTCAATACAAATAATAATCATAGTCACGTTATGTTGGGAACAGCCCTATTTTGCATAATGGATTGTATATCTTGCATAAGTTTGTCTCACTGCCTCAGTCTCTAATGTCAACCATGTTTGACATTATGCACATCTTCTCACTCCCCCTTCTTTTATTTTCCTTTCTGGGGACCAGAAAAAAAACAAAACAAATTTAAAACAGTTTTCCTCTGACTGATAAAGTATAGACACTCTCACATAGCTGTTGGTGAGAAATGCTGTGATTGTGGAATAAGAAGAAACTTGGATGTCTTTTAGAAGAGAATGCAGTTCCCAACACATTCCTAAAAGCAAAGCAAATCCCCTGTCCTATACTTACGCAGGCAAAATGCTTGCTACAAGGCAAAAGGTAACCAGGCCTATCACAAGTCAAGTGTAATCAATCAGTATCCTTCTTTGGGGAAAGAAAAAAAACAAAAAGGATTAGGACCTCAATCAAGACTTGTTCACAATCGTCCCATTTAAAGTTATAAATTAAATATCATCTAAAAAGAAATGAAAATTTGTATATCTTTCTTAATAAAAATATTTAAAATTGCTCCACTCCCTGGAGGTCCTGTAACTCTCCAATCTGTGTGTGATTTGATAGAGTAGATGGATATGTGCAATTCAAGAAAACAAAAAAATCACTGACACAGCAGAAGGAG
>NW_017728951.1:10262492-10279992 GCF_001723895.1 Crocodylus porosus | reverse complement strand
GCCTGACTTTTGAATTTGTAATGCTTTGAACCCCGGACACATGGAGACAAGCTTTATTTACTTTGAGGGTGAATAAAGTATTGTGAATGAAAGGGAGAGAGTTGTCATCTTGCATGGTACTAAAGAGTGGATAAACCCCTACAAATGCTGCAACTAATAAAGATTCACTTGAAGCACAAAGGAGGAGGAAACCCGCTTTCTACCCCTGCTGCTCTCTGAGGGCAGTTTAAATGCCGATCAGTCAGCCACACATTTGATGAGAACCAGTCAGCCACCCATTAGATTAATGTCGCGGTGTCTATAAAATTAAATACAGAGCATTGCCTGACTCTGCAAAGGTTCTCACTAGTGTACCAGGGCCCGGCCCAGTTTCTCTCCCGCAGGATGAAGTATAAGTTCATTATGGCCCTCAGCTCAGCCTCCTGCTAAAGAGCACCCTGAATTTTACCTGGGACAATATGAAAAATGACAAAGAAAGGTCAGAGATTAGGTAAAAGAGTTGAGTTAAGGCAGCATGAGACCATGGGCGATAGTGAAGGATTTATTTTCCTGGATTTATATCAGCTCTTTAGGCCAGATTCCAGGTCTTGCAGCTACAATTCACCGTGGCAAACACTACAGCTGCGCTCTTCATTCGCTCCGGCATGGGAGCTTTATCACTCTTGTCCAATCAGGTGGTGTTTCATATTTACCAACATTGCTGATAATGATTAAATGGAGTTTCTCAGCACAGGCAGGAGCATTATTAGCAACTCTCTCTGATAGCTATCATTTGGGAAGCAGAGGTTACAAGCTTTCATGAGGAAAGTGGTTTTAACACTCTAATAGAGTGAGAGAGAGAGAAAAGCTACCCTCTCCAATCTGTGAAAAACAAAATGCTTGGGTTCTGTTACAGCTAAACCTCCAGGAATTAAGAACATGTAGAAAGTAGAACCAATCCTATCCAAGCTAATGCAGCAAAAGGGAGTAAAAAATGCAGAGGATCTTCCCTGCCAAGGGGTGCACAGCTGCTACAGGAGCAGAACAAGATCCCACAGAGAGAGGACCAGTGGTGGTTGTTCCTCTGAACCACAGCAGCTAGCCTCAGTTGGCCAAAGCTTGCTATGAATGGTAATAAACACATGGTTTATGTGGGGGAATGCATCTGCCCCCTGGCATTGGGTTAGCATCCTGTGGGGAATTGGATTTTGCCCCAAAGCCCACTGACTCAAAGGAGAGTTTTCTGTTGATTTGAATGAGCTTTGGATCAGGCTCCTGGTGCATAGGCTGATCCCTTAGTTGACTGTGCTGCCTGGTGCATTCATGTGTACTGTAGAAATAGCCTGCCTTGCTGATAGCATCCACTTCTCCCATAAGTGTCTATGGGCCAAACACAAGAGATGACATGAGGGATTAGCTTGATATAGCAGCACTTCTTCTAAACCTGTGCAGATTGGGTGTTTATGTTTACCTACATGTTTACAGTACAGTCACAGGATAATTATTATATATTAAAATACCTTTAGAAGCACCACTGCTAATTATTTTAGTCTGCATTATCTAGATGCATACACCTTTTGCACAAAAAAAGTCTCTCTTATTTTGCTAACTGCTTAAACATAAAACTCCAACAGAAAGAAATTGTTCCCGTGACTCATATTTTTCATCATTTGGTCATTAAATAGTGATGGATATAAACCTATAAAGTACCTAAACTGAACCTTTTAACAATCCATGAGCAATACTATCATTTCTTTAATAGAACTCGCTGACCGTGCCTTTCTCAGATGCCATTTGTCATTTTCAGCATGCAATAATCAATAACTTGGCTTTGAAATAAATAATATAACAGTCACAATATATTATCTTTCAGGCTGGCCTTATACTAACCATAAAATAGGACTTGGGAAGATGAAAACTTTAGGTAAATGTTAAAAATGAAATAACACTGAAAACAGGAGCTAAATGAACTAGAAGCTTGCACAGCTTCCTTTCCCAATCCATTTATTATTCCCTTCCATTTAGAAGAATATAACTAGTTTCAGAATGGCACAAAAATCTTGGACAGTCTGATTTTAAGTTTAGGGCTACCAACATGTCCTCGAGTCACTCTTGTGCCTAGTAGCCTTACCCCAGTTGACCAAGAAAGTCAAGCATAGTCTTAAATCTTTTGCTAGTCCACAGAACACTTGGAATATACACTAAATTTTAAATATGTCACATTAAAATCAGTGGGACTTAAAAGCCTATCCAAATGAAGCATGTACTTAAAGCCAGATCCAAAGGTATTTAGGCACCCAAAGATATACACACACACATAAGGAGCACCTGAGCAAGCTACGTGCTTAATTTCCATTCACGTACATGAGTGAACAAGGTCCCAGATCCTATATAACTTTGTCGAGTAGAGGGGAAGGACCAGAGCTCTTGAGCATCAAATATACAAGGCCCAGCTCAGGAGGAAATGGCAGCCTTCGTTCTGCATTTTTCTTGCTTAGTTGGGTTTGATTAAAACCTTAAAATGGTTTATATATTGATTTTTCTCTTGTTCGTGCTAACTAGCTTTGCTCCAGGGCCAAGACAGCCAGGCTGAAGCCCTGACTCAATTTCAGACATTCAAGTTATGATTTGTAGTTGGACCTGCATATCCAAAAAGTTATAGTTCTGGGGCAGATGCAAACCAGAAAGAACCCAGCTTTCTGAGTATATCTCAGATTCACCAGAATTCTCAATGGAATAAGTGATCTCATGAGGTTCTCATTATTTTAATTGGCGCTGCTTGGGAATTCATTTCAGAAAATAAATCTACTTGAGTGAAATATCATCAAACTCAAATGGAAACCTCAGAGCAAGTTTATCTACAAATACAAACTTCAGTGTAGATCCAAATACCATCACCTTGATCACAGTGTTTATGAACAGTGACATATTCATTTTCTTGTGTGTATCTTTGATATAGTTTTGAATATCCTTGTGTTTTGTCAGCCATTACTTTAGTAAAGTCAGTGGGTGGGGGGAGTCCTACCATTCATATTCCACCACAGCGTGCTATTACCCACCTACTAGGACTCTGTATGGTAAAATACTATATGACTAAATCTGCTCTGTCAGTATATAAATCTGGAGCAACTTCACTGAAGTAAATAGAATTATACCAACAGAGAACAGATAGAAGTAACTATCAGGCCAAAGTATTGATTCGATACTTCCTAGTCGCATCTGGTCTCGACTCTTATAGCTGAAAAATATACCTGATATATCCTATTTATAAATATGCATTCTGTACTTAGCAGAATATTTCTGTATTCACAGTCCAGTAGAAACCTGTAGAAAATGTACACACCCATATTTCAGGATACATACATATTTTAAGAATGTGTCACCTCTTCATCAATAAGAAAGAGAAAACATATTAGGTACTTAACAGCTGGAAATGAGGATACAGCCAGCAGTTACCAAATGTAAATTACTCCCTTTAGCACTACAGCTGCTTGGTTCTACCAGCTTTAAAGTGCCAGCCTCCAGCAAGGCATGCTGGGGGAAAGTGTTCTCATAAGAGGGCAGTTCTCCCATAGGTAAGAGTTATCTGGGAATAGGTAGTTTCCAAGGAGGGTGCTTTGAGAAGGGCTGCTTTGGGGCTGGGCTTATTTGTTACCACTGTGTGACTGAGTGGGCAGAATTGTTTAGGTACTAAATGAATTTTAGGAAGCAGGGTACTTGCAGGGCAAATACCTCAAATAGATAAAAGCATAATCCTCAACTAAAGTGAAGGGCTTGATTCTTTATTTTTAATTTGGAGGTGTGTGGAAAGGGTGAGCAGCATTAGCAATCAGTAAAAGAGAAAGCTGGACCAGTGTGGAGGCATCCTTTTTTAGGACAGGCATGCCACAGCCTAACCTTGCACTGTCCTCCAGCATCTCTCTGATCCCTCTGCCAGATGTGCTGCTCTGCTTTCTGCTTCCTTCCCTGTCTGCTGTGCTGCTTGTCTTCTCCCTGTTCTGCTGTGTGCCACACAAGGAAGCTGCCTGTGCCACTTTTTCATGCATGCCGAAGGTTGGGCACTGCTGGGCTGGACCATAAGCTCCTCTTCCAAGTCCAGCCAGCTCTCTTGGAAGGAGAGGAGAAGAGAGGGAGGTAGAGCTTTTTTGCTCAGCAGTTACCATTAGCATCAGCACTAGTATATGAGCATCCTCTGTGCTTCCCAGGGAGTTGTACCTAAGCCATGTACCCAGCTGCACAGAGGAAGGGGCTCTTCCAGTGCTCCTACTCCCTTCTGTATTGAGCAGTGCAAGGCACAACCTGACTGAAGTGATTCAGAATTGGTATATTAACTACTTTAGGAATTGCTCATTTTCTAAGTTCAGTAATTAGCCATATTTGTAAACCTCCCCACTGACAAACACCAACTTTGTGAACAGCCACATACCTTGCAGCACCTTCCAGGCATCCAATGCTCGGTGCCACAGGATGTTATTCTTCAGTTTTTGTCTATTCTTTTGGGGGTTTTTTTTTTGGTCTATTCTTTACATGAGGACAAATTGTTTGAGGGCCAGGTCAAGGTTGGAAGAGGCAGAGGCCTGCATGAAGTCACTGTTAATGTTATGAGGTCGCTGCCCAACAACTAGCTCCTCAAAAGGTAGCAGAAGTTGACAGGAACAAAAGGAGAGCAGACTTTATACAGAATGAAATATATTATCTGGCAGTTCTGTGCTTTGATGGCACCATCACTGAGTGGTAATTGTTCCTGGTTAAGAACTGCAGGATGGACACAAACTCAGTTCTTCCAGCCTTGCACTGAGAAGTTACCTGTTGAGCAAAGTATTGCTCTAGCTCATAGGCAGATTTTGCTCTCATTTCAATTACAATTAAATGGCCCAGTGACTTCTATAAGAGCAGGTATTTTGAAGGCTGTCTCCAGAGTTTCTTTGTTGAGATCTAAGAGTGATGAAGCATCTCCTTTTTTTCCCATAGAGCAGGCTGTTTCTAGAATAAAAGCATTAGCTTTTACGGAATCAAAAGGATCCAATAGCTTTTCCACACTTGTCCATAGCACATGGGGACTGGAGACCTGCATATACCTATTTCAGATTTATAAAGAACAAACTAATTGAAGTTCCCATCCCAAGCCCTGGAAAATCTCTACAGTTGTTATGATTAGCAATAATCAGCAAAGCTCTCTGCAGCAATTATAATTGGCAGTGTCTTAAAACAGGCGGCTCAAGTGTGTTCTTTGACCAAGCATCATCCCATTCCCACACCAACTGCTAAAGAAAGAAAAGTGTATTTGCAATCTGATATCCCACAAACTGTTTACCCATGTTATGATGCTGTCGTGGAGGGCCAGCAGGTGGAACCAACTTGAGTGGTTGGAAATGCTAGATGTTAGTTTTCAAGATCTGGAGTGCAGACTCTACAGATCTGACTGTGTCAGTTTGGCTGAAATTCAGGATTGGATCCAGACACAAACATCTGGGAGGCAGTAGAGCGGCAGAAGGCAGAGAGATTATGTATTTTTCAGTCTCAAGATAACTAAAATCTAGATCAGAATTTTGTTGCTCAGAGCCATCTCTAGCACTAGCCTGGGAATAGGAAAGGCTCTTTTACTTACTTTGCTTTATGATGGGAAACCTCTTGGCTTAAGGCCACATTAAAGCATTGTCAGTAGATGAGACAGTGCGGTCTAATGGATATGATGCTGGATTTATACTGGAGCAACCTAGGTTTTACTCCCGGCTCTTCCGCTGACCTTGGGTGATCTTTGCTAAGTCACTACCTCTCTTGCTTTCCCCTATGCTTTGTTTCTATTGCCCATGTATTTGTAAACTTTTCAAAGCAAGGATGTTTTCTTACTCTGTGCGTATACTTCCTGGCATAAGGGGGCCTGGTTTTGACTGGAGGCTCCAGAATAATACAAATAAGGAATAATGTGTCATCTTTTAAGAAAAAAAAGAGAGGGTGTTTTATTAAGCAGGTGATTTAATTTGATTTACTTTATTATAGTTAAATAGAAATATAAGGTTACAGTGGGGGGGGTGGAGGTAAAGTACTAACTCTGCTGAAGGAAGATGGCTGGAATCAGTAAAGCATTTATTATAAATAACATCAGCATGTGAGTCTAAAAATAGTCTTCCTGATGCTGTGTGTATATGACTGATATTAAAAATGACTGATTTAAAAGAAAGTGCTTCACCTCTGTTGCTAACCAAGAAGGTAGGGCTCTAGTATTCTCAGACTTAAATGCTGCCAGTATTTCACGTTAGGATAGTCATAAAGTTAAAGGTTAATAGGCTGTACAAATGACAGAGTTTAAAGGGAAAAAATGAGGACGGGAAGATCTCGAGCACTTAGGGAATATTTTAAAAATGAGGCTCATCTGTATAATGTAATTTTTCTATATTCCTTCTCACACTGTTGATCATTATTGAAAATATTTCTATTTGCATAAGTGATTTCTCCTTCACTACCCATCTCCATTTGCTTTTTTGGATTATCATTACTTCCTACAGTACATGATGACTCATAATCCTGCCAACTGACATAACAATCTGCCACCATGAAAATGTAATAGTGCAAAATTGAAATTGCAGCCTCAGTGGGAGGATGGGCATGGAGATACCGTGAATGGGAGAGGCTGTCAGTTAATTCTGAGTCATTTAAATTGGTGGCAGGGAGGAAAGGCAAACAAATGTGTCCCAGGTAAATGGAATTGTGTTTAAGTATTTTAGATTAGATTTAACCAGTTAAAACTTTTTGCAGTTGTAGTGATTAGCAAGGGCTATTGCAGGATTAGGCTTGTAATTAATTGCATACATTTGTTTTCCCTAGAATATGACTGATAAGATAAATGCTTTTACAATGGGATCTCTATTTGTCAATAGTTGTCTCTACACTGACAGATAAAAAGGAATTCTCACTGGCATATTATATACAAGCCTTCCATTATCATGGGTATTTATAACCTGATGTCAGTTGTTTTAATGGTGTTTCTTTCCCCATTATTGGGAGTAAGGTAGAAAAGACTACAGAAGGCTCTGTTTTTGGATGGCTGTATCAGCTATTCCTTTATGAACTCTTGAACCCACTGAAGTTAGTTGGGTGTTTTTAATCTTCTTCCTCATAGTGATGCTACAAAGGTAGTACCTGTTTGAGGTAGGATGAAAATGAGCTTTTCTCTGTGGCTGGGGGAGCAGGATTAGAAGCAATGGCTTCAAGTTGCAGCAAGAGAAATTTAGGTTGGAGATTAGGAGGAACTTTCTGACTGTGGGGTGGAGGTCAAGCATTGGAACAGGCTACCTAGACAAAATGTGGAATCTCCACCCTTGGAAATTTCCACGAGCAGTTTGAAAGGCATTTGTCTGGGATGGTTCAGTCAGGGAAGACCCTGCCTTGAGCAGAGGCTGGGCTAGATGATCTTGTGAGGTCCTGTCCAACCCTACTTTTCTGTGATCCTATTATATCAGAGCTAAATTTCCAAAGGCACAGCTGTCAATGTACATCAGATAATGAGCCTGATTTTTCCAAAGTTCTGGGGTTTAGGAAAGACAGACTGAAAACCAGGCCTAATCAGTCTGCAAGGTATACCGATCATGCCCACATCATTTATATTGCATGGGAGTCAGAAGCAGGATTATCAGATTGCCAGTTGGTTTTGAAACCCGTTGTCCTTTTGCCTCAATCACTACCTCATCTCTAGTGTTTTTCCTCTTCACACTTTTCATACATCTCAGGAGGCCTCAGGGCAGCCAAACTATCATTAATCCCTTCTCAGTTCTTCCGCAACATGTCCTAGAAAATAACTGAACACAATACATATTAAGTAAATGTGTCTGATTTACTCTAAAAGCAATTAAAGCAACAGTGAATGGATAAAGTAAACAGTCAAGATACTCTTTTAAATCATCCCTGCACCGGCTTCTCCCTTCACACTCAGTGAAGAATGTTTTGTGTTCAAAAGCTTGTCTAAGTCTAGCCCAACTATGCAGTAGGTCCAGTAAAGCATGTCACCCACAAAAAGCCTTGCCTCTAGTCAAGATAGTAAAACTGGTTGACCTTCCTCAGCTACTGATCGGGAAGCAAGTAACAAGAGGCTCATTAGCTGATGCCCTTGTGTGGGTCCTCTGCACAGCAATGTATTTTACCCTTAGACTGTCATTCTGCAAGGTATTCTACATGAGCAGACCTTCTGAGTGCTGAGAGCCCCATTCCAGTGACGGGTGTCTGCCCAGGCACAAGAGTGTGTAGAATTAGGACATAAGTAGATATTCGGCACATATTCTGTATGTGGAATGCGAGCTTCTTTCTATGCTTAAATTTGGGACTTCTGTGCATCTTGCAGTCATCTTGCAAGACTGCAGTGGAATTAGCTTTAACTGATTGACGCACATAAATCTTGCTGCTATTTCTATTAATTTTAAATAGCAACAACTTTCTTTTTTTTTTCCTCTCTTGCCTTTAGTGCATTCAAGATCTCAACTTTTACAGCATCATATATTTTCCCATTGTAATAAAATTATGTGAAATGGGCAAGATAAAGCTGAAACTATTATTTCAAATGTTGGCAAGCATAGTGCAAGCTGTAGTATTTTTTTACTTTTAACACCAGATGGAGCCCTACAAAAGTACTTTGAAAAGTGAAACCAAATGAGCAAAAGCAGCTTAGGTTGAATCATAGATTTGAGAACCGCATTATTTGTGAGAGAAGCACTTGTAAAGAAGAGAAGTTAACTTTAGGATATATCCTGCCATTGCCTGTACACAAAGGAACAGATTTACCATCCACTGTAATAATTGGACAGATTCCCATTGATTTCAAGAGAGTTTTGATCAAGGGACAAACTTGGATTTTGAGCAACGTTTCCTTTCTTTCAGTTGATGAGTCATGCACAACTTTTTGGGGTCAGACTCTGATACACTTAGTCACACTGAATAAGCTTTATTCCACAAGGAACTCTGGTGATTTGAATGGTACAGTTTAGATGACAAGTCCTTTGACTTCAGTAGCACTGGTAAGTGAAGGAAGGTTTGTTCAAGGAGAACATAACTTATAACCTACTAGCTAATGTCCTGTTCCTCTACTCATTTGTAATAGATAGAGCATCTTTTAGGGCTATCACCTTAGTTTTATGCAAGTAGTCTCACTGAAGTCAATGGGATTATTCACATGGGTAACTGCTTCCCCTAGGATTAAGGATGGCTACAGTCTGGTCCTTTGTAAATAGTGGTGCTTTCTACATTTTTACAGCCCGATGAAATGGTTATAATGTTCTAAAAATAAATTACAGTTTTCTTTCGAAAAAGAGGCCAAGCCTGAAAGTTGAGTGAGAAGAATGCTGCCTGTAACCTTTTATTAGCTTCACTTGCTATAATATATCTGGCTTGTATGCCAAGAAAAGTATAAACAAATGGCAAGTTATTGGTTTTTCAATAACAAGGCTTAACCCAAGGAAATAAAAAGCATATCTTATCTGACAGTATTTATTAAACAATTAATAGTGTCGATGTCTTTTCCATCTCCTTGAAGTTACACATACTGTAAAAACTTTGATAGATCTCTCTAAGAGGTACCAAAAAATGCCATCTGGAGAGTAAACAGGGCAGTAAGCCAACTCTGTGGGAAAGGGAAACATTTCCCATGTCTCCTTTAGGAAATTCTCAGAACACAAGTGTAATTCTTGAAATTCTCTCATTCAGGACATGTGATTTCAAAGTTTATACATGCCTGACTCCTGCTGAAGTCAGTGACAGCTCTGTGAGTATAAATGTTATAGTATTGGACCCAAAGACAGCAAAGTATGACCTCCTGGACAAAATTCTGCTCTTTGAAGGATTGCTCCGTTGTGTACACTGGGTTGAATTTTTATGTCTGAAATTTCCTTCAGTTCCAAAAATAAGTTATTGGATGTATTTTGTGTTGAAGATGGACTAGCAGTTTATACCATGAATGATCTCTAGTTTGTTTTTGCCAGTGCATACTTGTGTATGAATGAATTCAAGCACGCAAGAGAGGTTGGAGTTGAAGCACCCATGTCCAAGGTGCTGAAAGTGAGGCAAGCGTCATTCACATGTTTCTTGAGGAAGGCTGAGAAACTGTAGGCCAAGGAGGCAGCACAGAAGAGGACCGGTTTCTCTGTACCCCAAACTAATGGGAGTTTGCAGTTGACTTCAATGGTGCATGTTCAATTCCTAAGGCAGACATGGCAGTGTCTGGCTCAGCGGGGGGAGCAGGCTGTTTTACTGAAACCTTGCTATCGCCCTGTGGAACGCAGGAGAAGTCACTGAGCTGACTATTTATGTACCAAATTGGGTGGCCGGCCTTTCCTCAGACAGTCACAGCTCAGGTTTCCCTTCAAACTATTACTGCATAAACCTTCTACTCATGATTTACTGATCCTTTATATTTGTCACCTGAAAATTCAGAGCTACTTGTCAATAATGTTATCTGAATTATACTGCAGCGACACACTCTGATCAATATATTATTATTTAAAAACTTACTTATGACTGTGAAGCACATTACCAATGACATCCAGAAATGTTGAGCGGGATTCTGCAATTCTTGATCAATTTATGTGAATTATAAAATCAGCCATAGCAACAAAATAATGTGCCATGCTATAACTAAATAATCAGTGCCTTCTTTTTGTCTTGTTAACACTGGTTCTTAATCAGAGATGAGTAAGGTTTTTCTTTATCGTATCCCTCCCCAGCATGAAGGCACTGCCCAGAAAAACTAACCTTTCTCTTAATGGACTGCTCTGATGACTATTTGCAATAAAGCTTGTGAGTAAGATATTAGCAACAAATGTTAAGTGTTATGTTTGAGTAATACAGTGAAAAAGGCATTGGAGATGTGTGAATATTTACTTTAGACTCCTACTAGACTGCTGGGACCAGCATACACAAGGTGATAAATTAAGGATTGTTCAGCTGCTTGGTTAGTTTTAGCTCTACATTTCCAAGCCTGTGTGGACTTAGGGCAGACCTGTGACATAATTTTTAGTTTACTATTAAGGAACGTCCAGGGTGTCCTAATGTTAAATTAAAATACATGAAAAAAATATTTTATGTATGTATGTGATGATGTGTCAGAGACACAGAGAGATTGATGGTTTTGTCATATACACATCGTATGTGTGTTTGTGTACAAAGTGTGCAAAAATCAATCTGTGCCATATAAATATGCAGTGTATGTTATAAGGCATGCGATGAGCAAATGAAGACTATTTATAATTTAGTTGTAGAGAATGGGATTTTACAGGCCCACCCCTGAGTTGTTGTTTTTCCCTGCACTATGACATAAGCATGATAAAGGCCTTATGTCTGTAAAGCCCAATGACTTCCCTGCATAGAAGTTACTATACAAATACAATTGTTTTATTTTGCAGAGTCATAAATAATTTTTGTAGTGGTGGTTACTATATTTAGGGTCCTTTTATCTCAAAGTTTTGGGGGGGGAAAGTGTTAGTTATCACAGGATCTTTTCTGAAAGTGTAACATTTAGCTGATATCCATTACAGTTTTTATGAAATTCCCAGGGTGCGTGATATAAATCTAATGTGAGAGTCTTTTTAAATAACTGATTTTTGATTCAATGGGCCGTAACAACTTTGAAATCAATGATTATTTAGGAACTCTTAAAACTGCAGATAATTTAGCATCTCTATGCACATATACTGGGTACTGGGTCAATTCTGTTCTCATTGGGCTGAATACAGATAATGTACATTTGTCAGGGTCTTGACTACGCAAATTGTTGAGCGTATATTATATCAATTATTTTTCCAGTTAAGTAAAATGCCTGGATACCACTGGATACCCTCTGGAAAGGGTTAAATGAGAAGTCCCCAAAAGCTCCCAATATGCTAGTGTGTTTTAGTAAATGAGTTCTCTGTGGCAACACAGAAGTCTGTTTGTTTTTTCCATCTTTTACCACTGCTGATGCTGGCATAAGCTGAGATGCTTTCTCAGGACCCATACATTAGTCTGGAGGTGATGGCTTGGTGTATAAGCTTTAGGCTTGGGATATAGGTAGATTAAAGTCCCAGGTTCTAACGGCAGCAGAGATGATTCTGTCCGTCCCCTTTTTGAGACAGGTAAATTTGAATTACCATGAAACTTACATTTGGTTGAAACCCTGAAAGGTTTTCTCCTTTCTATTCTGCATGGATAGTAATGATCCCCTGATGCTCTGTATAAGATAAAGGATTTGCCTCGTCTGTTAGCCAGAATTTGCCCTTCTTGTACTACTGTGCTTGCAATGGGTGGGGCATGCATTTAATGCTACCAAAATGAAGATTTGTGTTCTTTATAAGTAGGGTGACCATACATCTCAGTATGTCCAGGACACTCCTAGATACCATAGCCCGGTCCCAGCCAGTTGGCCAAAAGACCCAAGCCAGAGTCCAGCAGGAAAGTAGAGCAGCAGGATGCACCAGGGGGGTGTCCAGGCAGGCATCATTGCTGCAGGTGGGTAGACTGGAGCAAGGGCCACCCCGTCTGCACGTGAAATGTCCTTGTTCCCGCACAAGAGCAGCAGTGCCGCCAAGCTGTCTGCCTGGCAAACCGTGCTGCTCCACCTCCCCACCAGACTCTGGCCCAGGACTTCTGACCAACTAGCTGGAACAGAGCTATGGGATCCTGGAGTGTCCCAGCCAAACCAGGATGAATGGGCACCCAATTTAGAAGTTACTGTTGACTGTGAATATATATATTTTTAATCAGGCAGATACTCCCAACACTTCACTGAACACAAGGTTTCTTCCCTGTGGAGATCTTGAGAGAGAGGGAATGAAATACACATGACATGTTTGTCACATCTCTTAATGTAGGTAAAAATTAAGATACGTCAGTGATGAGACTGATACAAAGATCTGGACAGAATAACACCTCCAAACACAAGCATGTTACTTTCTGCCACAGAAAAGGAGCGCTTTACTGCACATTGCCAATATATAACAGCAGTACTGTTTATACTGATGTATCATGAAGCAAAGACGATATAATATTTACTCTTAGAACCATATGGTACAAGCATACTCCACAGCTTGACAAAAATGTGCTTCTTTATTTAAAAAAATTGTGAAAAAGAAAGCATGCATTCAGACGGGATAAATCATCAGATAAATTACTTTGCAATATAATGAAAGGCAAACCCTAAACACAAACAATTACTTTAAATCACATCAAGTACCTATCACAAACATCACATTTACACAATTGATCCATGCGTAAATTAGCCAATTAATTCTGAATTGAAACATTAATGAAATAATTATTATATGTTTAAACCAGAATGATATCAGTGCACTTCTAGATGCACAGACTTCCTAAAAATAAGAGGCACAGCCTGTCTGCAGCCATATCAAATGGGTCATGTAGCTATGCCAATTGACACCAGCTGAGAATCTGGCCCATAGTTCAGACACTGCTCTGGAGGAGATAAAAATGATAATGGTGTGTTCTTTGTTATATCAGAAGCATGAAAAGAGGAAAATTATTGTCTTTCCCCCCCCCCCCTTTTCCTTATGTAAGAGTAAAAAAGATTGTAGAATGGAGGTTTTCATAATGCACCAACGGGGTTTTTTTTCCTCACTCTTCCACCCTAGAAGGCTCGATGGAAAATAGAAAAGCTAATAGTATAATACTATTATCAGCAATAACTGATAGAGTAAACTTGACTAAGATGAGATAGATACATTTAATATGGCCTTTTCTGAAGAGGTACCTTCTTTAAGGACTCAACACTTGGGCCTTTCACTGAAGAGCCTTCCAACAGAGCAGGGATTTGAATATGGGCCTACCATGTACCAAATGAGTTCCCCAGTCCCTATAGCTGTTGTGATGGGGGCAACATTTTTCTCTTTCTCTCCTTCTCCCTCTGTTTCTCTTCCAGTTGATTTTAAGTGAAAAAGATGCTCTTGGTAATGGAAAAATTTTATAAATTACTAAGACCCAAGTGCTGAAACTCCTTCTACTTCTCTGATTACTTCTATCCAGGCTTACCAGTTTTGAGCTCTGCAAAGGAATTTCTAAATTGGGAAAATAATAACTGGGCACCCAGCTATAAATCTATTCCATAAGTAACTGGGAAACATAATATATGTTTCCACTAGGGTCTTCATTGTTAATTAATGTGGAAGATTTTCAGAGAGATGTGATAGGTCACAGTACAAAACTCTAAAATAGATGCATATGATTTACTTTCAGTTCTGGTAGCTTTATCATGACTATTACAATCATATAGCCTGGGAATACAATATACCTAAGCAATATTTATTGCAACGCTCTTTATAAGCAGTTTCTATTCTGATTCATTATATTGTTGATCATGTTCTGAAGAAGGTATATACAGTGAAAAATGGATGTTTAAGGGTATATCTGTTGCAAATGAATATATGACATTCACTGACAAGTACATCTATTCATAGATGTATAAGCCCCAATCCTCAAGAAGTCCCTGACTTAAAACTTTTGATTCAAGGGAAAGATGTTAAAAACTCATGTTGCTAGACAGCTCTCTATTGGATAAGGAAGTTTCGGTGCATTTATTCCATTTACTTTCCATAAGCAGAAGAAGGAGGCTTGGAGTTGTACAGAATGGCTCTTAAAATGCATGTAATAAAGGAAAGAAATCCCATCCTGAAGCCCATTTGAGTCCAATGGATTGAACACTTCCTTTTTTCCTTTGGGAGGCTAATCCCAATTAGTGATTCAGTTCTGATCTGACCACCAAATTGTTGTAGCAATCTAAAGTGCAAGGAGGGGATATCTGTGTTGCCATGTATGCAATTATTTCAACCATGACCCAAAAATATAGGTAATATTTTATGTCCAAGTGCCATGGGAAATTCAGAGACCAAAATCTGATTCTGGCAGCTTAAATAGTGACTTCAGCTCAGGCCCATCAGCAAACCATTGCCCTACGTCTTGATGAGAAATTCAAGTGAGAAGTCCTACTGCTTCATCCACTGGAAAGGCACTCCTCAAAAGCTAACCTATCTCTAGCCTTCCTATTTTTAAATATCTGCTTTAATTTAGCATCACTGTTAATGTGTCTATCATTATAATATCTTGATGCTCTGAGAGAAGGTGTGGTCAGTTTCTTGGCTGCTTGGCAGCTCACAAACTGGACAGTTACTGTTTTCAAGGCATGCGTCAGTAAGAGCAGGCACAGACTATGGGGATCTCCTACATTGGATTGATAGATTCAGTGTAATGGCAAAATTGATGCAGAATTTGATTTAATTCCTTTTAAAATGAAATATTTCTCTTCCCTTATCCTCGTACAATGTTGTTTCACATTTAGAGTGTAAAGCAGGATGTATTCCCTTATATACTTTACAAAGAGGTGTATCCCTCTACATACCTACTGCTTATTCTATATATGCATATCTCTCTACATATTTCTTACCCCAACCTACGTGCATGGCTGTCTATTTCTCTACTTATTCCCCACTTCTCAACCTCCATTTCCACAATTTTTATGCCTGTTGCAAAAGAACTAAATACCATTCCTGCCCTCCCCCCTTGCACGGCATCGTGTCTTTTCTTCGTGGAATACCCTGTTCCAGAGTTATAAATCACTGATGGCTGTGTATCATTAAAGCTTTTCAAAAGAATTGCACAGAAATGCACATGATGCTTCTTGAAAAGCCTTGATTTATTTAGATTATGAAACCAATTTAAGACCATCTGACTTCTATACTGATGTGTCACAGTGGGCTGGGCACTCCACCTATGAGGCCTGTATTTTTTGTAACATAACATGTTTCCAAGATGACTCTGGTTATTAACAAAGGGACGGAGATGCCTACCCGACTCATCTCACCCAGCGCAAGCATAGGGTTTTGTTTGTTTCTTTAAAAAGGAGACAAATCACTGCCCCTGAAAGCGGGGTCTTCCTCTTCTGATCAAATGACTTAGGCTGAAATCAGCTTCCTCAGGTATAGCGATGCTCTCTAGCAGATCTCTCTTTGGGAAATGTGATCTCTTTAGTTAGATCAGCAAAATAGTTGGGGGAATTGTTCTTTGCCAGTTTGGGGGCACAAACACCCTTCTTCAGCCATAGGGAGAGCTGGGGGTTGGACACTTAGCTTGAAGGAGGTAGCTCTACTGCAGCTCTCCTGTTTCCTGCTGCAACCCCTGTACCGGTTGTAGACGTGCGGGACTAAGATGCGTCGTGTGAGCGGGCCTTTCTGCTTCTGATCTCCTACGCCCGGTGGGGACGCATGCGGGTGCTGGGCCGAGAAACACGGTGCTGCCGGCAGAGGGCGCCGCGCGCTCGAGCCTGGCGGCATTGCGGGGCAAGCCCTGGCCGGGCTGCGCTGCCAGGCGGTTTTTTGTTTAAAGAAGCGGCTTTTCGACCTGAAATGTCATGTAAAGCGAGAGGAAGCGGTGCGAGGTGACGGGAACACGGGGGTGATTTGCGCGGAGAACTGGCACGTTTTGTCTCGGATCTCTTCCCGGGACCCGCGGGGGAGCCACTGCCCCGGCTGCCGTCCACCACCCTGCCCCGCACCTGCTCCAGCCCCAGAAGCAAGCATCGGGAGCGGGGCAGGACTCGGCCAGCGGCGCCCCCCCCCCCCTTGGGAACCGCCTGCTCCCGGCCTGCAGTCGTTGCGGGTTGCCTTTGCCCCCGCACCCTGCGACTAACCACGCGGAGCTTGTCCTGCTTGTCCGCTTCGGCTCCGGCCCGTGCCACAGGCATCGCGGGCCTAACATCCAGAGCCGGGGAGGGAGGAAAACATCCCTTTGGGGGCGGATAAACGGCCGCCTCCCGGCCCTGCCTCCGCTCCTGCGAGCGTGAAAGCGTGTTGCAAAAGCATCCATGTGAACACGGGGCAGTGTGTGTTTGTGCGCGCGTGCATGAGCAGTACGTGGACACAATACCCAGGCACGGACCCTAATGGGGGAGGGGGCGTTGTTCTGGGCACAGTCCGGGCAAGAGGGGAAACGCGGAGGCGCCCGCGCCCACCCGTCCGTGGCTACGGGAGCTGGGGCTGGCTGCGGGCTGCATTTTCACACGAAGTTTTCCATGAAAAGCCTGGGAAACTTTCGGAAATCGAGCCGGGGGTTGGAATAAGCCTGGGTGCGTCTCGGCGCCTGTCCGCGGGGGCAGGGGAGGGCAGGCGGGCGGGGAAAGGCAGGAGCTCGCGGGAGTTACTCCGGAGCAGCGCGCGTCCCGGCTGTAACGTGCGTCCCCGCAGGCCGCGTGCGACATCGCTTGCAAGCGGGGTGGCACCGCTGTTGGGGCGCACAAGCCTCCGCTAGACGCCTGCGGGCACGGAGGCTGCTGGGGAAGGAGAAGAGCGGGGCCCTGCGGACACGTCGCCGGCGGGGGGAGGACACGGGGAGCAGCCGCCTCGGCCCACGCGCGGCGCAGCTGGAGCCGCCCCTCCTGCTCCTGCTCCTGTCCCGGCCCCGCTCAAGTCGCGCGGGCCGGGCCGCGGCGCGCCCCCGGGACCGCGGGAAGCGGGGGGCACTTGCCTGGGGGCGGGGAGCAGAGCCGCCCCGCCTCCCGGCC
>NW_017728951.1:10260886-10262214 GCF_001723895.1 Crocodylus porosus | reverse complement strand
CCGCCCAAGGAGTCCTTCTACATCAAGAACCTGCTCAACGGCGACCACCCGCCCAAGGCGCCCCCCAAGCAGCCCCGCGCCCTCTTCGCGCCCGCCGCCAAGGGCAGCCTGGACGGCGCCGGCTTCGCGCTGTCGCAGGTGGGCGAGCTGGCCTTCCCGCGCTTCGACATCCCCGCGCCGCGCTTCGCCCTCACGGCGCACTGCCTGGAGCGCTCGCAGACCTGGTGGTACCCCTACGCCCTGGCGCCGGCCGGCGGGCACCTGCCCAGGCCCGAAGGTACCGCCGCTGTGTGCGCGTGAGCGCGTGTGTGTGCGCACCTGCGATGTGCCCCGCGCGGTGTGTGTGTGTGTGTGTGTGTGTGTGTCCCAGCAGGGCTCCGGGCCCAGCGGAGCCGCTCGAGTGACCAAGGTGCTTTTTCTCTCCCCCCCCCTCCTTTTGTTGCCCCGCTCCTGCCCCCGCAGCCGCAGAGAAGTCGCTCCTGCGGGACTCGTCCCCCGCCTCGGGCACGGACCGCGACTCGCCCGAGCCGCTGCTGAAGGCGGCGGCGGAGCACAAGGAGCTGGACGCCAAGAGCCCCGACGAGATCGTGCTGGAGGAGAGCGACGCGGAGGAGGCCAAGAAGGAGGAGGGCGGCGAGGAGTGGAAGAAGCGCGAGGGCAGCCCCGAGAAGAAGCCGTGCCGCAAGAAGAAGACGCGCACCGTCTTCTCCCGCAGCCAGGTCTTCCAGCTCGAGTCCACCTTTGACATGAAGCGCTACCTGAGCAGCTCGGAGCGCGCCGGCCTGGCCGCCTCGCTGCACCTCACAGAGACCCAGGTCAAGATCTGGTTCCAGAACCGGCGCAACAAGTGGAAGCGGCAGCTGGCGGCCGAGCTGGAGGCGGCCAACCTGAGCCACGCCGCGGCGCAGCGCATCGTCCGCGTGCCCATCCTCTACCACGAGAACTCCGGCGCCGAGGCCGGCAGCGCGGCGGGCAGCGCGCCCGTGAGCCAGCCCCTGCTCACCTTCCCGCACCCCGTCTACTACTCCCACCCCGTGGTCACATCCGTGCCGCTCCTGCGGCCGGTCTGAGGGCGCCCCTCGCCCCGCAGCCAGGCGGCGGGCGGCCTCCCCCTCCCCACCCCGGCCCTGCAGGGCAGCAGAGCAGCCCCGAGGACGCGGAGCAGCTGGCAGTGACCCGCGATTTGATTTGGTTTTGTGAGTCGTGCAACTCGTCCCGCCAGGTAGTCGATGCTCTCTTTATTCTGACATTCATTAATTCGTCTCCGTGATGATGATGGTGATGGTGATGATGCGGGTTGGTCTTAGGGCGGCACAAAAAAAAAAAAA
>NW_017728951.1:10259020-10260786 GCF_001723895.1 Crocodylus porosus | reverse complement strand
ACAGAAGAGAAAAGAGAGGGAAGGAAAAAAAAAATAAAGGAAGGAAAAGCGATGGAGATGGGAGTGGAAAGAAGTCGGAGGGGATCCTGGGGGCGCGGCGCCTTCCGGAGCCGGGAAGAAAAGCTTTGGGGGCGTTAGTTTTATTTTTGTAAAAAAGGAAGAAAAAAAAAAGAGGGGGGGGGGAAAGAATGGGACTTTTCTGCCTTTCCTCCCCTCTCCCCACGGCTCGTGCTGGCGATGGTAGGACAACGCAAAAGACTCCGCCAACCTCGGCTGTTCACTCTTTGTACAAATTTCTGCCTCGTCGCTTCCCCCCTCCCCCGCCTCCAGGTTTTGTACCTTTTCGGGTCCTGAGATGGGACTGAGCAAGAAATGCAGCCAAAAAGTAACCGGTGAAATGTGTACACCCTTCACGTGCTCCTTTATTTATTATCCTTTCTCTAGTGGTTTTTTTTTTTAAGACCGTGGATTATTATTTTCTTTGCTTGATTTTTCTTTGCAAAGGTATCTCGTTATTGGAAAAGACCGCCCCCCCTGTACCCTTCCTGCTTTCTTCTGTAAAAACAAAAAACCACTGTACGTCTGAACTGTGCAATATTGTACGGGTGTTCCTGAGCGCTGCTTTTGGTTGCAGGGGGAGGAAGGGGCACTGGAGTTTGTTTGGTTGTTTTGTTTTTTTTTTTCTTTTTCTTTTTTTTTTTAATAATTGTAAAACTGGGCTCCTTCATGCAGTGAACAAACGAAGTGAATTTAAAAAAAAAAGGGGAAGGGAAGTGAGAAGAGCAGGGCGGGGGCACAAACACGAGTCATGCCTATACACATAAATCAAGGAGGGTCGGTGTGCGGGGCGCTTTAAGTGAAGGACAATCAATCTTAGAAGAATTTTAATTTATTTGATAAAATGTACAGTTTCTTGTAAAGTCCATGGAGTATGTGGATTTTAATAGACCGAAATCAAGTGCTGAGTGGCCACCTCCATTCTCTTTCTCTCCCCCCCTCTGTCTGCCTTTCTGCCTGTGCTCACCTGTTGTCTGAACATTGTTGACTGTCATCCCAAGGGGATCTCCGTCTCTCTTTCTCGCTCCCTCTCTGTCTCTCTCTCTCTTTCCTTCTCCCTCCCACCCCCCATCTGCCAGGGATTGGTCCTATTTTTAGAACAACCAATATTGTTATAACTGAATGTTGTGGTTGAAACAAATAAATAAAACCCGTTCCTTATCGTTTGGTGAGCGTGGCTTTGGGAACCCCCCCGAACAGGTGTCCTGAAGCCTGCCCTGGCCCCGGCCATTGTCAGCCGCGCACACGGGCCTCCCGCCCCAGGCCCTGCCGGGACAGAGGCGCATTGTTCCGCCGGGCGAACAAGCACGGCGCTTACCCCCGGGCCGCGGCCGCGGGGCGGGCTGGCTCTGCAAACGTGGGCGGCAGCGGCAGCGGCGCTGTCCTGGACGTGGCCTTGCGCTGCAGGGGCCCCTAGAAAGCCGACCGAGCCCTTTCCAGCGGCCTGGCGCGGGGGCATGACCTCCTCCCGGGGGACCCGGCGCATGCAGGTGCCTCCCCACGAATGGGCCAGCGCCGCGCCGTACCCAGAGGGCGGGGGAGCGCTCGGTGAATTAAAAGTTTTCCCGTGGGAGTCAACGCCCGGTGCTGCCCGGGCACCGAGATGCGGGGGTGGGAGAAGGGGGCTCCCCCTTTCCTGCTGCCTTGGTAGGGGGAAGGTAACTCGGCCTGGATCGCTGCTGCCTTGCGGAGAGGATCGCAACCAGCCC
>NW_017728951.1:10257778-10258725 GCF_001723895.1 Crocodylus porosus | reverse complement strand
TCCAGGATTTTACCGATAGGATTGTTCTCAGTTTATAGAAAATTGCCCCGAATCAATGTGTGTGTACAGGCAGGATTTCGCAAAACGACCGCTGCGAGGAGATAGTCCTTTATTTTCTCTCCGTTTGGGCTAAACCCCCCTGGCGCAGGTCCTGGCTGGAAAATAAACAGAAATTCGGAGTCAAAATATGTTGTGCCCTGTGTAGGCTACAAACAGAGTGATGCCTTTTGCTGTTTGCAATACTAACTTCGGGACAAGTCTCTGGCAGCCCATTAAAAATAATGTTGTAATAGCAAATACTGCCCTGGACGGTGCAGCGCGGTGGCACGATGTTATCAAACGCCATGAAAATACTTCTTTATTTGTGGTCAGTGCCTAGAAAACGGTTCTTGACTGACTCGGGCTTTCCCGAGTCGAGACACGACCAGTTTGCTTCAAGCACAGCTCGTCCCCTGCCTCCTCCTGGGCCACCTGCTGCCTGCATGCCCCCGCGGGGCAGCAGAGGGCAGGGGCCGAGCGTGGACAATCCACAGTCCCAAATGCTCCGCAGCAAATCGCGGGAGGCCTCGGGGCAGGTATTTCTCCCCGCCCTTGGGGGCTCCCCAGGTCCCGATGCAAACAGCGAGCGCTTTTCTAGAGGTACCCGTCTCCAGACTCGTGGCACCGTCAGGGGACGCACACGGTTCCCAGGAAAGGTCTGGGCGAGCTCCTTCGGTCCCGAAATTAGCTTGTAAGCCCTGAAGTCTCCATTTCCTTGCCCCTCCCTGCTCGGTGACCCCTCCAGAGAGACCAGCCGAGACCCAGCCACGGGGCCGGGCAGGCTGCCCAGGCTCTTCCCTTCCAACCCCGCCATCGCCAGGAGATGCCAGCAGCGCACCTTGCCGGCCGGCAGCTTGCCCTGTCCCCCGAGCCCGTCGGCAGACGCCAGGAGGCATTTCTGCTCTGCC
>NW_017728951.1:10253558-10257678 GCF_001723895.1 Crocodylus porosus | reverse complement strand
TGGGCTTTTTTACACGACAGTCGTTTCAAACTAACTTTTACGCCCCCACGGCCATTTACCCCAAGGTCGCGATGACCTGGAAGGGACCAAAACATTTCCTTAAAATCGCATTTCCCGCTGGGGCCGAGTGGCTGAGAGGCCCGCAGTGGAACCCGCAGCCGATCTGCTTTGCAGGCGACGAAGGCGAGCAAGAAGCAGGGCCAAGTTCCTTAGAGGAAGCGCCTTGTTTGGCAGTGGGAGAAAGTTTCTGCGAAGCACAATCAAGGAAGGTATTTCAAAAGATTTAAAGCAATCACTCGGTGTTCTGGAAAACCATCTCTGGCCGCTGGTCAGAGGCAGGGCTGTTTGGCCTCACGGTTTACGCAATTCAAAGAAAGTTGCTTCGTGTCTTTAATCTGTAGCAACTCTCGCACCGCTTCTGTTGACTGCTTTAACCGCGCTGTGCAAAATCTGTGCCTTTGTTTGCCAGTCAAGAGATGCACAGTTCTTCCTTTCCTCTGTTTTGAGCTTGGCTGAACAGAACTAGCTGCGGTGTTTGCACTCAAAACATACATGTGTTTCTTTTATTTGGTAGTAAATAGAAGCTGGCTGTGTATAGCAAACAGCAGAGAGTAAGATATAAACTTCCCGGCCACCAGATTTGGGGCTTCAGAAGCCTTTTGCCTCTGGAGGGCTGAAGTTGAGATTAGCCCCAGTGGAGGCAGCGATTGATCAGTGCCCACCGCCCAGCCGCCGTGGACTCCTAGTGAAGAAGTTTGGGAGGTTGGTATTTTTTTTCCCCCTGAACCCTGTGGTTTGAAAATGATCTAATGCATGGGAGTTGGAAGTGTTGCTTTCTGCTTGGAGCACGCATGCCGTGAAGGGGATGCAGTGAACGTGCCCAGGTCAGAGAGCTGAAGTAGATGCGAGGGGAAGAGGAGTGCAAACAAATGCATCTGTTCTCGGTTCAGAGGAAACAATTCAGCTTTGAAAGAGTGGTGGGGATCCGTGTTTTTCAAATATGCTGCAAGTGTCCCTGTAATCATCACTTTACTCTATCGACTCGGTATAGTGTGCAAACGGAATGAGAAGACCATTAAGAGCATTAACAGATTGGTACAGCATAATGCTTCAGTTCATATTGATCGTCAAACGTCTGTAAAATATTGTTTCAAATGAATCTATTGTTCATGTGCTCTTTAGTGAGCGCTGATGACCTTGATTTGTTCTCAAACAGCCGAATTATCCTTCCCCGGCTCCATCTGATTAGCAACTTTGCGAGCTTTGCGTGGGGGCACAGGACAGGCGGCAAAGGACAGGAGCCCCGTGTCCGGCCAAGAAATAGCCCGTGGTGATCGCTCAGATCTACCGAGTCGGCCGTAGTTTCTGCGAGAGCTCCTAGTTAATGCGCTCATTACAATTCCTGCATTTCTTCTATCAGCTCTGCCCTTGGCGAAGTCATAACCTAAATCCCCACATACCAGCCCACGTCTCTCCAGTCCTGTTCTCCCTTTCAGACACCCACCCTGGTGCTTCCCTTCACGGGATCTGCAGGATGCCTAAAACCAGCAGCGTTTTATGCAACGCATGGTTTAAAAGGCAACGTTGCCAGTATAGCAATTAAACCTCTCCATAGTACTCACCTAATCAGAGATCGGAGGAGTGTAAATAGGAGGGGATAAGAAAAAGGCAACTATATGTATTCTTATTTGTTTCTCTCTCCCTGTGCGTGCCTAAGAAATATATTGACTAGTTCAACAAAAGCATCCTCCACTCAACACCTACCCAGGGATATATTCCCAACCTTTACTGAATAAATTCAACAGCTAAACGTTATCTCGCAGTTTCTGACCACTGCCTTTTACACCTATGCCAGAAAATTACCCAAGCTAAGGGTCTTAAATGTTTAAATAAATAACAAGTAGAGAGAGGAGGGGAAGTGATGCGTCCAAACCTCTGCAACCCTCCCCCTGAGTTTTGCCCCAGTGGCTCTCCAAACATGGCACTTCCCTGGCACTACAAGGCTGCAGGCGACAAAGTCTTGCGGGTGGGGACTTCAGCTTACACCTTTCTGACCGCTCCCAGTCACTCATGCATATTTCAAAACCCAAATCCAACCAATCGCAAGTTTCCCTGCAGAGCAACATAACTTCTTTGGGCGCGACTCTGATTTACACTCCCTCTTTGAAAGCAGAGCGGTTCACGCGGGATGCCCACGCTGTGCCATCAGCCTGGCCATCCCGCTGACTCGGAAAGCGGCGGCTTGATAGGAAAGACAAAAACAATCCCCCCCCCCACCAAAACAAAACCCCTCTGCTTCTCTAAGTTTTGGTCACCTGCTTGGCTTCTCCTGAGCGCTAATATTTTAAATAAATATAAAGGATCTCCTGCTCTCCTCAGCTCTATTCGCTTTCATGATGGAGTGGAACCATCAGATTTTCATCAAAGTTCTATTAAGTGAAACATAGGTTGCAGGGCACCCTCTGATTGAAACAGTTTAAATTTTAATTGTGTTTTTAATTTGACATATAGTTGCAGAAAGGAATGACACTACAACGCCAAGGGGCGGTCGATTTTCTTAATTTCTCCCAGAGGAATTGATGAGTCTATCAGGCCACTAGATTGGAAACACATTAAAGCTCTCTGGTTAGGTTGTTAATTGGAACTTGATGGATAGGGGGCCTTGGATAGGCTATGCTGATCCAATCTTCACGACTTTCTGTTTTCCAATAAATTACACAATTCATTTTCCAGCCCCAGATTACATAAATTGTACACCTCTAGGGCTCTCTTTTTCAAATAGGGAGCTCTTTTCCCCAAAAGCCTATTGCGAGATGTCATTTGCACCAAAAAACGAGCAGCAGAGGCTCTTGAATGAAAATCGAAACATAATCAACGTTTATACTTAGACAATTTATTGAGATCATTTTCTCTGGTATTTCCTTATTTTAAAGTTTGGACGCGCCATATATCATAATCCACACGTGTAAAGGGGACTGTGTTTAATATTTATCGAAGCTTGATTCCAAGATCAAACTTGTTTATGACTTCATCTGTCATTTCAGAGGGAACCTTCTCCCAATATTACAGCCGCTCAACAACCCTATTTTCCAACTGCTGCAAAAGCAGTGGAGATCAATTTTTATTAGGCTCCTTGAAAGCTTGCTCAGGGCCACTTTAATATTGAGCATTGTAATAATCTGGAGATCTAAACTTTAAGCGTTCCTTCTGTCTTGGAAAAGTGCATCTTACTGTAGCCATTTGATCATATCATACGTGCGAGGAGCTGAGCTGCCTTCCCAGAAACGCGAGTATCTAAATACGCAGAACCGGGGGAAAGGAGAGTCTGTTTCACATATTTCCTTGCTGCAATCGCTGGCTTCTGCCCTGCTAAATATTTGATCGCATGGTAATGAAACTATAGCTGGGATGCTTCCACCACCTGAAGGAGAAGTACCAAAATAAAACCCACTCCCGGGGCGCTCTGCATGGGCAATGTGGGGCACTCGGAATTATTCTCCCCCTCTTCCCCCTGCAAAAAACAAAAATAAAATAAAATAAAATAAAAATAATAAAGGTTGGCGTTGGTTATTAATTCCGGAAGTGAGAAGGAAAACCGCCCCCCCCCAAAAAAGCATTTTTAGCTTATCTTTCTCCTGACAGATGTGGTCATTTAACAAGTTTCGACTGAAATGGGTGTATAAAATCTGCCCATTTAGCTATGACAGGGCAGATTTCACGCCCTGTCTGCATCGGTTGTAAATTCTGCTCCAGCTCTGCTCCAGTCAGGAGTCCCAATACATCACGGTTTCACAGAGGACTCTGCCCTGCGCGAGCATATGCTCGGGAACAGCAGCGCAGGGGCTCCGCCGCCCCCGGGAAGAACAATGGGGCCGCCCCGCTCTCCCCGGCCGGGCTGCGGGGCTGCCGGGCGCCCTCGCCTCTGCGGGCTCGCTTTGGAGAGGGGACGGGAGCAGCTCTTCTCCCCTCTCTCTGCAAAGATCCGGGGGACAACAGCCCCTTGCAAAATAAAAGCAATGGCCAGCTGTGCCATTCACTGGGTCTGAATGAAAGGGGGGCTTCAAGGGAAACAGCCCTGCAGGTTTTTTTGTTTTGTTTTGTTTTTAAACTATGCCAGTGT
>NW_017728951.1:10251074-10253458 GCF_001723895.1 Crocodylus porosus | reverse complement strand
GGGGAAGGCAACGGGGGGGGTTGCAATCCGGGACCCTCACTGCAAGATCCCACCACTAGTGTCCAGGTGTGACTGTGGCAGGCCAGGGCCCTTCCAAATCCAAACCCACCCCTCCGCACTCCCTTGTCCTCTCCCCGTCACCCAGGAGAGTGGCACCCCAGGGCCCCCACAGCTGGAGGCGCCTTCGTGCCGGGTGGCTGGGGGGGCACTTGCCCCGAAGGGGCGGGCACGTGGCCCGGGCCGCGGGAGGGAGGGGAGGAAGGAGGATTTCTTAGATTGTATTTCAGCGCGGGGTCTTTCCGGGTTAATGAGCTGACACCGTGATTAAAGCTGACCATTTGTAATGTGTCGCGCGCGCCCCTGTTGAAAAGCCCTGAAAATGCGGCGAAAGAGGCCAGCACCTGCCTCTTCTCGGGAGAGGAGGGGCCGGGCCACGTCGCCTTATCAATTAGCCCGGGAATGAGTCTATCAAGTAGTTAAGCAGTTAAAGAGATGACGCTGCTGCTCTGGGTCACAGTCGTCATCTCGCCCTGCCTAATTATATTCCGAGCACTTTATTCAATATCCCGGGCAGAAGAGGGGGACTCGGAGTTAATGAAAATGTCATTTAAAAAAGTCTTGACATTTGTCTATATTGATTTGTGTATTTCCATCGCCTCCCCCCGCTCGCCGCGTCCTGCTGGTATCCTGATTTGGGAGGGGGGCTGCTCGGAAGCCGGACCGGCACGTCGAGGCAGGAGCTGCCCCGTGTCCTGTGCGACCAGGGAGGCTTTTCCCGAGGGGCGATGGCCTTGGGGAGCTGCGGTCGGACGGGGAGGGAGGGCTGGGAGCCCCATCGCAGGCTCATCCCTGCCCCCGAAAACGAATGAGACCCGCAGCACTGTGGTCGGGGGGTCAGGCTCGCTTCGCTTGGGCCTGGGGTGGCTCAGCCCTACTCCTGAAAGGTGTCCTCCAGGGCTGGACACTTCCCCGGGATCGCGGCGCCGTCTGCTCGCTTCCAGCTGATCCCCGGGGGCGGCCTGTGCTGCCCGCGCCACCCGCGCACTGAGCCCCGGGGCTGGGAGGCCTTGAAAAGACGAGCCGTGATTGTATCTCGGCCCCTTGCCTGAGTGACGGGCATCACGGGGAGTGGGGGAAGCAACATCGGGCCCCGTCCGACTCTTTGTCCAAGTTTGGGGGAGCTTTCTGGCTCATTTTCAAGCCCCGGCCCTTGGTTGTTTGCAGGCTGCTCTGCACCGCTGGATAAAGCAAATGCTGAACAGGTGTCGCAGTGCACACGGGGCACCTGTGTCCATCCTGACCGAGCGGCCTTCGTCAACCCCTGGGGAGCGCACGGGGCTTTCGGCTCGCTGCGGATCTGCCCCAGCTCCGGGTCGCAGGGACCATCAGCAAAAATAAGACCGCCCCCCTCTCCGGCCCCTAGGGCACCTGGCAGGGAGGAAGGGGCAAGGGCATCGCCACTGCGATGTTCCTCTAGAGGGAACTTTGGGCAGACTTTGCAAGCCGTAGTTTTCCTGTCTGGATGAAGGATGGACAACCCCAGAGGAAGGGAAGCGATGCTGGGGTGCGCAGTGATTGCGGAGGACTCTGGAAATCGCAGCTGAAATGCCCTATAAGCGGGGATTTCCAAATAGATGTCTGTCCCTTGCACCGCAAAGATGTATGACTTCCTATGGGGCAAGTCAGGGGCAAGGCGGCATCATTTGGGGATCGGTCCTACACTTCCCAACCTGGATGGCCTCCTATGGCTGGGGCCCCACCGCCGGGCGGTGCCCAGGCTTCCTGGCCCAGACACCTTGAATCCTCCCGCAGCCTCCTAGCCCCTGCACCTGCAGCAGCTCTGCTCTTGCAGAGACAAGGATTCAGGCCCCGGATCCAGTGTTACTCGGGGGACTCCGGGCTCGCTCCGTGCCTGGAAAACCAGCAGCTGAAATGGGGATGGGGTTAATTCCTTCACGAGGCCTTTTTAGATGGCTGCTGCTAGGCAAGGAGTTTTTGGTGCCCTGGTGAAGCGACCCCGCTCTTAATTAGGACGTTGATGGGGAATCACTAAGCAGTTGTTTCCTCCTCTCAGTCACCTGCCTCGTGGGCTGGAGTGAGGGTTGCAAAACGGATTCATCAAACCACTCTTCTCAACTTCGTGCCCAGAACCCACTTTATCCCGGAGATCTGATCCGCCCGTTTTCACTTGAAGTCGTTGCAAATTATTGCCCCCCATCCCTCCCCTCCAGCTCATAGTTGCGCCTGTTTTGAAACCCACCGTAGCGAGCTAAGCGGGGGGGGGACGGGACACCCCTGGGGTCGGGGCTGTCCGGGAAAGTTTGCCTGGAAATGCCTGGAAATGCATCGGGGGGGAAAGAGGCGTGAGCGCACGCCGGAGTGAA
>NW_017728951.1:10248676-10250254 GCF_001723895.1 Crocodylus porosus | reverse complement strand
TGCCCCTTCCCCTCGTTTTCGGCCCGAGCGACCTGGTGCCGGTTCTGGGCTGGATTTGGCACGAAGGGAAGGGCGACGCCCGGGTCCTTAGGCTTGCATTCCCCTTCCTCTGCACCGCCAGCGATTACCCCTTGAATGTGATCGATAACGGGGGCTTCCCGAGCTTGCTCCCGTTTCCAGCGCTCGGGGAAGGGGACACAAGCGGGTCGTAGCTTTCTTTCGGAATAAACGGGCTGTGCTATCAAGTGAGACCCGCCAGCTCTTCTCCTGCAGAAAAGAAACCCCTTTTTTAAAAAAAACCAACCAAACAAACCCAACACCCCCCTCTCCCCGCGGCCCCACCGCGGGGCTCATCTGCCTTCCCCGGAGAAAGGACCGCGGCACAGGCGGCGGCTCCCTCGCCCGCGGGGCCGGGGCTGTGCGGGGCGGGGCGGGGCCGGAGCCGGAGCCGGAGCCGGAGGGGTCTGATGTGAAATCTCTGTTTGCTCTGTTCAAGGCAACCCGAAGGGCAGCGGCGCGGCCGGGACGGGCGGCACGGAGAGGACGCCGTTCCTCTCTCCAGCCCAGCAGGACTTTAAGGAGGAGAAGGAGAAACACTTCGCCCCCAGCTCCCCCTCCTCCGCGGACAGGCAAAGGGACGCAGGGGACAGGCAGGCGAATTCGGCCAAAAAGAAGACGCGCACGGTTTTCTCCCGGAGCCAAGTGTACCAGCTGGAGTCCACCTTCGACATGAAGCGCTACCTGAGCAGCTCGGAGCGGGCCTGCTTGGCCTCCAGCCTGCAGCTAACAGAGACCCAGGTGAAAACCTGGTTCCAGAACCGCAGGAACAAGTGGAAAAGGCAGCTCTCGGCAGAGCTGGAGGCGGCCAACATGGCCCACGCCTCGGCCCAGACTCTCGTGGGGATGCCCCTGGTTTTCAGAGACAATTCCCTCCTGAGAGTGCCGGTCCCCAGGTCCATCGCCTTCCCAGCCCCTTTGTACTACCCAGGCAGCAACCTCTCGGCCTTACCTCTCTATAACCTCTACAACAAGATCGACTACTGACTCTAGCAGCCGCTGGCCCCGGCTCCCTCTCTGTATAGCGCGCAGACAGCCGGCACGACCTCTCCCGTCTCTTCTCATACGAAAGCAAACGTGCTTCTTCCCATGTTAAGAAATACACCGTGTGTATTCATTATTTTTTTATTTATGGGCTCCTCCCGGTTTCTTTATTTTCTAGGCTGGCATAGGGAGTTTTTGTATCCGATCGCCACGCACTAGCCCGGCAGACATCTCAGACTCCCCGAGCGCCACGGGACTTTAGCCGCGCATTTTAATCATGTCTGTCTGCACCCGCAGGTAGGAAACGAAACGAAAAACCCACAGGGAGCTTGGTTCTTTGACTCCGCACTTGTATCATCCACTTCCTGTCTCCTTTCCTTAATATTCTTCCCTCCCTCGAAAATAAAATAATAATAATAATAATTACAAAAAAAAAAGTATTTCAAATCTGTAAATATTTTTAAAGGAAAATAAAACATTTTAAACAGCGTTTCTAACTTCTGCCAAGTCGCTTGCCTGTTTGAGGACAATGAGCCA
>NW_017728951.1:10238255-10248576 GCF_001723895.1 Crocodylus porosus | reverse complement strand
TTGTGATGGGCAGGGGGACAGGCACCTCCGGGCTTGTGCGTCTGTTCAGACGAGACGCTCCCACGAGCCCTGGGGGGAGGGCGCGATCCGCTCTGCAGCGGCTCCACCAGCCTGACGCCCCCCTCCCCCCGGACAGGGGCATTTCACTCCGGTCAATCCAGCAGGACCTCGGCGTTGCTTAAAACGGGGCTGGGATGATCGGCTCACTCGAAGTGGAGTGAATTGGGCAGTTGACTGGAAAGAAATAGGGTTGGGGGCGGGAAATAAAATCTCAATCTCCGCAAGTTACTGTAAACCCCGCAGTTATGGTTATTATTTATACAGACTCCTCAAGGAAAACTTCATCACCGTGATCAACACCAGGGACTTTTAGCTTGGGGAATGAGTCGAAATGCTGCAAAAACGGTTTACCTGCTAATTCGGAGCATCTAGTGGCATATATATACCACCCCCCCAGGCAACCCTACTCAGCATTGTTCGCCTAATGTTAAAGGAGATCTTTCTACATCCTGTTTATCCCCATCTTCTCACTAGACCAGCATAGCTGGACGATGCAGGTGCAGAAGTATTTCTTTCTCTCTCTCCCCGCAGGTATAATGAACAGGAAGTGTAGATTGCAATCCTAAAACCTTGCAAATGTCAATTGCGTTTAGATCGCAGCAGCTTTGGCGTCTTGATTCGGGATTAAGATGAACGCTCTTTATTAAGCGATCGGCCCGGAGAAGTGTTTCCGGAAATGAGGGCTGTTTTTATAGTTGGCGGTGTATTCTCCTAAATGCCAGGATCACATGTAAAGTGCTCGCCAGCTCCTTTTAATAGAAATGTGACATTGGGAGCTGTGATTGATTTCAGCGTTCAGCAGCATCTCTCCGCAGCCCCAGAAACACCTGCAGCCTCGGATCGAGCCGGAGGATGAAGTGAATCGTTTAAACAAAAAGTAAATACTTCCTCGAGAGTTATTGAAATCGCAGGCAGCGCTGCATGTTTTATCACAGCCACCTGTTCCTTGGTTAACGCCGGATCTTGATAGAGGAAGGTGTTTAAAGAAGCAATAACGAAATGTAACTCGCCTGACTTTATAGTTACGATTAAAACAACATAGAGCTCGAGACCTGTAGTGGTGTCATCCTCGGACATGCAGCGTTTCTGAGCGGTTCCTGCCCTGTCAAATAAGCGATTTTAAGATGGTGAGCCCACCGGAGCCCGCTTGTTTAAGTATTCTGAAATCTCGAATGAAACACACCGCAGCGAAACGCCTCTGGTGAAGATGTTCAAGTGCTCAAGTGAAAATCTACTTCAAGGGTGTTCTGCTTTAGGACCATTCAAACGCATTTGAAGCTTTATTCGTTCTGCATCGGGGCGTCAGAAAAAAAATATGCCATGTGTTTCGGATTTGCACTCTGTGGCTTGCTCTTTTTTTTTTCCTTGCCTAATTCCGATGTATTTTGTAAAATATCTAAAATTAGGACTTGCTAAAATACACCGTAAGCAGGTGGTTGATATGCAGATGCAGTTGCCGTAAAGCCCAGCGTTTTCTGCTCCCGGCTCTAGCATGCAGACCCCCCCCCACCCCCGCGCGTGCACAGACGCACTCCTTCCCAACTCCTCTGATCTATTGCGTGGTGCCAAGGAAAATGTAAAGCAAAATCAAATCGGAGGCTCGCTTTTATTGAAAATGTTCCAGGTCTCTGTGGACCGACCGCGTTTCAGAATCAGCCCAAATACTCTAAAGCGGTCAGAGAACAACTAAAGGAAGTTTTCGCCATTGCACATAGCAAATAGCCCGGTGCCAAGCAGTTTGCGTGTAGTGCTACAGCACCTTTGTATCAGCAAGGCTGTGTGTCGGGGTGCAACTGCTCCTCCGGAGAGCAGCCTCCGCCCCGGGAAGAAGGGGCGCCTTGGCGCCGGAGGGAGCCTTTGGCCCTTCTCTCCCCCTCCCCTTTCCATCCTGAAACGTTTGCTCCTCCGTGCTGATTAAGCCACAGGCGAGCAATGGGTAGAGGCTCAGGGTAATTAAACTATTTTACATAACAGCCCCGTCTTACTTTTAAGAGCGGGCGTTTTTAATTCATTCCCAATTAAAACAAATTTGACTCTTCTCTCGGAGGCTAATTGTCCTTTGTAGTTCTCATTAGTGGAACCCAATGAGATAGGAGATTATGCAAAGCAGTTAGGAGGAGCTTTGAGCAGGAGAGAAAGGAAAGCTTTGACGGGTTGTAGCCGTGCTAGTGTAAGGACATAGGCAGGCAAAGTTTTTTTTTTTGGGGGGGGGGTAAATCTGATCTCTTTTATTAGACCAACTCAAAGAGTTGCAAAAATTCTCCTTTGCAAGCTTTCGGGTATCAGTAAAGGGGCCGAGCAGAGCACAGCTTTTAGGGAGCGGGTTGGATGCGTCCTGCTGGAAAGTTACACTGAAGTCTGTCGGTGGCATTAGACAGTATCAGCGCGGAGGAGAGAAAGGGGGAGATGTCCTTTTGACTGGGGAAACCTACAGTCCCAGGGGGCGGGGGAAGACTCGCGCTAGTCCGCTTCTAGTGCAACTGATTTTGCTCGCGAAATAAAACGATCTGAAAAGTATCAAGGCATCAGAAGGAAAAATCCCGACCGAAAGAGAAGCGGGCTCATGAAGTGTTTTCATTTCTGTTGTTGCTGTTTCTTTTTTAACTCGGGCCCCGCAGGACACCATCTGTCCTAGGTTCATGGATGTTGATTACAAACATTTCTGCGCTCGTGCACTGAGTGTGTAAAGGGGCGCCTCTGCCCTGCCCTTTGCATTGCACCGCACAGGAGCGAGTCCTCTTGCTCCTGCTTTTGGGGGCCCCCTGCTCCCGGCCGGGACAGGACGGTGCGGGTGAGGCACGGACATATCCCCGGGGGGCATCCCACCCTCTTTCAGTGGGAACGCGGCGGGGGCTGCATCACCCCGGAGCAGGGAACCCAGGCAAAGCGACCCTGGGCTGGGAGAGCGGCCCCGACACCGAGACTACAACTCCCAGCAGTCCACGCTGCAGCGTGAGGGCGGTGGCCTCGTCTGAGCGCTCCTGTGGTATGCTGGTCCTCGTAGTCCTCGCGGCAGGCGGCGCTCCCGCACGGCATGCTGGGAGGGGCAGTTGCCTCACGCTAGCCCCGGAAGCGCGGGGCGCGCTGGGACTTGTAGTTCCATCATTCGAACCAGCCAATCGGCGGGCGGCGCGGTACGGCGCGGGGCGGGGCCGGCGGGAGCAGGGCGGGAGCGCGTGGCGGCGGCGGCGGTTGGAGCGGGCTGGCGGTGTTATAACGGGCGCGGCAAGGTAGGGCTGGGCCTGCGCGGGCCAGGGCACGGCATGGAGGCTGGGCGGGCTCCCGCGTCCCCTGGGGGCGGTGGGGAGGGGTACGGTTCCGACGGTTGCCCGGTACGGCTCAGGCCCAAGCCTAGGCCCGATCTGTGAGCCTCATCCGGGCCCGGGGACCAGCGCTTCCTTTTCTCCCTCGCCCCCCCCCCCTCCAAACACACACAGAGCGGGCCCAGGGACCCCTCATAATCTCCCCCCCGCAAACACACACCGGGCCCAGCCCCCCACCCTCCTCCTCCCACAGACAGGGGGGCCAGGGACCGCCCCCTTCTCTCTCTCACGGCCCGGGGACCCCCCCTCATTACGCGACACACACGGCCCAGGAATCCCATCACATGCATGCACGTGCACAGACATGGCTCAGGAATACCCCATCGCACTTGGACACGCACACAGCACAGAGACGACCCTCCTCACCATTGCGCGTGCACGCACACACACACGGCCCAGGGACCTCCCCCACCCACACCTCCCCAGTCACACGTGTATACACACAGCCCAGGAATCTTTCATCTCTCTCATGGCCCAGGGACCCCCCCCACTGCACATGTACATACACAGGGCCCAGGAATGCTCTCACTCTTTCTCTGCGAACCCTTCCCCCCCCCCAATCCTCATGCTGGGCTTTGTGCCGCACATGTGGGGCTGACCCTCAGCCCCAGCCAGGAGATGGGAGGCTGCAGCAGCTCGTCCCCTTGGCTCTGGGGCCCAAGGAGGTGGCTCTAGTCTGATGCTTAGTTCCTCAGGAGGGAGGCTCGTCCTTCCCAGCACTTCCTTTGGCTCTGTCTGGGGCAGGCTCTGGCTCCTGCCTGCTTTTGTACCCCCTGTGTAGGAGCAAGACCCTTGGGGGAGCTCGTTTGAGCTGTTGACCACAAGTTGTGGGGCCAGCTGGGCTGCCTGGCTTGTAAGAACGGCAGGGCCCTGTACCTGAAAGCTGTCAGAGAGCAATTTTTCCAACTATTTAGTTGGTCTGATAAAAGATATCACATTTACCTAAAAAGCCTTATCTGCCTGTGTCCTTAGACCCGCACGGCTAAAACCAGCAGCCCTTCCGGCTATGCCTAGTATTTTTGCTCTGTTGCCCCATATTTATTTGACCTGTGTGTAGCCTCTAACGTACCTTTTCCCCTGATGCTGGGTTGGTGGGTACGTTGGGCACTCTGGCCTGTTCTTGGCCAGTAGTGGAGAGAATATGTTTTAGCTCGGAGTGCTTCCTTTCCTTTCCTTTCCTGTGCATTTTTCTTCCTTGGGAAGAAAGATTTTAAAGTTGTTTTATTACTCTTAAAATAAAAGAAATGCCCAGTGTTTTACCAAAAACTATGCATATTTCCTAAATGAGGAAAATGAGGGTGTTTGGGTAAATGTGATTTCTTTTGTTAGATCAACCGAATAGTTGGAGAAATGGTTCTTTCCAGGTTTTCAGGCATAAGCACCCTTCTTCAGGCACAGGGATGGTCTGCTGTGTACATCTAGTCTCCAGGGTCAATAGAAATGTGAAATACACTCTCTTTTTAGTGCTCTTAGTTGTGTATGTCAGTTTGCAGATCTTGAATTCCCATGTTCACAAGCTGAATTTGAACCCTGTCCTATTTCTCATTGTGTTGTTTTGGTTTATGAGATCAAGTATGGCTTCTGCCATGGGCTGTAGATTTTCTGGAGCACCCATTTGAAATTAGAGATTTGTTTTACTTCTTCTCTGTTCTTGTTTTTAAAACAAAGACAGTTTCTTTATTTTTGAAAGTTAAGTGTGTGTAATATTAAGACTCCTTGCATGTGAAAGATCAGTTTTTACTTCTGTGCCCTTGCATATATATATATCTCTCAGTGTTGTTTTCTGTACCTTCCTCTCTCAGTTTTGTTTATTGCAGTTTCTTCACCTCTGGCTTCCCTGATGCCTGCACACACTTGGTTCAGTGTGTTCAAAATATGGCTGCTTAAACCAGAATCAGTCAGCACCTGTTTTAATCTGACGTTATATCTCTGATTCCTTTCTTCTCCAGTTCATCAAATTTAAACTCTTTGATCTCCTCGTCAGTGCCCCATCCCACTCCTCTGCTTCTTATCTGATCTTGTTTGTGCTTGGGGAAATTATGAAAAAATTGAAAAGGTCTTGGAACTGATTCACCGGAATGATTTCTAAAAACTCATTAGAACTGTATGTGTACATAAGCTTCTTCCAGCTAGAGCTAATTTTATATTTACATAAACCTTGAAGCTTACAGGAATGGTACTGGTTTCTGACAGTATGGTCTCCAGCCCATGTAAATGTTTGGTGTAGGTTTCTTCAAATGGACACAACTGTTACTTCTGCCTTCCATCCTCCAGTAATACTAGTCTTCATTTTCTTGAGATATTTGTACAGTAAAAGCTGCGCTATCCGGCATCTTACAAGTTGGAATGCTCCACTAACTGGCATGCCGGCTTGTAAGATAAAATGAAACCGGAAGTGCCCACAGTGGCACTTCTGGTTTCTCCGAGCCCCCACAGCCCAGGGCAGAGTAGCCTGTGCTGCTGAGCCCCCATGGCCCGGGGGCATAACAGGCTGTATGGGGCCATACGGGGCCTGCGTCCCTGTCCTGTGGGGCCCGCAGAGCCTGCAGGAGGGGCGGTGATGTGGCGGGAGGGGCAGAGGGATGCCCCAGATGTGGCCGGAGAAGTGGCGGCTGGGGGCTGCTCAGTTAACCAGCATATTTTGTTATCTGGCATCCCCCATTCCTGGGGGATGCTGGATAACAGAGCTTTTACTGGACTGCTTTTCATGATACTTCTTGTGCCTGTGTGGAATGTTCTTTCTGTTGTGGTCCAGTAAGGCAGCCTTACATCTTACCTAGTTAACCAGACAAATGTTGCCTCTCTTGTGATAACAAATCCCAAATGGGAGTTGGGGGTGAAGGGCTACAGAAAAGCTTTACCAGAAATAACATTTGTGCCCATACTTAAACTTAATTATGCCACTGTGCCCTTTGTGTGTTTAAACCCCTTCTGACCTTATGTCGTGTTTGATCTACAGAACACTTAGGTACATTGATGTATTCGTTGGAAATGCATGTGAATTGTAGGCATTTAAGAGCCGGGAGCATGTCTTTGGTTTCTTTATTGTATCTAGCAACTTGCCAGGGACTATAAAATATCAGATTTATTTATTATACTCTTCTTTTGTTAATTTTTAAATGTAGCGACTGTCCAACGAATCTGTGGTACTTAACTTGTGTTTGTTATTAATAATTTTTCTGTGTTTTATTTTCAGATGACTGGATCAAATGAATTTAAATTAAACCAGCCTCCAGAAGATGGTATTTCATCAGTGAAATTTAGTCCAAACACATCTCAGTTTCTGCTCGTTTCATCATGGGATACTTCGGTCCGACTCTACGATGTACCTGCCAACACTATGAGACTCAAATATCAACATTCAGGAGCTGTTCTTGACTGTGCTTTTTATGTAAGCATGTTGTTTTGTTTCTGTTCAATTCAGAGTATAGTACTAAAGGTACCTGGGGAGTAATTCAAAGTAATTCAGTCAAAGGAGTGGCTATTTGAAATCTGCTCAATTTTTTACAAAGGGTAAACATAGTTTTAGGTACTACATTTGCCTCTAATTTCTATAATCACATTTCTAGTATAACGTGTATTTATATTATTTTATGCTGGTATAACAGTAATTTATACTATTTATTATTTTGCTAAAGATCCACATTAATATGGTAATTGACTTGAGTGAAATGGAGTGTACAGAAAGTAACCTCAGATGCCAAAGCCAGCAAGTTGTATCAGTGCTGCCACTGCCTACTCTGAGCATAGCCTGGCCCAGACCCCCCACCAGGAAGAGCCTGGTGCTGCCCCTGGCCCCAGCCCACAGCAACCTCTTCTTGCCCTGGCTACAGATCTGGGGGGCACATGCCCCCCGCTACCCTCCTGGGGTGCATTCAACAGCAGAAGCCTCTCCCCCTGGACGAGCTGCAGCTCTGTCCTGCGCCCTACCCTGCCTCAACTGTGCAGTGCCAGCTCCACTCCCTCTCTTACTGCGGGGGCCTCGATCTGCCCCCACATGCCCCTTCCCCCTCCTCCCATCCCCCACAGCACACTTATCAACTGGATGCTGCTCTCCATGCTGCCCAGCTGCATATCGGCAGTTGGATTGGTATCTGTCAATACGGCTTGTTAAAAATTGGCCATTGGTATCAGCCCAAAAAATCTCTATTGGTGGACCCTTAGTATCAAGGCTGTATGATTTGACTGGGGCAGTGTTTTTGCTATAATTTTGAAGGGTATAATAAATCTAAAACTTAGCATTATTTTTGTACAAGTATCTTGCTATTTAATCATTTTAAACAATTTAATTCAGGAGTGGTCAATGTGTGGCAAGCACAAGTGGCTCGGGTAGCCTCTGTGTGGCACGTGGCAGACCAGGGAGGGAACAAGCAGCACAGATGGGGATTGGGCAAGGAGCAGAAAAGCAGCAGATCGGGCTTGCAAAGGAAATTGGAGTGACTTGAGGAGGGTGCAAAGTGGATTTGTAGCATGGTTGTTGAAAAGTTTGCCCCCACTGCTTTAAAAAATAAATCAGTTTTAACATCTGCCAATAAACTTTTCAGTTCTGATCTTCAAGAGCTACTTCAAACTGCTCTGATAGTGGAAAGCGACCATAAAGCTATCAGATCATAATGAGATCACTTATGTATGCAGCAGAGTTTCTATATTGCTTCAGTATATAGAACCTGCCTTTTTGCAGGGGATAGGATGAAGTTGAGGAAGGGGACAAATATGGGGAGCTTCTGAGATTCTAGTATTCCATGGGAAACAGGAATCCAGAGGGATAATTCATGGTTTGGATAAGGTTACTCCAGTTTGTTGGGAGATTGCATCGTTTTCCTCTCTATACCCTGTGAGTTGTTGTGTCCCTCAGCCATAGTTTTAGGTCAGTGTCCTTAATTATATTATTTGTACTATAAGTGTCTAATCTTTTTGTTGTCCATACCTTGGAAAAAATTTAAATATAAAAGCTGACAATAATATGTTTGTGAAAAGTTAGTTCTGTATGGACAGCTGTAGTCAATAAACGTATCATATATTCAAAGTGTATCTTTAAATTTTGTCCTGGTTTAGGAATGAATATTTTTAAGGAAACAGGCACTTGTAGATGACAAATCTTTGATTCAGTGTATGTTTCTTAATAAATGTTCTGGGAAAAACAGAAGTTGTATTGTAGAGCATTTATGGTACTTTCATAATTGTACAGATTTGCTGTTTTTGTTTGAAGTAGTCCTTAAAATAAGTAGTTTCAATGAACTAATATGATATAATAATGTGGAAGTAATTACATGATGGAACAGGCATTTTGACTTGCGTTTTCAAAATGAAACAACTAAGGGATATTCGGGGTACCAGAAGGTATCGCATTTAAAAAAAAAATACTTTTCATATAATGCTCAACTAGTTTTTGAGACTCCTTGCTATAAGATTCTGTAATTTACTTAGCAGAATCGCAGAGGGATCAGGTTAAAAAAAGGCAGGGGAGGGGGTTATAAACCTAGAAGCCAATTTTTAATTAGTGGAGGTTGAAAAGAAACTTTCCCATGCACAACTGATGATTGTAAGTTTTCCTTGTGTCTTTTTCTGGTACTGGTCAGTTGGCCCATCAAATGCAACATTCTGTATCAACACAGATCTCATGTAGATTCCTTTATTCCAAAACAATTGTACATCTAAAAACTAAAAATATGAACAATGGTTTCAGTATTCATGAACAGGTCTGTTCAATTGTTGTGACTAGCTATGATTTTATTTAAGAAAAATACTTAACTTTCATTGTATTCTGTAACACCAAAAAAATATATTTAAGTACTGCTTGGAATTTCCTACAGTAAACACAAATGTATTCTTCATTCACTTGTTGCTGCAATGTTATTGGAAGATCATCATCTTACAACACTTGAACTTCAGACTTTTTATAATGTTTCTTTGGCTTTAATCAAATTCAGCACATGAACATTTGTCTGGCAAGTCTTTGAGTTCCCAAACTGTAATTTGAACAGTCCATTAGTTTCAAACAAGTTTTGCTTGCATCATGACTGATCAATAACCAAACTTCATGATTTTTCTTACATGATATATCAAACCACATTTTCTAATTTCTGTTTTACAGTTATAAGGTTATTCCATAAACCTCAAAGTATTTCTTCCAGTGATATCACCGCTCTTCATCCTAAAATAGTCTCACCTTTTGATTCCAGATAATTTGCATAGATATGTTGATCTATTTTTAAAGGAGAAATGAATGCATACAATAAGTCAGTTTCTTACTTTGCAGGATCCTACACATGCCTGGAGTGGAGGATTAGATCAGCAGTTGAAAATGCATGACTTGAACACAGATCAAGGTAAGCTGACTGAATATTGTAAGAGAGCACATTAAGTGAACAAATGAACAGCGGAATGCTTAGTTGTATTTCAGGATTATAACTGAATTGAATACAAAAACAGTAAGTGTCTACAGATACATATTTTTGTTTTGATAGGGTGAGTACAGGATAAATGCAGTTTACAATTCATGAACCTTTTCACAGACACATTTAGTGTCACAGAAAAAAGTTTAAGTGAGCAGTCATGGGTATAATAAGAGAAGGTCCATTTACTCTCATGTATTACCTACAGGAACCTATTAATTAGCCATGGATAGCCAGAAGCAGAATGAAAAGTGGTATAGTGAAAACTATGGCCTTGAGGGAACTGTGTATAATACTTTAGCCACCAGTGTCATATCATAAACATGTTCTGTAGTGAGAGAGGTATTTGTGCACCCACAAATCTTCATTAAAAGAACATCCCTGAGGTTTGCAAACAATCCTCAAATGTTAGGAAATGCTACGAATAAGGTTGTTTGGACAGCCTTGACATCATCCTAAGCATATGTATTATGATTTGGTCTATAATCAGCTGTTTTTTTTCCCCACAGGGTTACTGCCTTATTCTTTGTACAGGATGTGCTG
>NW_017728951.1:10224792-10237665 GCF_001723895.1 Crocodylus porosus | reverse complement strand
TAGACAACCTGAATTTGTAATCTCATTATTTCTTTACCATATCATTGAGTTTTTAAAAAGCAAGCTGAAAATATTTCATGTTCTCAGCTTGGCACATCCTAATAATTTATTAGGAAGGCAGGAGCCTTAAAATGTACTAGTTCATGGAGCTCTAGTTGTTACCATCCATGTGGACTAGCCTTAGATCTGTGGGACAAAGTGCCTGATCCCTCAGCAAATGCTGAGGTGGGGTGTTGAGGGCAGAAGGACATGGCTTCCTTGCTTTTACTCCCGTGTCCTGGACCCAGTATTGTGATGCAGCAGGGAACTTTATATATGAGGAACATTTGGTTCAGCCCCAGTCTAGAGTTTGGTGTGGATATTGTTTTTGGGGAATTGGGTAAGGTCTAGCAAATCTCCAAGCCATGTGCTAACTGAATTTTTCTTAGGCTTGTACGTTAGGCATATTTACCCAGACTTTCACAGGGTTGACATAGGCCCTGACATACTGGCCAAATTTGTAGTTCCTGCTCCAGAGGTGTAGCTGTGCTCAAGCAGTCTCATTATTGGAAACAGGCGAACTATTTAATCTAATATTGAATGGAAAAACCCAAAAAAGTGAGGAATATGTATCATATGTCAGATTTCTACCAGATTGAAAGTTGGAAAACTTTAAATAATTATGAACTGAGAATTATAAATAACTGTCATTGTTAAGCTCCCTTGGTATTGATACTGCCACCAACCCCACCCAGCATAGCCATCATTTTCTTCTGTAATCTTATACCTACATTTGCACCTGAAATGTCTTTTATATTTTTTAATAAGTGTGGTGGTGAGATCCATGTGCTAAAACGGCATTTATTATTTAACGTGGACTGACTCACTAATCAGTTTTAACAGAACATTTCAAATAACTGAGCACTTGCAAACTCTTTTTACAGCAGTGTACCAGAGATGCTTCCTTCCCATTTCTGTTTTGGAAACTGCTGTGGTGCAGGGCATGGGCAATATTGAGTTCTGCAGTAGGAATGCATTTATTGTCTGATATGTCATGACATAGCAAGGTCAACAATGTATATTTTTTGTTGAAATGGTTAGAAGACCAAATATTCTTTAAAAGGTGTTGCAGCATGCTAATGCATTAATAAATGTCAGTGTGTTACTGCTATATGATTCTCTTGTATTCTTCATTCCAGAAATTGTGGGTGTTAATAAGACTCTATAAAACTACATGTAACTTTGTGTTTCCTGTGATAGAAAACCTTGTTGGCACCCATGATGCTCCTATCCGATGTGTCGAATATTGTCCAGAGGTGAATGTAATGGTGACTGGAAGTTGGGATCAGACAGTTAAATTGTGGGATCCCAGGACTCCTTGTAATGCAGGAACCTTCTCTCAACCCGAGAAGGTTTGTACTCAAGTAGTATTACAGTATTACATATAAAGTTATGTTACATATCCAGTGACTGTTAAGTGGCAGCACCTTTCTTGTATGTAAATTCTGTCATGACCCATGAGATTGTAAAGTATTTAGTGATTTTTACTTTCATGTTAAGCCTACAATAAAAGTGTTTTGCAGACGGTATTAATCCTTAGCTGGAAATTTTAGGTTGTGCAAAGACTCTAGTTCTCATCATTAGGAAAAACAAAACTTGGTTCTGAAATTTTTTTTATATTCTCTTTTTGTGAACCTTTTACAGGTTCTAACACAGATTGAAGAAAAGTTTGTGTGTGTAAAAGTGAGATGCTAGTAACAGTGGTTTGAGTGAGATGGATGAGTTAAGCTAGCTTCCTCAGACGATTTTGCCAGTCTAATTGGTAATCCACCGAAAGCACAACTACTGTTCAGGTTCTGGGACTGCAGAGAATAAAGCCCAAATCTCCTGCTTCAAGCTGTGTGCATAAAAGACCAAACTAAATCATTTACACGATAAATTGAATTTTAGGAGGTATTATACCACAGCGCCTAGGCACAGTTCTTTTCCTGTTACTGAGCAGTTATGTGCTACTGACAAATCTTTAAAAGGAAAAGGATAAATTAACTGTGACATCGTAGGCTGCTTTTCATAGTTGCATAAAATACTGATCTTTTCACTGTTAGTGGACATGTAGAAAGGCTATTTTCATTAGTACTTTGTTCTGTCTTCCTAAATGGATGTTGGATAAATATGAATATTTTCAGTTTGCCACTCCAGGGTTTCATTCATTTCTGTCTAAACATATTGTCCAATCAGAGTTATGAGCCATCAGAATGTTCCATATTGCATCTAAATAGCTATTATTTTTGTCACAACATAGCTGAATCTACTTCTGGCAAGTCCTTTGTTCAGAATAAAATAATTGCATTGTTTCTAGTTTTGATTTATAGTTGTATGTAGCATGTAAAGAACTGTGATAAATTGCTGACATATAATGGACAACCACACTGAATCAAGCTGCTTATTGGTTCAGAAAGGCTCATTATGTCACTTTTTTAATACTGTCTTTGATAAATGCATACACCTAGTCAACTGCATGACAGTGGTTTCATTTGATTTATGGTTGTCTGGTGTAGAAAGAATACTTACCATACAGGTGTGACATCAGTTTGTAAAGAAGATTTAGGATATTTTAACAGCTTTTTTGTGGTTGTTCATATGTGTATGTGAAAATTTATATTGTTTGAGTGTAATTTCTGTTTAGATTTTCATCACACTTTATATAGCAGTTAAAAATAATCATTTTAAGTGTATAGTTCCTTTTGATAAATGATACCAGGCTGCATTGATAGTATCACTTCTTATGAAGGTAAGAAAGAATGAAAGCATTCTTTCATGGCTTCTATTGCTGAGTGGACAAGTTTAGACAGAAATGAATGCAAGAATCTTACTTGCCGCCTTATGAAGCTCTCAATTCCACTGAGCTTTAGTGAGTCAACTTATTAAAAAAAGAGGAAAAAAATCAGAAATTCAAGAATGTGTTAATATTTTTCAAGATGGCAAAGTAAATGACAAGGCTCAAAGATGAAGGCAGCACAGTATGTCAGAGATCACTGTCCAGTAGTTTGTCCTAAGGTTTTTATGTTAATGTTCTTTACAAAAGCAAACTTACTTGTAAATTTATTAAGTGAAAAGAGTTTGTTTTATTTATTTCCTTACAATGCCAATCAAACCACAGGATCATGGGGAATGTGAGAGAACAAAAACAAATGGGCTGATCCATTTCATTGCAAGCAGAGATATCAAAAGTTGAATAGCATTAAGCATTGCAAAGAATTGCATGTTTAATTTTTTTCATTTTAATAGCACGATGCTCACAACATGCAGTTTGATTTAACATTAGATTGCTTTTTATGAGATAGTTAAGTGGGGAACTGTCAGCTACCGTACAGAACTGCCTGTGTACGTGCTCTCGTCCTGTGGAAAATAAAAGTTAACCAATAGCAGTTAAGTCCTCGATGCAACAGAAGTATGAGTTTACTTTCATTTTTCCTCAGAATACCTGTGTACGCAGGCAGTTACTGTGGAGCAGCTGCTGTTCTGTAAAGTCCCACCCTCCTTTGCCTCTTGTTAACTTTGTGTGTTCAGGCCTTCGTAAGGACTTCATATTATGGGGTTAGAACATGTTTAAGGTGTGACTTGAAATGCAGTGTTTAAGAAGACGCAGCCCACAAAAGCTTGAGATGGATAGCTACTCTGGCTAGTCTAATGTGCAAATGTATCCTGCCATACAACCTTAAACCACATACTGCAAGATCAAAAATGCTTCTACTGCAGTCACTAATATTAAAGTTGCACACTGAATAAAAAGGGGGAAAATCAATAGCTGTATTTAATTAGAGGTCATCTGCTTTTTAATTACAGAGTGTTGTTAGTTCATTCTTCATGTCAGAATAAAATAAGAATTATCAGCCCATTAGAGTGGCTTTTGATAATGTTTCTGTAAACTTTTTTTAAAAAGGTGTATACGCTCTCTGTGTCTGGAGATAGATTAATTGTGGGGACTGCAGGTCGGAGAGTCTTGGTCTGGGATCTACGGAATATGGGTTATGTCCAGCAGAGAAGAGAGTCAAGTTTGAAGTATCAGACCCGTTGCATCAGAGCATTTCCAAACAAACAGGTATGGTTGCTGTGCAGTAACTCTTTACTAAGACGTTTCTAGTAAAGACAGTTGAATCTTTTGTAGGGAAAAATAATTTGTGGTGTGACTTGTGACATCTGCTACCTTGTTGAAAAAATTTACAGTAGTTTAAAAAGTATGTTTAAACTTTAAGAATTCATAACTCAGTCCTTTTTAAAAATAAATGAACAATGTTGAGACTTCCTGTTTCAGGTGGTCATTAGCAAACATTTTAAATTACAGTGGCCTTTGCAAAAGGCTTTCAGTTAGTTTTCTTTTGCTTTCTCAGTCTTCATCTGTTTCTTTTCTGCTCAATCTTGTTTTAAAAGATGCTGGTCAGTGCATCACAGAACTGACAAATGGAGGAAGAGAGGGAAAAGATAACTTGCTATTGCTAGATAACTTTTATGGATATAAACTACAAATTCCTCAGACTTTGCCTTCTGCAACATGTAGCCTAAGTTGTAGGAAAATATATGGAGTAGTATGCAAAATATTGGTGCAGCGTTTAACTAAAAACTGTTGTAGGCTTCTTTCATACTACAGCCTTACTGAGTTCTTGCTTGGCTGGTCTTACGCCTCAGTTATGTTGTTTTGGTTACAGGGGATTGCATAAGAATAAGGTTACCTTTCTTTCCATTATTCATTCTTCACATTATAGTTTAGTGTTTCTGTTGCTTTGCCTTATTCTGGAGTGGGAAGTAGGTAACACTTGGGAATGGACTGTTCCAGGGCTCAGTAGTGAGAGCTTGGATACTTCATGCAGTGAGAGATGTTCTTTCTGGTGTTAGAATGAGTAAATAGTATGATGTTTTTCACCTAAAACTGGAGTTAGTGTTAGGTTGGTACGTCATATTGTCCTGCAATCTGGATTTGATGTAGGTAAGCATTGGTATCATTTTATTTCTGAGAAATGTAAGCATTACACTTGTGGCAGAGAGACGGCAACAGTAGATTGCTAAGTGTTAGTGCTGTGAATTAAGTAGAGGCAGACACTTATGTAATGGAAAATATTCTGATCTGATTTGAGTATTTAGTTACCCATACTTTATCCTGAACTAGTTTTAATAGAAGGCTAAAAATGTTGCCTATTGACACCTGAGGTCTCAATAGTTGAGATCAGTAGGGTGTAAGGATTGTGACCAGACATGGGGGATTTAATTTGTTTTCTGCAATTTGTGTGACATTGGTAGTGTTTCTGGATCTGCAAATGTATCGCAGGTCTCACCAAACTTTTACTTAGCTTCGTTGAACTTTCAGGCAAGTTTCCCCTCCATGTACTTTTTGTTACTGAATCATGTATGTGTGACATGAGCTGTGCAACTAGAAAGCGTTTGTAACTATTCTTAAGTTTTTAAGTAAATATTCTTAAGTTTTCCTGTAAAGTGTTTCTTGTGCAGCTGGCTTTAGAAAAGGTATGCAACTAATCATAGTTGCAGCACTTGAATATCTAACTGGTACATTTTCTTTTCTTTTTTTGCCTAGGGTTACGTTTTAAGCTCTATTGAAGGTCGTGTTGCAGTAGAGTACTTGGATCCAAGTCCAGAAATACAGAAGAAGAAATATGCATTCAAGTGTCATAGATTGAAGGAGAATAATATTGAGCAGATTTATCCGGTTAATGCTATTTCTTTCCACAACATCCACAACACGTTTGCTACAGGTAAGTAAATATTTAAAATTGTATAGATGTATTTCTTTAACAGGTACTTGCAGACTCCACTGCATTACAGAGCTGCTTTATGTTATGGCCTGTTCAGCTGATGATAAAACACTATAACAAATTTTATTTCACTTTCTTGTTTTCACTAGGATTAGTTGCATTAAATGCTGAAACAGTTGTTGTTTGTTCAGTTATGACAGCCTAACATCTAAAGATCTTTATTTATTTATTTTTTAAAACCAATTTGCAGGTGGTTCTGATGGATTTGTAAACATTTGGGATCCATTTAATAAAAAGCGACTATGTCAATTCCATCGGTATCCCACAAGCATAGCATCACTCGCCTTCAGTAATGATGGAACCACCCTTGCAATAGCTTCGTCATACATGTATGAAATGGATGACATTGAACATCCTGAAGATGGTATCTTCATTCGCCAAGTGACAGATGCAGAAACAAAACCCAAGTGAGTATGCTTCACTTGTATTTGAGCCTTTTTGAGCATTCATCCCAGGATTTATTAATTTTCCTAAATTCATGAATAGCATTATTGATAGCTAGTAGATAGTGCAGCTTGACAGTAGGGTTGGACTTGATTTTATCTTGTTCTCCCAAGCTTTCAATATCCGTAGGTTGATAGACGTGTGATGGATAAAATTGCGCCTAGTTGTTTAGTAGGAGAATGTCAAACTCTTATTCTCTTTGAATAGTCGCTGTTATTCTAGGCTGTGGAGTTATTGTTAGCTCATTGCTTCAGAATCAAGTAGAAGAATTCAGGCATTATTCATCTGAGCAAGTTTTATTCTGTTGGATCTGTAAGAGTTAGAATTAAGTGAAATTTGTATATGCAGATTAGAGACCTAACTTTTCCACTGTGGAAAAGCATTGAACTGATTCTAGGGAGACTGCATCAAAATCATGTAAGCATTCCCACTGTCTGCATTTTGGAGAATTATCTTTTTATTTGGAGTGTGCTTTTTACCCTTTGACACCAGACTTGGTGCCACCACTACTGGTAAAGGGAACATCCTTTATTGTTAGATAGAGAAGGCCTCTGCTAATTCTCAGGCTAAAGAAAGCTAAATGGAAGATCTGGCATGGTATAGAATTGCACATTGATATAACCTCTGTTATTTGCATCAACTTAGCAGTAGGTTGAACAGAATTATTCTGTTGTTTTTTAAAGGTTCTTATGCATTTAATCAAACTGCCCAGTATTTTAACTATTTGGTTATGGGATTTATTACTTTATCTACTGTATAAGACCAATTACCTGCTGTAATACTACTTACCTTTACCAAAAAAAAATTGTAGTTTGTTTTAAATGAGAAGTTGCATCTCACTTTTTAAGTTGTACTCCAATATCATTTTATTTTTTAAGGCACCTCTCTATAGTGTCAATCTGCCTGTTTTGAATCATTTATTTTGTGGTTATATTGAGAGTAATATTGGTAAAATACAAAATTGTGTAAATGCTTGTGGACTTACACTTTTAAAGTGATCTATTCTCTTTTTCTGGCATTATGTAAAAAGAAAGTGTCAAAATATTACCCAGAAATTATATCCATATTGCAATTACACTTTTTGTATGAGTAACTGTAAGTTAATACTTATTGTTACTGGGCTTACAGTGTTAGGGCCTATTTTCAATTATTTCTATCCATTGTTGGTTATAGTTGCTAGTTCTGTAGATGCCTTGTTCTGCTGTATGAGGAGGTTAATCTACAATTAAACAATATTTCCTCTTGGCCCTCCATTATTTTCTGAAACAGATGGTTCATCATTTCCTGGGCTGTTAAATACAGCGAGGTTAAGGTTAGACTCTTGGGAATCAGCTAGTTTTGAATCTTATTAGACTGTAGAAGGAAAACTAATAAGAATACTCCTTAATATTATTTTGTGACTGTAAACAATTATTTATTAGCAAACAATTGATCCCAGAAGGGCAAATTGTTTGAGTCAGTAATGAGCTGAGACAAGACAGAGCATATCTGTGTATTTGGAAAATAATTGTAACGTAATTGCAATGCATTTAGACAGGCATCTTTTTGGACCTGTTTCTATCTTTAAATGAATTTCTGAAAACATTAACAAGGTTTATATGCTTTTCTGACATTTATAAGTTGCTTGTGCCAGCCTTAGGACACCAGTCTTATGGTGAATAAGAGTGGGGGTTTGTTGGGGGGAATATGCTGTGTAGTCATATCAAGGTACCTTCAAATAGCATGCTTTTTCTTTGCTTTCTGCCTAATATCTAGTTAATAGTGCTTTTTTATGATGTGACTCTTTTTTAGGTTAGTTGAACTATCTTGTGTTTGCATATCCTGTCTTTTAAACTTGTGGTTGGAACAATGCCTTTTTAATAATATGGGCATTTGGAAGGGTTTTGATTTGCTGACAACCAAATTACTACATTGAATGCTTTTGGAAGAAGCAAAAGTTTTCTGTTCTGTGCAGTTCAGAGTTGATAGTCTTTTTATTTGTTTTTTTTTTCCCCAAAAATTTCCAATGAAGTTTTTTTTAATGAATTTATAAAAAGTCTGAAACCTACTTGTTGAAACATTACTTTCTTTATTTCAGGTCTACTTAAAAATCTGGCAGGAAGCTTCAGCTCTTCTTTATGAAAGGCTTGTTTACCTGCTCCTAACAAGACTAGCCTGTAATGGTGATTAAAAGATAGAAGTGGAAAGAACTTTTTTTTTTATTGATCTGCCTTTTAACTAAGAAACTTGTGTATTTCTGTACCTTTTGTATACTTCACTCTAGTGTTATTTCTTTTTTTTTTGATTTAGAGCATCAGTGCATCCATGTTTTGTTTAATTGCAGTCTTAAAAGTAAAATGAGTCTTTCCTGTAAGCAAACTGTGTTAAAACCACTTACTGCATTTTTGTTCTGGAAGCTTCCGGTAGTTTCAGAACTGCTCAATAAATCACTTTGAAAACCTTAACTGCATGTGTGTCGTGCTGTATGAAATGAGTCTCTAAGACTGGTCCTTAGGTTGAATGTTTGGAGCTTGTGGGTTCTTGATATGGCTCATGGCGAGTCACTGACTCAGCTGTCTTTTTTTTTTCTAGCCCAATAAATGGGAACACACCTCGTCAAGGGTGTTAACCTAATCCAGTGATTCTCAGCCAGGGTGCCACAGCACCCCAGGAAGCTATTAGCTTCTTTGAAGAGTGCCCAGAAGTGTAAAGAGGTAAGCCAGGTATGTGTGAGCAGATAAGCACAGGCTTAGGCTTGCTCTGCCTGGCTGCTCCCCAAACTCCTCTACAGGGAGGTGTAAGCACTGTAATAAATTCACTTATTTGAAATGGGGTGCCAATCGATTCACAAAACTTATGGAGGGGTTTGTTGAGTCTAAAAACGTTGAGAACCACTGACTTAGTATTCATATACTGTTTTGAAAGCATAAGCATTTAAAGCGGAGGTGTCAAACACATCTGTAACCCTGGGCCAGATCCAGACAACAGGGCTTCTCATGGGCCGGAGCCAGGTTGCATGAGACTCCTGGGCTGGATCCAGATCTGAGCAAGTGGCAGGGGTTAATGCAGCTGTCATTTGCCCCGTCAGCCTGCTGCTGGCATGTATGCCCAGTGCCCTGGATTTTAGTAGCGGATCCCACCCCAAATCAGTGGCCCCTCTGAGAGTCCCATGAGCCTAGTGAAATGGCTTAGCTGTCTGTATGCTTGACACTCCTGATTTAAGACATGTCTAGGCAGTATTGATGACTCAAACCATTGAGGAATCATTGATCATTTGCAAGGGGAAGGTAGGGCTCTATGTAACACTTGAAATTCAAGCTGTTAGTTATTTCACTTGCATCATGCCTGTAGAGAATCTTGAGATCAATCATGATTTGGAAGAATTGAGAACAGAGCAGTACAAATTAGAAGGTCTGATACTTTGACTGTGATGTAAGGTGGCATGTGTTTGGTCTTAGTTTGAGCCAGCCAACAAAGAGCAACACCGAGGTAATGGTGGAAGAAGAAACTTATGAGAGCAGGGGACTGACTCCCTTTTGCCAAAGAAAATTGTACACCTCTCAGGAGAAGGTAGGGTCCAATCCCTCCTAACTTCAAACTTGTTTTGCTGCCACTTCTCATTCAGTAATGTAATCTGCAGTCTGACTTCTTGCTTCAGCTGCTAAACCAAACAAATGTTTCCTGTAGAGAAAACTGTATTGTGAAAATACATTTTCTGTCTGAGAAGCAACTTTGTAAAAAAAAAAAAAAAAAAAAAAGTAGCATGGATTTGAATATTTGTTTTTTCTCATCAAATCTATTTTCAGGTTTTAAAAAATGTTTCAAGTTGCATCTGAGGCTAGCTTGTCATTGTCAATTAAATGTCTGCTGTTAATCACCTGTTTAAGTCCAGGAAAACAACACTGATTGTTGAAACAATGTAGTTTGTCTTGGTAGGATAACCGGCAGTGGCTCCGGTGCATGAAGGGGCAGGCTACCATAGACTGGGATGAGGAGCTTGCACTGATGGCAGTGAAATGAAAAAGCCCATACCGATACAGAATTGAATAGTTCATTGCAGTTTAGAAGCTGGTTACTCCCAATTGCTACAGGTCTGTGGCTAATTAGTTCCTTATTAAAGACACAACTGGTAGGAGTGATTGTTGTGTGGTGTCATTTTGAGGTTTCTTTATCCACATATTGGTGGCATAATGAACATAGCTGAAATTATAGCTGGCTTTTCTTGTAGGGCTATTGGGTATGCATGTATTGTCATACTTGGTTATTTACAGTGACCAACTAACCACATGGATACTACTCCCTTGTTTTGCAGAGTTTAGATGACAGGGAAAGGTTTATGCATATGGACATTGGCCAAACAAACCAGATTGAATGATGCCAGAGTTTCAAGATGATGAGGAAATTGCATGATTGGCCAAGCTACAACCATATTCCCCCTCCACTACAATGACATGGTAATCAGGGGGGCATATGTTCCTCCCAGTATTATGAGGAGCCCCACCAGACTTGATCTCTGTACCCAGACATTTTGGGGCTGTACAGATCCTTTAATTTAGACTCTGAGCATTGAGTGTGCATTTGGAAGGGGAGGTGGCCCTACCTGCAAACTGTTTGGATGCCAGCATTCGCTGTTTTGTGCACACTCTCTCCTGCTATGCCCTGCACAATGCATGTGAAGTCAGAGGTGAGCCATTCTATAATGACAGGGCCCATGACCTCTGGACTACCAAATATGTATCTAGAAGGCACCCTAATGAATGGTTCATGCCCTGGCTTAGTGGAAACCAGGGAAATTAAAGATGCCACATTTACAGATGTTTTTGGAGCACGTCCTTGCATGAGGACGTAATAGGCAACGTGTTTTGTAATTTTCACTGAGGTAAGTCCAGATAAGTGTTCTGCTATTTTCATGCTATTGCAAAACCACCCTCTTGTCCATTTCATACTTTAGAATTTGAAAGTTGAACCATTCAGTCTTGTCAATTGTTTCTTAAAGATGATCCCCTTGAGCTTTGATATCCTTGGAAAATACCTCAATTGGTACAGGAGATCTTTGGCCCCTTGCCCAATATCTGGGTCACAGGAGGAGGGAAGGAATGATCTGGTGTACTCATTTTGTCTGTTGTGAAACTATAAATACTTTGTCCCTGAACTGCTTCTGAAATGTTCAATTCTGGTTATGAAGGCCCCTTTGAATTAAAAAAACCTTGATGTTATGGGATGTGATCCAAGGTGAGTGCTGCTTCCTTCCCTAAGCAGCAGAAGGGGGAAGGGTCTCCCAGTGATGGGAGGGTTTGTGCTTCCCGTGATGGCTTTCCTTTCCCTCAAAGTATTTGACCTGTGGTGTCTGCTTATAGCTTTAAGTAGTGCACTGTTACAGGCCACCTGGTTTGAAGGGTTTTGGGGGTGAGACCACCATTGCATGATGCATTACGTGGCTGAAAGAGGTATTATACAACCATGAAAACAGGCAACGATTAATATGCAGAAAAGATAAACTGACCGGATGAAGAAAATAAACAAGTTGAAGGTATGTGTATGTTGATGGGGCTAGATGGTAACCATATACAGGGAATATAAAGGTTAAAGTGATTCCTTGAAGACAGGTAGAGCAGGGCACTATAAAAGGAAGGGTGTGAGATTTAACGTGGATAAACTTCAGAGCAGCAGGGAAATGAAAGAACAGGGTTGGTGGTAGGATGCTGGTTGCAGGGAGTTGGGGTCAGGCAGCATTAATGGTGGTAATACCAGCTTTTCTGCTCTGCTCCCTGCTGGCCTTTCTACCCTGGCCCCTTTTAAGCAAAAGGTTTTGAATAGCTTGGGTTAGAATTGAGGGATTTGTTTCCACTTCTGGTGGTGCCTGTGTTGGGAATGAAAGGCAGTGAAGGCCCAGAAGAAAGGCTATCCATCCCCTGAATAAATGACTTGAGTGAATGACTTGTGCATTCCCAGGCCTGCGGTTGTATGCCTCAGGCTATGCAGTCTTCTTGTAAGGGATGAAGATGCACTAGCACCCACTTCTAGTGTTCACATTGGAGATTTACGCAGTTTCAGGGTCTGCTGTAGTTGTATCCCTTTGGGGAGTACAGCAACAAACAAGTCCTGGAGGGCTTGCTGGTGGTTCTCCCACATCACTGTTTCCTGTTCTCAGAAGAGGGGTGCCCACTCCTGGTCCTCCAGAGCTCTTCTCTTTCCATCATCTGGTGCTGCAGTTCCTCCTTAAGGAGGGACATAATTCCTCTTCCTGCCAGCATATCAGGACAGTGCAGTTTTGTTGCTGCTGGTTGTGAATGATCCTAGGAGGTGAGCAAGTAATATCAAGGAGTTTGCCCACAGCCCTGCAGACTCATGCAAGCAATCCCTGTCAGTGCCTTTTGGATGCTATCAGAAGCACCAGAAATCGGGTTTCAGCAGTGATGAAATAAAGCTTACCTTTCCCCAAAACACAGGGCACCTGTTTTTCCTCTTTGTACCAAAGCAGGAAAAAGGCAAAGAACATCCTTCCAACAAGGCCTGTGATATACTAGCATAACAAATTTTTGTAATGAGCCACTACTCAAGGGCATATGCTTTGGGATGGTGTGTGTCAATGACCAGTTTGCCTTCTAGCTGGGCTTCATCCAGGACTGTTGTCCCACAGGATTGG
>NW_017728951.1:10222712-10224597 GCF_001723895.1 Crocodylus porosus | reverse complement strand
TTATAGTTTGGGGCATTTATGGTGCAACAAGAGGCAAGGATGTCTATTTGCTCAGGATTCGTGCTGCCCTCAATGTTTTATAATGGCACAATCGTGGTGTGTACAGCTACAGAAAGATATATCAGCCATGTGATCTCACTATTTCTGACCACCATGTGGTTATATACATGACTGTTCTCTGTCAACCAAACTCAGATATCTACTCTGTTTCTCCATTTCTTCTCAGCATTAGAGAGTGGAATAAAGGAGAGTAGGATAGAGAGGTTTCCACAGTAAAAACCTATTAGGCCATGTATCCACAGAAAAGGTAAAACTGGCCCTAGCATGAAGAACTAAAGGAGACCGTTAAAAGGGAGGTGAACAGGAACATTAATTAGAATGAGAGGGCAGGGTAGATTGAGAAAAGGCATGAGTGGAGGTGTAAAGAAAGGGAAAGGTACGTGGGAGGGGGAAGTATCCAGCAGGAAAAGGAATGGAGAAGAAACAAGGGAGGCAAAAGAATAGGGAGATAGAGTGCAAAACATATGAATAGGTGAAGAAAGAGAAATGAAATAAGAGCTGGGGAGAGGGGGTGGGGGGAAATGGGAGGCAGATGAGAAAATATGAGAGGAATTTAAGTGACTTGTTTATGAATTGAAATTTTGTAATGGTATTTTGTGGTTGACTTCCAAAACAGTAGGGCAACAGCTATTAACAGGTAAGTGGTGAAGTTTTATGTAGGTATTTGAAACCCAAAAAGGCAGCACATAGAAAATATAGCAAGGCAACTTGGCATAGAAAGGGAAGAGAAACATTAGTTGGACAGGGCAACAGCTGTGTCAGTGTGTCAGCCAGGAAAAAATGTAGTTAGAATACAGACATTTCTTTTATAAAGAGGAGATTAATCTTCTTTTTATTAGCTCTCTCCTAGAAATATAGATAAAGGTAAAGGTTTGGAAGCCAAAGAAATCATATGAAACAATCCTTCTCTGACCTATATGAGAAACAGCTGAACAGAGGATATACTGACTCCTGATCAGAGGAACTAAAATCTAAGAGAGCTCCTTAAGTCATTGCCTCTTGCTGAATGTTGAGGGCCTTACAGAAAACATGGAGTCATAGCCGTCGCTGTGATAGAATCATCTATCTTCATTGACTGCTTGCAGGAAAAAATATCACAGGTTGTCTCTCACAAGAGTCTCATAACACCATGGTATTAGAAGCCAAGTGGCATCTGTGCTCTGAATGTTACAACAGCACATTGTTAAGTGTACTTTTTCTCCTGGTTAGTGCTTGAGGATAATAACTGTATAGTTACTATGTGCAGACCTGCAGATCTGCTATTTCTCAAATGTGCGATGGTCTGTCTTGCTACTTTTTTGCAATTATAAAATGTGTCTACAAAACTGGCTTTGGTTTGTATTGATATGCGTCTTACATGGAAAAACAATCCCTATTGTAAACTCAAATGTGAAAAATCATCACACTGGATGGCTTGGTATACCATTGAAAGAGCTGTGGTATTAACGTGCTGGACGAGGGGGTGGGGAGGTAAGGATGTTACCCCCATCTTACCTAAGTGTAGCATAAGAAAGTTCTAATTTTTAAGTGCCCACTAATTCAGAGTTCCCAGTGTGAAATAGCTAAGGATTGACTACATTTGGAGGAGCTGAGTACTAGGGCTGTGCGAAGCTTCAGTAGCTGTTTCAATTTGGAGGAGATTCGGCCCAATTCGGCGGCCGAACCTCTGAATACAGATCGAATCAGGAGACCCATTAAAATGTCTGAATCAATTCAGAGACTCGGCTGTAGACTATACAGGCAGCAGTCCTCAACCACGCTGGACACAGTTGCCTCCAGCTGGTAAGTCTGTTGTGGGGGTGCAGATCAATGCTCCCACAACAAG
>NW_017728951.1:10209180-10222452 GCF_001723895.1 Crocodylus porosus | reverse complement strand
TTACCCTAAAATTCCCCATAGCCCTTGCTGCCGGCCCCACCCCAATCTGGGTGCGTGTGCCTGCCCCCATGTCCTGCTGCTGCTTGCCCAGCCAGGGCAGGGTGGAGCCGCGGCTTGTCCGGGAAGCGCAGGGAGGCTCGAGCAGCTTCCTCTGCTGTGCGCCTCTTGGCTGAGGCAGCACAGCGGCACCATCCTGCACCTCCCTGCCCCGGCTGAGTGAGCAGCGGGGGGGCACAGCCCCCACTCCCAGCACCTTCTGCTGCTAGTTCGGCGCGCAGTTCGGACCCCATGCAGATCTGGGGGCACATGCCCACTCCGATGCCCTCCTGGACTGGTAGCAAGAGCCACTGGAGGAGCCACCAGAAAAGCAGCTCCTTGACTGGCGATGCACAGTGGTGGGAGCCCCCCACCCCGAGTCCTGTGCCCCCCTGCCCCGGTTGGGTAGCTAATCTCAGCCCCAATCCCTCCCTTGTTGTGGGGATGTTGATCTCTCCCTGCCCCCCACGCCTCTTTTGACCCCTCTCAACCCACCACAACAGACTTACCAGCTGCTGCCTGTATAGTTTATGGCCGAATCTCTGAATCGGCGCCAAATCTCCAGATCCGAGTTGGCCGAATCAAATCAGGACAGTGATTTGAATTACCAGATTCAATCACCGTCCCTCTGAATCGGCTGAATCCAAAGCAAATACTTTCTGCTTCGCGCAGGCCTAGTGTGTACTTCCTCATAACATCTAAAACTCAGTTCCTAAACGTCTCAACTTGGGCACCCAGGAGCCGGGGAATTTCTCTTGCTGGACACACTTGAAAATTTTTGCATAACTGATGTGTCAATAGTAGAATAGAAACTATTGCTCCTGCTTACTAGTCATCCTTTCTTACACTAAACTGTGATGTTCAATATATTATTATATCCACAGCATTACTGTTTGTTTAGGCAGTGTGTATTTGATAACTTCTAACCCCCATGCAGTGTGGTATTTGCTATGGCACATGATGGGTTTTCTTGGTATAAAAATAATGTATTTTAATTATACCTAATAATACACAGTTATATATTTTTTGAAACCAAAGTCAAATATATATGCTTGAAGGACTCAACACAGTCTTCATATCATCGCTATTTAAGATACCTAGTGTGGAATATATAGTTGCGATTGAGAGAGAAATGCGCTGTAGCTTTTTCTTTTTACTACATTATATATAACTTTTTTCTAAGGGGACACATGCTATAATGACGCATAGCGTTTGAAAGCAGCCCATAAAATATAATAGGTCTTCTACTTGTGGCTTTGAAGAAACACTGTCTACTTGCCCTAGCAATGCTATGCTAGAATTTAACATGGGCATATTTTTGCAGCTTGCTCTCATCGTTCCTTTGGCATGCTTTTTAAAATCCCTGCTCATCCCTGCAGCCCAAAGAGGGAAATCAACCAAAGCTTTTTAAAATGAAAACAATAAAATTGGGCATACTGAATTATTTTTTAACATTATTAATTTTAGTTTTTCTCTTCCTTTCAAGACAATTAGAAAACCAAAACAAAACAGCTACGACGGAAAAAATATGAAAGACTGAAAGCCTTCTTTTACTACCTTATTTATTACTTGTAGTGCAGTGGTGCCTATAGCTAATAACTGTCGCCAGGGCCCTGTTTGCTAGGTATTACAGGGCTGCATTGTAAGAGTTTTTGATTGGAAGAATTTACAATCTGGATAGACAAACTAAGGGGAAAAAAATCTTATTTTACAGATGGAGGAATGGAGATGGAGAAAAAATTGAGCAAGTTTCACAAAATCGCATGAGCCTTCTGCCAAGGCAGGAACTGGAACTAAGTCCTGAATCATGCAACAGGCCCAGTTAGTTCATGCAATGGGTTCCAGTCTTGATTCATTCTTGCTATATGACCCAATGCCGCTTCTGGACCCATCTACATGAGCTGCTATATCGCTGTAGCAACGCACTACGGCGATGTAGCGTCAGCAGGTAAAAACCACGATGCTGCAGCTACGCTGCCGTAGCAGTGCGCTCCCTCGGCATAGCATGTCACTACAGTGCCGCAGCGACTAAAAATAACTATGCCCTGTGCGGACTCCGCAGTACAGACTGTTACTGCGCTGTCATTTAGTATGTCCAAGAGGAAGGACTAAATGATGGCGCAGTAACAATGGCGCTGTAGGGACGCATCTAGATGTGCCCTCTGTGCCTTAGTTTTTCCATCTGTAGAATGAAGATGCTAAAATTCCTTTATCTCACAGGGCTTATTTATGAGGCTGAAATCTTAATGTTTGTGAAACACTTTGAGGTTTTGGGTAGAAGATGTTGTGTTAAATGCATGTTGTCGGTATACAATGTTGGTATTTCTAGAACGACCAAAAGAGACCATTTAGACCACAAGTAAATTAAGACTTACTATAGTTTACTTGCTGTAGAAATGAGTGGGGGAAGGAAGAGAATACGAAGTGTAACATCCCCTAGTGTCTGTACCTTTTAAAAGTGAAAAACGTTGTTCTTTCTCTTCTATTTTTGTGTAGTTATATTCGGTACCATTTGGGGGGTGGAAATTAATATTGGGCTCTGCAAAACAAAGCCATCAAAGAATCGGGGGGGTGGGGCAGGGAAGCACCCTCATTATTAAGATGAAAATCTTAACTGGAGCATTTCAACCTAAATAGCAACGCATTCCACTTTGTAAAGCTGAAGAAAATTGCACAGCCATAGTCTGTACAGCAGACACAAGAAAGCAGCAGAAAGATGGGGAATATTTAGAAGTTTCTTATCATGTTACTTGTTCTCTGGAGTCTCTTGTGAGAAGTTCATGGTCTTTTGCCCACCCCACAGAGCACAGTGTGAACGGTTTACATTTTGCCTTGAGAGCTGTCAGTTGGCGTTACTGGAGTTGCTGTCTTGGGCTTTGAACCCCTGATGTAGCTGCTGCTGTTTGCTTTGTAGGATGCTTGTGTTTGGCTGCAAATTTGCTGAAAAGATACACATGCCATTCACTTGGGGCTGTGTGGAGAATAATATCAGTTAAGGATGCCTGTCAATAATAAGAAAAAATCCAAGTCTCCTCAATATTTCTCTTCTTGGAAAGATGAAAGTTTTCCAACAGCAGTTGAGGAAGTTTGGCCAATGAAGGTTGGCAGGATCTTTAGTAGCTGAGTAGGAACCCCCCTGTCCCTGAGCAGAACATAATTAGCGCAGATGGGTGAAAGGATCTGTTCCACTTCCAAAAGTATCTGGGGAGTTTGATGTGTGAGCATGTGTTGATTTCCTTAAACGCCTCCCCTACCTCCCATCCTCCACTCCTTCATTTTAGCAGAAAAGCAGGAAAAAATCTGGCTCTGATGTTGCAATGGAGAACATCTGGTCTGTTCTGCAAAACTCGACGCACTGTTTCATGAATGAATGGATGTGATTTACCTGGAAAAAGTCCTGGATCTGTTTTGAATTTTTCTGATTTTTTTTTTTTATCATAGTACTCAGTTTAAAAATAAAAACTAGTATTTGATCTTTTTGGATTTATCCCTTGGCCACAATTAAATCCTTTCCCTCCCAATCTCTGCCTGCCTTTAATCATATCCTTGGTAGTTTAAATTATTAAACATCTTTTTGGGACTAAATTTTTTATTCCTTATTATGCACAAAAGATATATAACATGAAATATTCAGCATGTAATTGTGATTTAAAATGTAGACTCTCCCAAAAGATGTGACTAACACTTTTAAGCACCCCAAATCTAATTAAGGGGATACTGGAATTAAAAGTAAGATTAAAGGGCCAGAAAAAATTATGATTTACGTTTTTTTTAAATCTTTTATACGGAGGACCATGAGACCAGAGACAGCAAAACAAAGTGAGGTTAACAGCAAATTCCTTTCATAGTCCTAGGGTCACCACTCATTTTTCTTCTTCCTTCCCTTCTTGTGTAGTTTGCATGGTGCAACCCCGACTGGAAAAAAATAGATTTGCCCAGATAATGAAAAAGCTGGTAAAAAAGCCAAGCGCCTTTGCCTCTCTCAATTACTTTTGTAAGGATAATGCCTTCCCTACAGAGTTTCTTGTTGCATAAAATGTTTTGATTAATTCTTATACCCAGGGCAAAACATGACATATGTATGAGAGCTGAATGCAAATTGTAGAGGTGGTATATGAAAAGTCCCATGGTGTTACTGTAAGCTATAGCATGGCTACAATCCTGCTGGTCAGTGGGGCCAGAACTTCACCCACGATCTTTTTGAAAGTTCCTTTGGGTCATTTTGAAGCTGGCTTATCAACCTTCCCTTTACCATCGGGCGGCTATAAGGATGAGTGATTGCAGACATTTTGAACGTTCACAGTGTGCTTTAGCACTGTGTTAGCCATTACTTTTGCCTCAGTGACATTTAAATAGTATGCTTGAACACCCCTATGCCAGAAGTTTAGGATGATTGCACTAAGAGTCTTGCTTCTCTTTTTCAGTTCGTTTTTGTTATCTGAGATAGCGGCAAGGACCTTCTGGCACCACACTTTATTGTGCATGCTTGTGTGGCATCTTCAGTAACACAGGCACTACCTTCTGCAGGATTTTCTCTTTGCATGAGGAATCAATAACCTTGAGTAAGGACAACTGCTTTTCTGTACAAATGCTTGTTGCTGTTATCAGGTCTTTTTACTGTTCAGCTAACATTTTTTTGTTAATAACAATATTGATTCATTTAGTTCTTTGATTTAATTTCCCCCTAGTATTTCTTTACTTGAAGCAGCCAGCAGCAGACCTAGGAAATGAAATCTGTCTGGAGGGGACCATATCTAGGGCAGTTACTCCGTTTTTTTTTTTTTTTTTGATTGCCCGTTTTCTGTTACATTAAAGGTAATTTCTTTAGCATCAAATACTCTTAACTGTCTTATCTTTTGCCTAGTCTTTGTCTTTCCATTGCTTTTATAGTCGCATGTGGCCTGCGAGGGGTTAATGTGCGACCTGGGGGCTACCCTGTTGCTTACCCTTTTACTCCAGCTGCTTCTGCAGCTGAGTTTTCTAGGCTCTCCTTTCCCCTGTCTTTTGCTGCTACTCCAGCCCTAGGGCCAAGGAGGTGCAGCCCCCGGGACTAGGGGGACCCATGATGCAATGTAGTAGGAAAGTCTCCAACTGGGGAGCTAATGTGGGGTCACTGGCCCCATTGGCGACCCCCTGAGATGGGCAGTGCACCCCCTGAAAGAAGCACCGCTGATGCTGCTGGTGGCATCTGCAGGTGGTTGCTGACCACCGGTCAGCTCTTGCTCTCCCCTTCCCTTCCTCCCTCCATCACCGACACTGCCATGGCCACCTGTGGAAGCTCCCCACACCACCACCACCTGCGGGCGGTCGCTGTGCCCCCCCAGCCTCTGGGGGCACGCATCATTCATGACTGCCCCCATGTACAGTGCAGTGGTTGAGGGATACAGTGGTCCAGGGGCCTTGCACTACTGCAGCTCCGGGGCATGCTGCCCCTGCTGCAGCTGCCTGTGTGGTGTGAGGCCCCCAGCTGCTTTGAAGTTGGACCGTCTTGGCCTAACTTTGGGTTTTACCATGTTTGCAATATTGAGGATGGACAAGATTTGTTTAAATGAAGGAGGTGTCTGTGGCATTCAATGGCACAATTTAATCTTGTGGCAAATTTCATTTTTCTTTTTCAAATGAAGAAGTGCTATTTTCCTCCTTAACGCATTTTGACAAAAACAATATTTACCTTTAGAGATTACTTCATGTCACTCAATCACTTCATTCATATCCCATCTTTTATCTTAGGATAAAGTCTGATACGGTAGTACATTGATGACTGATAATTACCAAACACCACTCTCAAGTTTTTAGTATTTCAGTTACCACAATTAAAATGGCAAACAATCATCTAACGACTACGTCAGTGAAGATGTAGGTCTTTACTGGGGGGGTCTGCGGGTCTTTAAGAGGAGGCTTGATGCTTACCTAGCTGGGATCCTTTGAGCCCAGTTTTTTCTCCTGCCCTGGCAGGGGGTCGGACTTGAAGATCTACAAGGTCCTTTCCGACCCAACTTCTATGATTCTGTGAAGACAGAAGATTGCAAAATAAGATGACTTAACTTGGATGTGGATAGTAGTAGAAGCCTGACACCTTTCCCTTTATTCAGATGTTTGCTTCTACTAGCCCTTCCTTCACTGGTGATTTCCTGTTCAAGCTGCTTCCTGTTCCAACATGTAATGCATATCCCAATCTCAAGTCACCAGCAGTTCCACCTGCTCTTCCAATTTCTAAAGAGGTCTGGTTTCTTATTGCTTCCAAGTCAGTCTAATAGCTATCACAGCAACGACATCAACAAACATGATCATAAAATTTTTCCATGATGTAAATACACAAAAGATGGAAATAAGAGGAAAGGTACAAAAGGAAAGGCAAGGAGAAGAAAAGGTAAACCATACCCGGTTATTCCAGCAGGGAGGAAAGCAACCCTTGCTTCACTGATGATTTGCCATTCAAGCTGCATCCTGTTCCAACTTTAATGCATACCCCAATCTCAAGTCATCAACAGCTGTACTTGTTTCTCTCCCAGCTTCTAGATGTCTGATTTCTTATTGGGTCCAAGTCTGTCTAATAGCCTTAACAACAACATCAACAATCATCATGATTGTTATCAAAGCAGTAATAGAAACTCGATGCCCCACCATTTCATATCTAACTGCTTGTCTTAGAATTGCCATTCACACCTAGAGATAAAAGGTGAATGTTTCTGAGATCAAAAAGCTTTCAAATACATGTTACATTAATGAAAATACCCTTGATTGACACAGACATTCAGAAATGGAAAAAGCCAGTAAAACTGCCGCAACACCCATACTGGACTGGGTCCTGTACAGGACATAAAGAGGTTTTTCATAATCTTGGTTGAAAATCAAAGAGCAAATCCTAAATAAATGACAAATGAATGGATGTTCTAAAAGTCACATACGTGATTTTTGGGAAAATAAAGATCTTAAAATTTTGCTCATGTCTTAATGTTCCAGATCTCTGGGATATGATTTTCATTTTCTTCCCAGCTGAAATAGCTTGGTATGGTTTCCCTTTTCTTCTAGCCTTTCCTTTTGTCCCATTTCTCTTATTTCCATCTTTTATGTATTTACCTTGTAGAAACTTTTATGGAACTGAAACATTGCCCCTTCCTTTTATTCCTGTAAGTGTAAGCCTTTTTGTGCTGTCTTTTCCTTTTTCATGTCCTTATGTGACAAGACATTTAAAATGTAGATTTCACAGATTCACGGGAATCTGACAGGGCCGGATGGCGAGTGCGTCTGCCGTGGCCTCAAGCGTGCGACCTCTGGGCTGTCAGTTGTGCCCTTCAGCGCTCACACCACTCCAGCCTTCTTTGTGCTGTGAGTCTTTGGCTGCTTATGAAGAAAGATATCAAGAAATCTGAATCGAGTGAAGAAGGGAAATGAAATGTTATGAAAATGTGATATTGACTAAAATGTATATATTTTTTTCATCTCTTGTATGTATATCTTTTCTCCTCCAGTGTCTCTTTCCTTATTTCTTTTCTCCTTTCCCTCGTTTTCCATTTGCCTCTGGCAAGATAGCACTTCTCAAAAGCAAACGTTTGTTCTGTGTGTCAGCTGGACAGCGTTGCTCAGTACATGAAGTTGATAGCTTTCTTTCTTTTCAGTGGACTGTATCCCCACAGAGTGACATGGGCCTGGAATTGAGGACCTGACCCAAGGCCCACTGGACTCTGCTTATTGAATTTCAACAGCCTTTGAACTGGCCTTTGACACTGTTCCTGTCACCAGGTTTCATATACGTTAAGGAGAACCCTGATTCTTCTGGTACCACACAGATGCGTTTGTCAGTGCTGCAGAAAATATTTCCCAGATGTTCCTTTCCTAATGTGGTCCATTATGCCACCTTCATGACATCACAGTCAGCTTAGCTGATTAATGAAATGCTGTTAAAATAAAGATCACAGGTCTATGATGGTGGACAGTTACTTAATGGATTGCCTTAAACCATAGTCAATGTTAAAGTCCCTGGTAACTTCTGTGCACTTAGAAAATGATTGCATTATACAGCAGTAAACATCAATCTGCAGGCAAGGAACATTTGTTTTGCTTTTAAGCTAACTTCTGATGCAGCAGCTTTTGTTATCCCAGTCTATAAGATTTACCATTAACCTAGAATTTTTAATCTTTTACTGTAATCTGGAATTGTAAATACATTGTGGTTTTGACTATGTACAATTAAAAAGGGTAATTCGTTTCACTCTCCTCCCCCACCTCCCCTCTCAAATCCTCAGGTTTAATTTTCATGATTATGTTAGATTATGAGTCATTTTAAATCATGGTATCCAGTAGAGTACTCCTACTCTGCAGCTCTTTTCAACAGTTGTTTATGGTAGTTTCAGCCTCTTTCTGCCTCTCTGAGGCTCTTTATTTTTAAAGCAAGGCAGACAAGGCCTAAAATTATTCCATTAAAGAGGTGCAATTTTTGTAATGGGACTTAGAGTGCTCTGCAGAAGTGCAGGCAAGTTTCTTCAATATCCTGAGCATTATTCGCTCATTTAGTTAAATGATGTTTCTAATTCTCTGGTAATTACATGTAATGAGGCACTCTTTCTCTTCTTGATGAGACTTTAGCTTAATATGAGATGTCGTTTTTTTTTTTTTCTATATTTTTTAGGGATAATTACCCTTCCCAGGAAAAGCAGGGGGTTTGTTGTGCAGAATATAGCAAATTATTTTATTTCCTGCCATCTTGACTGCCAGTAAATTATAAAATTAAGTTTCAGTGGAGCATTAGCACCATTTTGGAAAAGGCTTGATATTTTTTTCCTTCTTATTCATGTACTGATGTCTTTTGGGACTGTTGGGCTATTATTCATAGAATAGATGCTTTTCTGCCAATTCCTAGTATTAGGTGGTATTGAAGCAGCAAGATAGGTTTAATTTTTCTGGATAATGTGCAGTGTAGAATGTTCTTGTCAGCTGCTTTTATATCAAATAATTATCTTTATGAAGTTAAGTAACACTTCCCCCCTTCCATATAGATGGCTATTTTTTTTTTGTATACTGTAATACAATTAAATGCTATTTAGGGAGCCCCCTCCCTGAAATTTGAATAACATTTAAAGTAGTGGAACGAACTAATAAAAGCCAGGAAATTCAAAGTTAACACTGACACTATATTGAACTCTTTCTGTCGTTAAAATGAAGTAAAATAAAAACACAAGCATGCAGAGTGGCATTAATTAAAGAGAACATTGGCTTTAACTTTGAATTTCCTGTCTTTTGTCTGCGTCATGGCTTTAATATTATGCAGATAAGGTTTTCATTTTAATTTCCTTATAGTTTTTAAATTAAACAATGTTGGGCAAAATTATGAAAAGAATATTGGTTGTGATGAAAAACATGGACAAAATTTTCCAAAGCATCAGAGTGCGTTAGCTTAGACCCATTTTCAAAAGTGTCTTAAGCACTTAGGAAGCTAAGGCCTCTTGAAAATCACTTAGGTGCTTTTTTGAAAAATTTTCCTTGTGCAAACCATTCTGTTCCTTTGGGCAAAACACGTGTAGAGTTTTTTTTGTTGTTTTTTTTTTTTAACCTGTTAAGTGCCCAAGGAAATCACTGGTCACTTTAAATCTTAGACTAAAGGAAGGCGAGCTGTACCACTGTATTTTGGATAGCTGTGTTAGTGATCTGCATAGGTGTCTCAGGCTTTCTTCCTAACATATTTCATGATGCACACGAATGGCACCAAATATTCTGTATGTGTGCAGTTTTTCCATGTGACTCCTATTTCCATCAGTGGTTTTGTTTATTTTCTGCAGCATGTCTCTCCATGTACCAAAAAGTCTCCTGGGCTACGGAAACGTTATTGTTCCTAGAGAACGTAGCAAGAAGAGTTTTATAGAAAAAACTTATAAAGATCAGGAGCTCCCTGGGTGACTGTGAAGTGCAGTACATCTATTGTTTGAACGAACTCCACTTCCGCTATGGTTTGGAGCTCAGAGTTTTCAGACTTGGGTCCTATTCTCAGCTCTGCTTGCCGGGTGACCCCTGGGCAAGTCACTTCACTTCTTGGTGCCTCAGTTTCCTGAAAAAATGAGGAATGTGATCCTGGCCTCTTTTGGAAAGCACTTTATAATCTCCGTTATATTGGAGGTAGATGATAGATTCTTCTCCGCGTTGTTATAAAGCTTTTACTCTTGCGTCAAATGCAAGTGACTCCAACCCCTGAATGGAAACTAATTTTTACTGTGTGTCCACACAGGTTATAGCAGGAGGCAAACTGAGCTCAAAATCTACTAGTCATGGAGGATGTCCTTGGAGGTAGCGCTTCTGTTACTGTATGGTAGTTGGTTGAGGGTCTTTCAAGGAGGAAAAAAGTAAAAAATGACACCTCCCCCCCCCTTTTTTTGTGCTTTTCATGCTGAGGGGATGCTTTCTAATATCAGTTGGGGACACTTATTCTTGAGATTTGTTCTTTGTTTCCCACAGTACCAGGAGAACTAGAGGTGCATGGTAGGAATAAATGCTTTTTTATGGAGGACCACTGGAATAGGTTTATCATTAAGGAAATTCCACCCTTCTCAGGATGTGATTTCAGCCACAATCTAATGAAGACATGAATATCAAAATTGGGAAATGTCCTTGACTTATACACTTTGGAGTCAAAGGCACTATAGGCATACTTGAAGTACATCATTTAGATGATTTGCAGGATCAGCATCAGAGTTATCAAGGCCTTACAACATCACAATACTGTATTAATGACTGTGGAGCATAGATTTGTACAGCAAGGGTCCTGAATCTAATCCTACATTTACCTGGCTAAAGTAAGAAGAGGCTGAAGTGCTATCTGCTGTGGAGAATAAACTTCATAAATAACTTCTTGATCCCAAATACTGTGACCCCAATTCAAGAGAATGGAGCTGGAAAAATATGATTGCATCTCAATCTTTATTTCATCTTAAGCAATATGACACCAGTCTAGTGACTTTGGAGGCAAAAATATAAAAGTTTATTTCCTAGTCCACTGGGTTGCTGTCAAATTGCAATCTCCAAAATTGAGAGAGCAGTTAAATTAGATTTTCTCCAATTTCTTACCCTACCTTTCCCTCAAACTCAAAATTCTGTCTTTCTCAATTTTGCAGTATACCGTACTCAAAGTGCAGAGAAATAAGAGGCCCCTGATTTTTTTTTTTTTTTTTTTAACACACACTGTTCTTGAAATCCTCTTTTCTTTACATCTGCAATTTAGCATACAATTGTAAAGAACCCAGTTCACATGAAATAAAAATGAATGAAAGACAGTTGGCCAAGTAGCTCAGATGCTACTACAGGATAAGATATTAGAAGAAGGATGACAGATCCATACTGTGACTTAAGCCTCCTGTGTGATACTGCATTCAATTTGCAGCAATACTCATCTTCATCAAAAAAATGTTCACAAATGGGAACTGACCATATAATGATTTAATCTTAAATGTGACTCCAGTTGAATAAGAACTTTTTATGAGCATCATTATTTTACCAGAGACTGCAGTGATGAACTCCAAGTTATATTTAGATAGGCAGCAACACCCTTTTGTGTGAACTAGAATACAGAAATTCATAAGGAAACATCAAATTAAGCCCCTGGCAGACATTACACTTAAAGACATGATTAGCTGGTTAACTGCGTCTTAAGTGTAACTCAGCCATGCACTCAGTCAGTTAATGATTTGACAAAAAGTGAAACCAGTTATTAAATGATTACACAAAAATGTGTAATAATTTTGTGGCTGGTTTCCATTGCATTTTAAAATGAATGTGTAACTGGGTGGACTGTACTGGGGCTTGAATGGGTCTTGGTGCTGTCCCTGCCAGCCACCAAGGAGCTGATTGGTGGCTGACTCTAGGGGCTCAAACTGGCCCAGTAGGTCCTTGGAGCCAGGTGTCAATCATCTGATTTTTCAGACACCTTTTCTGACGCAGAAGGGGCCCAGGTTCCCCCTGTATTGGCAAGTATGGTGCGATTGGAGTCTGATCCCTGATCCCAAAATTGCATGTCCTTCCATGCATGTATTTTTTTCCCCAGTGCAATTGTTTGGATTGTGGATCAGACTGCATCATGCCTATAACTGAACATGTATCAGCAGCCTTAGAGTCAATAGTCAAAGCTTTCCATGTGTCCCATTGCAGAAGGCTCTGTGGTGCTTAGTGCTGTACAAACACATGGAGACAACACCTGCCTGAAGAACTTGCAAGCTAAAGAGATGAGACTGACAAAGGACAGGAGAAGGGGACTATAATTTCCCCAGTTGTTTACATGAGGCCTGAGTTAACTGAGAGATAAAGGGCCAGATCCCAGAAGGGATTTAGACATCTTCAAGATTTTGGTGGCAGCTAGATAGTCTAAATTTGGACTGACACATCTAAAGTGGGACTAAGGAGGAATTTATTGTATCTGGTTTTAAGTGACTTGCTTTAGATCACATTACTGGTGGAAGACCCAGGAACTGAATCAAGATCTGAGTCGCAGCATTAGTTGCAAGCTTTCCCTCTTTATCTAGTTAGCTAGCTATTTTTCCTATCATTCTTCCAAAGCATTCAGTGCTAGAATCCCAGGTGAATTAAACCTGAAAGGTAAAATGGTCTTTGTGGCAGTCTTGTCTCCTTACTTCCAGAGAGCTGGTTTTTTTGTTGTTTTTTTTAATGTTAATAGGAAGAGCTAAGTTTTTAAATACTTCCAATGTTAGCCGTGCACTCATTAACACTGGCATGGCTATGTTAGCTACCTATTGATGACATCAAAGGGAAAAGGTAATGTATAACACAGAGAAGGCTTTTAACTGAATGTGGAGTCTTCTTCATGCTACTAGTACAAATTATTGCCTATAATCAGCCACCTTTGTATTCTGTAACCTGGAAATCTGTGCTGAACTGCAGTTACTTCAGATAGAAAAAGCCTGGAATTCTTTAAAAAAATAAGTGTTAATCTGTGGTAGGACTGATTGATTGTCCCAAGATTTATTTTGATTTAAATAACTAGGAGATGCTTATTTGAGGCTCTAGACACGCTAAGATCTGCTGAAACTCTGATAAAGCTATAATTGCATTAACATAACCCAGGCAGTGTCTCAGTCCACTATTCACTTAAACATGCCTTTCCAGCCATTTATCGTTTTGAATCCTCTCTTATAGTTTCATAGTTAGTTGGGTCAGAAGGGACCTCAGCAGATCATCAAGTCCGACCCCCTGCCATGGCAGGAAAGAGTACTGGGGTCAAACGACCCCAGCAAGGTG
>NW_017728951.1:10191012-10208835 GCF_001723895.1 Crocodylus porosus | reverse complement strand
CTGACGAGAAGGGAGTTCCCCAGCCTGTAGGTATGGTGCTGGTTCTTCCTCCCCAGGTGCAGCACCTTGCACTAGTCAGTGCTGAAACCCATCCTATTCTCATCTGCCCACCCCTATAATTGTCTGGGTCCAATTGCAGCCTGTCCCTCCTTTCTAGCGTTCCTGCTTCTCCCCACATCTTGGTGTCATCTGAGAATTTGAACAGGGTGACCCCCTTGTCCAAGTCACTGATGAAGATGTTGAACATCTAGAGGTCACTAGATTTGGGTGATGTCAGCCCACATTGGGAATAAATTTCAGGAAGCCGGTGTCTCGTGAAGCCCTGTCAACCTCCTTTTGTTTTTTAATGGTGGGCTTCTCTGCTGCCTGTGATATAGGCCAGCCTGACTTTGATGAAGGTCCAGAGCCCCTGGAGTTCTAGGATCTGCCACTACTGCACTAAAAAGTACTGTGTTACCTCCCTGGACAGGTTACTGCACTGCCCTTCCCAGGGAGCTAGTCGTGAGCTGTCCACATTTCTGAATGCGAGGACTACAGTTGTACCTGGTCCTTGCACAAGGGGTTCAGGGAGGCTTCTTGCAGCCATTTGTCCCTTTGCACCCCCACAGGGTCTGGCATCGATAAATAGCAATTGACACAACATAGGAGTCTCTTTAATATTTAATACAATAAAAACATATTAATTTAGTCAATGTTGCTGCAGCATGCATATTCTCTTTGTTCTGTTGGATGGTGTGTTACCGAGCTGCCAGGTAATTCAAGGGCAGGCGTAACTGTCTGCAGACCAATAGGCTCTTGCTTGTAGTTATGTATAAGCAGTGACAGGATGCCACAAAGAGGAGCACAAGGCCAGGGCATTCCTATTGGAAACTCTCACAGGTTGCCAAAGGCAGCCAGGGAAGTCAAAAACCATCTCCCCTGAGCAACAGTGCTGTTTCCAGATATGGACTAAGCTATGAATATTTCCATAAAATATATTGCCACAAAAAGGAAAGACGAGTACAGAGACACATGGGCATTTGGAGACATAAATCCCTTGTCAGAAATGGGGGACATGTAGTGCACAGTTATATTGCCTCACCAGGAACTGCAGCCAGCTGACAAGATAGTACAACATTCATAGGTAAGACATGGCCTGGGGCACAAAAGAGGGTGTACCCCCCACTGCAGAACAAACAGTTTGCAGCGCTGCTCGCAGGAGGCTGCCTGACAGCACAGCAGCAGGCCCAGCTGCTGCAATATTTTCTCCACAAAACTCAGGAGTCTAGAAAATGGAATAACAGGATCTTGCGTGCCGGCAGAAATCAAAGCAAACAGCAGCCCAAGTCTTCTTCACCTGTACGAGCCCATAGAGCATCTCAAGGCAAAAGGTTATTTGTTCCTATTTATCCCCTACTCTTCTAAAACACAGAGCACAAGAGAAACCTCACCAGGTATGACAAAAGCCTGCATAAACAGTGAACAACTTGAGAGGAACATAAAGCCAAAGGATTCAGCCTCGATGCAGACATCTGCTTTCCTCAGATGCCTGGGACAAGACTGGAGTCACTTGGGGAACGCTGGCAATGCCAGTTACTTCTGGCTGACCCAATAAGCCCCTGGAACAAAATACAAATAGTTTCTGGGAGTTGCAAATATTTCCGGTGGAATTGCCACGTTCTGAGAGTCTAGCTTTTCTCATCATCCAGGTATTGAAGGTCTAAGGATACAGAGCATCAGTGATGGTGACTGAGAATATGAATTCATCTGAACTACTTGTTGGTTCTTGGCTGTCTGGCATTAAGCCCATTGTGAGGCTTCAGCCTATACAGCAGAATCTGGAGTCAACATCAGCAGCCTTACCTATAGCCATGTGTGCAGGCTGAACACATAAAAGTATGAGCCAAGCCTGTTTTGGTACATGGAGGTATTAAAGCAGGGGTAGGCAACCCCTGGCATGGGTGCCAGAATGTGGCATACAAAGGCATTTTATTTGGCACACGTGCCTTGGGGTGGACAGTGGGGAAGGGGTCAGGGCTGTGCTGCCACAACAAGGATTGGGCCCCTCATGGCTTTCCCGTCATCCACCCCTGGCACACCAACGCCTTACGAGTTGAGGTTGTAGTATTTTGGGCATCCTGCCCAAAAACATTGCTGACCCCATTGTTAGAGGTACATTAGAGGTATATTCATAAGGTAACAAATAAAGTTGCTTAAATGGGATATCTAAGTGAGAACCTGGAAAGGGGTTGGATTATATTTTCTGCCTCGTTGTAAGACCACGGATGGTAAAAGTGATCATGTTTTCCTGTTGACAATGAGTTTTCCAGAGGTTTGAGTGAATTACAGACAGTATTAGTTGAGGTGCTCTTTAGTGCAAAAAGTAGCAAGTGACCTGGGTAAAGTCTGTAAAAGCACAGATAAGAAAGTTCATCTTTCTCTGCAGCATGGCAGGCAGATGGACTGGAAGTGGATGTTTGTAGCTGTGTGAGGGTGGCTGAGCGGTGATTTTTTTAGGTCATCCTGTAACTAGCTGAAGAGAGAGAGAGAGTCAGATGATCCCTATATGAGGTCAGGGCCATGTTTTTCGTTGAAACCTCACTTGCTACCTTTCAGATATTGGTTTGCTTGAATTACGGTGTTATAGTAAGCATCATGTTGTAGGAGGAACATCAGTTTCCAGCCTTACCTATATCTTGTTTTTTTGGGGGAGCGTGGGGGGATGTCTACTTCTATAGTAAGAAAGAGAAAGGATGGCAAAAGAAGAGGGGAAAATGCAGTTAAAACAACTGGCTAATATATTTGCCGATCATTTTGACCCTTAAGTGGATCCTAGAGTCCTAGAAGGGTCTGGGTTTAAAGGACTGAAATTTCCCATATAGATTTGACACTTCACAGGTCATACTAATAGCTAAATATTCAAAGATACCACACATGTCCTTTGTTCCATTTACCAGATTTTTGTGATTTAAAAGTGCAGAAAACCTGGTTCAGTTCACATCAGTTTAGATGAGTTGTGAAATCAAACTTTGCAAATACTGCTCTGGTGCTAAGTGTGAGATTGGAGTAAAACTTCAAGCTTGTGCCGGCCTGTTACAGTCTGCAGCCCAGCGGGCAGCCAGAGTAGTTGTTTGGAGGTGTTTGGCAGAGGTGTGGATTAGGGCAGAGGCTCCCTGTAACTGGAATAGGATGCACACTTCTGTGCAAGGTAGAGGAGGCTCATTAGTGGCTCTTCTAGCATGCCTTAGCCCCATTATCAGACCCATCCACTTCTAAATGTTACCTTGGAGGAGGATTACTCTACACTGCAAAGAGCATGTATATCACCTGCAGGTTCCCCAGTCCAACTCACCTAAACCTATTGCACAGAGAAAACACAATGTCCTTTTGCTGTCTAAGGAACCTCCATATTCCAGATTGATGAAGAGAATCTAGCTTTTGGATATTGGACAACTAATCATGCCTACTTCTGATAAAGAAGTGTTTATCCACATGGTTCAAGGCACTTCACAAAGGAGGTCAGCGTTACAATCCCATCATTTCACAGATAAGAGAGCAGCCCCAGGAAGGAGAAGTGACTTGTTCAAGACCATGCGGTGGCACAGGAAACAGTGGAACCGAGGTCTTCTGAATCCCAGTTCATCTACTGCCTCCCCACTACTACATCCCATCTACTACGTTCCATCTGATCATCATATATGTGTATGCTGTCTCTAAATGGGTTTTCTAAAAATCCAGGTTGTTGTTTAAACTAAATACTTGGACTTTATAGTTTAGGGAAAATATTGAATGGATTCCAGAGGATAAAAGGTCTCTCCTAGTCTATAGCAGGGATAAGGAACCTATGGCTGGTGACTTCCAGCCTGCAGAGCCATTTGATCTAGCCCGTGTTCATGGGGCTTTGGTGGTGTTTGGCGGCAGGGGGCTTCAGGAGTGGTTGCTCTCCCTGTGCTGATGTGGGGAGAAGCGGTGGCCAAGGAAGCTCTCCATGGGTCACTGTGGGGAGAAGCAGCAGCAGTGGCTGGGTCCTAGCGCCCACCCATTTACCTGCCTCTGACCTGAGCTGGATTATTCGAACTCACAACCTGAAAAGGTTGTCTACCACTGGTCTATAAAGCAGTGCCAGTTCTAGCTATGCCATCATACCAGGCTGACATGTCTTCACCTTGATCTTTAGACACCTGTTCTGGGAAAGAAAATGCAGTGTTCTCTCCCAATCCAGATAACCCCTGATCTCTCTCAGGAGACATCTAACGAGAATACCAGAGAGTACCAATTATTATGGTACCTCTTACTATGCATCCATTGTGAACTGGCCTGAACCCACCATTCATTTCCCAGGGACTAATTAGCAGCCATCAGATGATGATCACTGCTGATTATTAACCTGGGCAAGATTTGAGCCAAAGACCTATGAGTGACAAACTGTTACCAAGCCATCAAGGTAACCATTTGTTGACATTTCTGTCTGTTAGCCTGAAGACGTCAGTTGTTATCCTGATGTTCACATCCCCTCTTTGTCATATGCACGTACACCACTGCAGATTAGAATATTCAGTTCAGATTGTTACAAATGCCTTTATCCATTCTCATTGACATTTTAAACAAACGGTGATATATTTAGTACAATAATTACAGTTATTTGATTACCTTTCTTTTAGCCTGAAGTAGAAGGCAACTGACAGATGTGAATACCTCTGAGACCAATACTCTGTAATAAACTAACATTATTTATTACAAGATGCATTTTATTAATAGGAATTGGCAGAAATTAATTATCTAAAGTTGATGTTACTAATAATTACACGTAATTCATGAAATATTTATGAAAGAAAACTGTGTATAAAAATGATGCAAAGGTCATTTAGCTAATTAGTTAATATCTATAACGTTCATGGGGAGTCTCTTTAATGCTGAATATTTTTCAGGTCTCTATTAGTAGAATTTTTTTTGAAATGCTATATTTTTTGCTTGCTAAGTAATATAGCAACATAATAGCTAAAATCTCTGGTTATTGTTTTGAATGAATGTATGGACTGTTTCCTTTTGTAATTCACTTTGTCCTCTTTCCTTGTTCATAGTGAAAGATCCTAATTAGAGATAGCACTAGCGCAATCTAATTTAGGATATCAGTGAGTTGCAGTGTCTCCCAGTTTAAGGATATGTGAATATATCTTTGTCTATTTAACTTGATTCTACTAGCTTTCTTTTGAATCAAATAACCACCATCCAAATTAATAGCTGGCATCTGAACCGGAAAGAACTTAGGATCAATCTTGCTTGCATTGACTTCAATGACGAAATGCCCATTGACTTCAGTAGATACAGGATGAAACACTGTGGCTATTTCATCTGCATCAGTTGTCTCAGTAATATTGCATCTCTTTTTGGTAGCCTCTGTCTCAGCATGTGATGCTTATTTGTTTAAATCCAGAAGGGGCCATTACATCATCTTGCCTGATGTCCTTTACAGGCCATAGAATTTCATCCAATTATTTACAAATTGAACGAAATAACTTATCTTTGACCAGACCCTATCTTCCAGAAAAGCATCCTGTTTGGATCTGAAGGCTTCAAGAAATCTACTCTTCTTTTCAGCAGTATGCTCCAGTGCTTAATCAGTCTCACAGTTAATAATGATACCATTACTAAAATGTGATCTACCTGCAGTTCCAGCCATTGGTCTTTCTTATGCCTTTCTCACCCAGAACCCAATCCCATGAGGCTTTGGGTGTTGGGCCCCACCTGGCTTGATCCAGCCCTGTGGGAATGGGGCCCAATCCTTCTGTGCAGGGCCAGCCCAGCTGGGGCCGATCCAGCCCTGTGGGGCTTGGAAATTTGATGGCAGTTACCACCAATTTGGTGGTAATTAATATTGCCATCTCTCCCCCCCACTACCAAACTGCTGGACCTGTGGGGAGAGCTGTGGGGCAGATTACATACATCTACCCATAGGTTGGAGGTTGAGGAGCCCCAACCTATTCTCAGTATTGGAGACAGCTGGGGACAGCATCCTGGCTTCTGTTCTTGAAAGTAAGTGGCTTTAGCATCTTTGACCTGCTTGCCTAGAATTTGGTAATTTACCTGCATGTCTTTTGGTAAGGAAGGCAAAGAGAGCACAGCCTGAACAAATCAGAGAAGATTGCAAAGAGTTAATGGCATTTGTGGTAAGGCTCAGTTCCAAAGTGTTGAACTATTTTGCACAGTCTTATTCTATAAGAAGTGGCTATGTGACCGTTATAATGATAGGGACTGGGCTCCAAGAGACTGTCATGTTCAAAACCACAAAGTGGTTTGTAGTGTTTGGAGCAAATGGGCAATTGACCTTCAAATCGCTCAATGTTTTTAAATATGGTTTAGTGGTAATTCCTGAAAATGAACTTATGAGTGGCGCCAGAATTCACAACAGCTTCACAAATGGTAGCACCTGAGCTAAAAAAATGGCCTTTCATTTCTAGGATTATACTTCAAATTTATGTCACCCAATGTAATGAAATATTTTTTTAGGGTATATTTGCTCTTCATTAAATATAGTCCCTATGGGACAAAACCTGTGACTGAAAGGGAAATAAAATTAATATATTCATAATGGGCTCCAGAAAGGGTGATTGCTAAGTCACTTTGGGTTTTGGAAAGATTCTTGACTGGCGTAACCATAACTATCTGAAGTACTAATGCACCCAATTCATAATAGGTGTCTGGAGTGTCCACTAATAAACCATGTTCAGAGTCGGTGAATGGTAGGATTTTGAATGGCCTAGGTACCATGTCATGTTTTATTCAGGGATTACTGGGGGGGAGGGGTGTGTGTTGTGGCATAATATTTTAAAGCAATTTTATTTTTGAAGTAAGGCCCAATAGTTTTACCACAGGAGACTACTTAATGTGCAGCTGATCCAGACCATGTACTTTTGCATGTCTGACTTTCATCAACAATATGATCTAATTTTCATTATTTCTCTTTGTTCTTTTTTATTCTCTGCTCCACTGAAGTCACTGAGAAATTTTCCAGTTGATTTCAGTGGGCTGATTAGTCTCTCTTGCCAGTGGGGTTAGCTAAACTTTAGCATGGTGTATATTGTGCAAAAATCCTTGTTTTCTGTGGAAGTATACTTTAGAATGACTTTCCATCTGGCAAGAGCAGTGGTAGAAGCAGAGGCTGTCAGATCTAAAGGACTGTTTCCATGCTGATGGAGGTCATTTGCAATACCCTTCCACTGAATCAGTGGCCTTTAAGAAGGAACTGTTTTGGAAGAATGACCAGTATCTTGCATCCTTTGTATTTGATAAGACTTAATCCAGCTTTCACTAGGTCACTGGAAAAAACTCTCACTGACAGCAGTAGTGCAGGCTTGTGTTGGGGAGGGTCTCATCCCATTCCCTGCAGGCTGTTTGAAAAACAGGAGGGCTAGATTAGCATTTGTGAAATGGAAGCTGATGCCCTCTGTGTTAAGGTGATCTGTTAGATAGTTACACTACTATGACGCAGGCCAATGGACCACCCAATGTGAGCATTATCATCATGCACCGTATTCTTGATCCATAAGCACAAGGGGATTTCATGAAGGGGGAGATGACACTTTAATCCATATTTGTTTGAGAAGACTATGAAGAAGGGATCAGCTGAGGTTGCGATTTTTGGGATGTGGATGATTTTCTGCCAGGAACTTAAATAGGGCCAATTAACTTATTTCTCTAAGGCCAGCAAAAGGTCTACAGTACTGCTCAGCCAGTAGTGTAGATGAGTGAGGTTGCATTGTCTCAGTCTGCTTCTGCTTGGGTTTGAAAGATGTTTTTTGTTAAATTCAAGTAGTATTGGATTGATGTTCTTCTGAAAACAAAAATGAACAAAGCAGCAGAGAGAAAGAGAGAAGGTAGTAAAAACAGGATGAAAAGTGGAAGGAAAGTAAAATAAACAGATCTTGGGGTAAAAAAAGAAGCAAAGAAAGGGAAGAAAAGAAACCTCATTCTCAGCCGTATCCCTTCTGTTGTGTTGCTCTGTTCTCCCAGGTCCACGTTAGCTGGCAGCATTTAGAATTGCCTGTAGGCTGCTCTGAATTATATTCGTTACACACATCTTCTCCCCAGGGCCCACTTGAGCGTAGCCTGGCCAGTACACATGACTAGGGACCTACCTAAATCATGGTTTCCTGGATTTTGGGGAAACCATGAAAAACCACGTTGTCCACAGTCTCCGGGAAATCTGGCATTGGCTACGACTTCCCATGAAATCAACCAAAAAAAAAAAAAAAGTAGTAGTGACATAGACTGCATGCAGACACCCTCCACCAATCAGCAGTGAGGGGCGGGGCAAAAAAGTGGTAGCAATGTAGACTGAGTGAAGGTGGTCTCCCCCAGTTAGCAGCAATGGGCAGAGCCCCAGGGCTCCTCTGCCAATTAATGAAAAAGAGCAGGGCTGCCACATTGTGCATACTGTGAGCGGGCTGCAAAAACCCCTTTTGTCTCACTGTGACTTAGGTAGGTCCCTACGTATGATACAGAATATCCCTCATGTCACCCTAGCTTCCTGGGTGGCTGTTCATTTCTTGCTGTTAGCTAGAAACTTGAATGTACAGAAAGAAAGGTTTCAGATATAAAAATTCTGTAATTTTTTTTTACCCAATATGTAATTACAGAGGTTCTCAAATACCTTTTGTATAGGTAATCTATGGTCGCTGCCTATTTGGGTTGCATTCAAACTAATGACCTTTGAGTTCAAAGGCCATTGCCACTGAGGCATAGTCTTGTAACCAAACTGAACTGTTTCACAGCATTATTGTGTCAGTTTTTATGCCACAATGGCCTCATTTGTTTTTAATGTATTTATGATAGGGTAACACTGGAATAAAATGCTGGAAAAAGCAGACCCGCTCATGTTAAAATAATTAAATACATATATACAGAGAAGACCAAAATAATGCAGTAATAAATAGAATAGAACAGGGCACTGAAATTTAAAATCGAACAACTCCTAAGACAAATTTTATTAACTTCAGTGGAAGGTTTACCTTATTAATGGCTGGCAGGATAAAGCCCAAATGAATAGGAATGACCCTTTCTAGGGTTATTTCTAAAACTGTCCTTGAAAAGAAAAATCTTTTTTGTGATCCACAATCTCACAGATGGACAGAAATTTCAACAGCAAACTAAAAAAATAAGGAGGAATATGCACACAGTCCAGCTGCCCATAATATATACAATTTCACAGTAGCTGCCTGTGCTGTATAAACCATTTTAGCCTGTGCTTCAGTTACAAACAGCCTTCATGATGGACAATTGCCTTATAAAAAGTGAACAGTTTTGAATTGCCTTGAATAAGCTTCATAACAGGCAACTGGTTCTGATAGAACAATTTTAAACTCCCTGTCTCCTTATCTTCTGTCGACATCATTTTTCAGAAGGGGCAACCAGCGCAAATTAAATAGTTTTACTGCAGACAGTCTGTCTGTCTGATTGCCTTGTGAATGTTGCCCATTTTGAAAATTTTCCCCAGCAGTTCAAAACTGAGAGGCTATGAAGGTTCAACATGCACACAAATGAAAAAAATAATGAGATGTATTTAAAATTCAATAAACACAGAGTCCAATTTGTGTGTCCCATACACAGCTCCAGTAGCTGATGGCTTAACAGGCTGGAGAGATCTTAAGCTTTATTTAGAAATGGTCTTTAAACTAGACGAAAAGCTTAGATAAAAAAAATGATGGAAACAAAAAGAAAAATAAAATAAAAACGATGAGCAAAAATATATGAGTTACCTTAAGCCAAATAGCTTTTGATTGTACCTGTGAAAAGAGGTGCGAGAGAGCATCAAAGATAACGTTTTGGTCCAATTGCTGTGTTAAAGGCAGGGTAGAGTTGCAGAGGATTGGTTGTCTCTTTGTCTTTAATGTTTCCTAGGCCTTCTTCACCTGTCTGTAGTTTTGTGTTATTGCAGAAAGTTTGATTTTGCTGAGATGCAGCTGTAAGGACTGACTGGAATCTATAAGTACAGTGGGAGAGAGGGAGAGAGAGAAGCAAGGAAACGAGATGCACTGAATTCAGCAAATGGATTTGGAGAACCTGTATAACAAAAGAAGCCTTTGGGATATATTTTACTTATTGGCAGAAGGGAGAGAGCTGTGATCCCAGAACATGTTTCTAAGGCCTGCCAGTGCACAATCATCACTTTTGGATTGTTTCCAAGAGCTGCTCAGCATCCTGATGGCTCATGAGCGGCTTTAAATCAAGATGGATGTCTCTTTACATCTCATTGTGAATGCACTACCTAAAGAATGGGGTTGCATGCAGTGGTTCTCAACCTTTTTTGTACCAGGACCCATTTGTAAGCATCGATGGTCAGTCCTGACCCAGTGCCCCTTGCTTCTGACCTGTTGTCCCCCAGCCCCAGCTCCCCAGAGTGTGGGGAAGGGGGTGGGTGTGTGGGGTGGGGGGGCAAGAAGCCCCTTCAGGCTGGAGCTCTTCCAGCTCGCAAGGGAAAAGCCAAGGTTTCCCACATTTTTCTCCTTTAAAGAAGAATCTGTTTTTTAAGCCTGTTGATCCATTTTAAAAGTTTGTTTACAACCCTTTCATATATTCTTGTGACCCACTTTTGGGTCGCGCCCCACAGGTTGAGAAGCGCTGGCATATAGCATTGCTTTCAAGGAGTAGCTCCCTGCCTTGAGGTGATGTGATCTAATTGGGGAAAAAGAAGAAGAAACTCCCTCAAAAACCTTCCAGTGCTTGAATCTGCTAGCTCTTCATGATGTAACCAGTTTGTCTTCATCAACAATCCCTTCCCGAGAATCCAGTATTATATTTAGGGGAGACACAAGTACAGGGAGTCTAGGATCCAGCTCTCCTTAGTGTAGTTCTGTCTCTGAGAAGTCAAGGGAGCAATCTGGTTTTAGGACGGAGGACTCCTCAATAATGTGAGATAGTATTAATAGCATAAGATGTTGGTATTTTGCATATCTTCAGACTCTAATTCTGGCTAGCTTGGGCAACCTTGGAAAAATAGGTAGAAAGGAGGGGAATTTCATTGCACTCATTTGTTGCAATGTGATTTTGACAGCCTTAAGACGTCCGGATGTTGAGAACTGTACTCTGTTGACATCATTTAGGCATCAAAGAGTGATTAAGTTCATGCTGGGGTGTTTTTTATGAATGTTAGCCACAGAACTGTTCCTAAACCTGTGCCCCCAAATGGGTGCACTAATTTATTCCTAAACTGGTATTAATGTGTTGTGATAAATTGCTAGAATCAGGGCCAGGTCCAAGGCTACCCGCCACCCACAACCTGCTGTCCATATATGTATTTTTTTAGTAGGAAAAAAAACCCAGAGACAGAAGGAGATGGACATGTGAGGAGTCATAACCTGGTCTGAGTGGCCACACAGATATCTGTACATGAACTTAGTAGGGCTGCACAAAGCTTCAGTCCCTGATTTGATTCGGCAGAGATTTGGCCCCATTCAGTGGTTGAATCTCTGAATCCAAATCAGGAGACCTTTTAACCTCTCCGAATTGAATCGGTACCCTCCAAATAGATTCGGACAGATTTGGACATAGATGCTTTTTCTACATACCTCGAAGTAGCAGGTGGTTTGTGAACACTGCAATGCTGGCGTTCATGGAGCGTCCCACAGAAACACGGGGCTCCCTAGCACACTCGGCAGCAGACCCAGAAGTGGACCAGAAGCACTTCGGGTATACTTCTGGGTCTGCCGGGAAGTGTGCTGGGCGTCCCCCCGGCTGGCAGCATTCCCAAGCCGTGCCTGGTGCCTCGTGTTATGTAGAAAAAACATTTAAAGCTGTGTCTATGGCCAAATGCTGATTTGGAGAATCAGTGATGAAATCTTCAGATTCGGATTTGGCCAAATTGAATTGGGGACAGTGATCCGAATCAACGCATCGAACTTGGGTTGAATCTGAATCCGAATCGAATACGGCCTGTTTCACACACCCCTAAAGCTTAGTGCCATAGCTTATATCTGATATGTTACAGAGAGCCTGCAGTCTTTGGGATTTCACCGGAGGTAGAAGCTCAGCCTCCAGTTCTGACCAGTGCTTTCAATATTGTTTCTCTGCCACATGTTTATGCAAAATTTGGCCACATGTGTCTGTCTGCATCTCCTATTTCTGCTTGATGATGCTCATGGGAACTTTCTGATGGCTTCTGTGTCTTCTCTAAATATTAAGTGGTGCTGGGTATTCAAATACTAAGATGGAAAGCAATGAAACTAAAAGAGCATTAGGTAATGGGAGCAACAGGAAACCAAACCAAACCAAGTCTTTCTCTACCTACTGTCATCATAAATCCAACAAGGTGTTAAATTGACTGCTATTGATATGCCGCCCCTGCCCCCCCCCCCGTTTTTTGGCATAGGCCACTGCTTACAAAATATTGCTGCTGATTTGGCATAGTAAATGAATCCCTGTCATCTTGGCCCTCTTTTTAAAAGAAGCAATGCTTAACAAGAAAATCTTTAGAGATGCTTAGAAAAAACCCTCTCTTACTTAAATAGACAAAGCTTCTATATACAGTAGAATGGAGGCTTTTCTAAAGCCTTTTTTTTTCTCTCTCCTTGAAAACACATTTGTAACCATTAGTTTGGTGTCATGTTTCGTGATGAAGGGGATTTTCACCCTTTGCATCAGTAGCTGCACATTGTAGCATAGTCATGGCTGAGGGAGGCTTTGCTGGTGTCTTTTCAGCACCACTGATCATGAATCAAGTCAGGTCAGTGAGTAACCTGAGCTTGTCCCAGGCCCTCAGTACTGACTTCAGTGATATCCTGTATAACTTCATTTCAGCCTAAGGGATGTTTTGATAAAGATTTGAATGCGAAAACATCTCTTCAAATAGAATCATAGTCACATTGGAAACTAATCAGCAATTATTTAGGGCTTAGAGATCTAATGCTATTAATTTTACATGGAAAGCAATTTGTCTCTCCAGTGTTGAAATACTGTTCCAGAATAGCTTTAGCACTGGTGCATGTATATCAACAGCGGAATGGGGCCTAAATAACCCATGCATCCGTATTAAAAAAAATACTTTGAAAAGATGTGCGTGTATAGAATTCATACATCTTTTCAACGCAACATCTATAAAGCGCATGAAATGTGGAAGTGTCACTCTTAGCTCATTCACTTAATATTTAGCTCATCTCAAAACGTCAGCATTTTGTGCAAAATAAGCTACATACTTAAGAATTTGCTTTGGTGTGGAAAAGTGTAAATATTTCAGGTTATAAGCAAAAAAGCAGTCTTCCCAGAAATAATTTCCTACATGTCAGATAACTCACTTGATTTAGTAAATAATTAGTCTCTTAGAACTGCATAAATCAAAGCTGGAAAATATTTACTAGGACATGTTGTTCTTTCCTCTGCTAATGCAAGATATTAAATTATAATGGCAAAACTCAGTGAGTATATCTGTTTAGTCAGGGTATCCATTTTCATGAACATGGTTAATTTTTTTTCTCTTTAACCTGTTTCAGAAAAGCTTGTTCTGCAGAGAGATATACAAGAGTGAGTTAGTCCCATTACTGACATCCTTTCTGATATGAACAAATATATATACACACATGGTGGTGACTTCTGTTTGCTGTTAAAATTTCAACTTCTGATTTGGCTTCAGGAATATCAGGAGCAGGTGAGAGTGCAGGTATGGACTGCATTAACCAGACATGGTTTCAAAGACATATCAGATTACATTTTCTTGCTGTCATTCCCAATAAATACCTATGTCTATTTTAGCCATTTTCCATATTCTCCATGTTGGGAAAGTAACTGTTTAAAAAAAATGCTAAAATCAAGTTATCTCCCAACTTAAACAAACGTTTCCTCTTTAGCACCAAGGAAAATGGACAAAGTGACCAAAAACCTTTCTCTTGATCGCTTAATAAAATGTGCACCCTTTTCTGAGCTGACAAGGTTACATTTCAGTAGAAGGTCTCTGCATGACTAGTGTTTTTGCATGGTGTTACACGAACACACAAAAAAACTGGTTGCATGTGCTTTGCAAAAGCAAGCGACGCACAAACCTGTTCAGTCTCTGGCATTCTTTTCCAGAATAGGCGACAATATTGCAAAAACTGCACACAGAATGGAATTGCTGGTGGCAAGGTGGAATTGCACAGAAAGAAGAGTGGCACAACCCTGTTGGAAAACCTGCACACATCTAATCCTGTTACTTTGGAGCCCTACTTTATGAGAGGTTCTTGAAAACATATCATACTCATTGGCCTTAGTCCATGTAATGCGATTGGTAATTAGACCAATTTTAGAACAGAGAATGCAGTAGTTTCTGTGAAAAGTTGCGAAAGCTGCAGGAATATCCCGTTTGCTTGATCAGCTCAGATGCCTTAAGAGGGAATTTGCAATAAGTCATTTCACACTTTTCCCAGCCTGGATCTAGCTGAGAACGCTTGGGGAATTTTTTGATAGGGCTGTTGCTTCATGAGCATTGTGACTATACTCTCCTGTTAAAGTCTTTTATCAGGTTTGCATTTGTTATATGGCAATTTAATTGAATGTCCCCCTGTTCTCAAATTATGGAAAGGGAGAAAGAGAGCATCCTGTTTATCTTCTCCCCTATGCCATTCATTATTTTGTCGTTATTCATCTTCTGTCCCAACTAAACAGCCCCAGTCTTTCAATCTGTGTTCTTACAGAAGTTTTGCTATCTTGCCAACCATTTCTGTTGCCTGCCTCTGGACCTCTTCTATTTCTGCTGTATTTACTTTGTGACCCGGTGACCAGAAATTGTGTGCAGTATTCCAGGTGGAGCCATGCTATCAATTTGTATGATGTCTTGATAATGTATCCATTAGTTTTCAATACCAGTGTTTCTCAGCCGTTTCAGAGTCGGGACACCTCCCCACAGCTTTTTTGAATGTGGCTGCATCCCTGGCTGAGAACCACTGCTGGAGCTTCCTCAGCTTCCCTCTGAGTTTCTCAGTTGGGTGATGCTGCCTCCAAGTACAACTGCACACCCACTTCAAAAGCAGGTGGGTGAACTGTCCCATGCACCCCTGTTTCCACTGCAGCTCCAGCCAGCTCAGTCTGCCTCAGGGTTTTCAGAGAGCGCTAATGCAGGAGTGCGTACATGTCACATCCCTGCATGTGAGGCAATTTTACCTGACTATCATGGGAGTGGTGGCATTGTGGCATCCCTGAGAGGGTATCACGGCAGCTTGGTTGAGAACCTTTGCTCCATATCATTCATTTTACAACCTACATATAATATATGTAAACTTCACTTGCAGGTGATTTGTAGGTGCAGCTCTTAAATCACATGGAAGGAAAAGGAATTTCCTATATATAGGTTTGTTTGTTTTTTAACCACCATGGCTTATTGTACATTGGGCAGATTTTTAAAACTGAGCTATGCGGTGATGTTTGCATTGCTTTTGTATTTGATTAGGGTACTTTATAACCGTATGCATTTAAAGTGTTTCTTCCAGTGTGTTATCTTGCATTTGTTAACATTGGCTTCCACTGCCACCATGTTACAAGGTCCCCTGTGTTTGTTCCTGAAGTTCCTTAGCATTCAGCTCTGATCTTGACAACCTTCCTAAGGAATTTTATAGGATCTGCAAATTTTCTCACCTGCCTTCACTTTGCTTTTCCCTGATTACTAATATGTACAGGGTGCTCATAAAGTCCTTGTGCAACTTTAAACTTTAATAACTTTGGATACACACATGGTAGAAGCAAACTGTAAGTGGCAATTGAAAATATAAGTCATTAAGATTTTAGCATAGTGTAAGCTGTGCATAGGGTATGGATCACAAATGCAATTTATGAAATCATTCAGCAGCAACTGGAAAATGTTTTCTACTAGTTGGAAAATGTTTTCTACTAGTTGGAAAATCGAATTGAATGATGTATCATGAAAGATGGCGGTTATGTTGAAGTCTAGAAATTAGAGCTGTATTGCGTTAAAATTTAATGAATTATGCTTTCAATCACCATTTACAGTTTGCTTCTATTATGTGTACATTCAAAGTTATTAAAATTTAAAGTTGCACAAGGACTTTATAAACACCCTGTATGTATTTAGTGTCACTGGGCCTAGCATGGTCTATTGGAACATCTCACAATTCAACTTTTGCTATATTATTACTCTTTGTTTTCTCTCTCTTAGGCAATCTCTAATTCAAGATAATACTTTGCCTTTCACGTCACTACTGCTTAGTTTCCATAATATCCCTCACTTGAGTGACTTTGTCAAAGCTTTTTTGAAAGTCTTAAGCTGGGTTTTTCCCTCGGGAGGGAGGATACATCAGCTGATCCACAGTAACTATTTTGTATGTCTGCTCTGTCTTACACCAAGTGGAAGCTAACCTGTGATCATTTAATAATGGCTTAATTCAGGCTTAAACTGTCTAGTTTAGCTTCCACTTAACTCTAGGGTAGAGAAGACGTTTAACAGTTACTGCAGATCAGTCATCATGCAGTAACCCTCCCTACATAAACACACACATCTTTTAACTTGGTGTAAGTTTTTCACCTCTGTTGATTTGTGACAGTTTTGGTGGAACTTCAGTCTTTCAAATTTGGTAACCTGTTTTTAATATTTATCCTCCCAGTGGAGGAGATGACCAGTGTTCTGAGAGGTAAGAGAATTAGGAGAGAGGCCATTCTGGATTTTGAAATCTTAAGGAGCCATAAAAATCCTAACCTACATTGGGGGCTGGTTTGGAGATGTATTCTAAACACGTGTTTCTCAACTGCAGACCTGTATGAAGTTGGTGTATGCAAGGCCCTGGCTGTAAAACACTGTCACATGGACAAATGCCTTTAGCCCTGATATTTCTGTCCCATTACATACATGCAAATGAATATCTGTTCTGCTTCTGCAATACTGGATGCTCCCCTCTGCCCATCCTTTATGTGGAAACAGTATTTGGATCTATCTACTTAGGACCAACATCACTTTTAAGTCAGACATTCAAGCCTTGGAGTAAGAAGTCCACTTAGCGATTCAGAGAGTCTGGGATCTTCTTTCAAAAAAGGTATTTTGAATCAAAACTGGGTAAACACAAAAGGTATTATGAAAAATTGCTGCCCATTACATTTAACTAGTGTTTAAATCATTTTGAAATGTGGTATCTGTATCTTGTAAGAGCCTGGGGAGGAGGTTCTTCTCAGCCAGACTGGCTGACCTGCTCCACTGAGCTTTAAATTAAGCCTGTTGGGGGACAGGGGGACTACCACCACTGCTGGCCCGCTGAACAACCCTTGCAAAGCCAGCAGGCTAAGGCACTTATGGGAGCCCACCCCTGCCCCCGCTGGGCCAGGACCTTGGGAAACAAGCAGGAGGAGCTCTCCCTCCTGCTCAATGCAAATAATTTTGATGTCATTGGGATAACAGAGACCTGGTGGGACTCCACCCATGACTGGACCTCGGGTATTGATGGCTATACCCTGTACAGGAGAGATCATGGAGATAAAAGGGGCAGGGGTATAGCTGTCTATGTTAAAGAAAGCTACACGTCCCTGCAAGCTGATATTGGAGACCAGGGTGGACGACTGGAGACACTCTGGGTCAAAATCTTTGGGGAACACAGCACAGGGGACACAACGGTGGAAGTCTACTACAGACCTCCCACCCAAAGTCCTGAGCTTGACCAGGAGTTTGCCTGGGAACTGGCTGAGGCCACATGCTTCAGGACCATGGTTGTCATGGGTGACTTCAATTATCTGGACATCTCATGGGAGGATCACTCAGCAAAATCTGAGTGGTCGCAAAGCTTCCTCTCATGTGTGGATGACCTCTACCTGACTCAAGAAGTCTATGGGCCAACGAGAGGCAAAGTGCTGCTTGACCTGATACTGGTTACTGGGGATGACCTA
>NW_017728951.1:10189037-10190426 GCF_001723895.1 Crocodylus porosus | reverse complement strand
GAGCAAACCAGGAAAGCCAAGGCTGCAACTGAACTCCAACTAGCTTCAGGCATCAAGGACAACAAAAAGTCCTTTTTCAGATATGTGGGGAGGCAGAGGAAAAGCAAGGGCAACATTGGACCCCTGCTGAATCAGATGGGGCAACTGACGCCCAGGAAAAAGCCAACCTATTAAATGGGTACTTTGTGTCAGTCTTTCATTAGTCCCATGGGATGCCCATGCCCACTACGGGACAGGGAGGTCTGGGTGAGAGGGATCCCCTGCCCTCCAGTAATGCTGACCTCGTGAAGGAACACCTTGAGAGGCTGCATACCTTCAAGTCAGCCAGCCCTGACAATCTACACCCCAGGGTACTCAAGGAGCTGGTGAGCATCATATAGCCCAGCCTCTGGCACGGATCTTTGAAAACTCCTGGTGCTCTGGTGTGGTGCCCAAAGACAGGAAGAAGGCCAATGTGGTGCCGATCTTCAAGAAAGGGAGGAAAGTGGATCCGGATAACTATAGGACTATCAGCCTGACTTCTATCCCAGGGAAGATCTTAGAAAAGTTTATTAAGGAGGCCATCCTTAATGGACTGGCCAGTGCCAACCTCCTAAGGGGTAGCCAGCACGGGTTTGTTGCGGCTGGTCTTACTTGACCAATCTCATTTTCTTCTATGACCAGGTGATCTATCACCTGTACAAGGGAGAAGAGATTGATGTCATATAACTTGACTTCAAAAAAGCCTTCAAGCTGGTATCCCATGATCACCTCTTGGCAAAACTGGCCAATTGTGGCCTTGGGTCCACCACGATCCACTGGCTGGAAAATTGGCTCCGTGGTCAGACCCAGAGGGTAGTAATTGATGGAAGTCACTCATCATGGTGCCCTGTGACCAGTGGGGTTCCCCAAGACTCTGTCCTTGGACCCATACTGTTCAATATCTTCATTAATGATGTGGCCATTGGAGTCAGGAGTGGACTGGCCAAGTTCGCCGATGACACCAAACTTTGGGGCAAAGCATCCACAACAGAAGACAGGCAGGTGATCCAGGCTGACCTGGACAGGCTCAGCAAATGGGCGAATGAGAACCTGATGGTGTCTAACACCAAAAAATGCAAGGTTCTGCACCTTGGGAAGAAAAACCTTCAGCATCCTTATAGGCTCGGCAGTGCTACACTGGCTAGCACTACGGAAGAAAGAGACTTGGGGGTCATCATTGACCACAAGATGAACATGAGCCTGCAATGCGATGCTGTGGCTACTAAAGTGACAAAAACGCTGGCTTGCATCCATGGATGCTTCTCAAGCAAATCCCAGGACGTCATTCTCCCCTTGTACTCGGCCTTGGTGAGGCTGCAGTTGGAGTACTGCGTCCAGTTTTGGGCTCCACAATTCAAAAAGGATGTG
>NW_017728951.1:10183404-10188600 GCF_001723895.1 Crocodylus porosus | reverse complement strand
CGCCCCAAAGGATGACGAGGTCGAACAGTCATAAACTACTACAGGACCGTTTCAGGCTGGACATAAGGAAGAATTTCTTCACTGTCTGAGCCCCCAAGGTCTGGAACAGCCTGCCAGCGGAGGTGGTTCAAGCACCTACATTGAACACCTTCAAGAACAAATTGGATACTTATCTTGCTGGGATCCTATGACCCCAACTGACTTCCTGCCCTTTGGGCAGGGGGCTGGACTCGATGATCTTCCAAGGTCTCTTCCAGCCCTGATGTCTATGAAATCTATGAAATCTATGACTTGGCTGCGTGGGAGGCACATATCAAGCATGTTTCCTAATCAAGCAAGGCCCATCCTGGCCCTGTATTTATCAGGAACTTCTAATATGTATCAATGACTAGATCTGGTCAAAGTGTTCTAGAATTTAAGTTACCGGGGGAAGGGTCTTAACATTTGATTTTTAGTTAAACTTCCTGTTCTGAAAAAGGTTTTTTTTTATAGAGTTATTTGAAGTTGTCAAAAATGTTATCAATATTTAATTTTTTAAACTTAAATTTAAAAAGTAAAACAATTTGAAAATAAAATTAATGTTATGAAGTTCCTTTTTCATTGAATCCATGAGAAGCTCAGCACATGGCCACTAAAGTGTTTCAGTTAATATTGTTAAATTGCCAAGGCATTCTGTGTGGTATACAATTTCCATGTTGTTTGACTTGTTTTCACTTGACATGCGATTAGGCATCAGGTTAAATATTGTCATTTCAAAGTGTTAATTTAAATACATTTGCAAATTAGAATTTTAGCATATTTGGAATTTTGATGAGACAAAAAGCCAAATTATAATGTTTAAAGTGACTGTTTTTAGGTACAGTTCAGCAATTAAGTTAATTTCTAACTTTCTGATGCTGCTAAGGACACTCAGGGCTTTGTTTTCCCTGCAATGTATTGGGAAGCTGATTACAAACTTTGGAATCACCATGTGCGCTTGATTTGTGTATTTTTATTCAAGTTTACCTTTTTCGGTAGTCAGCGACACTAACCCACCTGGCCTATACAGCTTGTAGTACTCAAATCTATTTGAAAAATAACGTGAATAGGGATTTACATCATTACAATTTCCTTTCCATTTAGGAAGCATCTGCTGTATCTTTAAAACAAACAGGTTTGAAGAGGCCACAGGCTGTGAAACAGACCAAACCATTATTAAAATGAAACAAAAACTTAAAAAAAAAAAGCCAGTTGGACCTATTTCAATAGGAGTTTCAGCATTTTTTTTGACCTTGAAAAGGTTAAAAGCATTTTGGTCCTTGTGGAAAATGTAATTGCATTTTGGTCTTATTTGTGTGTAAATCTAAAGAATACTGATAACTTGCCACATAAAAAAGTTCTGTTATCCTGCTAACTGGTCAATCCTTCTTTATACTAACAGGTTTTTCTATTAAGTAAACAGTTAATGCCTAATTGGACCTTTTATCTGCACCATGTCACACTAATTGATCAACCATTACTAGCAGTCGTATAAATGTCATTTTAAGTACTGCAATTGTATAGATCTAAGTACTGCAAAGAAAGTGGAAAAACTCAGCTGTGATTTTCCCTAATAACAAATTAAACCCAAAGTTCTATAAACTGTATTCAGGCAAGGTCATCCTTAGGTACCAATAATATAACAGTAACTTGCATATGCATTTCTCAAGGCAGCTGTATCTTTTATCAATGGTATCTACTTAACATTGCATGCTACTACTACTAGTATTACTACTACTTATTATTTTAGTTTTCCAGTTATTTGAGGATAGGCAGCAACTTTCATTTCTGGTTCTTAGTTTGTACTTTATCTCTTAGTGAAGCTCCAAGGCATAATATTTTTAGGTCACAAGGTACACCTGATTTTGCACTCAGTCATGCTCATGGTTACAGCCTAGTTTGTTTTCCATGCTATATGGAAAAGCTTTCAGTGACTTCCATGAGTCCAGTAGAATTGGATCAGATACTATCTAACCGCATTGCCACACTATCATAGGTTGCATAGCAGCAAGTTTTACAAAAGAATGATTTTAGAATGGTTTTGGGTAAGATAGACTTTTTCCCCGTGTTGCCATAGACCATTTGGTTGTCTTTGTTACCGTAAGTCCCACTGCAGTAGTAAAAAATGATATAACTAATGGGTGTGTGTTTCCAAAGCACTCAGCTTTGGCTTAGAAGGCAGAGATGGTTTTACCACTAATTCTATGGGAGCAGAGTTAGACCAGCGCAAAGTCTCTTTGAAAGTCCCACCTCAAGGCATTGAACACTAAGGCTGCACTCCGACATCACACATTCAGCTGCTCTCTGCACTGCAAGGGAGCAGCGCAGTAGAAGGGGCATAGGGGGTTGACCCTCTGGTATCCTGCACAAAAATTGTGCACAAAAAAAAAAGTGGAGTGGTGTACACAGGGACAGCATGCGCCGCTCAAAACTGGAGCCTGGCTTGTAAAACTGTAAAAATGCCTTATATTTTCAAAAATGAATTTGAATGCTATAATACCCCAAGATACCTTAAAATAGCTCTGATGTTTCAGGATACATTAGTTGCCTTTGCTCTTCATATCAGCCCCCTTTCAGTTGTTCCTCATGGGGGCCTCAAAATCCCTCATTATTTTTGAAAATCTTTGCTTAAATTGATTTTTTAGGTATCTATAACACATGGACTCTTTATAACTGCATATACTAAAATCCCTATATTATGCATAGTAGAAATTTCACTCTACTGGTACAGGATACTTAAGGCTTCAGAAACATCCACAGAGTTTGACCTGCTCTGAACAGTTGCCACTATTCCTTTCATCATCTGGGCATCAGAGAAAAACACAACTACCCACAACAGCATATAATGCCAACTTTGCCTATCTCTTGCATTGATTTGGTTGAGTAAGCATAGTTTAAATGTAGCGTGGAGCTTTGAGTTTAATGTCATGTAGTGCAGCTGAAACTGCAGAACAACTCTAGAATTTGAAGGTGGAAATGTTTTTACAAGGGTTGTCAGGCTAGATGAAAATGTCAATACGTGTACCCAGCCTACAGAAGCCAAAAACTGACCCTCCTGCCACAGAAGTCCAAGTGATCGGGTTTAATTCACTAGTAGAACAAGTGCTTTAACTAAACTTGAATCATCACATTTTTATGTTGCAAACAAACATAGATGGTTCTATGGTAAAATAATCCTTTAGAAATGTGCAGGATTGGCAGGCTGTGTCCCGCAGATTACCCCTGAGTTTTTGTGATTAAAAATTTCCCCATTGAAGATTTCTATCTAATTTTTATTCCATGTGTGGGGGAACTCATAGGCTGTGTCCAGTTGAGCACATTAGTGCAGTATGTAGTGCCACAGACCTGTCTTTTAGCGTGTCTAGAATCAGAGTGAAAAGGTAGGTTAGAGTCCCTGTTTCCCATCATTGTAGTTCCTATACTGAGTACAGCTCATGTGGATTCACTGATCTGGTCCTATTTAAAAAAATATACCCCATCAGAAAATTGTTTGTCTCCAGATACCCTCCAGTGGAATACTCCTTTAGTCCCATGGATTGTACCCCACTGGGTTCCATGCAGCATAGTGGGTAACACTGATGGTTATCTCTGATTTACACCTCTGTATTACTGAGAACAATGCTATTTAAATATTAATTTTGCATAAGTGCATATGTGAACTAAATCCTTTTTCTGATACCTGTCTTCTAATCTGATTACGAGTATTGCCTTTCTATTGAGGAGTACTTAGTGTTCAGGGTTTTGAAGATCAATTTCCCAGTGTTGGCCCTGGATTTATGACCTAGATACTTTGTTCCAGGCAGATCCAAATCCTCAGACTGACCAGGACTTCTCCATTCAATAATTTTGATGGCAATTTTGTATTGAAACACATTTGAAGTAGATAAGAGTAATGCAGGCAAGGCAAACAAAATTACTACTCCCCCCCATTCTATATTTGCAAGTCCTAAAGCTGTTAGAGAGAAGGTACATCCAGCCAGTACGTGAGTTACACCCTGTGGTTATTCTTGAATGTCAGATGTCAGCAGCCTGGAGGTTGAGGGCCAAGGCCTCCCCTCTCTTTTGCCCCTTCTTGCCCCAGTGGGGTGGGTGAGACAGGCTGGTGGTGTGTCCTTTGTCTATGACGGCCTCAGATTCCCCCCTTATGAACCCTTTGCTGCTCTGAAATCCCACCTTTTGTATTCATTTTCTCCTCTGATGACTCTTCATTCCCAGGCACCATTGATTGGTTTCCTTGTGGTCATCATACTGTCCTCATTCTCTTCTGTCAGCATATTCCTTTTTTCCCCAGATCCATCACCCATTGCATGCCCAGCCTCCTAATTTGGTCCATCTGCCAAAACTGGAAATACCAAGGGTTCTGCAGCTGGTCACTGTGACCTGGCCACCACAGCAGAGTCCCTTATCTCTATTTTGGGTACACTGTGCAAATTTCTTAGCCTGTTTATGCCCACTCCAGACATGGTGTGTCTTGAAGGAAACTGTGTCATAAGCAAGTTTGCGGACAACACCAAGCTATGGGGAAATGCAGACACATCTGAGGACAGGGTAAGCATCCAGAATGACCATGACAGGCTGGTCCTATGGCCTCAACACAATCAGATGAGGTTCAATAGGGATAAGTGCCGGGTCCTTCATCTGGGTAGGAAGAACCCTCATCATAACTATACGATGAGTGGTGATCCACTGGCTGACACTGCATCTGGAAGGGACCTGAGGGTGACAGTCGATCAGAGGATAGATATGAGCCAACAGCGCGATGAAGTCGCCAGCAGGGCAAACAGAACTCTGGCATGCATCAGCCGCTGCCTTGCCAATAGATCCAGAGAGGTGCATCTCCCCCTCTATTTAGCACTGGTGAGGCCACAGCTGGAGTACTGTGTCCAGTTCTGGGCACTGCACTTCAGGAAGGATGTGGATAGGCTTGAGAGAGTGCAGAGAAGGGCCACCCATATGGTCAGGGGTCTGGAGGATAGGCCCTATGAGGAGAGACTCCGGGAACTGGGGTTGTTCAGTCTGTTGAGTAAGAGAAGACTGAGAGGTGACATGATAGCTGCCTACAAGTATGTCAGGGGCAAATACCAAGATCTTCATAGTTTCATAGTAGCTAGAGTCGGAAGGGACCTAGGTAGATCATCTAGTCCGACCCCCTGCCTTGGCAGGAAAGAGCACCGGGGT
>NW_017728951.1:10162447-10182709 GCF_001723895.1 Crocodylus porosus | reverse complement strand
CCTGCGGAACCCCACTGCCCACGTCCTTCCAGGTCGAGAAGAACCCATCCACCACCACCCTCTGGATCCCTCTGAGCAACTCTTGGGAGGACGAGGTCCAATGGGCATAAGCTAGTTGAGGGAAAATTTAGGCTGGACATAAGGAAGAACGTATTTTCTGTAAGGGTATCTAGAATCTGGAACACATTCCCAGCAGAGGTGGTGCAGTCACCATCCCTGGAGGTGTTCAAGAGGAGGCTGGACAAGCACCATATTGAGCTCGTATGAGCCCAACTACCTCCTGCCCATGGCAGCAGACTGGACTTAATGATTATACAGGTCCCTTCCAGTCCTACTGTTGTTCTATGATTCTATAACCTGTGCTGTTCCCCATGACCATCGTTTTAATGCAATATCTACTTTACTCACAAGCCAATTCCTAAAAGCAAATCTCTAAATATAGTTTTCTAGCCATCACCCAGAACAGGAGAAATCAATGACACAGAAGATGAATATAATCTAGAAATAATTTTCTCTGTTTATGCATATAAATGTGTCCTGTAGTGAGATGGTCAGGTAGAGTATAGAGCAATCCTTTCTCCTCTAGAATATCGACCTCATATCAGTGCCTGGAGAATAACTCTTCCCCAGTGACTGAATCTGAAAAGCCAAGCACGGAGTGAACTCTCTTGTTCGTTGCACAACGCACTCCATCAGCTTCTGCTGAGAACCTTACATAATCCAAAACTAGTGACAGCACGTGATATCTGCCAGAGAGTTGCAGCTTCCTCACACACCAAAAAACAGCATGGAAGAATGTGTACCAGAACCACCCTTAATTTCTCTGCTTCAGTCTCTCCATTTAGAAAATTGTCCTACTGATATTTACCTGCTTCCCTCAGACGCAAAGCAAGCAGCAAACATATCCAAGTATTTAAAATATGACAGTATGTGAATTTAGTTAGTGTATCTTGGTCTCTGTCAAACAAACTAATTAGCTCATTATTAATTTAGACTTTACCAGGAGTGAACTGAGCTCTAATGAAATGAAGCTTTGCACAGATAAATATTCATCATCAAACTCCTTCATTTAGTTGGTGGTTTCTGTAGAAGGCTTTGTTTTTGTTCCCTAGGTTGCAGGTTAAAGTATTGATGGAAGGCCTGTGAATAGAAGAAGCTTTTAATAGTTAAAAAAGTAATTGGTTAAAACTCAACATGCCCAAAACATCCCTTGTGCATTTCTGCATAGTTCACTGGAGTTATTCCAGAGATAACTACATTGTCAATCAGTGCTTGCACAGTCCTACTGTTTTCTGAAGTATTAATTCCCACTATAAAAATGTGAAAATAGTCTAATAACAAGGTGACTTTCTGGAAACAGAGCTCTGGAAAAATAAAATCCAGACCCTCTTGTTTTTATTTGAAAATCTTTGGTTTACTGCTTACTTGTGATGGATATTGGCATTGAGCACAACGGGGGTGTTTAATTAGTTAATAGATATTCCACGCGGACTTTGGGATATGGCTTCAGTTTTGTTTTAGGACCTGCTAATATTTATCTATTCATGACATTGTCTCAGTTTGTAAATCATGATCCTTTAGTCATCCAAAACAATAACAAGCCATTTCCAAATAAAACTGTTGCACAGGGATGGTATTCAATTCACAGATGAGCTAGAGCTTTTCACAGGACTGTGAATGGAATGGGTTTATACCACCATTTTGTACCCATGTCTTGGGAATGGCTTGCATCCTGTGTTTGGCCTAAGCTTCATCTGAGAGCATCTGGAAGGTGGGTTTGCAGTTCTTGAGCGGAGCTAAACAACTAGAACATAGGGGTGAATCTGGCCCTTTTAATCAGTAGAAAGGGCTAAGGAGAAACATTGATTTGTAATTAAAATCCGAGTTCTTGATTATCTCCTTCCTTCGGCTATCTTGCTATTTTGAATGGACTTTTTTAATTTAGAAGTTTGTTAAAGATCATGGAATATTGAATTTCAATGAGGTTGTTTTACACTCATTTTAGTGGTACCGTACTTCATTGTTTGCACTGGCCCTATGAAACTTTTGTATCTATTGGTGAGCTCATGCCCTCAGGTATTGGGTGCAGTTCATTCTTCCTGCAATTAGTATTCATGGTTAGCTAAGCAGAACTAATGCAACAAATCTTTTTTACTTTGAAGGTTATGTTACATGTTTTCAGAGTGGCCTGAGGAAAGATACCCTTATGAAGAAGAAGATATTCTAGCATATCTATTGCTTTATTGTATATTTAAATTGTGCACTCTTACATTTCAGGTTGAATTTTCTTGCTTTGCCTCTTAATTTAGCACCTTCTGAGACCATCAGTACTGCATATTATAACAGGGGAACCAGTTTAAAAAAAGAGATGGTGGTCTTCAATATTTTCTTCAATTGTTGAATAGAAATTTGATTCAACACCAGTTTCATGGGCATGAGAAAGAATCAGGCTTGTTCATTCAGAGAATTCAGATGTCATTCTTGCAGCCTTGAACTCTTCCTTCAGTATAAAAGGTCAATAACCATTTTTCTTTTCCTAACCTTCACATACGTTTTCATAATACTTTCCACCGATCCTAGCTGTTTTCCACTGTTTTTATTACTAGATCTGAAATTGATTCTAAGAGGTCAGTGTAATTACTACTATTTTCCAGATGGGGGAACTGAGGCACAGAGGTGAAATAAATCTCTAAAAATCAGCCAAGAAGCCTGTGTCCTGAGTCACACTCTGGCCTTTTATCTGTCATCCCATAACTGCCTCAGTGTAGACTAAATCTTGTAGATCTGATCCTATTCCATGTATTAGGCACCTGAGTAGACTTAGGTGCAATACAATCCTATTCCATCCTACTCAAGTCCGGGAAAGACCTTTAATACAAAAAAAGTCATCCTTCTGACTACTTTTCTATAATGTATTCTTAAGGTTATTCAATTATTTGTAAAGACAGGTACATTCTCATTGGTTGATAAAAATATTAACACATCTAGATTTAGAATTAAATAGAGCTGTAACATTAGATTTGGCACATCTTTCTGCTCCATTGGAGGGTGCATCAAATACCTGTATTTTTATTCAAGTAATTATGTAGCTAATATTTTTGGATTCTTATTAATGTTACACTTTTAGCATATGCTAAGAAATGATGAGCAATATATTATTTATTTGCTAGATAGCTATTTTTTTGCTCATGATTTATGTCAAGTAAGCATTAAGTTGGCCACAGTAATTAACACCCACCCACAAAATAACAATAAGAAATTATTTCTTTCATTGAAAAGAACAACCTCAAATATTTGGGACACATAACCTTCTCTTATCAAATCCCATTTCACTTTTACAGCTAAGTGGTTGATTCACTGCAGGGATTAACCATTATTTTTTAATTAAACTGATTATTCCAAATTATCCAGGAAAAATTTTCAACTGAGCCTGAGTGAAGTTACTGGAATTTAAGTTCCTACTTGCCTAAGGGTTGTGAAAATAACCTGGTCTTCTAAATTACTTCAGCTGTCCCTTAAACTTTTAAAACTAGTAGGTTTCATTCATTTCTACTTTGTTTTTATTGATAGACTACAAGAGAGGGGGGATTTCCCCCCCTACTTTTTCAATTCATAATTTGTTTCCCACCTTTAAAGGAAATAGTCCAGGGGTAGATCCAGAATTTACCAAGGGGGAGTGGGGGGGAAAGAGAGGGGGGAGCAGCCCTGCATATTTTTGGGGTACCGCAAGGGTGGCCCTGCTGTTATGGGAGCCTCTGGGGACTTTATGTAGTCTCAATAGCACATGAAAATCCCTATTCCCTTCTCCTTCATGCTCAGTAGCGCATCCACTGGGGCTCTTAAAGGCATAGAAGCCAGAGATAGCCATATATTGAACCAGGGCTGTGAGCTGGTTGAGACGCTTAACGACACAGAGGCCGGAGAGAGCCATATGTTGGAACAGGGCCTAGGACCTATTTGAACAACCATGGTTAACACCTGTGAGGATGGGCATGGCTAGAGGGGAGGTTGGAGGCCACAAAATTGACCCATAAGGCTAATATTGCTAGTGCACTGACCAACGGTGGACCAGAAGCCAGTGTAGGGCCTGGGCAGCCTCCCTTCTCCCAAGTTAAATAATTCCAGCAATGCATGATGAGTGAGAGAGAAGAGGGGAGATTAGGGAACCAGAGTGGAGCAGGATCTACTTGATCAGCAAAAGGTGTCACCACTGTACCTGGGAACATAGCTTGTTACACTGTGCCTGCAGGAGATGCTACTGCTGTTAAAAGTTCTTTTAGACCCTGTGATGACTTTTGCAAGTCTGCGCCCATGAGCACAGCCATTGGTTGCATGACAAGGTCAAGTTCTTAATACAAGAGATGACCCGTATTTATAAACCCTGACCTCAGAAATTCAGTGTTAGAAAAAAAGTCAGCCTGTAAATTGGGGTTTCTGATAAAGGGCTCACAAATTCAGCATATTTATTTTTATTTAAATACTTTAAAAATGATAATAAATTGTATTGTGATGTCATTTTCAGTGCTTTTATTTTAAGTAAAGCAAAACTTGTTATAATTAAGTAACAGTATATAGACTGTGTGTGAACAAACAATTATTTTCCCATTAGAGGATTTTATCCTGCATGTTTGCATTTAAATGAAGGTGTCACAGAATAGCAGTACCACACCACTGCAGAGTCCAGTTTGATGACCGTACACAGGACTTTAATTGTAAACTATAGAATGATAGGTTTTCACGATAGAGCTGATATTAAGAGACATTAACTTTTCATTGTGTCTGTTTTCCCCTAATGAGTCTAAGCTTTGTTTTTCTAAATTTATTTATGGGACTCTTAAGACCTTAACATTTATACCACATTTAGGATTAATCTAGTAAACAGTTAACTATGTAAATAAGTGTGATCTAGATTGGACCACTAGATTGCAAGCCTCATATAGTAGAAAATATTTGTATAGGAAAGTAGTTATGGATGTGGGTACCTAATGAGCCCATTTACACACATTTTATAGTGCTATGCACATCTGTGACGCTGCATATTTTAACAAATACTCGATTCGCATGTGGATACAAGGTAGTCACATGCACATGCAGCTATCTGGTCTCTCTTTAAAATCAAATTCCAGAGGACTTCTTGTAAAAGAGTGTTTTGCCCTGATCTCTTTGGCCAAAATGTTACTCTTTTAGTGTTTTTTATTTGTAGCCTACTGTTCACAAGTTGCTTTCCACGTGCTGTCCCAGAAGTGGCTTCTTTTCAATGGTACTGCCTGTGTGATAGTCTCTAATGTTGAATTTGTGACTCAGTCAAAAAATGAAATCAATGGGAATTTGCTGGAATAAGATATTCCTGATTTGGCCTCTAGTTTGGGAAATGATTTTGGGATCTTTCTGACAAAAAGTTAATATAAGGGCTGCATTCACAGAACATTAAAGTCCATAGGAGTGTCTTCATTGAAGTCAATGAGCTTTGTATCAGGTCATAAACTTTAAAACATTTTTGTCACTGTGTTTTGATATGACCCGTGAAATGGATTCCTATAACAGATCAAGTTATGAGGACATTTCATTCAGGCTGTATCCTTTTGGCACACAAATAGCTCATGGAAAAGGTTTGTTTCTTTAACGGAGGTTCTTTTAAATGAGTGCTAGTGTGTTAAGGGACAATATTTTTTGTTTGATTTTAATGGATAGTCATAAGTTCACTGTAACCAAAATGTCAGTGAAAGTGAAACATAGGTGATTGCATTTTTTTTAAATGTAAATCAGTTAACATCTGTAATTTTCTTCTGTTCACCAATGCTATTAGTTATTTCAGAGGCAGAAAAAGGATGTTTTACTTAATTTTTTTATCCTACTAGGTACCCATAGCTTAACTTAATGATTTGTATAAGTGATAATAATTGTTGGAACTACAGTTGAGTATTATTAGCTATAAAATGAACATGGTTATATGTCCAACACAACTAGCAAGGAACAGAAATGCAGTTGTATCCAAGAGAAAATAATTACAGCAATAATCAGTGTAATTCATGATAATGGCTGAATTGAATTTCACACCATAGCTCCAAGCACTTACATTTAATGAATGTAGTTTGTGCTTGTTTACTAAAAAGGTTTTTAGCAGAAAATCGATAATGTAACTTCAGTGTTTCTAATTGCAAATGCAATTATTTTTTTTTAAGTAGTGGTTCAATAAGGATTTTGTAGAGAAAATTAAGGTATGTAAGTGCAGCAAATGTTGTTACTTTAATTAGGCTACCTGTACATTAGCAGCATAGTTCCTTAATATTTATTTATTACTGCATATTGATTAAAATTGATTTGTATTCAATTTTAAGACTAGCTAATGTAATGAGCATTGAAACTTTTCTGTAAGCACTGGCTGTGATTAAGCATATCACTCTATAATAGGATTGTCTTCACAAAGAGGCGTTTTCATATTAAAAGCATTATGATAAGAGCAAGGAAATATAGGAGATATATATATAGTGGTGACTTCAACATGCTGAATTAAAAGTAATTGTTTGCTGTCTTTACTGGACTAGCATACTAAGTAAAATAATATGCAAATGATCCTGTAATTATAATTGCTTTATTGATGCTAGCTTATTGTTAGGTTTATGTTCCGGTCAATCATTAAATACTTTTGCTAGCAGGCGAAACTGTTAATTTTTGAAATATCAGAAGTATCAAAAGTTTAATTTCAGTGCATTGTTAAGTCATTTTTCATTGGTTCTTACTCATCACTTCAGGAAGTAGTTCTTGCTTTAAGGCAGTTAGTCTCTTTGAAGGGCAGCAGGATTGGTGTCTCTATAGAACAACAGAAAAAACTCAGTGCATCTTTAAGCCTGGCAAAACTTTAAAACAGATTTCTCAGACCACCCCCAGGGATGTTGGTTTGCTTGAGGGTGCACTATATCTCTGGTGTACCAGCTTTCCTGGCATATGGAATATTTTCCTCAGTATTAGCCTTCATCTCTTTATAGTTCGTTGTTTCACACAGCTCTTTAGAACTCAAAGATGAGCACAGGAAGAAGACTCACATAGCCGGGATCACAATTTAGCGGTGTGTTTCTCTGGTTCGTGCTCTGCTATGCAATCCTTCAAAATGGAATAAAAGCTGGTTACAGGATTGTTCTAGCAGTGCTGTTCTAGCAATCCTGGTGAAACGGAGCAGGCCATCTCCTGGTAATCGCCAGCAGTGCCATAGGCCAGTATAGAGGACTTGATCCTACCGCCATTGAAGTTAATAGCAAAACTCCAAATGGCTTTAATGATTCAGGATAATGGCCAACTTGCACATGTCAGTCTTGAAGGATACATGAAACAAGAGTAGTAACTGAAATGTAAGAGGTAAAAAAAAAAATAGGGAGAAGAGTCATCAAAAGAGGTACTTTCTGTCCAGTAGTTTGGGCAGATGTAAATAAAAACAGCCTCCACGTGGTCGGCCCTTTTCTGTCCTCAGAAAAACAGGAGCATGGAGGCAGAATGGTGGCCCCTTGCTTTGGGCTTTCTCACATACTCTATTTGTCTAGTTTAGAGAGGACCCTCATTTCCGTATCCCAACCCAACGGCGTGGCTAGGTCTTGTTTATTCATGGAGCGTTCTGTAGATGAAACATATCAGTAAATGAGAGACTCATTAAATCATACACCCTACCAACCTAACTCAATACAGCAGCTAAGAAGAATGTGACTATTTGACCAACAGCAATTATGTAATAATCAAATCTAAAGGACAATGTGGTGGCAAATTAAGTTTATTTCAGTGGGAAAACATTAAGACATATAAAAGGTTTTAATAAATAAAAACAAATAGTTCAAGGTTTGTGCTGTGATTATTTTCTATGGTTACCCGCCTTCTCTGCTAGAACCAGTGTTGCATTTTCTGCCAGGTTCAGGAAGGCATTTTACTCTACAAAAACAACTAGCTCCTTTCCAGCCAATGATTACTTGTAATTATGCTTTCCCCTGCTATTATTCTAATAGACTGTCATGCTGCACAGAGGAGGCGTTTGGAATATAAGGCTGCTTTTATGGATGGACTGCTGGAACACTTAATATAGCTCTATTTTTGAATTATCAGGTTCTATCCTTTTGAAGTCTGTGTTAGTGGAACTCCTATTTATGAAATGTGCTGTGCTTAAAGGTTTGCTATTGATGAAGAGGTCCAACAGAGGCCTTTATCGTAAGTACTGTAGCATTCTCCCTGAGAAATAAATAGCCTTGCTAAAAGGTATGTTGTGTACCAAGGTTGCAAATTACCAGCCAAGTACCTTATAACTGTATACTTCAAAAATACCTTTATGCTTCCTGTTTGTTCTCTTTTTCTATAAAATGCGCAGTGTTTTTAAAAACATATGAGGAATGAAGCCAATTTGTCATCAGCTTTAATTGAACAACATGTACTCCAACAAGCATGTACTCTTTAATATATATTTTAGCATAAGAAGTTGTTTATAGAAGTATCCCTTGTGGCATTAAGTACTGTGGGATTCAAGTAATTTGTGAGAGTTTTCAGTACTCCCATTCAGCAAATTATTTGGATCACTGGTTTATTTGTGAAATTCCTTCACTGGGGGAAACCACTCAAATAGCTCAAAAGCTGTGGACTAAAGTTTAATAGTGAGTTGCAATATATCTGCTAAATGATAATGAAAGCAGTGGGAGGACATACAGAAAAGGGTGAAATGCATTTGCTGGTTATAAAGTCACTGGGTGTTTAGAGCCAGGAACTGGCTGGGAGAAATTTCCATTACTTAGCTATCCCTTTATGGCCGTATTACTAGGGGTCTAATTCAGGAAAAGCAGCACTCTTTTTTTACTTTGGAGTCAGCAACTGAACCTTGAGTTTATTATTTTAACTGAACATTTATCTTTACCCTAAGCACTTTCAAGCTAAAATTAAAGTGTGTGCTTAATTTGTGTTGTTCTTTCTACCTGCTGTTAAGGTGTTGCCACTCTCTTGAACAGAAATAAATCTGGAGAGATCTACATACCTGCTGCATATCTGAATACAAAAATGCCAACCCCCCCCCAAAACAAACAAACAAACAAACAAAAGCAATGAATATCCTTTTGGCTTTATCTTAGTTTACCATTAATTGATTTCAGTCTATGCTGTAACCATTCAGCCAAACCTTGGCTTTAACTTCAAACCAGTAGTTAAATCCAGGGTTTTGCTGCTTGGAATCGGCCTTTTTTGAAAATCAGACCACTTATTTAGCCACCTAAATCAGTATGTTGAAGCCTGTCTTTCGATCCTTTTGAAAAGCCCAGATCTTGTGCAAAGACGGAGGAACAGAAGCATGTGTGAGTTGAGGGTGTTTCATACCTTTGAGGAGGAGCACTGCACCTAGAAACTGTCCTAGAGAGAGTGAAATGCAAAGGGAAAACGTATTTATGAAAGGCAAATATGTCAGACACTACCGTACGAGAGGGATTTACATTTAATTCAACAGATAAGGCAACTCATTGTTCTAAAGTGTTTATCCGGTGTTTTTCATTTAGAACCTTAATACATCAGAACCTTGACTTTGTACTTCTGTCTAATTCATCTTTACTCATATATTTTACTATTACTGATAGCTTTCCCCTTAAGCCTGTCTATTTGCTAGTAGATTTGACAGATGACAGCTACTCTTTGGAATGGTAGATGGCATTTGTACGGCTATGATGCCAGGAGCGTTCTAAGCGCTGGTGTTGCATATTTATTGATCTCCATATTCCCAATAATCTGATGCACGTCACATTTGACAACATTATGTGGAGAGGTCAGCTATATGGGGCTAATGAAACTGTTTCAAAGATGGATGTTGTTTTCCACAACATTAACCTTGCAAATAGCTGTCACTAGTGCATTTCACTATGGGGCTTGGTGTTTGAGAACCTCCTTTTTTTTATAGTTGATGTTAATATTAAACAAAACCTGAAGCCATTAAATTTCAGTATTTATATACAATAGAAAACATGGATGTTGTGGCATCATTCCAAATGAAAATCTTATTAACAGCATATGGTGCTTGTGGCAAAGTCCTGAGCAATCTGAAAATTGGTTTGACTGTCTAAAATATTTGACAGATTAGCTAAAGATGATGTAAAAGGACTGAATAGGGAACAGCTAAATTCTGGAGGATTAAACTGGCAAATAGAAAACCCTGATGTAATCAGAAAATGCATTGCACTTTCATATTTTACTGCAATATTGCTATTCCCACCCAGTGCTTATTACACTCAGGGCAATATAAAATTTAGACTATCCTTTTATTTTTTAAATTACTTCAGGAACACGTATAATGTTACAAGGAAGGATTGCATTTCTAAATAAGCCCCTTGAAGTTCTCTCTGCTTAAAAAATATTGTTATGGTAATTTAAATATTTAATTGTAGGGTTTCTGCCGTCATACCAAAGGCACTTCAAAATGGGAGTCTAAAGAGCAATAAAAAGGCTCCTTGGAGGGCCCTTTTCCACCTCACAGTGTTTTAAAACAGTTGTAGTAACTCTTTCTCGATGCCACACTGCATCTTTTGTAATGTAAATTTTGCACATACTTACAAAATACAATTCCAAATATGATTTTGATAGGCAAGCAATTTAGAAAATGCTCATGTTGGCCATCTGAGCTGTAGAGTGCCACATATTTTTACAGAGTCTGTTGGGATTTCAGCACTTTTCAAGTTAACAGGAAAAAAAATAAACAGTCCTAGGCTTGAAACCTGATATAATGTTTTAATATTTTTTAAGGTGCATTTGGTAAATGGTTTAATAGAACACATATTCACAAAGGGCTGCATTCTGATGCTGCCATTTCAGCAGCACGTGAGTAAAGGCATCAGGATGTGGCCCATAATATCTCAGAAAAAACGACGCGAGCGAGGTTTGCTGCAATGCCTCTTTGGAGTAATAGCTTTGGAGAATGTTATTTAGTGGTTGTGCCTCAGTACTTTGTTCATTATGTAAGCAGCTCACTGCACTGCGTCCTGCTAATGAGAAATCATCATTCCTTAAATGTTAGGCAATACCTTAGTCATTTTAACTTGCAGTAATAAAACCATCTAAATTTCATCAGAGATTTTGCTAGGTGATGTTATTAGAGTAGAATAAAATAAAATAGGATAGAATAAAATTATAACAATTCATGAACTCCCCCCACTTCTTTCAAGTTTAATGATTATTCATAAGGCAGCAGCAAAAGCAGATGTCCATTTTTGGTAACACTTGGCAAAAAGATTTGAAAATGAGGGAAAAAACTTTTCTACCCAGGTTTTAGGCATTTAAAAGACCCATCCCTGTCAGCAACAGGAGCTGCAGCAGCTGATGTTCTTTACAAATGACTGACATGATTTATTTTCATGTGAGATACTTCCTACATGGACAAGTGGTTTCACCTTTGTAGGGTGACTATGGAATTTAGGGGGGTTGATCCAAAGCCCATTAAAAGCAATGGGAATGTTTGAACAGACTTCCGCAAGCTTTGGAGCAGGCCCCAAATGAGCAGCCCAAAACAAAGGAGAAAAAAGTCAGCTGCAAAAGCAAAGGGTTATGCTACCAGTAAACAAAATGCATAAGACGGTGGAAGGAAAATGTCAAGTGTTATGCAGAATATGTCAAGTGTTATGCAGAATATGTAAGTTAGAGCTACCTTATCTTAGTCACTAGCAAATTACAGGAGTAACTGTTACTATAGCAACTTCCAAATAATACATGTTTATACTACCTTTGAGATATAGAGCATTTTCTTAAAAGACTTTTCAGAATGGAAGGTGAGTACTTTTTTGGTTTAAAATGTTTTTATAATATAAGGAATGCCTATTACATTATAAAATAAACAATTCTATTAAAGATTGTTAAGGTTGCAAAGCAATACATCCCGAAGTCAGGAAATAGTGAAGTTAATTTTACATATACAGCATTAATGCCAGCCTCATTTGCGTGTGTTATTATTTAGTGGTTTATTACATAGTCACGTTTAAGAAACACAACAGAATACAAGAAGTACAACAGAATACCAGGTCAATATTTTTAAAGAATTAAAGTATCTGATTTGTATTTGTGACATCTTTAATTAATGGATGCTACTGTGCATAGAGGAAACGTTATCCTCTACCAGTTCTGAAATTGTCAGATTTGCAAAATCATATGAGGTTTTTAAATGACCTTTTAGGCATATGCACAGGCATTCAAAGACCACTAGTCAAGTGTCACCCACCCCTGTGTCCCAGCAATCACTAGAGTGACTTGAAAGAAATCAATTTTTTTTAAAAAGCTAGTAAATTGTGAATGTTGTCTATTTGCCTTTTGGCTTTTGCACCGTAAGATTTTTCAACTCTTTTCTGCAACCAGGGGCTGGGGCTTTCAGGACTCCATACCCTCTGTGATACGATATCATGAACTACACGACCAAATTCTCTGTGTTAAACTTTGATTGTGATGCTGTTTTTTTAAAAAAAATCACCTCGATTAACATAGTCCCTTTGAAGTGAGCCATATTGTGACTATCACAGGAGTAAAGCTGACAGATTTGCCTCATTGTGTAAATATGTATCTGATAATGGAACTCAAGTAGTGAGGACTTCTCGTTTGTACTTATTTCATAACACATTTATGGAGAGCTTCTTATTTATAAATAGCGTTTGAAAAATGCCTCTTCTGTTTCACTGGGCACTTGGAGGTTTCGATGCACAATGTTGTCACAAAGAAGCAACTGTGAACTGACTAATAGTAAAAAGGGATGGGCATTGAGGCCTATGCATTTTTTTCTTGGCTCTGCTAGGGAAACCTTGGGCAATTTTTGATGTAACAGTCTTCTTATTTTGAAACAGGGTTATGAGTATTTACTTCTAAGTTGTATGCCACACACAATGTTAAGATAAGGTATGTAAAACCTTATCTTAATATCATTAATGTTTCAAAACATCATTTTGAGTGGGACTTCAGGGGTTGCAAAGGCCTAGTGATAGAAAAGACTGAATTTAATTCTTGGGGAGACCCAGCTGTGCCTCTGTCCTGTCCAGCTTTGTGTAGCCTTACTTGTCCAGCAGCTTGCAGAACTGAGCACATAGAAAGCACTAAAGAAATTCACAGTGTTGTATTTGATGCCATAGAGGCTGTGGGAGAGGAGGGATGCATAGAATTTATACCAGAGCTTCAATCCAGCAATTCTTACTCACACAAAAGTCCCTTCCTTCAATCATGGTGGAAGTATTGCCAGAATAAGGATGGTAGGTTTGGTTCAGAATCATTATGAAATGGAAGATCGAACGGCTGCAAAGTCAGAAAGTATTAATTAATAGTTTTAAAAAATTCCCTGTGAAGTGTGTTCTTTATTCTTAAGAAATGTATCCATGATATCTGCCCTTCTCAAGTTGTTCTCTTTGGCAGCCTGATACATACCTGATGCCTGCAGACAATGGGACCTCAGAAACTGTGGGTGTTCTTTTAGCTGTCTTTTTAGTTGTGGATTAGAAATACAGTAATTGCCATACTAGAGCCAAAGCCCAGGTCAGATTAATCCTGCATCCTGCCTCTGACACTGGTCAATATTAGATTAGTGCATTACCACACTAATTTGAAAATTTTTGTTAAAATAGTTTTTTGGTAAAAAAGTTCTCAAACAATACTCTTCCCCCACCGCTCCCAAGCCTATTTCAACAAAACTTCCTCTGGCATTTCCACATTTTGAATGGAAAAAAATGTTTTAGAACACATTAATTTCTAATATTGTTTCATGGGTTTCCATTTTGATATTAATACTCATTTTCTATTATTTTTATATTATGCAGGGATAGCACATAGCATGAACTAATGTGTAACTGACAACCTAATGTAATGTAACATTGCAGCTGTACTATCCTGTTATTTTTATTTTATTTTTAAAACCATTTTGGGCACCTGCTAGGTAGTGCTGATGGGAAAATGTTATCTTCTTTTCTAGGTCACAGTGCCTCCTGGTTGTGTGGTAATGAAATGGTTTGACACCCTGTGCATTCAGAGCAAAATCACATTTTGATATGTCAGCCTTTCTTATGAAATGGTAATTCTCAGTTTTGCCAAGCAGACGCTTCAGAGCACAATGCAAGAACTTGGGTCAGCAGATGTGACCAAATTTCCCCCTTATTTACCTTTCCTGATTCCTATGAGGTAGAGATTGGTTTAAACCCTGAAGCACAAGGATTAATATCCCTTATATCCCATGATCCCCATCAAGTATGATGGGGAATAGATCAGGGAGTTGAGGTTTGTCCTCCACTGGATATTTAAGCCTCTGGGGAAAGTGACTCCATTTCAGTGTAGTGAACCCCTTGTGTAGTTAAGGGGTTTCATTCAAAGTATTACAGGAGGGTAATACAACGTGGTTAGTCCTTTAAAATTACAGCATAGAAAGAAATTATATTTTATACATAAGATTTCTATTTCTTTTCTTGGCACCCAATTGTTTCTATTTAGATATCTGACATTGGAGTCAGTGGTAATTAGCCCAAATGGTGAAAAGCCCAGTCAAGCTTGCTGGCTCATGGATGGGTAAAGCATGCCCAGTCAAGCTTGGACTAGGATGGGTAAAGCATGGCAGCTTCTATAGCCAGCAGTACACAAAAGATTGAGATGGCTACCATCATGTCTAAGTAACCTTTGAGCTCTAGCCCAAATGACAAGGTAATAGCTGAGTCTACTGAGGGTGGCCTTTGGCCCAAGTTGGGAGTGAAGTTTAGATTCATGCCCTGATTCCATAACAAGACACCTTAACTGCTCTGTCAATGGTTCCTAGTGCCTTGTGTGATTCATTTTAGAACTCCTGACGGCTACAAAAATGAATTGCCCTGTAAATTATTGTTGTTTCTAAGCTTCTGTGTTGGCCACTCACATAAGTAATGTTAGGTGTGAGTCCTGGTCATTTCTGGAACTGAGGGAGACTAAGGGTGTTCTGTACCAAACGCCTTTCAACTGTGCCCAAGGTACCATTTAAGTCATTCTGAGTTGATTTTAATAAAATTTTATTTCATGTTGGGGTGGAGGGGGGGAATATTTAATTTGCTTCTATGGCTACTACTTCCTAGTGCAGCTTGCAGGAATAGTAGATAAACACAGGCTACAAGGTGCAATTCATGGAAACAGGAGAAAGTTGCAGGAGTCCCATTGTAATTCAAGTCATGTTAATACCCCCTTTTAAATCTTTTGCTTCCCTTATTGCTAGAAATCTCCCAGTAAGAACCCAGGCCTTTTTATGAAATGGACTTGAAATCTTCTTCCAAGGTGAGTAGATTGTTGTCTTGCCATCAGATCTTTTAACCTGACAACATCCTGCTTTAATGTTGTCTGAAAAACGTATTTGCCTAAATTCCACCCTCAGAGGTGTGTATTCAACTTCTTCATATCAACAGGGGTTGAACTCTGAGCATGGAGTTTAGTCTACACTGCGTAAGACTTTTTTGCTGTCAAGTGGAGTCATCGCTGGCAAAGTTAGTCAACTGTTTTTGGTTTTTAAAGCCATGAAGAGCCACGAGGACTTACAAGCACTTATTTCAAGACTGTTGTATCTGATATGCTATAAATCCAACAACTACATCTACTTTTTAAAAATACACTCCCATGTGTTTCTTGACAATGTAATAGGGAAGGATGCTAAACTTTGATGAAGCGAAAGTGATGAGTTGACATGATGGTCTGATTCAATCGCTATGGAAGTGTTTCATACTCCCCGTATTGCTGTCTTGTCATACGAGCCGCTGAAAAGACTGGATTGCTGGAACTGCCTGTCTGACAGGCCTGTGCCTTGGGAAGGTGGGAGAGGGATGAGCCCCTTTGCATGTATCACCCCTACCTTCAAGTTGTGTAGGGGCTTCTTAGAAACTGGTCCAGTGTGATGAAAACTGGATCGTGAAAGAACTTGAAGGATTTTGTTTCTGTTTCAATACCGCTTAAAACAAGAATACCATGTAACAGATACTAGTTGCAACGCTAGGAGGATGCATCCTGCAAGGTGCTAAGTACTTTGGCCTGGAACTGGCAACGCTGACTGGAGCGCTGCCTGCAGTCAATGGGCCTATTCACATGCTTGAAGTTAAGTGTTTCCTGGACTGGGGCCATAGCACACAAAGCCTTGGAGGATCAGGCCCTTATTGTGCTGTCGGAAAGCACTCAGATACCTTGGTGATGGGCATGGTATAAGAACCTGAATAGACTAGAATACAATTCATATATCAAAAAAAGGGACTCCTTAAGTAGCAACATTAAAAGTCCATGCTTTTTATTTTTTATGCTGACGGCTGTTTATAGTTAGCAATTGCATCAAACAGGCTCTTAAATGCAGGTTAAAGGCTTTCATGAAATATAGAACACCTCAAAAAGGCAACCGAAATTTTTGCCATTTTAAACTTTGCATGGATTGTACGTTAGAACAGCCCTGCAGGTTAATGAGCTGTGAGTTTAAATAGCAGTTGAAGAAGTCGGTTATAAAAATAGAACAGTTTGCTTTTTGCCTGTTGCTTTCCTGGGCTTCTGAAGGCCTTCAGCTGATGGAGAGCTTTTAATTTCACATTTTGGCCCCCACCGCAGGTGATAAACAAAGGTTTCCCATTGCTATGACTTGGGTCAGTTATATAGCCTCAACGTCAATCCCACTGCCTATAATTACGCACAAAAGGTTACTGAGACCTGCAGCTAATTTGCAGCCTCTGTTTAGCAGAATTTAATAGCAGGTATTACTGGTGCAGCAGTAATTAAGGACCTTTGTCAATAAGACGGAATAGATGGCCACACTTTATTGTAATCAGTGGACTCTTGAGAACCCACAGGAGTGAAAAGCAGTGAGAGGAGCAATCCATTTTGTGAATAACATGGCTGTCCTCTCTCCCCCCCTCCCCCCTTCACGAAACCAGCAATGGAATAATAATTCCCCAGGCAATGAAAGTACAGGAATAAAAGTACTTACCCTCCAGCCTGTGATTTTTTTTTTTTTTTTTTACTTTTTATTTACTCTACTGTGCTTTTTATTTGCTTCGGGCTGCATTTGATGAAGTATTGTTTAATCAGCGCCGAGCAAAATGGATATAGGGAGATGGAGAATAGAAAGAGGAGGAATTTTAACCAGGTGGATATGCATTTGCCTTTAAGGTGGACAGCATGCGGTTTATCAATTATTTCCTTTGGATTTACAAAAAGGTGGGTGGGGGGGGGGAAGAAAGAAAGAAAGAAATGACAAAAACAAGTGGCTTGGTGAAGAGGTGGAGAGAGTCATTTAGAGCTGTCTCTGCACAGAGTCATTCAGCTGTAAATGGGTCGCAAACAACAAGCGAGAAGTGAACTTGGTGTAGCATTGTAAACCCGTTCTTCCCCCCTTCATCACTAATGTACCCAATGAATGGCCTGGCACAAGATAGAGGGAGAGAGGCACGCGCGCGCACACACACGCTCACACACACGCATGGACAGAGGGTGAGGGGATGAGGAGGGAGGGAGAGAAAAAAAGAGCGAGGCTGGTATGACACAATTCAAAGAGTGCTTTAAGGTGTATACTCCTTTCAGTAATTGGTGAAGAAGCTGCATTTCACTCACTGATTTCCTGCCTTTTTACAGGTTTTAACAAGCATGATGCTTTTAATAGCGGTTTGAGTACTGGCTCTTTATGAAGGCTCTCTTTTTTTTAAAGCAGCTTTAACTATACCCTTTCTGTCAGCAATGTCTGAAAAACTTTTACCTTTAATCATTCCTGGATCAGGCAGCAAACAAGCAGCCTCTTTTTCTTTTTTCAATTACATGCTGGATATTCACCGCACATAAAAAAGGAAGCATCTTGAGTATACAGTGTATTAAATGCACCTCCACTGCCACATTAAAATAACACCAAGGAACTGGCTTCAGCCAACAAAAGAGAGGAATGTAAAGTTAAAGCTGCAGCTCTCTCTTTTTTTTAATCTGCTCTTTTGTGAGGAGTAATCTTTAAACAGTGGGTGGTTTTCCATACCTGACAGCCTGCAGTACCTAGACATGACCAGTGGAGCTTGGATTTCCTTCGCTGTCTTGCAGCAGCTCTTTCAAAGCGTGCTGAAGTAGGTTCTTCAAAGGGCGGAGGGGAAAGGAGGGAGGTGTTTGCATTTATTTTTGCTAATGTTGTTTAAAAAGGGAGTGAGATGGAAGCTAGTCTTCTGGGGAAATGCATTCTCCGTGGAGATCTAGGCTCACATGCTGATTAGGTCACTCACAAATGAAACTGAGCCTGGTGGTCCCTAATAGGCATTTGTCCACAGCACAAAAACACCATACAATTGGCAGTGTCTGCTTGAGAGGCCCAGGTCTGGCATAGCCGTGGTGCCGGAGGTCAGAACTGATGGGACTTGGGATATCCATGTGGGAAAGCTGCCACGGTGCCTGCCTGCAGCGTTCTCGACCCTGGGCCGTGCTGTTTGTAAGAGCGCTATGATCCTCGCACAATGAACGACACCCGTCGCCAGGCAAGGGTTATCTAATGGGAAGCATGAGAAGCTGGCCATACTTAGGATTTTCTATAGTATCCCATTATCATAGTATCTTGGTGTTTCCCAGGCAAATTAGGTCTGCACTGTAAGATCTCTAGACATTTTAGTGGAGACTTCTGTTCTTCTCCCTTCCTTGGTTGTAGGAAGCTCTGCTTACAGTGCATACACAGAATCGCACATACATGCACTACATGCCAAGTACAAACTTCATGCCAGATGAAGCAGCAGGCATTGATTCAGCTAATCATGTCTGGAAATTCATGCCACAATCAGGTTTTCCTGACCAAGAACACCTTGTTCCTTGATGACATACTTCACCCCAGATGTTGTAAAATGTATTTATTTGCCTAGGAGGATGCAATAGTCTTTTCTTGAGAGGAAGGGGCAACTCTTCTTATCACAAGGAAGTCATGCAAGAAGGTTACTTGGACACCAAGACTTAATAGGAGAACTGAACGGACTTTTCCTCCGAAAATCTGGGCACATGAAGCCAGAGGAGTTAAAAGCCCTTCTGGCATCTATTTCTGGGCCAAAGCATTGAATGGACAGGCTCCACTGAAGATATTCTCAAGCTGCAACATGGGAACAGCTATACCTTGCCATCCCTCAGGAGTCACAGAGATCCCAAACACCTCTCCATGGAAGAGATGGGGAGTAAAAGCAGGTTTCAGGCCAATGGACATTATCCTGGTAGTGGCATCACATAAGCAGGTCGTAGGGTCAGTTGAGGGAAAGAAGGTGATGGAGAGTAGGTCACAAGCTCATGTGTAAAGTCAGTGGGAAAAACGATCCTTTTGGATTAGTGTTGATTTTGAATATTGCTTAGACATTCATTAAAATCAGTGTTCAAAGGAAGATGACAACAGATTTTGCATTACTGAAGATCTGGTTTTTTTAGCCTCAGTCCTTACCTTCTACAGTTTTTGACTTAAACAAAAATAGGGAAAGGGGCCGGGGAAGTGGGGAAGTAAGACGTATTATCCCCATTTCCCTGGAAGGGAACTTTACCAAAAAGGACTTCGAAACTGATATGTTTACCTGGGTGAGGAAGTGCTTGCTGGCACGTGTAAAGAATTCAGAATATAGCTCAGGGAGATGATTGAGATGCACACAATCACACAGCAAATCTGCCAGAAACTCTTCCCAGATCTGCTGAATCCCCAGTGCAAAGCCTTTAAACCACAGCACTGTTCTTACTCTCAGTGATAGCCCACCTCACCTTTCAGCTGCCATGTTTGTTTGGACCAGGGCCACCATTAGGGAAAATGGCACCCTGGGAAAACTTGTATTTTGGCACCATTTCTTTGAGTTTAAATATGTATCAGTGAACATTTCAGAAATAAAGTCCCGGGGGAGCTGCAGAGCTGGATTGCGAGACTTGCTTCCCTGCAGCATCCCCCAGGGGTGGCCAAATAGGCTAAGGGGGCTGGGGGAGCTGAGGGGTGGGAGGAGGAGGCTCATCTCTCACCAGCCCAGAGGTGAAGATGGCAAAAAGCATCAGGCAGGTGCCTATGATGGGCAGCAGGAATACGGGGAGACGGTGCTGCTGACTCGTGCAGTAGTAGGACTTGTAAAGCAGGTTGCGGGCACAGGGTGGCAGGCGCTGCTCACCGCCCCCCTGCTCCACCCAGCAGGTAGTGGGGCTTCCTCTTCATTGCTGAGCCCTGCATCAGCCAATTTCTACCACTCCTACTGCAGGGGCACCACTTCCACCGTCGCCGCAGGCAGAAGCAGAGGCAGGTGGGCAGGGGCATGGGATGCAGTCTGGCAGGGAGTTGGAAGCAGTGTGTGT
>NW_017728951.1:10133082-10162301 GCF_001723895.1 Crocodylus porosus | reverse complement strand
CCTGGATTGGACAGTGTTATACAAGAGGAAGGGGGTGCTGTAGGTGCAGTTGGCAGAGAAATGTTATAGTCTTTTATTAAAAAAGGCATGTGGAATCTGAATAGAAGCATATTGAAAGTAAAATTTTAGTGAAAGGATTCACTGATACCAGAGATGAGAATAATGTATAGAGTTTTCCTACATTGATAGATGCTAACTTAATCCTAGATGGGCAATAATTAAGAGATAATGTCAATGGAAGAGAACGTTGTCACAGGATAATGGTCTCCTGCTGCTACCTAAATGCCCAGAGCTAATCTGGAACATTTATTTTCTAAGCAGAAGACACTGATCTGAAAAAAAAAAGGATATTTGCTACTGCTTTGAAGTGCAGTCCTGAAAGTAATGTTCATTTATAGAAGAGATTCTAATAGTATAATTGTATCTGGCATACCACTATATATAGTATTAACCTATTTTTATCCCCAGCTAGATCGCAGCTATTTTTAAGTTAATGGCTGTGATAAAGAAAAGCTCAGAAAACACAAACATAGGAAGCATTAAACCTTAATTCTGGTCTTGAGGTTTTGTTGTAGACAAACCTTTATAGGCAAAAGCTTTGTATATAGCTGCCTACAGTTAATGGAGTCTTGCTTTCACATATGGATAATAGAGGACAATATATATCCAGACAGCCTAATATGCTATGGTCAGAAGGGTGAAGAGGTCCAGGTACTAGTTTTTTCAGGGCCATTCTCTCTTCTGAGATTTTGTAAGTACGAGCCAGGAGGTGAAAGACAAACTTGAAGTTCGGATGTTCAAAGGTCAGTTTCCATAAGAGAAACTTCTCATGGAATAACAGTTGAAAGTTGCTGTTCAAGAGGTCACCCACTTTCACCTTCCCTCAATTTTATTTGGTCATTTGATATTATATACACTTTCTTATAAATGTGAAGCATGCTATAGACAATTTCTGCAGATACAAAGCAATGTGTTTTTGAAGCTGATATGACTTTGTAAATAAGACTTGAAGAAAGAATATTGCATATTTAACAGGTTTCCTTGAGAAATGGTTATTTCAAACTAATTCATTTATTCCCCTTGAACAATTTGTTTGATTTTATTCTTGTTAAATTCCTTATTACACGTAGGATTCCCATGCTGTTCTAGTGGTAGCGATACTATTCGCTGTGTAGTCAGGAGGTTGTGGCTAATTGTAGACCTCAGGCTACCAGTCAGCCAGTTTGTTGTTTTTTTCCAGATGTGCATAAATCCACTCCTGAAGTCCACTTAGATGTTTGAGCTGATGCTGCCCCCTCTGTATCCTGGAATGTGCAGATTAGATCGACCATGCACAATTTCTATCTATCTCTTTTTACTTACTGGATTCCTTGTTAAATTTTGCAATTCAGGGTCTTGGTTTTCTCCCTTATTTTTCTTCCTTCTTTCACGCATTCATTTTACTTGCTTTGGATAGTTGCACTGGGAAGTTCATGTTCGTTTGCAGTTGTGACTTGGAAGGAGTGGTGAAGGTGTAGTTTTTGACTGACCAGAATCTCAGGCTTTACTCACAACTTCTTTGCAGCCAAGGTGAAGTTGAATCTCACAAATGGACTTAGATACCTCTGCATGCACAGTAGGGACATGTGACTAAGGCATTTTGTTGTATACATTAGATTCAAGTTGTTACGGGAGGTGAAGTAGAAAGTCATTGAGTTAGATGCTTGAAGTGTCGCTGCTTATATATCTTAGAGTAGAACAAAAATAGAATATGGCTCAATGACTCTCCCCAGAAAATGGGGTGCTGGTTCAGCTTCTCTTCCTCTCCCCTCTTCCCCACTTTCCCCATAACAACTTTTCTGGACCTTGCCTTTAACAGTAATTGTATAAAAAGAAGTAGAGTAATTTCTGTTGAATTGAAGACAGGTATTCTGGTCAGAACCCAAGCACCCTTGCCTTTCTAGGTAGCATTTCCCTTTCATACTCCCTTGGGCTTTCTCATCTCCTGACTCCATGTATCTTCCCCTCTCAGCTGTGCAAACAGCCAGCTTCAAGAAGAGACATACAGGGTGGCCTGGATGATGCTGGGGCAGTGAGCCGGTGGTTAGAGTATATTGAGACAAAGTGAATGAGGTGGGCTCAAAATACTACCAATGTCTCTGTGGTTTATAATGAACTCTGGAGCAAAGGATAACTTCATGACATAGGCATGCTGTCTCCCCTGATGACATCTAGCCGTAGTGCATTTGTTTCAGAGGTGCTTGCCAGTTATCTATGCTTGTTTGTTCTTTATGGACTAATTTCTGCAGTCCAAACACGGGGCCCAGTTCCCCAACCTTGCTCATACAGCCAGGAAGAAATGTGGGAACTGGTGTGCTCTGTGTACCTACCTTTCGCAAGTATATTTAGCTGTTTATTAGAGAGCCTCAGTTTTAGATAGCATCCTTCTACCATGTTAACTCTGTATAACTCAAAAGGTGGCTTATGGTGTAATTGATAGCTCGTAGAACAGCTCTGTCTCTTATTTCCAGTAGAGTAACAGCTTTCTTTGCTTGTAGTGTATTGTATTGCATTTTGTCTTATCCGAGATTTTTTTAAAGATTTTTTTCTCCTGCCAAAAAAAATCCATATATTTCCTAGGGATGTGTTTTTCTATCATTTTTATCTATATGCATCCTGATTATAGAAAGAGCAAGCTGCTTGTATGTCAAACGTAGATCCACACAACTCAATCGAATTATTCTGGGGATAAATTTGTGTATATGTGTGTGTGTGTGTGTGTGTGTGTGTGTGTGTATATATATATATATAATTTTTTTTTCCACTTTCATCCTATGCAGAATCTAGACCTGGAAGGTCCCACTGAGGCCTGAGCAAATCACAGCCTCTACTATTCTTACTTATTATAATAATTGATTCCAATATGTGATTGTTATTATACATTATTGAGATTATAGGTGTTTCAAGTCAGCTGGTTGCTATTATAGGTTGTCTCCATGAGAAGAAACTCATGTGCAAGCTCACAACTAGAATTTAATGGAAAGCCAAATAACAAAAATGCACATCCAAACTTATCCCAGTGTTTTAATTAATAGCAGAAAAAGGCCATGTATTCTTTGCTTTACTGAGCTGTTCATGAATGTTATACTCCTTGGTTACAATCCATCAGTAGTCCTAGTGCCAATGAGAGCAAGTGGGGAGCCAGCTGGCATCAGGCCAAATGACTGGCAGCTGAAAATAATTGGTACTGCAGTGTACTGTAGTCACTCCACTTGTTTGCCCCCTCACTGGCCTTCTGGTAACTGATGTAAAAATTGCTACATTGGTTTTATACTGGTATGGGACCCCTCTGCATCAAAGGAATCCAAGCAATGGGGGTGCAGTCTGTCTCCACTCCCCTTTGTAAAATAGATGCAGATGACAGAGAAACTGCCCCATCAGCTCACCCAGCCTTTCTGAGAAGTATCTTTTTCTTTCTTTAAAAAAAAACCCCTGTATTTTTAATATAAATAAAAAGCTTGATCTCTGCCACTGCAAAATTGCATTCAATTTTTTTCTAACAGAAAAATGGGAATAGGTTTCCTTTAACTAGTGGAAGGGTCTAGTCTCTAAAAGGTTTTTATTATTGTGTGCCTGGGGTCCTTAGTTTGAGACATTTATCTTCTGGCCAACCAGTAGGGAATCAGAGAGGCAGTAGTTTGCAACTCCTGTACCCCTAGCTCTAAATAATGGCTCTGAGCTCAAATTGAAGCAGGTGCAGCATCTTCTTCATTGTGTCACTTTTAGCACAGACATTATACTTTATGATCTTCAACTATCAAAATAGTTTGTGCAACGGACCCTACAAATGATGGTGCATCACTCAATCAGTCAAGCTTTATTGCTGCAACTTTCTTTACAGAAGGCTTATAAACCATATTAAAATACACTATAGAAACACAACAGAACACAAATGCATTACAATGCAGGGTCAGGATTGTGCATTCACTTAGACCCAGGTAGCAGCACTCTTGAGAATATCTCTTGCTTATACATATTGAACCAAATTCATTCCTGGTATAATTGCATTGGTCCTGGACTGGCACATCAGTCGCTAGAGAATTGATTCAGTCAGTATAAAATCTCTGGTGACACACTGGCTCCAGGAGATGACCCAGCTTCTGGCTGCACTGGTGAAGGACAGAGAGATACAAAATATACTGAAAATATGGAGGGGAGGCATCTATCACTGCTCCCACATCTGCATTTCTACCTTAGAGGTAGGGAGACAATCAGAAAGGATTTTTGTCAGGCAGGACCAAAATTATGCAACTCTTAGTCATCTCCCTTCATTGTTTAAAGATGTTATTTCCTCAGTCTGGGACTTTTTGCAACTCAGCGCACTTTAGGCTGGTGGGGTAGAAAGGTGGTATCATGCAATATGAGTGCAGCTCTGGCACATGTGAGGATCCACATGGAAATGAGGTATACTGTCCCCTTTGTCCACTCTGCTATGACTTCCTGTAGTCTTTAAAACCCCAACCTGACATTAACAAGAGGACTTGTAGTACTGGCTGAAGGGTAACGCGCTTGCCTTGCAGCCCAGAGTGGGGAGACGGTACTGTTGTGGCGGCTTCCTTATTTCTGTCTGAGAGATTTCACAAGTTAGTATGGTTCTTGAACTGCAGTGACCAAGATGGATTGCTTCCATTTGATCTGGCCAGGTGGTTGAAGGCCAGACACAGACTTTTACTACAATTACATATGCCTTTGTCATTTCTGTATAGGCTTCTCCATAAATCAGCTTTGAAAGTGAAGCTATTGCATGAAGTGGTGATGGCTATTTGTGAAATGTGCTACTCCACTAGAAGCATATGACTTCATAGATTTCATAGATATTAGGGGCTGGAAGGGCCTTCATGAGATCATCAGGTTCAGCCTCCCCACCATAGGTGGGAAGTCAGTTGGGATCAAGTGACTCCAGCAAGAAATAAATCCAGCCCGAGTCCCTTTCAGTCATGGTGCTAGTGAGTGTAGCACTGCCAAGCCTGTAATTATGTAGAGAGTTCTTCCTACTGAGGTGCATCACCTTGCACTTCTCTGCATTGAAGGCCATTGGCTTTTGGTCAGCCCACCTTGAGAGTGTGTACAAGTCGGCCTGTATTCCCAGCTTGTCCTGCGGTGTGATGGCCCTCCCCCATAATTTGGTGTCCTCTGTGAACTTGGCCAGGTCACATCTACTCCTGAATCTAGATCATTGATGAAAACGTTAAAGAGTACAGGCCCAAGTACCGACCCCTCAGGGACTTCACTGGTAACCCTGCATCCGTCCTCCAGAATCTGGAAGCTCTTCTTTTCTGGGAGGAATTTAAGAGGCTGTTTCTGAGCCATACGGCATAGGGAACTGTCTATAGGAAAGAGCGTCATCTCTCTTCCTGTGTGGGCATGCTATAGTTGAGCACTGGAGCACTGAGGTGGGTGCTCAGCTCTGCACAAAAGCAGAAGGGCTGGCAGCATGTTCTTAGAACACCGAGCCTTTCCATTTCACTTGCTCCTTGCCCTGAAATAATCCAGTTTTGTCATGCTTTGGGATACAGTACAAGCCCATCTGTTGGGGTAGGCAGTTGACATGGGGTGGTAGATATTCTGTGGGAAGGAAAGCTGGGATTCTGCAGCACCTGAAGAAGGGACTGGCTTCTTTGGTGTGGAAAAAGGTTGTAGGTGTGCTACTGCTGTTTTTCTCTTAACTGCGCTGTGGTTTTAATTAATTGTCAATGACAACTTGAAGTATAGACAGATGTACTATAATGGCTTGTTTATTGGAGTTTAAATACATGCACAAGTATATCCAATCCAGTTTTGGTAAATATATTCAGTATCTGAAGTACTGGTGGATATTTGGTATTCAAGTGTAGAAACTGGTCACTGTCTTTGGGTTTTGATCTCTTATGGGACAGCTGAAACATTTAAATAGGAGAGTAATGAAGAGTGAATGATGACTCTTGAGCTTTAAATGTAAGTGCAGAAAAGATTCAGCATTTGTGAAAATTTACTACCAGTAATTCAAATAATGAATACTATGGCTCCTTCCTGCGTCTACCCAAGATGCTGACTGAACAGGAGGCCATGACTACTGAGCAGTAGCACTGTGTGGCGGAAACCATGATGTGACGCTATTGCTCATTAGTCATGAGCTACTGTGCGGTCAGCGTCATGGAAAAGCCATTCCTCAGTGCAACTGTGCAGCAATGCTGGTTACTGCGCAGCCATTTAGTATTTGTTTAGTATAAACAAGTATTAAACGACTATGTAGTAATGACTGCGCAGTCAGTGTCTTGTGTAGGTCTTTGATGAGCTGAATTCCAGCTGGAGTTTGAAAAAATATGTTCAAGAAAAAATGTTTCCATCAATATTATCAAATACATTATGGTAGTGTAAAAGTGATGTAGCTGTGATGGACCAAAATTGTGAGAGGCAAGGATTTTTTAGGGTGATATCTTTTTATTGGACCAACTGTGTTACAGTGAGGTGGCTCCTGCTGTGATAGCTGATTCCACTTTTTCTTCTTATGTTGGATGGCTACCTTCAGGTATTTTTTGTATTACATTTGGGTCCGTTGCATAGTTGGGTATGGATCATCATGGCTACAATATCACTCTTGTTGGCACTGGCACTTACACTACTGTGTCATGGAAGATACCGAAATCCACCACTTGCAATGGAATATCCGCTACCTAAAGAAAAAGGCAGCCACAAACAGTGACATCTTCTTAAGTTTCTGCAAGAAACACAACATCATCCCAAGGGGACTGATCATTTCCAACCCTCTAGCTAACACACACAGCTCCATATATGTAACACAGCTATGCAGGAGAACTTTGGAAAAATTGAGAAACTATCTTTATCACCCAACCTACTTCAGAAGGGATCAACTTCAACAGGAGATACTCAAGACGTTAACCTGGAGACATACCTGACTACTATGCAGCAGACCCAAAGTTACTACCCAAATGCTTGTATTATCAAATACATAATGACCATGTGGTCTTATGAAACATGAAATGTTCACTCGTCTTTTGAGGGGTGATTTTGTGGCTTATTTTTCTGGGGGCAAATCTTGAAACTTTATTTATTTAGCCCCCGATCCTTCAATAAACTTGTTATAGGAAGACTGTTGCAATCAAGTAGAATCCTACTGAAATCAGTATATGTGCTAACAAAAGCACGTTGCAGACACTGCTGTTAGGCTCTGTCCACATTGCAAAGTTTTGTCACTTGAATTTTTGCAAATTTTTAAGTTGGCGACTCCCACCTCCTAGCAGTTGTAGTATTGGGGCTAGCCTTTGCTTGTATAGCTATATTGGAAACCCCCTAGCATAGAAGTGGCTTATCTCAGAAAAAGATGTTCTTTTGATAGCAGAATTATATATGAATTTTATAAAATCTATTAGCTATTGTTGTGTCTACACTAGGGTTTTTTGCTATGGACTGACATAAATGAGTGTTGTATGGGATGTGTTTTTTTTTCCTACTCATAACATTGCCCGCAAAACTTTACAACAGAGACCTGTGGCTCTGAGACAGTTTACTGTGGTTCATTGACATGTTTGACCAACAGAACTGCATGCACAAAAAGGCTGAACCTGCTTACCCCGCCCCACCTCCGCCAGTCTCTAACCAAGAAGTTATACATTTATAAGTTTCTGACATAAACTAGTTCTTAGTCACTCCATAGATGAGTCAGACACACAGGTTTTAGCCCTTGAAGATAAATATTCCGATATACATTTTTATAATGAAAACATGTTGATGCTTTTAGCTAGATTTGAAAAATATTGTTTTTTTAAATTGAAGAAGGAGTTTAGATAAAGTGGAGTAGGAAGACTTTTTTTCCTCCAATACGTAAGTGACATATTTGGTATGGCAAAATATTCTGAGACAAAATATTTTTCTCCCTAAATGCTCATGTTGTTTATATCAGCTCTTAGAGTTTATTATAGTATTTGTAGTGGAAATCTCTAATTTGATATTTCTCTAGTGAGTTTAATGAGCCTGAAAAGTGTCATTTAGAGCTAGTTTTCTCTTTGTGCTTTGAAAAATGAAATACAAGTAGTTATCTGTTAAATGAGATAATTACATCGCTACTTTGCTAAAGGCACATATTAGTGATTTTTAGCTTGTTTCACTTAATTAAAGCATTACAAAATGTAGAGTGCCAAACCGTTAATAGACCTGTTGGAACAGTTACTGAGACTGTGAAATAAAACCAGTTGTTCTAAACAAGTCACAAAAATAGATTGATGAAATGGCTGGCAGCTCAGACATAAATTTAAGCCTTGGCTGCATTAGAGCAAATGTAATAATAGCTGTAAGTAACCAATATTTTTAATTTTACTGATCCTTCTGCAATAATTATAGGGAACTTTTAATGTCTGTAATTAGAATGTTAGAGATAGGGTGACTTAGACCAGTGCTGCACTGTGTAAAATTGAATACTTGCTATAATTGGAAATTAATTACTTGTCATTACCAGGAAGGGGTGCAGTTATTAGTTTGAATAGGTGAAGATATATCATATTAATTATGGGAAAACAAATTCACATATTTGAAGATAGCAGCTCCCAGGCCAATAAGTAGTCTACAGCAATAGTGCTGACACAAGATAAGCATCTATCTATCTATCTACCTATCTACCTATCTATCTATTAGTACTTGTTTGTTTGATATGCAGTTGTATTCCTTCTGCTAAAGGTTTTAATCCCCTTATCATCAAATTCTGTGCATAATTCCAGGTAAACGGTCTTTCATTTGTCGGAATCAATTTCAAACAACCCAAAATTGAATAGATTGACTGATCTGACTAGTAAGGCTAGTGACTGTGACCTGAAAGAAGTATATGCAATTCCCATGGGAGTCTTTGAGCAAAATTCAATGTTGAAGTGACAAGCTGAAGTAATTTGCAGGGCTAACTACTGGTTAAATGTGAAAGCATAGCTTTCACTGATTTAATTTTACAATCAAAGACAAGCAGGGCTGGAAGGGATTTCAGGAGGTCATCTAGTCCAACCCCATGCTTAAAGGCAGGATCATCCCTGACAAAAACATCTCAACTAAATGCCATCTCCAACCTGTTCTTAAAAACTTCCAAGGATGGATATTCCAGAATTCACTGGGATGCCTCTTCTAATGCTTAATCACCCTCATAATAAGAAAGTTCTTCCTAATATTCAACCTACATTTCTCTTGATGTGTTTTGAAACCATCGCTCCTTTTTCTATCTTCTGTGACCATAGACAATAGTCTATCTTCTTCCTCATAACCAGCTTTCAGGAATTTGAAGGTTGTTATCAAATATCCCCCAATCTTGTTGTCTTTAGATGAAATGATCCCAGTTCTTTTAGGTTTTCTTTTAGGTTATGCTTCCAGGCCTCTAATAATTTTTGTTGCCCTCCACTGGACTTCTAAAAATTTGTTCACATATTTCTTGAAGTGCAATATCCAAAACAGGATACGGTACTTTAGGTGAGCCGTACCCCTTCTTCAGTAGCTGTACAAAATGCATGTGATATGTATGCTTGCCTACACAACCAGATCCTCAGCTGTGATAAGTAGGGGCAATTCTAGTGAGAACGACAGAGTACATCCATAACCAGCCTGAGGAGTGGGTATTAGGAAAGAACAAAAAACAGAAGCCAATGTTTTCAAATCAGGGTTCCTAGAATTACATAATGAAATCCACATTAAGGAACCAAAATAAAAATTAGCTTGATTTTCAGGGGTATGAATCAACTGTGCTCACTTTTGCTTGTAGCGTGATGGCCAATGGGTATGGGTATGATGATGGTCAAATCATTTTTATTTCTGAACTCAAGAGTGAATTTAGAGAGATCTAATCTTGGGGGCCCAAATTTTGAATATTTTGGTTAGAGAAAATACATTAAAGCAGACTTTCCTTTTCTGTTTCTTCCACTTCTCCCACAGCTTAAATTCAACTCACCACTATCCTGTGGAGAAATGTAACCACTTCAGTAAGAAGTCATGATTCTCAGAGACTTCACCAGGAAGAATTCTTTCTTCTTTATAATGCAGGATGGATCTCTGTATTTCTTCCTCTGTCTCTCTCTTTCTTTTTCTCTCTATGACACATGCAAAATACCACACTAATTGTGTCCAAATGCCTATGCAGTGCATTGGCTTTATTAAAAAACAAAGCCTTGAAACTATAGTATTTCAGAAGGAAACGGAAATATTTTGGCTGAAAACTGAGATAATTAGCAAGGCTGTCCATCTTAGTGCTGTAACTCAGTTCCTCATGTCTTCATTCTACTGTGTGGGCTGGACTTTCCAGACAGATTACATTTCCCATGATGCATTGCAATTAGGGATTCCTGATACAATGGCATACCCGTATCATAAGGGACACTGTTGTGCATTCTGGGAGATGTGGTCCAAAGAGGATTCCAGATTATAGGGGAGATGGGAGCACGAGTCATTTGAATCACAGGTTCCACCAACATCATTCCCCCTCCCCCCAAAAAATAACGTTTTCCGTGGAAACAAAACCAGGTCATTTTTCATCTCAAATATCCATGGAAAAAAGCCCATTTTTTGACCAGCTCTATTTTGTCATACCTACGTATGGACTACAAATGTGACACTTAAAACATTTCTGACCTTGAACCAAAGTTTTTGGGTATGAGGGGGTACATTATGGTTAGAAAAGGGACTATATGAAAAATTTCACCTGTGCTACTCAAGTAGTCTTCTCCTGGTGCATATTCTGCATCAGTCATCAGCATTTCTAGCTTAAAACTGCAAGGTAGGGAGGTATGGGATTTTTTTTTCAAATGTCTGATTGTCAACAACAAAACAAGGCAATCTCTTTGCCCAGTCATGAGATACTTGGAATAATAAAGCTCAGCGGTAAAAACATAAGTATAATTGTGGACAAAAACTTTCTAGTAAATGCAGACTATCTTCTTATTATCAGGGCTTTTGCTTTGTCTGATGCAGAAAGGAAGAAAAAATGAGCACAAAAAGTTGACTATTCATGTTTTGTTTTCTTAATTACAGTAGGACTGTCTTGGCTCTCTACAATCCTTCCTCCTTGTCACCGGACTGAACAACGGTATGGCAGCACACGGCAAGGTGATTGATGTCAAATGTTCTAGCAACATTAGCTTTTGTCTGAAATGGACAAAGAGGAGCATTATTCACTGTAAAATCTTGTCTGAAGTCCCCATCTAGCCAATGCTATTGCTAAGTTACCTCTGTATGAAATTTTAAATGATTTTTGAAATGTCTTGGCCTATGGTGTTCATAAGGTCACAGAATCACAGGAAGCCAGGGTGTGAGACTCTTGCAATATATCTTCATATTTGCAAATTTGGTTTATTGCTGTCCATATCCTTTGAGAAAAATCCAATGTTCTTAAGAGACAAACATTGCTTATTATATAGACACTTATTAAGGTTTATTAGAACCTCATCTCACTAACATCCATGGCTTTATTGGAAGTTCCTTAAGTAGAAAATCCAATTTCCTTTCTTATGCTTATGCTTACTTAATTAGCATCAAAAATTGAATGAAGCAAAACAAAGTTTGATATTCATTTTAATAAGATATATAAAGTAGCATAATCTCATTGCACGCATTCTTCCTAGTTCAACTCACAAACATGCAATGCCTTTGTAACTGTTTAATTTATTGGGGTGGGGGGTTTGCATCATATAGGTTAGATAACCTAGCAACTAATGAGACAAAAAGCAGAGGAAAAGGAATGAATGAAAAAATAGCCTTTACGTCTAATACTCTGAAGCTAAGTCACAAATAGCTACAGGATTTCATGCTATGTGTGAGGTTTGGAGCAGAAGATAGCTAGGACTAGTTCTTCAGGCAGATGTGTGCCAATGGACCAAAAAACATGCATAAAGCCACTGACTTTATTGTGAACCCTCTGTGTCTCTTTAAAGATTTCAGGTGTAAAAAAAAAAAAGTAGTTTATGATTTTTAAATCATGGTATTTACCTAATTATGCACTGTGTTCTGCCTGGGAACAAATGGTATTGTATTTTAAGTAATGGTCAAAAACACTAATCTACTGTAACACACTTATAAGCTAGTGTTTGAGGGTGTGATCTGAGAATATTGTATTCCTTTTTTAATAAGTTACCCATATCTTATATTTCTGCCTCAGGTGAGCATTCAGCACTATAAGCAAATGATAAGTACAAGTTTATACTCATATCAAAACAAGGTTTACTCAAGTACAGACTTCAGCATGTTCTTTAGAACTGAGACGTTTGGTGTCGGCATACTGGGTGATGGCAGTCTATTTTGTGATCTGACTATTTATGCATTTATTTGTTCATCTGATTTATATGCCATCCCTTTCAACACAGGCTCAGGCTGCTTACAAGAAGAGAACAGAATCACTTTTGAAACAGGAGAAGAGGATAAATGACTCAAAAAGCAACTGGAGTATCAGCATAAAACAGAAACCCCCAAAATGATATCTCAGCATAGCTTTGTTTGTTGTATGCCTGCCCAGATAGGAGGGTCTAACAGTGTTTCGGAAAGATGTCCCATCACTATCTCCAGGGTGCACGATTCTGGCGAGGATTTTTGTGCAGCATATTCTTGCACTGTATGGGTAATCTATGCTGGTTTGGATGATGATGATGATTTCTCCCTTTTAGAGCCAAGTATAAAGTGTAAATATTGCTCAGAAGTACAACAAAGCACAGCAGCGACAATAGGACAATCTTTCTCAAATAATATAGAATGTAGACAGGAAATTTCTGAAAGGTGTGTCTGTGATAAAACTAGAGAAAACCACTGCTATGCCTGGATGAAAACTTTACCAACTTCTGAAATTTTTCATGAACTTTTCTTTTTAAAAGTCTATTCTAGTCCATGCATTATCATTATCCCTGAAGAATTCAATGCCTACTGCTCCTAAGTGGCTAAATTTCTAGTTCTCCAAGTAACACTGCTCTATTGGACAAAGGATGCAGAACATGGGAATCCTTTAATCCATGAATACATAATCCATAGCAGAATCATACTGACTAGTAGAGTTGAGCATTTTCCATTTAGTTAAAAATTCCATAAGCTCAATATTTTTCTCTTCCAGAATAAAATGGAAACAAATATTTTTAATTTTCCCATAAATTAAATAAATAAAAAAAATTGAGTCAAGCAAGCTGGTTTATTTTTTGACATTGAAATTTCCTTCTAATTGTGGCATTTCAGTTAAAAATAATGGAAATGAACAATCAAACAGTTTCATTCTGAGACTGTCAAAACATTGTGATATTATCAAAATGCCTCATGCCATTTTTTTCGAAGTGAAAATTTGTTGAGAGAGAGAGAGGAAAGGGGAGGGAGAGTGAGGTTTTCACAAATTTGCTTCTGACAAATGGGCATTTTCCATAGCTGATAGAGCTATGATAATTGTAGTAGTAGAGATTTTATGAGTTCAGGGAAAAAAAGGTGGACCACTGCTACAAATATTGTCCATTTTCCTTTTTTGAATGATCAAAAACAGACTTTGAGTTTATATAATTTATAATTTATATAATTTAAGTGATTTACATTAGGCACTGACTTGGATGCTGGGTATTAATTAGTTCCATTAGGGTAGTCCACCTAGTTGTAGCTCCTTGAAGCATAACTGAGGAGAAAATTTCCTACAAAGAAGTGGTGGTCTAGATGAACTTCTTCCTGCTGCTGGATTACTATATAAAAGCCCTCTCTCCTCACTGTTGGTCAGTGGATCCAAAGGGCCGTTGTTTGGCTTTCTGGCCAGTCTCCTACTCATCTTGGCTGAGAGAGTGTATGTATGTGAATGAGTGTAGGCGTTGGTGCGTGGTCAAATGGGTGGCTGGATCAGTAGCATCTTAGCAAAATCAGTGTTGGGGAAGGGGCTTTGTAGAAATGAGAGAAAGGAAAACATTTCAGGGGGATACTTTAGAATAAAGGAGCAGGCTGGGAAGGTAGGGAGAGACTTGGGAGGGGCTGAGGATGAGGGGAGTGAGATTTAAAGCATGCAGAAGAAGGGGGAGAACTGAATTCAGATAGAGAAATGGGAATAGAGAATGAGGGAGGGACTGAGAGAAAGGAAGAGAGGGAATCGTTGTGGAAATGAGACGAGAGAAGATTCCCAAAGAATGCAAGAGGAGAAAAAGTGCTGGGAAGAGAGGAAGGCACAGAAGGACAAAAGATGTTGGTTTATACATTGCATAAAATAATTAATAGAAAGCTGAAAATCAACAGTATAGTACAGTATAACTCTTCTAATGCTGTACAATAGGCCCTCTCAATTCTGCCAGAAAAAATAGGAGCTCTTGCCAAAGACACCAGCTGCTTGTACGATGTTTGTTTGTATGTCAGGGTTCAAATTGTAGGGGGAGGATGCAGAAGGGCAGATTTCCCTGCTTTGGAGGGTGTGTAACCTTGTCTGTTGCTAATGACCTTGCTGTAGCAGTTATCCCTGACACACAAAGATATTTCAGAACTTGTTTTTTGCCTTTTGCATGAAACAGCGGGTCTTTCTCTTACTCTCTTATAAGAGCCCTACTCACAGAATCATAGAAAGTTAGGGTTGGGAGGGACCTCAGAAAGTCGTCTACTCCAACCCCCTGATCAAAGCAGGATCATCCCCAACTAGATCATCCCAGCCAAAGCTTTGTCTAGCCGGGTCTCAAAAACCTCCAAGGATGGAGCTTCCACCACCTCTCTGGGTAACCTATTTCAGTGTTTTACTACCCTCCTAGTGAGAAAATTCTTCCTAATATCTAACCTAAACTTCCTTTGCTGCAACTCGAGACCATTGCTTCTTATTCTGTCATCTACCACCACTGAGAGCAGTCTAGCTCCATCCTCTTTTGAACCCCCCTTCAGGTAGTTGAAGGATGCTTGGTCTTCTCTTCTCCAGACTAAATAAGCCCAGTTCCCTCAGCCTCTCCTCATAAGTCATGTCCCCCAGCCCCCTCACCATTTTCATTGCCCTCTGCTGGACTGTATCCAATTTGTCCACATCCTGTCTGTAACGGGGGGCCCAAAACTGAACTCCAGATGTGGCTTCAGCAGTCCTGAATAGAGGGGAATAATCACTTCCCTTGACCTACTGGCAACACAGTATATATAATCAATGCAGCAGCCCGGTATGCCATTAGCCTTCTTGGCAAAAAGGGCACACCGTTGGCTCATATTCAGCTTATTGTCCACTGTAACTCTGCTTTTATGCAGAGCTGCTGCCCAGCCAGTCAGCCCCCAGCCTGTAGCAGTGCATGGGATTGCTCCATCCTAACTTGTACTTAACTTTTGCTAAATGTTCGGAAATATAGGATATTGGTCACTTATTAAAAAAGGAATACTATATTCCCAAGTGCACTTGTCCTTGGTGAACCTCATGAGATTTCTCTTGTTCCAAGCCTCCAATTTGTTGATGTCTCTCTGAATCCTAGCCCTACCCTCCAGCATATTTACTACTCCCCCACCAACTTAGTGTCATCTGCAGACTTGGTGAGGGTTCACTCTGTGCCATTTTCCAGGTCATTGATGAAGACATTGAACAAAACTGGTCCCAGGACTGATCCCCTGGGGCACTCCACCTGATACTGGCTGCCAGCCAGATGTTGAGCCATTGATCACTATCCTCCAATCCTGATGCTCCAGCCAGTTGTCTATCCACCTTACAGTCCATTCATCCAACCTCTATTTCCTTAACTTGCCTGTGAGAATGTTGTGGGAGACTGTATAAAAAGCCTTGCTAAAATCAAGCTATAGCACACCCTCAGTCTCCCCACATCCACGGAGCCAGCCATCTCACCAGGGGCAAGCAGATTGGTCAGGCATGACTTGCCCCTGGTGAATTCAAGCGACTGTTCCTAATCACCTTTTTCTCCTCCAAGTGTTTAGAAATGGATTCCTTGAGGATCTGCTCCATGATTTTTCCAGGGACTGAGGTTAGGCTGACTGATTTGTAGTACCCTGGACCCTCCTTTTTCACTTTCTTAAATATAGGCGCTATGTTTGCCCTTTTCCAATAATCCAGGGCTTCTCCTGATAGCCATGAGTTTTCAGAGATGATGGCCAGTGGCTCTGTTATCACATCACCCAACTCCCTCGGCACCCTTGAGTGCATCCCATCCAGCCTCATGGACTTGGATATGTCCAGCTTTTCTAAATAGTCCCTAACATGTTCTTTCACCACTGTTGGCTGCTCACCTCCTCCCTAATCTGTGCTGCCAGGTGCAGTAGTCTGGGAGCTGACCTTGCCTGTGAAGACTGAGGTGAAAAAGGCATTGAGTACTTTAGCTTTTTTTGCATCCTCTGTCACTAGGTTGCTTCCCCCATTCAGTAAGGGATCCACACTTTCCCTGACACTCCTCTTGCTACCGACATACTTGTAGAAACCCTTCTTGTTACCCTTCACGTCCCTTGCCAGCTGCAACTCCAATTGTACTTTGGCCTTCCTGACCTCATCCCTGAATGCCCAAGCAAAACTCTTATACTCCTCCCTAGTTGTTTGTCCATGTCTCCACTTCTTATAAGCTTCCTTTTTGTGATTTAGTTTACTGAAGAGTTCCCTGCTAAGCCAAGTTGGTCTTCTGCCATACTTGCTAGTCTTCCTGTACATCGGGATGGTTTATTCCTGCACTCTTAGTAAAGCTTCGTAAAAGTACAGCCAATACTCCTGCACTCCTCTTCCCCTCAGACTGTCTTCCCAGGGGATCCTGCCCATGAGTTCCCTGAGTGAGCTGAAGTCTGCTTTTCTGAAGCCCAGGGTCCTTACTCTGCTGTTCTCCATCATTTCTTTCCCTAATATCCTGAACTCAATCATCTTGTGGTCACTGCTGCCCAAGTTGCCACCTACTAGTACATTCCCCACCAATTCTTCCCTGTTTGTAAGCAGCAGGTCAAGCACAGCATGGCCCCTAGTTGTCCGCTCCAATGTTTGCACCAGGAAGTTGTCCCCAACACTCTCGAAAAACTTCCTGGATTGCCTGCGCACTGCTGAATTGCCCTCCCAGCAGATGTCAGGGTGATCGAAGACACCCATGAGAATCAGGGTCTGTGATCAGACAACTTCCACGAGCTGTTTGACGAAAGCCTCATCTACCACTTCCTTCTGGTCTGGTGGTCTATAGCCAACCTGCTCCATGAAATCACCCTTCTTGCTCTCTCCTCTGGCCCTAACCCAGAGACTTTCAAAAGGCCTATGTCCAGTTTCATAATGGAGCTCTGAGCAATCATATGGCTCTTTTACATAAAATGCAACTCCTCCTTTTCTCTCCTGCCTGTCCTTCCTGAACAGTTTATACTCATCCATGACAGTGCTCCAGTCATGTGAGCTCCAAGTCTCTGTTATTCCAGTCATACCTTAGGTCCGTGACTGTGCAAGGACTTTCAGTTCTTCCTTCTTGTTTCCCAGGCTCCATGCATTTGTGTACTAGCACCTAAGATAACTAGTCGATGGCTCTGATTTCTCAGGAAGAATGAGAACACCTCCCCTGTTGCCCCCTCCTGCTGATCTTCCTCCAGGTCACCCACTTCCCTGCTTACCCAGGGCTCTGGTGTCTATCCCCCCAGGGAACCTAGTTTAAAGCCCTCCTCACTACGTTAGCGAGCCTGTTTGTAAAGTTGCTCTTCCCTCTCTTCATCAGGTGGATCCCATCTTTTCCCAGCAATCCTTCTTTTGGGAACATCATCCCATGGTCAAAGAAGCCAAAGCCCTTCTGGTGACACCACCTGTGCAGCCAGGCATTGATCTACAGGAGGCACACACTCCTGCCTGGGCCCTTTTGCTGACTGGATGGATTGAAAAGAATACCAGCCCCTTCACCCTGCACCCAGAGTCCTATGGTCACTTTTGATCTGCTCAGGGTCTCCCCTGGCAGTACCATTGGTGCCCACATGGATGAACAGCATGGGGTAGTAGTCAGAGGGCCAGATGAGGCTCAGCAATACGTCTGTGACATCCTGGATCTGGGCTCTGGGCAAGAAGCAGACTTCCCAAGACGACAGGTCAGGGTGGAAAATGGATCCCCCTGTCCCACAGAGGGGAGTCTCCAACCACCATCACCCATTGCTTCTTCTTGGTGGTGGGTGGAGACCAATCACCGTTCCACTTGTGCCTGATAGTTTCTCAGATGCTTAAAGAATATTGCCTGGGTTGTCATGCAGAGAGTAGAGTTAAATCTGTAGGACAGATGTTTCAGTTGCAAAGTTAAAATCTGCACTCTGAAGTACATTTATCTGAGTATTTGTGTTTCTAGAATTAGCATTTTTCATCTCAACACATGTGCATATGGTTTTAGAGTCTGCAGGTCAAAATTTGGTTTCTAAGTGTAGGAATAATTGCAGACAATTTTAGATACTTACCAAAATATCTTCTAAGTAAAAAATTTAAAAGTCCCCATTAACATTAAACATTTCCTCTTCATGCTGTCAGTGCTCCATAGAAAGAGAAATGTACCACAGCTTGGTTCTCTCTTGAATCCCTTCCTCCTTAGACTCCTTAAATAGCAAATTGTCAGCATAAGAAACTTGTTGCTGATGATGACTGTGATTCATGATCTATCTAAAACAACTGGGATTTCAGGCTTTTTTATATAGATAATGATACCCTGTAATTCCCTGCCTTCTGCTTCTTAAACTTTTTTGGGTGTATTTTGGCAATTGTTTTATTGTTCCAAGCTACCCCCCATCCCTGCCTCCCCTCCCCCAGTCCTCCCTCCCTTCCTGCAACTTCCCCTTCTCTGCTGGCTCTTGTCAGGGCTGGGTGGCAGCAGCGGCAGTGGGCATGGTGGTGGCGGCAGGGGGGCGCTGCCACCAGAAACCCCACTTCCCATTCCGCTCCCTCCCCTCTTCTCCACCACCTCCCCCTCCGTGCTGGCTGTTGTTGGGTCGGGGGGTGGCGTGGTGGCTCCCTCGCTTCCTCGCCCCTTTGTCCCCTCTGCCCATAATGCTCTGGGCCCTTGCAGCCAATCGGTGTGCACCCTCTCGGTGGTGCATGCGCAGTTGGCCTGGAGAGTTAATGGACAAACAGACAGGCAGACAAAGGCTTTTATGATATTAGATTTTTTTTACTACACAAGAGGTAACGGCTGACCATGATGTTTTGAAATACAAAATTAAATATACAGAACATCGGCAGGCAAGGTTCTTTGAGTAGAGGTGATATCTTTTATTGGACCAACTGAATAATTGTAAAAAATGTTCTTTGCAAGCTTTTGGGTACAAATACCCTTCTTTAGGCGTAGGGAGACTCTGAGAATGTTATGTGTTCTCCAAGGTAGAAAAGAAATATTTTGCATTTTCACACACCAGCGTGTTGCAAATTCACTTCTTTTCTAATTTGGAGAACACAACGCCAGCAGTCTCCCTACCCCTGAAGAAGGGCATTTGTGCCCAGAAGCCTGCAAAGAACATTTTTTTTTCAACTATTCAGTTTGGTCTATTAAAAGATATCACATTTACCGAAAAAACCTTGCCTGCCTATATCCTTAGACCAACACAGCTACACCAACAACCCTGAAACATATATAGAACATAACATTTTAAAATCCCAAAATCCCTTTTGCAAATTCATTACAACTAAAAAAAGCTTTTGAAGCCAAGCCAGAAATCAAAGGACTAGCAGGTTTTTCTTCAGTTAAGTAACATAATTTGTTCAATTTGTTTTATGTCTGTAAGTGAAGAACCTTTTACTCTGATTCATGGAAGGAGGTTAGAAAATGGTACAGTAGAAAGGAAATTAACATTTAATCTGCCAGCCTGAATATCCTGATGTCTCAATCTGTCTGCAGCTGTGAGTAAATTTTTCTGATAAACCAGAAAGAATGATTATAATATTAAGATGGCTGTTTGCACCCTGAAGAAACCTTGGCAGTATTTATGGGGATCACAGACCAAATTATGAAGAATAGCAATATGTGTCATTAGGGGCTGTAATGTATTTTTAAGTTAGAAATACGAAATGTTAGATTTTCCACTGGCATCAATGCTGCTTTTTTGTATCAGCGAGGCTATATCAACTTACAACAGTTGGGAATCTTATCCCTAAAGAGAAAAAATAGATTAATAAAAGTTGTTACTTTGATAGTCCTAGGCTCTGCAGACTCCTTTTGAATGTGAAAAAGGGGCAGCATTAATACAAGCTTCTCCACACAGCCCCAATTGTGTATCTCAGCGCTGCTCAGGATCAACCATCCTAGTGCTGAAAAGAGAGTTGAGTCTCGATGACCAGTTTCTTTATCTATGGGCAAAGAGCGATTCTAAATAACTTTGTGATATGATATTCCTTTATTATGAGCTATACCAACTCATGTCAGCATCACAATGTTTAATGTTCAAACTTCAAGCCAATATTCAAACTCCATTTTCAATCTCATGCTCCCACTTTTTGTTTTTCTGCCTTCCAGTGCACGAAGTGCAACAACATTACTGCAAATATGTGATGGAGTTGGCTAATGCTGTGTTTCCACATGCAAAGGTTGGGTTCAGCTGCGATCTGAAGCCCTGTTCTGCTTACTGATGTAGATTATGGATGAGACATAAAGAAGTTCCAGAAAGTAGGTTAAGATAAACTGGTTTTTGATAATTTCTTGCTGATATTTTTTGGGGAAACCTTGTTGTCAGTCTTGTTCAAGGTTATACTTGCTCCACTCTCCTCCTTGCTCTGTAGGAAGAAAATGGCAGAGCATAGAAAAGAAAGGGGACTTGGGATTCAGAGCTTAAAGGGCTGAGATGGATTCTGAATAGATTTTAAAAATGCCTTCAATACTTCACATTGACAAAGTAAGAACCATATAGGGCTCAATCCTGATCTCATTTAGGCTGTTGTATATCAGGGGTAACACCACTAAGATAGAGATAGGCTAAAGCTAGAGATGAGAATCAGTGCTTTGAAATACTTTTGGGATAAGCTGAGCACAGTGATATACACAGAGAGCAAAAGGATGCAGAGGCCAAACAAGCTTTGCTTGTTAGAAATCGTGACTGCCTCATTTTGTCCTTTTTAACCCAAGACAGTATGCATAGATTTTCTTCAGCTTGCAGGCCAGATGAACGTTAACATGACAAGGGAGACTGGAGATTTAAAAAAAAAAGAAAGAAAAAGAACAAAGAAGGGATTTCAGTCAAGCACTTTATATACTGACAGAAGGAAAAATAAAGATAAATAAAAATCCCAAATCCTGCTTTTTTCTGGCTAGCTGCTGTTTGCCTGCCCACTAAAGAAATTTATGGCTTTTGATTTTTCACTGTCACATTGAAGATAGAGTTTTATTTTTTTGTAATCATCACCATGGAAGCAATTGCGCCACCACAAATAGTGGATTCTGGCATCAGTGAGTGAATCAGACAAAAGGAGGAGGGAGGTGTCTGCTTATAAAAGAAGAAAGCTAGTGTTTACACATAGATACTGTGCACCCTGGGTAATCAGCTATGATGGAGAAAAAGACACAGAAAAGGTATATAATAGTTTTAATGGGTGTTTTGATAAAATATTACATTTTTTTCAAGTTTGCCAGACTGTGACTGTGTTTATTAAACAGGAAGATTACAGTTGGTGCAGAACATCTTTTCATATTCATAGGTTTCCCCCCACCCACCCCAACCCACCAGTAATAGCAGCAAAATCACAGGATAATAAAGCCTGGCTCATGAAGTTCTCTTCCCTTGTAGAGTCAAAATCAGGCTGCCTGAGTAAGGGTTGGGGGGGAAGGATATATGTCCTTTCCTGTACTGGGAAATGTGCATTCAGTATTTGCTGGCTAGTGTTTATGGCAGGGCACAGCTAAAGAGACAGTCCTCCTCCCTGCCCCCCGCCAAACCTTTTACTTTGACACACCTGCAAAAACTGAGTCTACCAATCATTATATCTATGTCTATAAAACTGACCCTGCTTTGCACTTAGCTTGCTGACCATCCGCATGATCTAATTGCTGCATTTACTGCCTCCTCCATTTATATTGTAGCATTTGGGGCCATTTAGATGATGCGCTCTTTGCAGCAGGGATGAGAACTCAGTTCCTGGACCTTCATGAGGCTATTATGCACTGCTCTGACAATGTAAAACTGACATAAAGCCATTTGACGAATCAGCTAGTGTAGGGTGATCACCAATTGGCACAAAGCCATCCTAACACAGCTCTCATCCACTTCTATGACCTTTCCTTTCAACCTGGTGTGGGGACACAGTTGAACCACTGCTACACTCTAGTAATCCTTTGCCTTGGAACAGATCCATAGGGGCTATTACAGCTAGGTAATAACTTAGAGTGATCCTGAGTTTGTTTGCAATTATGCTGGGATTCTGCTTGCTGGTGGTAGCCCCAGGGAACCTGAGCGGTAAGGGCTGTGCGAAGCTTCGGTCCCTGATTAGATTCGGTGGGGATTTGGCCTGATTCGGTGGCTGAATCTACAAATCCTGAATTGAACCAGGGGACCCTATAAACTCTCCAAATTGAATCGGAACCCTCTGAATTGATTCAGAGTGATTCTGAAAGATTTGGACATAGACACAGCTTTAAACATTTTTTCTACATACCTCTAGGTAGCAGGTGGCTCATCAATGCTGCGATGCTGGGGCACATGAAGCGTCCCACAGAAGTGCGGGGGGCTCCCCAGTGCGCTCAGCAGCAGACCTGGAAGTGGACCAGAAGCACTTCCAGTCCACTTCTGGGTCTGCCGGGGAGCATGTGGGCTCCCCTTCCTCCCTGCCGTGTCCCCCAGCTTGGCGACTGGTGCCTCCTGGGTCTTGGGGGAGGGGGACACTTGAGTTCACTGCTGAGCAACTGGAGCACCCCTGCACTTCTGTGGGGTGCTCCACGCACCCCAGCATTGCAGTGATCACAAGTCATGCTGGTACTTCAAGGTATGTAGAAAAAACATTTACAGCTGTTTCATAGTTTCATAGTTGGTAGGGTCGGAAGGGACCTGAGCAGATCATCAAGTCCGACCCCCTGCTATGGCAGGAAAGAGTACTGGGGTCAAACAACCCCGGCGAGGTGTTCAACCAGCCTCCTCTTAAAGACCCCCAGGGTAGGAGCCAGCACCACTTCTCTTAGAAGTTGGTTCCAGATCCTAGCTGCCCTGACTGTGAAGTAGTGCCTCCTGATATCTAGCATGAATCTACCCTCTGCCAACTTGTGACTGTAATTTCTTGTCACTCCTGGTAGTGGTCGGGGGAACAGAGACTCCGCCAATGCCTGCTGATCCCCCCGACCAGTTTGTAAATGGCCACTAGATCCCCCCTCGGCCTTCTCTTCTGGAGGCTGAACAGGTTCATAGCCCATAGCCCATAGCCTCTCCTCATAAGGCCTGCCCTGCTGCCCCTGACCATGCAAGTGGCCCTCCTCTGGACCCTCTCCATGCTGTCGACATCCCTCTTGAAGTGCGGCGCCCAGAACTGGATGCAGTACTCCAGCTGCGGCCTGACCAGTGCCGCATAGAGGGGGAGTATGACCTCCTTGGACCTGCTTGAGATGTATCTGTGGATGCATGACAAAGTGCGGTTGGCCTTCCTGACCGTGTCCCCACACTGCCGGCCCATGTTCATTTTGGAATCAATGGTGACTCCAAGACCTTTTTCTTCCTCTGCACTGATGAGAAGGGAGTTCCCCAGCCTGTAGGTAGGTGCTGGTTCCTCCTTCCCAGGTGCATCACCTTGCACTTGTCAGTGTTAAAACCCATCCTATTCTCATCCGCCCACCATTTTAACCTGTCTAGGTCCGATTGCAGCCTATTCCTCCCTTCTAGCATGCCCACTTCCCCCCACATCTTAGTGTTGTCTGCAGATTTGAACAGGGTTACCCCCTCTACCCTGATGAAGATATTGAACAGTGTGGGCCTGAGGACTGAGTCCTGGGGGACCCCACTGCCCACATCCCTCCAGGTCAAAAATGACCCATCCACCACCAATCTCTGGGTGCGGCCCTCCAACCAGTTAGTGACCCATTTGACTGTGTAGGTGTCGACACCACAGTCCTCCAGTTTTTTAATGAGAATGGGGTGAGAGACAGTGTTGAAGGCGTTCCTAAAGTCCAGAAAGACTATGTCCACTGAGACCCCTGCATCTAAGGATTTTGTAACCTGGTCATAGAAAGCCACCAGGTTGGTCTGACAGGACCTGCCTCTAATGAACCCATGGTAGTCGCCCCTAAGCATAATCTTCCCCGCTGGCCCCTCGCAGACATGCGCCAGGATTATTCTTTCAAAAAGCTTACCCAGGATCAAGGTAAGACTAACTGGCCTAGTTTCCTAGGTCCTCCTTCCTCCCTTTTCTGAAAATGGGAACCACCTTGGCCCTTTTCCAGTCCCCTGGCACCACACCAGAGCACCATCAGTGCTCATAAAACCATGCCAGGGGTCCTGCAATGACCTCTGCTAATTCCCTCAGCGCTCTGGGGTGGAGATCATCAGGACCAGCTGATTTAGATGTGTCCAGTCCCTCCAGGACTTCCTTGACTAGGTCCTCACTGACCCTAGGCTTGGGTGCGCCAGTGGCGGGGGGAGGGGGCGGCAACCCGGTCCCTGCTCAGAAAAAAGGAGGCAAAGAAATTGTTAAATATGTTAGCTTTTCTGTCTGGAGTGACGACCAGATTTCCTAGCATGTCCTACAGAGGCCCCATGTTAGCCGGTACCTTCTTTTTACCCCCTATGTATTTAAAAAGGACTTCTTCTTGTCCTTGATCTGGATAGCTAGTCACAGTTCCATCCTTGGCCTTCCTGACTGCCCCCCTGCAGCCCCAAGCAACTGAGGTATAGTCCTCCCTGGTGATGGCTCCTCCCTGTTGATGGCCCCTCCCTTCCATTGGGTGTGTGCCTCTTTTTTAGCTAGGATACATTCCCGTGTGCTTTTGGTGAGCCATGGGGGATTTTGCGCCCTCTTGTCCACTTTGATCCACGTTGGGATTACCTCCCTTTGGGTTTGGAGGATTGTCTCTTTAAGGAATGACCACTCTTCTTTGACACCTGACTCCTGTCTCCTCCGGGATCTCAGTGCCTTCCTGACTATTCTTCTTACCTCATTAAAATCTGCCCTCCTGAAGTCCAGGGCTGCTGCCTTGCTGCAGGCCTTTGCCACCTTGTGCTGGATGGTAAATTCCAGCAGGTGATGGTCACTGTCACCCAGGTGGTTGAGCACCCACAGCCCCCTCACCAGGTCATTGCCTGTGGCCAGGACTAGATCCAACAAGGCCTCTCCTCTGGTCAGGCTGTGAACCTCCTGGGTTAGATGGAGGTCCTGTATCTCAGCTAGGAACCTACATGAATGGTCAGACCTGGCTGTCTGCTCTTCCCAGCAGATGTCTGGAAAGTTCAAGTCACCCATGATGACCACGTCCCTTATCCTAACTACTTCTGTGAGCTGACTTAAGAATTCCCAGTCTAGCTCTTCCCCTTGGTTGGTGGTCTGTAGTAGACCCCCACCATTAAGTCCCTTTGCAAGCTAAGTGCAAAGCAGGGTCAGTTTTATAGACACAGATATAATGATTAGTAGACTGTGTGTCTTTGTCTGAATTGCTGATGTGTCTATGTCTGAATTGCTGATTCTCCGAATCAGCATCAAATCTTCAGATTCAGATTTGGCCTATTTGAATCAGGAACAGTGAAATGAATTAACGAGTCAAATCACTATCCCTGATTCAGGTCGAATCTGAATCAAATAGGACCTGCTTCGCACACCCGTACTTACAGTCCCTTTGCTTCTATTGTGCAGAGTGAACTTAGGATATGACTTCAAGCCCTTTTTTGTGTGTCTTGTTTAACATCTGTCCCAACTATACACTTAGTCCAATGAAAGATACCATCCCAGAATTCCATACCTCTTGCATATTTTTGTGGACCATCATGGCTTTAGCAACACTCCAACCCTGCATAACTTGGTATATGACATCCAGTGGCTTAAAGTTATTCAGGGTACCTAACTCAAATTGAAATACTTGGAGGACACAAGCCTTGGTGATTAAACTATTAAGAAAATCTTAAAATATAAGATTATGGCAATACTTTACTATGTACCAACCATTTGGCAGATTCAGATGTGTTACCTTACAACTGTTACTATAGTGGAGTAGATTCCTATATGCATCACAGAATGATATGAAATAGGGTACTTGCCTCCAAGTGTATATTCAGAATACATAAATGAAAACTAAGGAATATAATGATGTGGTATGAGTGAAGAGAGGTGATAAACATATGCTAATTTCAGTTTATTTAATAAACACCATTCTCACTCATCTAACAGTAGTTCTCTGCAAGAAGATGGACTTTCAAGGTGGTACTGATGAATGTCTTTAACTTAATAAAATGGTCGTTTGTCTATTACTTGTTCTAATGACAATTAGATGCTTCAGTACAAAAGTGTTTACTTCATATATTCACTGTAGACACGATATCTTAAGGATGATATGTAGATACATGGAGTTCACATGGATTATTGTTTTTGACATCTCAGACTCAAAAAATACGTCTGAAGGAGTAGCTAGAGTCCATAGTGTTTCAATAATATATGGATTATCACTCTCTAAATATGCAATGACATAAAAGGCAATAATGCTTTTTATGGATCCCATATGGCCTATTACACTAATGATCCATGAATAATGGGGTCATTTGATGAGTTTTGAACACTGCCTTTCTTTCTTGGTTGTTTTTTTTCTGATTGTTTACCCAGGAAAATTTGGTTTAAAGGATGTGCTTTTCGATGAGGGCCTACTATATAATGGGTAGTGTTGCTTAATGGATACACCAGGAGGTCAAGTCACTTTTCAGAGGTCACACAAAAAGTCACTGAATAAGTGGAAAATAAAATGAACCAAAATCCTAGTTTTCAGTCTTTTATCATAACTGCAACTAGAGCAGAGACTTTTTGAGGTTTTGATGGCCCCTCTTAAATGCATGCTATGCTGCTTTGAGAGAAGCAAAATTGGTTTGGTAATATTTTTTATGTTCCCTGGATCATCATGGCTACAACAACCGTGTGACATGCTGCTTGGAGACAGTATCATGGTTTTGTTTATAATGATGATTCTGGACACTCTTCAAAAATGATTCTTGCATTTATAGTAAAAAAAAGAAAAAAGAAAAAATCAGAAATATTCCCTTATAAACAACCTGATAAGAATGCTATCACCTATATTGTCCTTTATAAAATAATAAAAAATTAAGCAAGCACATGCAAGCTCTATATATCAAACAATATATTAACATAATGTTAACTGACCTGACAAGACAATTCAGAATGAATTATATCTTGTGTCTTTAACTCATATTAAGACTTCCCTTCCACCCATCCCTCCTCCCCTTCCACCCATGGTAAAATCCTCATAGAACTTCACTACACTCTTTTTTGCACTTTCTCTTTCCTGGATAAGTCTTCCAGTCCTTGCAGTTAGCAAAGATTATAAGGTTGCCAAGCAAGATTCATCTCCAGTATTTGACTTTCAACAGATTCTGTCTTTAAGAGAGTCCTGTTGTGGAAGGGATACATGGTATGGAAAAGGTAATATCTTTATTGGCAGTACTGGGGACAAAATGCGTAGCCACAGATCTACTGCCAGCTTGTCAATGTCTTCTCCAGTTCCCATCTTCCCTTGTTGCAGATATGGATCTGCAGAGACATCTCTATGGGGATTTGTGCTGTTGAAGTGGCTCGCGACCTGCTTCTGCATGAGTTATGGAAGTTCTGTCCAGATGAGACCTTCCATGTGTATATCAGTGGGGAATGGTCTCCCTTTGGATGTGTCAGTAACTTGACAGCATTCTGTCATCAGGCACACCCTGTTTTGTATCATGCCTTGGCATAATGCACAAGGATAGCAATGACATAAAAAGTCTGAGCTGAACCTCTTGGATTTTGCATGAAAATCTTGTATGTTTAAGTCAATAATGTGACACATTTTTGCAGTTTCATATAGTGGCATGAGTATAAAATGGGGAGAGAGGACCTGTTCAGGTTGAAACCTGTCTCTGTGAGTGATTTGCACTGTGGCCTTGTTAGGGTGGCCATCATAGATAGGTGTGGTTGTCCTCTGTCCTCTATTGATAAGAAACCCAACACTGTTATGTCCTCTTTTTCTTGAAGATTTGCTCAAGGCCTTTTCTCTTGAAGAGAAAAATAGAGGACATAATGGCATCAGGTTTCATATCAGTAGACGACAGAGGACAGAGTAGCAGAAAACCAGAATGTCCTCTATGATGACCACCCTAGGCCTTAAGCAAGTGACTTACCTTATCGATGCTTCAAATTTTTCCACTGTAAAGCTCAGATAGTGTTTGATAATCTCTCTTGTGGGTCTTGTGGGGAACCATTAATGCTTAGACAGAGCTTTAGAAGTCTAAACAGTTAATTATTATTCCTACATACTGGACACGTCTACACAAGATGCTTAATGCACAATAGCCTAATAACACTGCGCAGTAGTGTGCTGGGCAAAAACTGCTAATATGCTACTGTGCAGTAGCATTAGGCTGGTGCATTAACTGTAGTTACTGCTGGCACTACTGCACAGTAAGTGTAGTTACTGTGCATTTAGTACTTCATTAAGCAAGTACTAAACTAAATGCATAGTAACTGCTGTGCATTAATGAACGTGTAGACGCACCCACCGAATATTATTTTACGCATTTAATATATCATAAATCAATTTCAGAATATAAGGTTCTGCTAGTATGTGAAAAAAAAATCTCCCTGGAATAACACCTTGATTTTGAAATGTTGTTGTTAAAAGATGTCAGGGTGAAATTGTAGTGCAACACGTGGGCTTTTAGCTAAATGACTCTCATTACTTTTAACAGAAGTGGAAAAACCTATGTAAGATGCAGAAAATTTTTGTTTAATTAACAAATAATTGCTACTAAAATATAATTATCAAATTTAATCCACCAAGCTATGTTTGTAAGTGAATTGTGAGCTAGCTCTTTTATCTGAATGCTTCTAGCAGAGACACTTCCATATTTGTACATCTTGGAGGATAGATTGTTTCTTTTTTCTGTTTGGAAACGACCGTGCTACTATAGTGATGAATATAACAGCAGTATAATCATAGGAGATTATTTTTTAAAAGAAGATAACCAAAGATCATAGCCACCACACCTTTGAACTAGTGAGGCCATAACAATGAGTTTAAAATGGTGGTGCTCTGGTGAGGTACCGGAGGACTGGAAGAGGGCCAACGTGGTCCCCATCTTCAAAAAAGGCAGGAAGGAGGACCCGGGAAACTATAGGCCGTTTAGTCTTACCT
>NW_017728951.1:10073881-10132202 GCF_001723895.1 Crocodylus porosus | reverse complement strand
CCCTGGGGGTCTTTAAGAGGAGGTTAGATGAACATCTTGCTGGGGTCGTTTGACCCCAGTATTTTTTCCTGCCATGGCAAGGGGTCGGACTAGATGATCTGCTCAGGTCCCTTCCGACCATAGAAACTATGAAACTATGAAAATCCTGTGTTTTATAGCAAGTGGTAGAACTTATGAGTGGTAGGGGGAAGCCAAATATAATTTAATATGATTAAAAAATTCTAAGATGGTCACAACCAACTGGTTCTGCTTGCTTATGGTTTTTTCCCCTCTGCATATTTTGAGGAAATAATTACAGTATACTCCCCCAGAGGGATAGCAGGGCAACTGCAATTCACTGTGCAATGCCAGCTGCCATCGTGCCAATGGTGGTGGCATGATCACCCGCTGTTGAGGAAGCAGCTATTTTTGCCTCCCCCCACAAAGGCGGTGCCTAGGGCTGCTGCCCGTGTTGCCCCCTCTCAGTTATGTTACTGTTCTTCCCTCTCTTTATTGATATATATGCAATATAAGGACCTGTATGTTGTTGTTCTTAATGTAGTATCTGAGTGCTTGAGATCGCCTTACTTAAAACATTTAAGAATTATTTTTATGGAAAATAAGCAGCTCGGGGAATAGTAGAAAAACTGGCTTTTTGATTATGCATTACTGAAGAACTACACATTCTGAGAAAAGCAATGGTGTTTGGAACAGTTTGGCTTATAATTACATCTTTGCAGCTAGCTGGGCTACCCAAATGATTTTCTTTTTTCCCCCCCAAGTCTACTGACCTGTGGCTAATGAGATTTGTGTTTCGATTAGTTGTAGAACATTATTTAACTAATCAATGAGAATGGATTCACATTCATTCTTGTAAAAGAGCTCTGCTGCAGTGATCTGTATTTAATATTCAAATCAATTTCAAATTCTCAGAATGATTCTGTTAACATGGCAGGCTGGGATTCAGAGCACATGCATCCTTAGCAAGACTGTAAATATGAAACACATATGGAATCACCTTTGGTCTCAGTGCTTCATTGTTATACTTAATATGGTGATCAGAAGATTTGGCAATGATCATGAAGATTAGTAGGTGGTATAAGATTGCATTTCTTTTCTATCTGAAATGGGGCTGAAACAAAGCAGAGGTCATAGCTACGGAAAATGGTGTTTGGGTTTGAAGGATAAACTTAGAGCCAGATTTGCCTTTGAATGCAAAATGCGTTAGTTCAATATGTGGGGGTAAATTATATCCCTTAGCAATGTTCTGAGGTCAAGGCTCTTTTATTCATTCTCAAAATACAGGAAACTTTATCTTCTTCCTGGCTGCAATTGTCTCATCTGTACAATTAACCAGCATCTTGGCATAAAATGTGAAAATTTGTACAGTGTTCAAAGCATCTGTGGCCTTTATGGTACAAGTTCTGTTAGTACTGAAGCCACAGAAAATTAAATGTTCCCCAAAGAACTTCCAGATGTGTTTTATTCTAATAGGGTCATTATACAGTAAATTAAAAAGCAGGGTAAATGGAACTGTAAAATTTAAATTACTCTAAAACCACATCTCTTTGCTTTGAACATTCATTTGTGGGGTTGCATTTGCAATAAATGTGAATTAGGCAGCTGCAATAACTGTTAATCATATATTTATAAAATAGTAATGAGGAAATGAATAGCAGAGTAAGACAGCTGCACATTTCTCTAATAGTATGTCAACTGTGAACATAATAAGATGTAGAAAATTGTTTGGTGTTATGCTGATAATGCAGCCGAATGTAAGAGATCACTTCAACCTCTTAACTTTACGGGAAATTATATATAAAATCCATAAAAAGCCATAATAATACATTAGGCCTCTGAATTGTAGTCAATGTTTTTCTTTGCTTTGATTTTCTGAAATGGGCCATACTTTTCCCAAAGTAATCTGCCAAAGATCACTAAGGCTTTTGTTTCAGCCTGCAGTATATTCACCATCTTGCAATTTTATTTAAAAGATAGTGCTTCTAAAAGCACAAAGTGATCTAACTTCCATGGTCAGTATTTCATGAGATGACTAGGAAGACACCTCTACCTATTCAAAGCAGAGTTTTTGTCAGGTGTGAAAATGTCAGACCTTGGAGCCACAATCATATTATCAGCATGAAACCCGGTTATTACATTCAGAATCCTGCACCAGACCAGAGCTAAATGTGAAATAAAAAAAAATACTTTTAGGATAAATCAAGAGTTGTTGACATGGACCCAAAGTGCTACTCTCCCTTCTGGAACGGTGGTGAAAATGATGAAGAGGTTAAGATACCTGCAAACACAAACAAAACAAATGCAACCCAACAAAACTATCTTAGGTATTTGAATTTCCCTCAGGTCTGCAGTTTGTGCTAGCAGATGGTTTACACAGCCTACGTTCATGCCAGGTGCTGCTCACTGCTCTTGCAGTTTTTTAACTGGAGCTAATTGAATTTTGCAACTGAATTGGGGTGCAGAGGAGAATTAGAAAGCTAACAAAAATTAGGAAAGTGCCAGTCTGTGAACAGCTTATCAGCCATGCAAGGAATAGGTGCTAAATGTATGAGAGCAGGGCTGTCATACAAAATGTCACTTACTAAAGTGTGAATATTTAGCAAGGGGAAGAAAGGAGGAAAACCAAGGGCTTGATCTAGTCATAGGAATGACATTGGACTGGGCTCCATGGTTATTAAGGAGGTGAGATTATGCCTCCTCAGCCCTTCAGTGTTACTGCATTGAGAGCAAAGAGCTGTATAAAGATGAACAGAGTTTTGATCTGATTCGTTAGGGCACACGGGATATCTTGTTCTAGGGCAATTTGTTTTAAGAAATCAGTAAGGTAGGAAACATTCTGATTCCAATATCAAATAACAAATCACATTTGTTTTCCATATGGATGCACTTTTTATATAAGCATATATAGTTCTCATGGGACTGCATTACTAAGATGTCTCTTACTGCATCATGATGCTGTATATCATTAATTTCAATATGATGTTGTATTTTAAAATGACGTGGCTAGCATGATCTGATTAAAAAAATGCAGTCATTACTGGCTGCACATTTGTGAATCATTAGTTTTTGTAGATTAAGTCTGTTTTAGTACACAGAACTCCTTATGGACTCTAAAGGTCAGTCAATGGAAGAGAAATTAAGTCTCTTTGGGCAAGTTATAGGACTTTTCAATTAGCCAACTGTGTGTTTAAGTTTAAGGCAAAGGGCCCCCGGATGTCTAGATAGACTTGTGGAGGGCATTACTTCTGTAGAAGGATGAGCTCCGTTAACCTTTGCCAAAACTTTTATAGCCGCTTAGTGGACCTAAACTTTAGCCCTCATCAAGATGTTGCCATTAAAATATATCTTTGAAAAAGTTGTTTTCTTGGGTTTTTTTTTAAAACACAAAATGATAATGCAAAATGGTCACATGGGAAGAAATGTGTCCCAGGTCTAACTTTGTTAAGATAAACAGGTTTGCTGTACTCAGATGGTGGTTACATGATAGATATCCAGTTTTAGTTGCATCAGCCCAGAAAAATTACTTGCTAGACCAAAGTAAATTTTGTCCATAGGAATGAATTTGGGCCTAAATTAATTATAACAAATAGAAAATGACTTATTTTCATTTTTTTTCAAAAAAGTTGAATTCTGTGTTCAAAGGAAAGTTCAAGCTCCCATTTCCCACTACATGTGTCAGTGTTAGTACCTCACAAAATAATAGTTTATTTCTGGAAATCCTATTACTGTCTGCACCTAAGCAGCAACTTTAACACACACATCCATTACTTTGCAGCTTCCTCCTGCATAATTCCCAAATCTGAGAGTTGAAGTTTATAGCTTTAACGGGAAAACTGAATTAGCACAATTTTGAGCAATGCACATTGAAAAGAAAAAGATACATGTCACTGTCAAGTCAAGATCTAATCTCTTCTTATTTTCTGATCTGGACCAATGTAGAAAGCAGAACAGTGCATTGTCACTATCTCTGAGATGTTAATTTGGCATATGGATGCTCAACAAACTAATGCAATCACAAAGTTAAAATATATGGGCTCAAAATACAAATTCATTAGGCATAAACATAAAATATACAGCAGTAGATCTGTCATTTAAATTTGATTTAGACAATTATATGGATAGTCTGGTTGAAATGATATATGGGTTGTTCACTTTATCCATGCTAAGATTTAATTATTGCAAAGGATAAGATCCACTCATTATCTCCCTGAACACGATGGGAACAGAATCAGGCCCAGGCGGCATAGTTTGTATTAGCTGGTTATGAAATGTTGCATAATTTCAGCATAACATAAACCTGTTTCTACGCATGACAAATTAACAAGAGTTTAACCAATGGCTTTGATAGTAGTAGAGCGGGCCCTTACTGCACTTACGCAGTTTGTAGTGTGATAAGCGCATAGCAGTGGTGATGCATGGAACATTTTACCACCTAGGACTGAAGAAAAAGATATGGTAGTGGGCAAAGACCATACCTGATTATTTGTATACCATTCTGTGAGCATACAACAGACAAGCCTAGGAAGGGAAATCTCTTTGCTTTTTTTATCAGTTGTGTTAACACAGAGATTCTCAGCCTTTTGTATCCAATAATGCCCAAGTTACAGCACAAAAAAAAGTGCTAGGATCCACTTATACATCAGCCATAAGGACACAAAGTGAGGTATGAGCCCCTTCAGGACTTGTCTGATGCAACCAGGATGGAAGCTCATTCAATAGCATCAGGCTTTTGGTAATCTCCGTTCTACTCATGATATACTCAGAGTATCATGTCACTGGGGTAGCCACTTCCATCCTGATAACTTGACACATATCCATGCTTTTTTGGGAAGAATTTATCGATCAGTTTGTTAAATGTGAGTAATGGTAATTAAAAATCAGTATGTCTTATTAGTAGCAGTTACTAAACTCAGTTCTACCTACCTATCCTAATACCATAAGGGCTGTGTTCGAGATTTATTACCAGTGTCTTATACAGTAAGAAACAATCATTTAATGTAGGTCTGTGCATTAAAGATGATGCATCCAGCCTTTTTACTTCACAGGATCTTTCAGATAAATTGCTGCAATGTTCATTGTTTTTTTTTTGTATGTTGAATACTTATAACAAACTATTAACATGGCAACGTGATTTGATAACTTCTTATAAATGCAGTAAATGCCACTTCTAACAAATGAACACTCAGAATCAATCTAATTTCTCAAATAAAATGATTAAATTGGTGTTATTGTGGAATCATTATTTTTATGGCGAAAACCTTTTAAAATGTTAATTACTGTGCCCCTTTGAAAAGCTTTCATCTTGCCTGACTTGGTTTTTTGTACAAAATATGTTTCCCTGTTCTGACTCGTGGATTGAATGGAAAATCAGGCTTCCCCTCCCCCCCATTCTTTTACACCTGCAACTATTCTCCATCACTCTAATATTTATATGAATTTAACTTTAATTTTTCTCCCCTTTCATCTTCTGAATTAGTCAGTATAATACACAGATCACTCCTTCTCTGCTGCTTTCCTGTTTATTTGCCTTAACAATAGATTCATTAACTAGATTTTGGTGCTCAAGCAATATGGACACATCCATTTCAAAGGAGGCTTTAATGGCATTTCATATTTTTCTACATTAAGGAAGATTAAAGTATATTACAATACCCTTTACTGCTCTATTTTCTTCATTTTAGAAGTGGTCAGTTTTTAAATTTTTTTTCCTCTTTCTTTCATCTGCAGTGTTCAATAAATTGTCCAGGCCTTTCAGATGATAGTTCCAGCAAATTGAGTTCTATATTACAACTCTGAACCATTGTTTAGCCCATCATCAGTCAGATAAAGCACTCCTATTCACACAAGACATCAAAAGAACAAATATATGTTCGAAGTGGGTAAAAAGATTACTGTGACTTGGATATATCATTCTGTTAATTGCTAGTGATTATTCTACTGGTTTAGAGGTGGTGAATTTGCTGACTCTGAACTCATACTTGTGATGTAATCATAGTATAATATATAGATATTCACGGCATAAATTACACTATTCAAACAGGGTCAGGTCCATCATCTTTTAATAGCTCAAGGTGCATTAATACTAACATGTTAATACCAGGCAGAGATTTAACAAGCAAGATGTCTTTATTTCAGCAAAAGAGTACCTTCTGAAATGCGCCAGACAATTTCAACTGCACTCAGACTTAGAGGAACCAGAGAAGCTGCGCTGTAGGGAGGAGGCCAGACTCATTCCTGGTGCAACTTGACTGAAATCAGTGGAATTACAGCTGGGATGAATTTGACTTACTAACTTTACAGGTGTTTTACTAAATAAAAGACAAATCACTATAGAATTATAAATCTGAATCCTTACAGGTTTAGGCATGTGCCTTGCTTTATGCACAGTGAATAGCTCTGTTGAAATCCAAGGAACTTGTGACCTCTATTACTACAGAATCTGGATACCGCACCACTTTTAATATATTTGCCCTTATAAGATCTGGTGTAGTAGGGAAGTACTTTCCATTCCAGTTTTACAGATGAGAATAGAGGGCTTGTCTATAAAACACAAGGCCAGCTAGCTAGCACAGGTATTCCAAAAGTGGTATAGCAATATGCCAGAAGTTTTTCAGAAATCCAGATTAGTACAGGATAGTATGACTATACTGCTTCCAGCTCAGAAGTCTCTTCACAGTGCTGCATTTTCCTTTGTAGACATACCTGAGAGGCAAATGCCCAGGTCTTCCAAAGTATTTAAACGAGTAATTTCCATTGATCAGTGGGAGTTAGACGTCTGAGTAGCTCTTAGTATCTGGCCCTAAGTATCTTGTTTACAGACAAAGAGGAAGAGAAAGGAAGTGAACTGAATCCAAAGCTAGTAGCTGGCCATGGCTGCATCTTTCCTTTATATGGTTGATTCTATGTAATGGCAGCATTGTATGGAGATGAAGGATATATAAGTACCCGGGATAGATAAGCCTACAAGTATTCACTGTAACATTAAATAGGTTCATATGTCTTTGCAGAATCATGGTCTTTTAAAGACAATTATGAAATTCCTGCAGTTAGACTAATGTTAACGTTAAATTTTAAATATGTATCATCTAAAATATAGCTGCAGCACACTTCTGTATTGTACAATACTTCTATATAGAGTACAATGGAAAGGAAATGTTGAGGATACTGATAAAATGTGAGAGTAAAGGGTAGAAGACAGATTTTACAACAGAACAATCACAGGGTGTAGGTTTTAGGCAATAAGCAGGTAGCCTAGTTTTCTCAAAAGAAAAAAGAAAATAATGGAAAACTGTAACATTCATTTGGAGGCCTCAGAGGCATAAAAAACCCAATTCCAACTGTTATAGGTCCCTGCAGGAGTCTACAAAAGAACTAAGCTTTTTAAGTAAGAAAACTAGATTTTGGCCCAGAGGGCCCTGTCATTGTTGCTTAATAGATGAAACTCTTTTGATACAAATATGCTGTTTACTTCTCAGCTTCAGCTTTCATAAAATATAACCTTTTTATGATTTACGACCTGCAGAAAAAGTGTAGGATGGATTTTTAGCTCTGAATTGGGTGAATGTCAACAAGAAAAATATAGATAACATATAGAAATAGCAGGGTGTTAATGCCACACAAAATGATGAAATTATTTTTGTTTAGAAAAGTTAAGTTTGTTCTTAAAGTTATTTGTGGGTGAAACCAAGGGAAGGTTTTGCCCGTAAAGCCACGTGAAGCAGTATGAAATGTCCTCTTTTCTAGTCAGGATCAGATTGCTTAGACCTTGTAAAATTCATAACACAGATTCAGTCTGGGTTGCAGTTAGAGCCATGTCCGGTGCTTCTTCCTGTGGCAAACTGATACCAACACAAACTGGTGGGAATTTTAAGTCCACAACGTGGGCTCAGGTCCTTCATGCTGAATTCAGCCAAATATTTGAGAGCTGATCCCGAGCTGACTAAAGCAGTATAACGAATCCTCACTAAACTTGGGATGAGGCTGTATATTATCATCTGTTTATAAATGTAAACATATTTCCTTTTAATTTATCTGCATTTGTTTCCCTTTCTGATAGCCGTATTATAGCCATGCCCAGTCAAATTAGTGTAATATAACCTTCTAGTACCTTGTGATTGAAAAGAAATAGAAACATGTTAGTAGTAGGGGAAACTAAAATAAAAATTAGGCAGTGTTTAAGAATTAGATAGAAAACATCAAGTTTGGTGGATAACTGTCTCTGCGACATGGATTTTTGCCATCGTTTGCCTTGAATTGTGTTTTGCCACTTCTTTGCGTAGCATTAGCAGTGTAGTATTTTTTTTTCCAGGTTGCCTTTTGTTCATGCTGCTTGTGAACCTGCTGAACATTAAAAAAAATGTTGATTTTTCTGGATGCTTTGGGGAAATAGCCTGATCCCAGACAAATTGCCCGAGAAGTCTACAAAATGACTTTGTCTGCCACAGAGGCAAGGTTGTAAAAATTGAAAAGGTTTTCGCTTTTGACTCTTCCAACGATTGCAGAAATAGATATTTGCCTGGGATTGTTCTTTGAAAACTGTCACCGAACAAATTAAAATAACAAAGATATCAATCTGTGAACCCCCCACTTGTCCGGCTTTTTCTCTCCTCTTCTGTCACAGAGTATTAATCCGTCATGTTTCCTGTTGTATATTTTGTAATACTGGCTGCAAGGAGGGCAAATCAATTGATATGCTGAGGGTTTTTTTTTTTTTATCAGAACTGTTCATAGGAAATGTACACAAATCTTGTCACCTTGCTACAGAGGTCTAAACATGCCCCTCTATCATGCAACAGAGAACAGAGAAAAAGAGCACTAAAAGTTAAAACATTTCCAAAATGTGGGGTAAGAAGGTAGGAAAAGCAACTCTGAAGAAGGATCCTCTCCTTTCCCCAATACACTCACATCTTTGGAGTCTGTCTTTATGGAGCGGAGCCATGGTCGGGTGTGTATGCATCCTACAGCATTAGTTTTTGAGTTCAACTGTCCTTTCTTAGTCATCACTAGAGTTTAAGGTGGTGAAGGCCATCCAGGGGAATATGGAAACTTGTGTTTTACTTCCTGGACTCTGTGTGGTGTGCACGCATGGCAGCAACGATTTCCTCTGCACTGAAGAGAACAAGGAGTCCTTTTAATAGTGAGCTTTCTCGGTGATGAAGGCTTAGTTTTCTCATGAGGAAGGGAGGTAGAGACATAGAGACATGTTTTTTTTCACTTCTGGGGTGACCAATTTGGAAGATATTGCAAGAGATGATTTAGTCCAGTCCCCTGCTCAAGGATCCTACCTTTCTGAACCATCTCCGACAAAAGTTGTTTGGATGCATTCAAAAACTTCTTGTGACAGAGATCCCAGTACCTCTTTAGGTGATCACTACAAGTGTTTAACCAAACCCTACAGCCCTCCCACAGGGCCCAGACCCCCCCCCCGCAGGAGCCAAAGCACCCTTCCAGGGGCTACAGCCCCCTCACCTAGGCCAAGGGTCAGGGAGGATCTAGGGAACTTCTGGAGGGACTGGATGTACTTAAATCAGCCTGGTCCGGACAATCTCTACCCCAGAGTGCTGAGGGAATTAGCAGAGGTCATTGTGGGACCCCTGGCACGGCTTTATGAGCACTCGTGGTGCTCTGGTGTGGTGCCAGAGGACTGGAAAAGGGCCAATGTGGTTCCCATCTTCAAAAAAGGGAAGGAAGGAGGACCTGGGGAACTATAGACCAGTTAGTCTTACCTTGATCCTGAGTAAGCTTTTTGAGAGAATTATTCTGGTGCATGTCTGCGAGGGGCCAGTAGGGGAGATCATGCTTAGGGGCAACCAACACGGGTTTATTAGTGGCAGGTCCTGTTAGACTAACCTGGTGGCCTTCTACGACCAGGTCACCAAATCCTTAGATGCAGGCATAGCAGTGGATATAGTCTTTCTGGACTTTTGGAAGGCCTTTGACACTGTCTCTCACCCCGTTCTCATTAAGAAACTGAGGGACTGTGGTGTCGACATCTACACAGTCAAATGGGTCGCCAACTGGCTGGAGGGCCGCAACCAGGGAGTGGTGGTGGATGGGTCATTTTTGACCTGGAGGGATGTGGGCAGCGGGGTCCCCCAGGCGTCGGTCCTCGGGCCTGCACTGTTCAACATCTTCATCAGTGACTTGGACGAGAGGGTAAAAATCACCCTGTTTAAATTTGCTGATGACACTAAGATGTGGGGGGATGTGGGCACACTGGAAGGGAGGAATAGGCTACAATCAGACCTAGACAGGTTACAGGGGTGGTCGGATGAGAACAGGATGGGCTTCAACACAGACAAGTGCAAGGTGATGCACCTGGGAAGGAAGAACCAGCACGATACCTACAGGCTGGGGAACTCCCTTCTCATCAGTGCAGAGGCAGAAAAGGATCTTGGAGTCATCACTGATGCCAAAATGAACATGGGCCGACAATGCGAGAACACGGTCAGGAAGGCCAACCGCACCTTGTCATGCATCCACAGATGCATCTCAAGCAGGTCCAAGAAGGTGATCCTACCCCCTCTATGTGACACTGGTCAGGCTGCAGCTGGAGTATTGCATCCAGTTCTGGGCGCCGCACTTCAAGAGGGGTGTGGACAACATGGAGAGGGTCCAGAGGAGACTGCTTGCATGATCAGGGGGCAGTACAGCAGGCCCTACGAGGAGAGGCTGCGGGACCTGAACCTGTCCAGCTTCCAGAAGAGAAGGCTGAGGGGGGATCTAGTGGCCTGTTACAAACTAGTCAGAGGGGACCAGCAGGCACTGGGGGAGTCCCTGTTTCCCTGAGCACTGCCAGGAGTGACTAGAAATAATGGTCACAAGCTGGCAGAGGGTAAATTCAGATTAGACATCAGGAGGCGCTACTTCACAGTCAGGGCAGCTAGGATCTGGAACCAACTTCCAAGAGATGTGGTGCTGGCTCCTACCCTGGGGGTCTTTAAGACAAGGCTAGACAATCACCTAGCCAGGGTCATTTGACCCTAGTACTCTTTCCTGCCATGGCAGGAGGTCAGACTTGATGATCTGCTCAGGTCCCTTCCGACCCTACTAGCTACGAAACTATGAAACACAGGGCCATATGCCCCCACAGCACCCCCATACAGCCCCAGCTGCCCCACATGGCCCACAGCTCACCTGCAGTGGCAAGAGCCATCAGGGCACTCAGGGCCTTTTGGCACAGCCCCCTTGCATGGCGTGGGGCAGTGCAGCTCAGTCCCGGTCACCTGGCACCCAGTGCTGCCTGTGCCATATCACGTGGGTGCAGCCTGGCTTGGTGCGGCGTTGTGCAGTGTTGTGAACCTTTGGGCAGCTCCAGGCTTCTCAGGCTGTTACCTGGGGCCCTGTGCTGCTCACAGGACCGCCTGTTGTGCCAGCCTGGGTCCTGTATGCATGGAACCAGCCTGGCCCCATGGTATGCAAAGCCCGTGAATGCCGGCATGACAGGTGGTCCCCATGAGCAGCACAGGGCTCTGGGTGACAGTCTGAGTGACTTGGGCATGTGCACTGAGGCAAAAATCCCTGGCTCAAATTTGCGCCATTCCTTTTTGAACTGCTGCAAGTGCATGTGCCTGCATGTGTGGACGCAGCCATACTTGTGTAACGAATGCATTTATTTTTATTTGTTCTTCCAGGTAGATTCTCCCATGAATATCTTTAGCTGCTAAGGAAAGCATTAAGAGAAAGTAAAAACTCTTTTGTCAAAGAATGAACAAGGGAGAAAGTGTGATGGTGCTTATGGGAGAACAGGTGATGGGATGATGATGGCAGTTGCCGCTGCTGTTGAAACAAAGGCTGGAGTTATCCTTACAGTTTAGGTTAGACACTGGGAAGACCTTGTGCTGATCTGGACTGGGCCTACAGGCTTTGCCACAAGCAGTGCCGGGTGCCAGGTGGCTGGGTCCGAGCTACTCTGCCCTGTGCCTATGGGGAGGGGAGGCAGCTGCCAATGGGCTGCTGCTGTGGTGGAGGTTGTGTGGGGGGGCAGGCATGGGACCCACCCATCCCAAGCAGCCCCCTCCCCCCACACCCAGAATCTCCTGCACCGCCACAACCCCCTCACTCCAGTCCTATCCATCCCCAGTTCCTTACCCGGAACAGAGCTGGTGTCCATGCAGGCTGCCCCACTCCAGCTGCCCCACACATGGAGGTAGGATGCTTCAGCACCAGGGCAAGGGGCAGCCATACAGATGCTCTGTCTGGCTACCAAAGCATCTCTTTGGAGGATCTGAGCCTCCGGTTGCCTCAGGGCATGGTCCTGGACTGTGTTCTGCCCCAGTTTTTCTCCCATGTTTTATTTTGATACCTGGGTATCAAATTTTGAACCCCCGCTGCAAATATGCAGTGCAGGGAATGCTTTTTTGCTCCTAGCATGCCTCTTGCCGCATCTCAAACTACTCTGAGATGCAGCAAGAGGCGTGTGCGGGTTCGTCTGGATGCACCCTATGAGTACTGTAAGATGATCACTAGACATTGATACGTAGAAAGCAGAAAACATGTCTGAAGCTGTGCAGTGAAAGGTTTGCAGATCTGACAAGTTAAAAAATAATACAGCTGACGCTCACAAGCCTGAGTAGAGTTTCTTCCTTACTGCCCACTCCCTATTCTCAACCAATTTATCACTAACAGTGCTATGATAATCTGAGGTGGTGACAAGAAGTATTGTACTCACATTATTTTTCAGTCAGTTTCCTTATGCATTTAATCCTGGCACCTTAAAAAGAACATCCCAAAACTTCTTGTTTTGTTAGCACCCTATGTGACAATTTCAATGTTACATAGTTTCTAGTTAGTCCAAAAATTAACATATTTTAATGTTAATCTGTTCCCATTCCTTCATTAACTGTAGAGACATAGTCAATGGAGATTACAATCTGCAGTAGTATGTGTGAAAGAAAATCTAATTCAGAGCGGAAATAAAACACGCACTGTTAACACTAAAAGTAATTAACCATTGCAACAATTTATAAAGCAGTTTGCTGGACTTTCCATCACCCCAGATTAAGACTGGATTCCTTTCTATGTGTGTGCTGCATTTCAAGCATAAATTATTGGACACAGTGAAAAAAATGATGGGGTGGAAATTACAGGTTTGTGTTATATAAGAAACAGATGATATTATCAGAATCTTTCCTTACGGCCTTGGAATTTATTAGGAAATGCACCATTCAGTGTAATGGTGAGCATATCAGGTTTTTGGGGGAGGGATCCCTATGGGGTTTGCGTGTGGAAGAATTGTAGAAGCAGCCACCACCTTCCATGCATCTGGGATACAGGATACGATCATCTTTTACTCCTTCCCTTATTCTTTCAAATTGACATTTGCATAGGGTCCAACCTTTCGTCTGTTAGTCCATAAAATGAAATTCTGGTGCTGGTGGCAAATCTCACTTAAATAAGAAATATTTTTACCTTCCCTATCACCTTTTTCTACAAGTACTTTTTCAAGTCCCTCAAGGACATTTTTGGTTGGTAAATTTCTCTGCTTTTTAATGCTTGAGCTAAAGCCGTAAGTACAAATGCTAAATAGGTATGGCTGTAAGGTTCATCAGTACTAAGGAGGTAGTTTTACTTAAAAGATTCATTAAGCTAATAGCACTACATTTTCCACTTGCTCTTTGGCCTGTGGGTAAAGTGAATTAATTTACTTTTTTTATTTTGAAGGCTGAAACTTAGCTTTACCTGTGTTTTTTTATTCTCTTGTGTGACAGAGCAAAATATTGTTCAGATATTACTTGTGGGATGTCCTGAAACGTGGATAATAATGATAAAAGTCAAACAATCAACTGCTATTAGTTTGTCAGGAACCTCCTGGCAACAGTGGGGAATATTCTGGGTTGTATCCAATTGTATTCTCTCTCTAGCTGGGAGGCGGGCATTGGCTACTCAGTTAAGCCTCTAGCAATACTGCAGTATACAGTGGGTGCATCTTGCTCCAGGGTGGATATACTTTAGAATAATTTACTCCAGAGTAAACCCACCCTGGGCAAGTGTCTACACATGCAGAGATGCGGGAGCAGACTTGCTGCTCATGGCAGCAGTCTGCTCCTGTCCCTGCTGGCCCTGCACCAAAGAGCTTACCGGCTTCAGTGTAAGACAAAACACAACAGATGGATTACCAAGAGATGGACAAGGGGGATTTATTAACCACATCATCTTGCTCACGCTTTGAAAATATAGGACCTGATTCTGGGCCCACTTGCATCCATCTAATTCAGAACTAATTCTTTCAAAGTCATAGTGTTCTTCTTCCCTCACTTGCCCCGTCTAAATAGGGTTGCTGTCGTGGATCCTGGCTCTTCACCAGCTTCGGTCACATGCATCTTCTTCTTCCAACTCCTTCTCTCTCATGTCTTTCCACTATATCTCCCCACCTAATCTTCAGTCTTCCTCTTCCCCTTCTCCCTGGTAGTGCCATTCTGGTAACTTCTTTTCCCATGTATTCTTCCAGACTCCTTTGAACATGTCCATACCATGCCAGTCTTCATCCTTGCAATTTCTTACGTGCCTCCACTATCTTCACCGATCCTCTGATGTAAGTATACCCATCTTCATCACTCCACACATCTATCCAAAGACATAGTGTTACAAGTTATAATGAAATGTTTCAGTTTTACACAGCACCCTAGTCTAGGGGTGGGATGGGGTGGAAGGATAGATTTGCTAAACTCTGCTGAAATGGAATAAATTGGAATATTGATCTTTACTGGATTGTGTCTATATGATCTGAAACCTGAAGATACTACTTTCAGAATCCATGTGAAAATAAAACTAGGGATCTCAGTAAAAGTCACAAAAGCAAAGATATTCATCATTAAAACTACTGTTTTATCTGAGATTTACAGCACATATTAGATCATATGCAATTTGGAGAGCTCTGGGTATAGGACTATATAAACCAGGGGCGGGCAATTATTTTGGGTGGAGGGCCTCTCACTGAGTTTTGGCAAGTCATCGAGGGCCACATGATGGGCAGCCAGGGGCAGATAAATATTAATTTTCTAAATTTTTAGGGGCTGGATAAAATGGCCTGGTGGGCTGCATCTGGCCCCCCGGCTGCATTTTGCTCACCGCTGATATAAACTGTAGTATGCACAGAAAGACAATTTCATTCTAATGCTTATTTCTCTTGGTTCAGATCTTGAAGATCTTAATCACATATTCAATGGAAGTTTTGCTCATTTGAAAACAGCATGATTTAGCTCTAGCTTTTTTCAAAATCATGCATTTGGGGGAAAATTTTCAAAGGCGCACAAGACCAACTATCCTGGAAAAATGTGTTGAACTTAGACATCTAGCCACTCTTTGTACGTTTGAAGATCTCTGCCTTAATTTGTGCCAAAAATCCAAATAAAATAAGAGAAGTCCCTTGTTTTGGAATACTAATCAGTCAGTATTAATACTATTACCCCTTCCTTGCTATTATATATTCAAATGCATTCTCTCCATTTAACAGAAAGAGCTTATCTATACAGAAAACTAAGAGCAAATAACATAGGGTGTTAATTTAAAGCATGCTACCTTCCTGTGCAGACACTCTTGTTCTGCACTAAGTATGGCATTTTCCAGTTTAGCTTAATCCACTTCTAAGATAAGAAAGTCTACTTGGGCGGCCAGTGAGGAATGGCTATTGCAGAACAGTTATTAAAAAAAGTAGCCTGCAACAGCTGTTCTGGGCTGCTTCACTGGAAAGACAAGCCCTAAATCTGATTTCTTATGTGTGTCGGGACTGCAGTTGCCGCTGTTTCTTGTGTGCGTGAAGGAGGAAGGGTCTGGCAGACAGGCATGTACCCATCCTAGGCCCAGACGTAATCTGGCCAGAAGCAAGGTTTCTTCACATATGTCAGTTGTGAAGTCTGCTAGATTTATGATGCTACGTGGTCAGAAATGGAATTGGGTCATTAATTAAAGAGAATAATTGTGGATTAGTCCTATAAAATGTAGCACATGTTTGCATTTTTAGGACTGCCCTGTTCTTTTTGTACTTGTGGTCTGGTTGCAAGGCTATTTGGCTTAGAGTCATGTTAATTTAATTTGATCTTTGATCCCAGTCAGCATTCTACACTATTAATTTGGACTTGGCTGATGGCGTATAAACTTGGGCTAGGTTGATGTCGCATCTTTAGCTGCATTATTTCTTGAATAAATATGCAACCATGGTATTTCATATTGTACACATTCTTAGTAAAAGAGAACAGAAGTCACATTTTTGTTTTGTATAAAATGAGCTGAAAATTTTCTGCTCTTACATGTCTGAATTTAATCTGCCTGAAGTTCTGAAATATGGAGCCTGAATCTTCACTACCAGGTATCTTGTGTGGTTATTTTTACTTGTGCTAAAAGAGTGCATGGTTAAGTGTAAAAAACCCAAATCCTCTGATTTTATTATATTCTACATACATCTTGTGAATGCCTGCATTTTCAATGTTAAAGGGTCAGGTGTTCTCCTGTGTGTGTCCATATTGTCTTCAGTAGCATTGTACCCATTTATTTCAAAATATTTGTTAAACGAACAAGTCCAAGTTTTTTCTTGCTCTTCAGAATTGAACTACATGCTTAGCTGTGTGTGAGGGGATTGGGCTCTAGGCTGATGTTCTTGTAGATGTTTAAGAATCGGTGACATTACATGTGACGGTAATCATTCACCAATATAAGAAAAGATTTCATAATTTGGTTCAATAGTGAGAAAAATATTTTTTCTTCATTAATTTTCTTGATCTGCATTACAGCAGCCCTGTCTCTTGGGTTGTGTTTTTAAAGGTAGTTTCTGTCTTAGTTCCCTAAAAGAAAATGTGTCCTCTAGAAGACACAGGCAGCTGGAGCAAGCATTGATGAAGGAGCCAACATCCTGAAAGATACTTGATTAATGGCCAGCACAATGAGAGTCTGTAAAAGAGGAGACTGAATTTGACTAAGTTGTCACTGACCCTTAAACTAATACAAAGTGTAAGAGACCTCTGTTGATCTGTCTTTTGGCCTGGGGAAAACTAGACAGGTCCTGCTTCAGCTTAATCCTTTTCACAATTACCATGACCTGTTTTGCTAATTGGCATGTCAACAAAAGCCACATTGTATGTTTTACTGCACTCAATAGCCTAAAGCCTGACTCTATCAAAATTTCTACAGTTCTGCGATAATATCATTTCTAGTGTCTTGACATGAGGATCCTCTATTTATCAAGGCTAAAGAGGTCAAAATCAAACTGTACCCAATTTATACCAGATAACACACATTTAACCAGTGCCAATTTGTCTGGAGCTTTAACGCTGGCAATGAATGGGTGAAACAGTGAATTAGATTAAACCAGGAGGCAGTTTATAGATTCCTTTTGTTCCTGCACAGTAATATCCTGGACTTCTTTCAAATTATTTAAGACAATTCTACATCTACCTTACAGCGTTGGAATTTACTAGTAATCTCATTGTAGCAAAATGCTGCTCAATGGCTTACAGCAAAAGTCTCTGATTCTGTTACACTTTGTTGATTTTACTTATGAGTAAAAATGCGCATTTGGCCAGGAACCTGCAACCACAGTCATCAGTAACAAAACATACATACATTTACGCAGCTACATAAGAATTTGAGAGATGGAAGCCTTTGGATTTTTGGGATCATTTCAATTCAGATAAGATTTTAGATGCCTATTCAAAAAGGCACTTAAAGCACGACCTTAACTTTGAGTATAAGGTTAAGTGCTCTACTGAATCAGGGCCTTAAAGCCTGAACAACGTAAAAAAAAAACCCTGAAAAGAATAATAAAAAGCAATCTTCTTGGTGAGTAAATACAAATTACAAAAAGAAACAATAATCAATACATTTTACAGTTCAAGAGTTCAGCACATGCTGGTAAAGTACAAATGCACAGCACAATAGATAGGCTGCATCCATGGATTATGAATTTCTACGTTTATGTGGAAACAGACGTAAATAACTAAAACAGGAGTCATGTTGCAAGAATGTAAAACCAAGCTGGACTTAATGGTGTGCTATATTTAAAAGAGTGATGTGGCCCAAATAATATCCACTCTGTCTTTTCCTTCAAGCTTGGCTGCCTACAACCTGCCAGGACCCAGCTAATTCAAAAGGAACCATTTTTCTCTATTTCCATGGCCAATAAAAGGCAATATGCATTATACTTTGTTGCATTGAATCCCAGCCCACGATATTATCAAATGTAATCCTAAGCAATGCAAAGTGTTAAGAATGAAAATAAACAATGCTTCTAATTTATTTGGTAAAATAGAGGAATCACCTCCTTATACCAGGCAGATGTGCACGGAAACGTAAAGATGTAGTCTGGCATAGTAATCAGGTGGGAGAGACTAGACAGCTTGATGTTATAAAGCTTTTTACTTCTTGGGGTAAAAGATCCTACCTTTACAAATCTGCCCTTACATCTTCTTTTCAAATCCAGACCATGTTGGAAGTAGGTTTCCATGACCCTCTTTCTCTTTTGACCTTGAACATTTGTCCCCTTCCAGCTCCTCTTCCCTCGAGCCGCATAGCTTTGCTGTTAGGATTCTGAGTCAGATGCTAGCTTTAACTCCATTCCCTCTCACTTGTGTACTAGGGTAAAGAGGATGGAGAACTGCTTTAAGCAGGCAGCTAGAGATTTCCCTGACAGGAGGATCCTATGTGTGGTTTGAAGTGGCATAACTTGGTCTCCTGCTCCTAACTCCTATTGCTTGTGGGTATTTCTAGGCAGGCCTGTGTTGGGAAAGAGAGGAGCCATGGCCATTCTACTAGTGCTTGGGTTGTGAAGGGACCCCTAGAGATCCCTAGCCCTAATGGGTATCCGCACAGCCAGGCATCTCCAAGGGCATGGACACACAGAAGATTTAGAATGGTGTAAGTGTGGTTTGGGCAGGGGGCTGGACCAGATGGTTTTGCAAGGTCTCTTCCAACCTTAAGGTTTACAAAATCTATGAAACCTGAAGCAGACAGACATAGAAGCCTCTTAAACCAGTTTAAAGCTGTTTGGAATGATTCAGAAGTGTGCCTGGAAAATCAACTCCTATTTTGAACTGGTTCTGTGAAATGTGCAGACACCAAGCATCCTGTGTAAGCAGGGTGGGAAGAGTGATGTAGTGTAGGATGCCTGGGGGGGGCAATCAGATGCATACACAGGATGCCACTCTGGTGCCCTATTTCCAGGACTCTGCTGCCTACTTTTTTCCTTTTGTTGGCACTTTTTATCACTGAGATCCCTTGTCTTGCTTGTTTAATAAAAGCTATCTTTTATTAAACAAGCAAGCTGTAACCTCACTCCCTACTCAACTGCAGTTGAGGCAAGTCAGCCTGTGGAAACCCAAAAATGTGGGTCCAAGCACTTCCACACCCTCCTCTCCCATTGCCACCCCAAATCAGGCAAGCACACTGCAACCTTTGGTCACCTGCATGCTATTGAAGTTTATTGAAGTTTTCTTTAAGAAAGAAGAGAAAGCAGAAAAGTGAGGCCCAAGGCAGGAGTGCAAGAACCCCCCACTCCTGTTCACCTGCCTGTTGTGAGGCATGCTGGGCTGGGTGCTCATACCTACCCCTCCGCTCTTGGAGCCACGGAAGCGTGAGCCGGTTCCCAATCAGTGATATGTGGGAATGAGTCAATTGTTATGTGTGTCCACACCTCAAATTGTATTTGGCTCTTGTTTTACTAGAGAATCAGCAGAGCTGAATAGTGAACTTGGTCTTTTATGCATAGCACAGTGGGAAGGTGCAAAGGCACATAGCACGACATGGAAAGTGAGGGCAAATGTAGCTTTAAGTCACACGCGCAGTTTTGGGCTAGCTGTGTACTAATCTTGGCTTTAACAACTTTAGCATTTTCATCAGTATCAGTCACATATAGATAATAACACGTGTGACGTTTTTCTAATTCATCTGGAATCAGTTTGTTAATTTCACTGTAGTTTGGTGGATGCATGGACAGCATATTCCTGGAGCAGGTGTTATTTTATTTTAAAATAGAAAGTATTATATCTGATGTCACTTTTCTTTAATAAGACCAAGTAATGGTCCAAAATCTGAATCTATTGTCAGGAGCAAGATGTAGAGGACTAACAAAGGTTGGAAATGAGACAAACCTAATTTTTTCTCATTACAATGTTAATTCAAACTTGTGGACTTAGAGGCCGTGCTTTACTTTGTAACGACTCCTATAACTGCATAATACTACAAAAGATTTTGTTAAAAAAATATCCATCATCTATTCAGGGGTGAGCCTTTGTGTGTTTATGGTAGCTCCATCTCTTTAAGTAGGTTGAATTGAGCAACTATCAAGCAGGTGAAAAAATATTCTGCTATTAGCATAATACAATCTTACATAAAATGGTTACCAAATAATCGCATAGAGTAGTAAGAAATGAAAGCTTTTCTGCATATATCTTTACAAAATAGTTGATTCTAGTACAGTATGGACATGGAATTTTGGTTACATGGAAACTTTCAGTTAATTTTTCCCCCTTGGCAACCATAACAGGCTATGGAAATCAAGTAGGAAAATGATATAGTAAACATACAAGCAATGGCCATTCTTTTTGCACAACATACACAGTGGGTCATTAGCCTGCATGGAACAGTTGTCAGTTTTGTTCCTATTTAGAGTAATTTTCCTACTAATATGACATATTCAAGCCAAATATCTTACAGTGGTAAAGGCAGTTAATGATCAGGTTTTAGGCACAGAAAATAAGTCTTTATCAGCAATTGAATATGATTCTCCCCAAGAATAAAATAGGGTTGTTTTTTAAATTTGTTATGGAAAAAAGTGAAACACCTTCATCTGTAAAGGTTGCTGAAGCTTACTTCACCTGGAATTTAGAAAGGAAGAAATACAGAAAGTGTGTACAGAAAGTGCTTTGTATACAAAATTTACTACTATGTATATCACTAAACATGTATAAGGGAAGAGTACAATACAGTAGTATCTGGCATTTTTAAATTCCTGTGAAAAATCCAATATAAACGTAAATGACAAAAATTATAGTCTACTCCCAGGGCCCTAAGATTTATGCCATAGATTTTACAAAGCCTTACAGAGCTACCAGTTTTCACTTATTCCCCTAGGAATGAATCAGCTCAGTGATGATTTAAAGGATGTTGGGTGGGACAGGACAAATTCCTTGAATTTGGTGAGGAGGTCCCAGGTCTTAACTCTCGTATATGAGACCATCCTGTAACTTCTGACAGCTTCCCTTTGCAGAGATCTGAAGTAAACCCATGCAAACTCTGCCTTCATGAACATGGTGATACTTTTATTAAAGCAGGGAGAATCCTTAGCTCCTAACAGGACCAAGAGGCCTGGACACATATACAGTCCACAATAATAGTAAAGTGTTCCTAGATCCCAGTGTTTAAATATATAGATTAATGCTCCTGGTTGACCTCTCTGCTTAAACTCTCTGGACCCACTGTATATTGCAAATTTGTTGAGGGATGGTTTCTGATTCCTACTGTCTGCACCTTCTCTCCCCATTGATAAGGGTTGGTTGGAACCTTCTGGCTTAGTCCAGCAACTATTTGGATCACATGCTTCTGCTTCAGCCCTAGGTTTCAGGCGATAGGTATCCTTCACTGCTCAGACTGAACTTTCTGCTCTGTGGCAGTATTTTTTCAGCCCTACCACATGGGCCATCTGACTGGCCTAGCATTCTCCAGGTGACTCCTAGCTAAGCGGCTCTCTTAGACTGGAGGTGAAAACCGCCTCCTCCAATGACACTCAGGTCACTGGACTCAAGCCCTGTGTCTTGCTTGCATGTGTCAATCCATCTCTCTAATGAAAACCATCAGTCTTTTAGCCAGTGTCTTATGGCTGTTCTGTCCCTACAATGGAGAAAAGGAACTGGCAGGAGAAGAGGGCAGAGACACTCATATCTCACCAATCACAGGTTTTGAGCTGGTATTACTTTAGAAAGGCTCCTGTACAGATACTGAAGTATGGCACCTCTTTTGAAACCTGGGCCTAGGATTATTATAATTGGATAGGAGAATTCAACCTTAAGTAAAAGCCAGCATTGGCCTTCTTATATCACATACCTGCCCTGCTGCCAGGTTAGAGATACATGAACGGGGAAAGGGAGTACCTCATTTATCCCTTGCTGTGATCTCAGCACTTGGAGGTCACTGGCAGGTAGCATAAAACATAAAGTCTGAAGGTTGCTCACATTTATGTTATGTCTATATAATGGCATATAGATAGCCTAAGGCTGAGAGAATGCACCACTTTCCAACGTGAAAAAAGACAACATCTTCCCTGGTTAAGACTGAATCAATGGGTCAACTGAGCCAAAGACACACCACAGCTAAAAGGTCTGAAATTGATCCACCAGCTGGGGACAGGAATCACAGCTCATCAAATATTATATATTATTAAGAAAAAAATTGAGTTGTTTTAAGGAAAGAGGATAGCAAGAGAAATTCCTTCTCCTTTGCCTCCACTTCCAAAGTAAATAAGAAGTCTGGTCTCCATACTCTTCCTTTGTGTGTATTTCATGGGGTTATGCTGCTTTAATACAACAGTAACCTATGTGATCCTTGTACAGAGAAAAAGAAGACAAGGAGCCATGCAGGCCATTTAATGTGAAGTGTTTTGATGATATGATATGATAGCTGTGCACTTCATTCGTGCTTAAAAGGTGTACATACCACTGTTGTGCTCAAGGCCTGACCATTGTGGATCCCATCTGGAGAAAGCAAGGTCCCATGTCTGAATGGTGTAGCCGGTTCTTGCAATGGGCTGAACCAAGCTCCTGATATTTGTTTTGAGAGACCACTCAGTCTCACAGCTTTGCTGTGGACATGGGAGGGGTTCAAATGCTGATGTTCATAAGGACACCAGACGATATATATGGAGATTGTGTGCTTTACTGCAGGCATTATCAACAGCCAAGTATTAATACACCCAAGTGCATCATTTTGCAATTCAGATAAGGTGAGGCTGTTCACCTTCAGAACAGCCGGGGGCTGTATGTGGCACTAGTCTCTGGCTGCAAACTGCATGAGCCTTGTGCCTTGGGGGCCACATGTGGTGCAGGCTTCCCATACCAGTGCTGCGAGCCCCCCCATGCTACCACCATGTAAGCCCCCTCCGTATTTCCGCCACACCGCCGGCTGGATAGCACTGCGATAAGATACCTGAAACCTGCCACATACAGCAGAATACCTCAAACTTCTGCCCTGCTAGTGATCAAAATTTGGCGAATCCAACCAAAATCAATCCTATTCTCAGAACTTCTACACCAAGTTTTAGCCTTTAGCAAATTTGGATGATTATGATATAAGCACTTGAAAACAGTGTTCATAATGGAAATCCTGACAGAGCCTTAACTGTGGCAGCGTGACTGGTGCAGCTATAATTAACTCTCACTTCAGCCTACACCCATTAATATTTTAAGGATTTTTAATTAAAATAATTATATTAGTTTATGAAAAATACTCTTGCCCTCAAGTCGTTTAATGCAGAAAATATTTTAAACCCGGTCCCCTGCCTTTGTTCTTCTGGATTTCTAATTTCCACTTGGATGCCTAGTTTCTCTCCTTTTATTCCTTTTGACAGCCTAGTTCTGATGTTCCTCAGCTCTCTTCAGTCTTGTAAATTGTGTTCTCTAACTTGGTGTTTGTTGTGTCTTATGTAAGCTTTTTGGGGCAAGAAACATATCTGTTCTCTAAAGTACAGTGTAATTTATCCAGAAGCTCGAGCTGGTACAAAATACAATCTTGTTTGTTCAGCTGTTTATTTCACCAGCAGCACATGCCAGCCACACTCTAAGACCTGCTGTTTGCTGGTCTCTGGGTGGAGTTTAATGGGTTTGTTTTTTGTGATTTTTTTTTTTTTTACTGGTTAACCCTAAGACTATGCCTACACGAACAGTTAGGCTTGATTTTAAAGTCACTCTGAAGTCTATGATTGCAGACCATCACGCTGTAAACTATAATTTCAGCCTCCAGTGTCTGTTCAGCCTGACCCTGGAAGGACTGCTGAGCTTCTGGATATGGGGTCAAACCTACTTCATGTTGCTTCCAGCATAGGAAGTCCATGTGCAGCAATCCCACAACTCTCTGATCCTGCCTTCTTGCCTCTGCACCTTACTTTCTCTCTTTATTGACCATACAGGGAGACAAATACCAAAGGAGCAAGAATTATTCTTCAGCCTTGAATGTTTTCACATTGCAAATAAGCAGCACAATAAGCCTGCTTATTGCAGGCTTCAAAATATGATATAGCTGAGGAACAGTGACTTGGACTGGTTGACCCTACGTATCAATGTAGACATATCTTATACAGCTTAGAATGTGAGACTCATAAATCAGCATCAGTGGAGCACTTAAGGTCCATTCTCCTTGATATAAAACAGTGGGCTGCTACTGGACGGGCAGTCTTTAAGAGGCATTCACCTCTCTGATATTCACTTCTTCTCTAGCCCCTTGGGGTGAACTCAGAGTCAACCCTCCATGGCCCATCCCTTTATATATACTTTCAAGAAGGAAAGCATATGCAACCAGGGCTATTACAGGGGCATTGTTTGGATCTGATATATCTGCATGGGTATTTTTTTTCCTGTTGATTATGACTGTGTGGCCTAATGGATAAGGCGTCTGGCTTTGGATCAGAAGATTGAGGGGTTGAGTCCCTTCGTGGTCAGATTGTTTCCCTTCTATGTGGTGCTGGTCAGGCTGTATTTGGAGTACTGCATCCTGTTTTGGGTGCTGCACTTCAAGAGGGATGTGGCTAACCTTGAGGGTCTAGAGGAGGGCCACTCACTTGGCCAGGGGCGAGCAGGTCAGGCCCCTTGAAGATAAACTAAGATAGCCTCCACAAGAGAAGACTAAGAGGGGATCTGGTGGCTGTCGATAAATTCACTAGGGGGCACCAGCTGAAAATAGGTGAGGCTCTATTCCCCGGGACACCACCTGGGATAACAAGGAATAATGGCCACAGATTGATTGAGAGCAGGTTCAGGCTGGACATCAGGAGACATTACTTTACAGTTAGGGCTGCCAGGCTCTGGAATGGGCTCCCAAGGGAGGTGGTGCTCTCCCCTACCTTTGGGTCTTCAGGAGGAGGTTGGATAGATATCTGGCTGGGGTATTATGATCCCAGCACTCATTCCTGCCCAGGGCAGGGGGTCGGACTTGATGATCTGTTCAGGTCCCTTCTGACCCTAGATACTATGAAATTATGAAAGTAAAGGTAAAGGTGTCCTGTATGAGCCATTGAGGCCTATTGGGACAGTGGAGGCATGGCTCCACTGATTCTTTAACATTAGTATGAGAAGGTGGTGATATGGTCAGTACCATGTTCCCACTGCCTTTATCCCCAGGACACTCCTGGTTCTGACTGGATAAGAGACCAGGTGGGCTTCAGGGCTGCACTTGAAGTAGAAACAGTAAATGGAAACCCACTGGCCTCACCTGGGATCGAACCAGTTCCTTCTAGTCACCTTACTGAGCTACGTGGCTCCAAGGTTTAGGGAAGTTGCTGATTTTATTTTTATAGCACTGCATTTTAATTGTTCCAATGATGGTTGGAACCCAGAATAGGTATCTTTTTAATATTAGTTATAAGCAACAAGAAATCAATGCACTACATATTAATAAGGCAAATGACACAATGAATGCTTTGGGAAATCATTTCTCTTGCCTTTTTAGAAAGGATGTTCAATACAAACATCTTTAAAAAATTCTGTTTGACTTCCTAGTTTATCATTAGATTGCTTCTGAAACAGCAGTAGTGATTGGCCTCTCAGGCATCTTCTATATTCATTTTTAGTAGTTGCAAGTTGGGTAAATTAAGAGCTCTTTTAATGTGTGAGAGTCCTGAAGATTAGTGAGCAAGCTCTGTGGTCACAGATATGCAATGGATTGCACTGTTTATCATCTCAGTGACCTGCAACATAGAAATACTATTCTCATAAATGGTAATTTATTTAGAGGCTATTCTTATGATATATCAAACTCTTTGTGCACATGGAAACTCCCTCCCCATTTACATAATTTAACCAACCAGAGCAGAATGAAATAAAGCAGACTCTGCCATCCAAAACAAATGAGACCCCAAACAGAGCCTACTATTGACTTATACTTGAATTCATTTCATCTTTATTTTATTTCAACTGTACCTAAAAGAAAAAAAAAATCCTCTGTCCAAAGATGACACGGGTAACTTTTGAGCAGCCTCATCATTTGAATAATCAACCATTTAGTGACATGTCTAGTCCTGTTTAATGATTGAATCTGTAAAAGTATGACCTCAAGCACTGGTTAACTTTAAAATAGCTGTGCCCACTGCATGACATAGCCAACAGGAAGCCATTAGAGCTCCAGCAATTACCATTTACATCCATCGACGAAGTCCCTATTTTATTTTAATCTGCTTAAGTGCATTTTCTGCACGAGGTTAAAATATAAATCCCTTCTCCTGAACAAGACTGGTTTTCTGGCTGACTTGAGAGCACAATTTACAACTGATTTAATTTGTTCTTCACAAACATTCCTAATGACATTACCCTGGTGCATATACTGACTGCCTCCTCTTATTCCATTAACTCCCAAATCGGGTTTAAAGACCATATTGATGCTAGATGTTATTATGGGTGATTATCAAAACAACAGACAATGGGGCAAAGTGTTTACTAACTGGTTTATATATAATTTCTGTAATAACTACAACAGATGGTAATGCTACAAACAATAAATCAAGCTTTTCACTGCTGAAATAAATTGGCAGCCTGCAGTACAGAAATGCTGTATGTAACTATATACAGATGCTTCAGTCATCAACTGTATTGTTCATCTTATTAGAAAATGGGTCTGTTACTGCTATTACAGGAAATCTTTCCATTTGCAATTACAAATGTATATTTTCAATTAAAATTGTTTTTAACTGCTAAACTGGTTTAAGTATACTTTAACCTTTAATTACAAATAGAGTTATCACGTACTGCCAAGCGGGTTTGAGGCATGTTTATGTATGTGGAAGTTCATTCTCAAATTGCATTTCCGCTCCACAAATATATCTCTGCCTGTCAGGAATTCTCTGGTGAAAAGTCAGATATGGTACTTCAAGAAATTAATTAAATAGTAGTTGTATAAGACTGTGCTTTATACAACTGTTCTTAAAACAATATCAACATTGTAATTAATTCCATTCATATTTCTCTGCAGTAATTCATCAAAACATTAATCTTCCCAAGTAGGTTTGTTTTACCTCTTTTGTAAAGACCTGATTTCATGTTTTTCATATTCATGTTAGCATCTACAGATTTCTCAGTGGTTATGGGAAGCAAAGGCAAAACTAGACAGCATTTGCTCAACAAGTGACATTTTTATGTCATTTTTTTCCATTTGGGAGAAAAGATGACAAGGTTCATGGCTGCAGCATGCTCTGGTACAGACACTGTAAATGTCTGAGGAAGCATAGCCATTAGGCTTGTTGGAAGAAAACAAAGAAGAATGCTTCCAAGTTGTGGGAAACACTTAACAAAATAAATAATACCTATTATGCAGATCATCAATATTTCCTCTCTTTATTAATCATTTTAAATCTGGTGTTAGGCCAGGGTTAAGTATTAAGAGCTGATTCAGTCTGGTATTTTAGTAGTCAATTGGTAACATTTTCAAAAGTAAATTTTTAAAGAGATTTTTCAAAAGTGACTTAGGCCTGCCGTACATCCTTTATATTTTAGCACCTTACTCCCACTGACTTTCAGTACGACTCCTTAGGGCCATGTATTTAAAGTTAATTAAGTGCCTAAAATCTCACTGGGCATCTATTTGCCTCTTCAGGCAATTAAATACCTTTAAAAATCTGTTCCTTAGGTTTTGCAATACTGCTCAGAGTAATGCCTAAATAACCTTAAAACCTACATGTAAGTCATTTATGCAAATAGGTTATAGGCCCCTAAATCTCTTTGGTGCTTTTAAAAATGTTCTTCTATGAATCTAACCACTCACTTTAAGTTAGGTATGTCCCTAAAATACTTTATTGGATGAAGAGGCTTATGAGTAAGAGAATTTGTTCATACTGTATTTCTCTATGGGTGGTAGTTGGAATAGTGCCTGTTGAATTTATGATCACACTTTTTTTTTACGTTTGTAAGTTTCACAAAGAAATATGAACGCTGGAAAAATGAAAATACAAATAATCTTGAAATATTTGAAAATTCCTTTGCAGTGGTGATCTCCACCGGAAAATACTTTCACATTTTTATGTTCAGATAGGAGATAAGACATCTCCTGGGAAAATGACATCTGCATATATCTAAAGTGCTTTCAAATTTAGCAGCCAATTGGCTTGGTGTGGCTAAACTACACCATTTTGTTTTTAGTGACACAAGGGAATGATATGGCTAGCACTGAGTCTGGTTGCCTTGGACAGCCCAGTCTTAATGACCAAGTACCTTTGTATAGCAGGGTCAACTGGAGAGGTGGCTTTTCAGGCATGTGACCAGAGCAGGGCTTAAATTCACCTCTCTAGAGCCATCAAGAGTTGCCTTCACAATTCTGACCCCATTTCAACACACATTTTCAGGCTTCGATATATGCACTATTCAGCCTTATATCCTAAAGGACTGCCCCCTTGGGTCTTTAGCTCCAGAGGCAATTAAATAAACAAGATGGCTAAGAGTAGTGTGATTTCTCCTCACTGCTAAGACTGTGATGAATTGTGCTGGATCTTAGAAAATTAAGAATAGGGAATTCAATAAATGCTCTTGATATCTATTTATCTATCTATTACCGTTGTATAGAAGAAGGGATGCTTGTCTTATATTAATAAGGCAGTGGGACAAAATTCCACACATCTCTGACAGTGAAGAAATTAATCAGAGAAGATGGACAAGGTAACACAGAGGCTGAGATCAGAACAAGAATCAGACACACAGTAGTTAAATTGCTTGTGACTCTGACTGCGATGAGTGGGGATGGAGAGCAGAAAATCAGAGATATATGCATTTAGAAAGTATTTGATAAGACTAATACACAGTACATGTACATACACATATGCATGTACAAACACAGCATAGCACACCACACTACACGACACCACACCACACACACATATTTTCTAAGATTTCATTACTGTGTGTGAGTGTAGTATGAGAAAACTAATTTTTTTCATTTGACCTGGGCAATAGATATTATAACAGCTTAATTTATATTGCAGTATTGTCACATACAGGGGCTTATTGCATCCAGAAGAAAAAGTCTTCTGGCTGCAACAAAAAATGTCCTAAAATTCACTGGTTTTGGCTTATCTCCTGAAAATCTTCATACATTTCTTTTAAACATGATAAAAAAGAATGTTCTGCATTTGAAAGCTTGCCTACCTCTCTCCCAACTATGCAGTTGGTCATATAAAATATATTACCCTAAGAAACCCTTTTTTCTCACATAATTTCTGGAATATCATGGCTACAACTTCACTCTAACCCTACTAAATTTGAGTGATTCAAAGTATTAGTGGTTTGTTCATATTCTTCCACTCAGTGAATGCAGCACTGATGCAGTAAGGGAACAGAAATAGCATCATGTGAAGTTAACCAGACACACAGCATGATAGATTTTAAAGGTCGGGAAAACCAAGGTGAGGTTTGCCCTAAAAGAAGGGACAAACGAGTCACTGGGAGATTCACAAGACAATCCCCTTTCTTCCCTGACTTTCAGCCTGAGCTTAGCCAGTGAATCTAGTATTATTTTAAAATACTAGATTCACAAACCAGTTTCATTCATAGCAGCAACTTTTTTAGTTTACATTTCTAGAAACCAAACGAAAGCTCTGAGAACGGTATCATTGACAGAGATTCAGATGTGGCACTCAGAGGCGTTCTAGCAGTAAAAAAAGCAACACAGACTCTGCAGGAGGAGCAGTTCACCCAGATGTAGACCCTACACCCACCAAAGTCAAGAGCCACCATGAAGCTTGGTTGCCTATTAAGCAATGTGATCTGGAGAATACATCATGCGCTCCAACAGCTGACACGAATGGGGTGAAGGTGGACATTGGCAGAATCCAGGTGCATCCTATAGGTGGGAACTAGTGTTAGTTGTGTGCATTAGTCCTATATGCTCAGGAGCCCTCCCTCCACAGTTAAATTAATTTTCTTTTTTGTTCTTATTAATGTGTGAAGAAACCAGACAGAAATCCAGATTCTCAATAGCCTCCATAATTGTCCATAAGACACTGCTTTATGAAGAGACCTCTCTACGTAACTGCAGCCTACAGGAATCCCATTGCAGAGTACTGAACCTGTAGTGCAGGGATTTTACTTTCTCATATATATATATCTCAAACTAATATAACAAATGAGAGTTTGAAAATGACATCTAATATAGATAGCAAGATAGATCTAGATATAGATCTATCTATATTAGATGTCATCTTCAAACTCCTATCTATCAATCTATCTATAGATATCTATATCTATAGATATAGATATATGTGTGTGTGTGTGTGTGTGTGTGTATACACATTATATATATACACACACACACACATTAAAGATTAAAATATACATAAATAAATTCCCAGTATTATAATGAACATTAATTAGAATTCTTAAAAGGTACAATCTGATTATTTGCTAATTGCCTTTCCATATTTTTTCAAGGCTTCACAAAGCTTCAGAAATACTAAAGAGCAAACAGTGCTTTAAGGCCACAGTACAATGTGACAACAGTGATAGATATGCTAATTTCTTCATTCACTCCACTTCACTTCTTTTATTCTTTCCAATTAAAGCAAACGCTACTGAAACTGTAATTAAGCTAGTGCCGTAGCCCTGATTGCCTGCTGTTTTAATGAAACCCTATTGATTTTTCTTTTATTTCTAATGGCCACACATTGCGTTCAATGGTCAAACACATGGGCATTATAATGTGCAGACCAAACTTAATTTGTGTGTGCTAAAAGGGGAGTCTTATCAGAAAGAATATCAAAAGAGCTATTTGTGTGGGATCTCTATAGTTTCTCCCTATCTACAAGGAGAGACCCACTTTGACAAAACATATTACCATTAAAAAAGAGCAAGATACATGTTGTGAAGAAATAAAAAATCACCTTTATTCTGTTCTAGTTGCCATAAGAAACTCATTGATTGGGTGTACATGCTATTTTCAATATATTTTTAAGCTGCATTTTGTAAACTGCAGCTGCTTTGTAATGAACTCAGATATAATAGTCTCTCCATGAGATATTACAAATCATGTTAGTAATTTAAGATAAATCAGCCAAAAAACCCTCTCTGATTCATTGATAATTTTATAGAATAATTCACTTTGGCAGGTGGTTCTTATTAAAGATATTTTCTGGTTTGTTTGGAGATTAAGAGAAAAATAAAGGGGAAAAATCCTACAAGCTTTAAGGAATACAAAAAGTATAATGCAGTCCTGTTACACTAATTCTATTTATCTAAGTAATTTTAGGATAGAGTTAACTTTTTCATGGCTTCAGATTCGTATTTTACAACCACTACACACAAATAATGCACATTTAAAGAAGATGCTAATTCTAAATATATACACTCTCTACATATTTACATCATAGTCATTACTGTATATTTGACTGCCTGGAATAGTGATCTGAAAACTGTAGTTATTATGTGATAAAATCTTTTTTGATCATTTTTAGTAACTAAGGAAAAAATCTGTCTCTGTTTGCTTGCTTGAAAGCTGGAGGAACTTGGCAGTAACTACTTTTATAGGAATCTAAAACTATTTACAATTACTATGGAAGGTAACAGTGTTCATGCTCTGGCACTGAATGTACATCAAGTTAGTATCAAGTTATCTTAGAAAGCATTAATAACACTCTTTTATAACATTAGTCCCTCATCATGCTTACAGTTAAGATTTATGTACATATTTAATTTTAAGCATGTCCACAAGGCCTTGCAGGATTGAGTTCATTGTATGACCATGCTACAGTTCCATCAAAACTGTATTCTGCCTTAACAGCAATGGACCATATCTTTACTGAACTTTCATCTGTTCTTGCAGTCTAAGAACAAAGACAATCAGTGAAGAAAGCACATCTTATGATTATACTATAAAGGCAGGTAGACTGTTGTTCCATACGTAAAACTTCAGATAAGTCTTAAAACCCAAGTTATTTCCTAAATCACTGGTGCTTTTTAAGGCTCCATAGTCTCTTGCATGACAACAATGCCATTGTTGTATTAGCTGTAATCAGATCTCCACAAGTAGACCTGTGTAGAGCCTTAGTGGTCTTGAAAGCCTCAGAGATCTTTGCAGAGTTGAGAGCAGAAGTGGGAGAGAAGTTTGAATGCAGCCTAATTTAGTACAGGAACCAGCTGAGAATCAGATGGTATTTAAAGCTACTTTTGTACTCCTTACTCTTTAACCAAAGCTCAGGGGATAGTCATTGTCATAGGAGAGCTACCTCCTTGTTGTTGGATGGAAAATGTGCTGGTGGTCTCAGTATGGGTTAGCGAGCAGCAACCCCACCTCTGAGTCCATAATCAGCATCCTTAGTGGCACTTTCAACAAATAAGCAGAGGGCTCTTTCAGCAGCTGTGTTGCAAATTCAAAGTTTGATATCAGTTGCTCAAAACCTGGGTCTGCCTGGTTGAAAGGGACAAGCTATTGGACTGGAACTCTCCCAGACTCTCTCTCGCTCAGGGTGAAATTTGTGGAGATCTGTAGTTTTAAGGGGATCTTACAAGGGCCTGTTGAAGCCAGTTGTTACGTTTTGCAGGAGCGTGTGTTACACAATACCTATGTGTTAGATCTACGTGAATGAAAGAGACCTTTGCTCAGGTTCTGAGTGAAGGCTGACCAGCACAACATGTATCCCTCCTATTTAACAGTCAGTTAATTGAGCTTTGAATGGGAAGAGGGTGAAACTGTAGGCAGAGGGTAAACTGAAACTTTGGGAGGGTTGTGGTGCCACTTTCCCACTGTAGCTAATTCATGGTGACAGCACCAAATGACTGTGTTTTACCTACTGTGAGCATCAAATCCACGTGTTAGCTTCATGGTTAGCTTCTCCCCATTCCACGTTTGTCATGGAAACCAAGGGCAGGGTCAGGTGTCTGGTTAGAAGATATATTCAGATATGATTTGAAGTAGGGGATCTGCTTTATTTTCCATCATCCTAGTAGTTGTGTTTCCTGCTAGGAAGTTACTCATCATTTCCACCACTCAACCTGGAAGTTACAGCTACTATGCACACATAGTGAAGGTCAGATCCCTGCATGTTATACTCTTTTCCTAATTACATCCACTCGGTTGACACTGCCCTGACACCTCCCATTTAACTGACACTAACATTTATATCACCACTGAATTTGGCCTCCATCTCCCATGGGAGTTGCACCTGCTAATTGTGGGGTACAACAAGCTTGATTTGGTTCCAAGGACTGGCAGGGTGTAAATATGCTTTGGCAGAGAAATGCTTGAACAGTAGGCTGTGACCTGCTTTATAGATTAAAAGAGGTCATTAGCTTCTGTGGAAACTCCCCCCACATTGAATTCATTCAGATCATTAAATCAATGCAAAAGGATCCTTATTTTCTATTTATTCAAATTCCAAATCAAAGCTGTCTCATGGATATACCCCAGGAATCATCAAGTCTTTCCAATATCACACTGCTGATACTAGGAAGCTTATTTCCTTTTTTTTTTTTTTTAAGGCATGCACCTGACACACAAAATAGAAGGGGCACATTGACATTTTTCTTATAAGATAAAAGTCGCCTCCTTTATTTCCTAAACTTACACATTTATGGCTTTGAACCACCTCATGTTGGAGACCTTTGAATGCTAAGTGCACTGTGGCATCTTTTTTATTTTACCTCGAGGCACTATTTCACTAGCCTCATGTTACTATTTGCTTGTCAACAAACAGGAACATCGGCTCCTTTTAATTAGATTTTCTGACAGTGATGTTCATTTGACGAGGGTAAATTCCGTTTAGTGGAAGTTGCAGATTACACTTGGACTCGTTAGCTCTGGAGAAGTGCAAATAATAAATAAGATACGCTGAGAAAAAGGGAACAGTAGGAATGGTAGAAAATAAGATACCATCATGTCACTACTCAAATCTGTCAACTGTTAGGCTAATCAGGCCAGAATTAAAAACACATTTTCCCCAAGAAGTTTCACAGCCAAACCGGTTAAATACAGATTTTAACAAAATTGAAAGCATATTATACAGAGATTTGTGGTTTCTAGCACTGTGAGCGAGTGCTGAAAGTGTGATGAAATAACAAAATTGCTGCCTAATAATCTATAGAATAATATTGTCAACTAATGGATTATAATAAAATAAAAGCTGTTATTAGGGTAAAACATTAAAACAAAAACCCCCCAACTTTTATTTGTAGCACCTCCCCCTTAATGGTTTTGAGCATTTTGAAAGGTAATTTAAACAAGTACATTGTGTCCTTATTGAAACTGTTTCATCTCGCTAGCTGCTGAAAATGGCTTTAACCATCTCTCTGAACAAAAGCTCCCTAATAAGACAACAAAAAGCCCACAAAAGCACTGGCTCAGCATCATTGCAGAAAGGCAACTAAAGGCAGCCTGCAAATGGTCTGTTTCTTTTTTCTTGCATGTAATTAGATGAATTAAAAGGACAAAGTAGTTAATGTAACTGTTGTCCAAGGCCCCCCGGTTCCTTTCATTCTGTCCATTTTAGACAAGAGCCCGTGGCTCTCGCTTTAGCAATGCGGTGAAGAATGTTGGCAATAAGTAAAATTAACAAGCTTAATCTGCGAGGAATCTGGTCTGAGTCATAGATGAAATGTATCTCTAGCAACCAAAGGCTAGTAATTCCTGGTCTCCTTTTATATGCCTAATAAAACTTACAATAAATTAACCGCATTTTAGTTTGCAGCTCTGGCTCTATTAATCAGGGCTGAGCTGCGTAGTCAAGTTACAATAGAAAGAACTCAACTGGGTGCATTCAGTTATGCAATTAGGGCCCATTGGCCTGACTCTAATTAGGCCAGGGATGTTGATATTTCAAGTACTGTTTTATCATTAGGCTTCATTTCTTTGGAAAATCTTCAGTGGCCAACTAGAGGGAAGGGTGGAAGATATTATAAGTGCAGGTCATCAGACAGTCACTAATGGTTGGGGGATGAGCTGACATTAATCCCTCACTCTGGGAAGGACTGAACGGTCTGGAAGGTTCTGAGCACCCTCATTTCCTACTGAAATTGCTGTGACGCGAGCGACCTGGCCACCTGGCAGCACCTTGGAGAGGGACAGCAGTCATTAGCTGTCAGTCTGGCGGGTCCAGCCAATTTGTACTAGAGATGAAACTGAGACCCAGGGAAGAGGGCAAACTACCACAGATCTACCTGCTGCACAGGTCTTAAATGTTCTCTGTTACAGCTGATGCTAGCCCAGACCTCAGGTTTGATTCAGCATGGCAGCTACTTGTTCCCAAGACAGTTTCTCTCTAGTGGCTGACCTTTTCCACCCTATTTCACCATGACATTCATTTTTAATTTCTTCGCTTTTTATTTGGCCACACCGATTTGGACTTGCTTACTGGAGATAGACGATCAGCCAGCAATGTCTGCTTGTATGAAGTTGAGGCCCAGCATTTATTTGGTGGTAGTGGATGGTCAATCGAAACACCGAAGCCCTGATAAAAAGAGCCATCAGTCCTCTGTTGTTCATTTATTGCCAGATGTTGCCTTAAATTTGTAACTCCAAACAATACTTTGCTTGTTTATAAAACATGACTTTGTTTTATTATGAAAAAGAAATTACGTCATTACTTTTAGTATATCCAATTACTATATGATTCATCTGGTTGCTTAATGAAGCTTTGCATTTTACTAATAAGATAAAGCAAAAGAATAACCTTTTGTGAGACTGCAGGCACTCTGTGTACCGTGCACTGGCTGGCTTCTGAGATCTACGCAGTGCTTTTCTAAATGCTGCACACTGTACTGACTTGGGAAGGAAAGCTATTGCTGGGTCCTATAGTACCTCGCCCTTTAATAATCCTGAAAACTTTTTAAAATAAAAAGTTCAACTTCGTAAATTGCTATGTTTGGCCTCCCTTTTTGAGGCTGCCAAAATGTTGCCATTGTGATATGGAAGTCTTACCTAACAGGACCAGAAGGAGCCCTTTCAGCAGCTGTCAGAAGGCAACAAGTTTTGGCCATGACTGAACTGATTTGGATTTGAACCAGTGACCCAGGGGTGAATTACACTAGTGTCTCCGTTGATAGGTATATAAATATTTTAAATATGATTTTGTAGAAGTATAAAACTGCCTTTTCTTTCAAAGTACATTATCAGCCTGAAGAAGTCTATCAACTCTGCTCTCCCAATAATTTATGATCTAATAAAAGGCTTCCTGTCTTTTCAAATACTGACAGAAAACACAGTTTTTATCTTTGAAGACTGAGATCTGTCAATACACCCCTGCCTTATCTGCCTACTGTATGTGGATAGGCATTAAAAACTATTTTCTAATGGTCACAGTCATAATCACAAGTAACAGACAGGCAAATTAAAGAAAGGTGGTCTTTTTTTATTCTTTTATGCATCTATACCTTTCAGCTTCTCTCAGAACTATTAGCAGTCTCATGACTACCATTGATGTTTCTGATAACGTAGCTGTACTTAAAAGCTATAAACTGGGACTAGTTTCACAAGAGGGTTTGGAACTATCAGAAAATGTGGAGGAAAATAATGGTTTTTGCTAGGTGGAAGACACTGGGAGTGTGCTTCACACTGTTGTTGAGGGGTGTGGCCATTATTAAATTGTAGTTAGTAGTCAATCAGAGGTCAAGGTTATACTCATTATTCTTTTCAGAAGGAGAGCACATCTACAAGATTCAGGACAAAGTAGGGTAACAACCTGATGCCTGACTGTAGACTGTAGACTGTACTTGCTAATAACTTTGGCGAAGGCTCTGGCCCATGACAACAACCTATGGTCTCAGTTTCAGCTGCCTGCCTTCACATAAAGGGCTAATTATCCAGGAGATTGTTTCTAAGCATCAAGAGCTTCTGCAAGGACAAACAGGAACGGGAAATGAAAATAGTAGAATTTATGATAAGAGAGAAAGGGATCCCCACACTACTATGTAAAACTAGAAGGTTTTGGAATAATCCATAAAATAAAAAAAATGCACAGCAATAATGAGGGAAATTATACCTGGGACCCTTACGTTTTAAACAAGTTTGGAATCGGAGTAAAGGGTGGCCTCTTCTACTGCACAGCTGCCATCATAGAGACAGCCTGCTAGTGGCAAGGCCCCCTTAGTTTGGCAAGCGTTACTGGAGCTGTTAGCCCATGCCAGGCCATTACTACCATGATTGTACCCCACTTCCATGAACTACTGTAAGGCAAATCCAGCCAATGGGAGGCTTGTTTTCCCAGGCTCATTGCAGCAGCTGACCATTGATAAATGGGTTAGAATGATATTTCTGCGAATCTGCTCAGAAGCTTTGGTGCCCTACATGTTGCAATGAATAAATGGGGCTAGCGCTTCCTTTGTTTGCCTTATTCTACCATGGGTAAGCTTGGACTAGTTAAAATATCTGTATGCAATGCATATCATTTCAAGACCTTGTGAAACACTCATCTGATTGACAGAACAAACTCTGGTCTATCTGCAGCTATTATAAACACATTATGCTTTTCCATTCAAAATAAGATAACAATGCAAATTTTATAGTTCTTTAACCTGTTGCCATGAGTGACAAGCCAAAATAGCTGCTTGGATATCTAGGGAGACTTGTCTCTGTCTGTTTACAAGGAGCAAATCAAAGGTGCATCTTATTTCTAGGGTAGAAAAGCGAGTCAAGGGTGCTATCAGATAACCAAGGTTCTTCCTGGCCTCCCATAGCAGCTGCTGCTTACAACCTTATAGTCATGTAATTGTAAAATGAACATGGTAAACATGATGCATAATTAAGTAACAAAGTGCTGAGAATAAAACCTTTAGAAAATGTACTAAGGAGGAAATAGAAAGGAGGATGAGATTTCTGCCAGCAGTGAATATCTTTATTAAAAGGTTGTGGTTTCTGGAAATTATTGTTTAACCAAATTATTAATGTGAATGAAATCAGGCTTTTTGGAAATTACTATTTGCACAATATATCATGTTATTTACCAACTGTTTACCAACTGTTTATACAGCATGGAAAAACAGTAGTGCCACGTTACTTACCACTAGTGAAACCAAGTATTGATTTGCATTAATTCCCTCCTACCCCACAAAATAATAAAGATGTAATGCACAGCTATTTAGAGACATCTCTCCAATTCAAATATATTTTTGTGACTTAATGCTAGAGCTTTCTTCTTGAATATGAAGGATTTGGCAATTCACTAAGTGAAGGCAATGGCACAAGTCCTGCTGATTTCAGCAGGTGAAAGATTTGCTTGATATGAAATATCTAAAAAAACCAAAAAGTCCTTTAAGCAACAATAATATGATATAGCAGCAACCTCCAAATCAGCTTGGGTGCTGAAGAAACTAAACAAAGGCCTTGAGGATTAGATTTACATAAGGATGCAGCTATTTAAGAGCTGCATTAGGTGTCTAAGACCAAAAATCAAATCCCTAGAATCCTTCTTTACATGTTACTTATGCTTTAGGCACCCACATTCCCTAAGCATCCAAGTTTATGCCTATAATGTTCCTTATGGAATTAAATATCTGCTTCTGAATATATCGGAAGCACTAAGTCTTGATCCAGCTAAACAACTATGCTAGGTGTTTACTCCCACTTAAGTCCCACTGGGTGTGTCTACACCTGCATTAAGACACTTTTCCTGACATGCATTAAATTTACTACCTCCAATGTGAGGTGCTAAACAAATGCATATTAGGCTGCCTTAATGCGCAGTAATGAAAACGCATGATTTTTAAGTGATGCTTAATGTGTAGTAGCCTATGCATTAGTGTAATAGCACTTTTTTAACATGATGCTTTAACGCACAGTAAAATGGATTACTGTACATTAAAGTGCATGTGTAAATGTGCCAACTGAGACTCAGAAAATAGGCAGTCCTCTGCCTTTCTCACCTCAATCCAGTAAATTCCTAGAATATAAACCTAAAGGTGGCCCTAACAAAAAACAGTTTGAGGTGGTAGAGTACTAAGCCAGGTTCTGGGATACTGTGGCTTGATTTAAATCCACTTCTGCCTTCTTTCAAGAGCGTGCCAAAGTTTCTCAGTAATAGGGTATTCTGGTGTAGGGTTCCCTTTACTGAAGTGGTTCCATATTATATAGACTATGTAAATGTTTATTGGGCCAGAGGGAATGGGCACTAAGTTAGGAGGGATGGCACTTGCATTTCACCTCCTGTTCTAGCCGTTACTTCAGTTTTTAAGGATGCAAAATCCATTGCTTAATGAATATTTAATTATTCTATGCAAAGGAAAACAGCTTCAAGAGGCTGTAAGAGAACCTAATCCTATAAGATTTTTTAGTCCGGTTTTTGGAGTAACTCTCTTGGCAGGTGGGAGAATTGGTTCAAATCATTTGAAGGCAGAGATGGGATGTGAGCCTGGGTCTTCTAGACCTCAAGTAGGTGGTCTAATCACTGGGTTATTGAGGAGAGGCTGTATTTTGTGAGAAATGCCTTGCTTAGGCATCTAACCCCACACAACAGCTCCTGGCAAAAAAAAAAAAGAGTGGAAGGAGCTACCTTCCTGCAGCCCAGAATTAAGGGCAGGTCTGAAGTCATGACTTTCTCCTTACTATTTCTCACTGCATGATTGTGCAGCTCCCTGCTCAGCATGCTAACTTGTGTGCCTCTTATTCCTTGAGCCCTAATTTCATGATACACAGTCACTACATAGAGGCTTGGGGTGCAAACAAGCTTTCCCTGGACCTGGGTCAGGTTTAGGCTGCTTAGTTTAAACCCCCTAAACCTGAGTCAGGATTGTTGCATGAAAGTGTTTGCTATTTGCCAAGAGGAGGTACAGGAAGCTGGAGGCAAGTAAGTTAGTTGGGGGGGAGGGTGTCAGGTTTGGGGGACATGGGATTTGGGAGGTTGTGAGGCAGGTTGGTGTGTCTGTGGGGGTCAGGACTTCCAGGCCAAGGTGCAGGAGGGCTTGTTGGGGGTGGTAAACAGCAGGATTAATGTTGGGGAGGAGGTGTGTGTGTGTGTGTATGTGCAAAGACAGCATATCTCTGGGGCTGTGGAGGGTAGCTGAGGTTTCTCAGCCCTGGAACTGTGCTAGGAACACATGCATTTGTTAGGTCAGGTTAACCCATTTTAGGTTGGGTTAGCCCATGCCAATCTAAAGTTAATTCTTGTCTAATTAACTTTATATTGGGTACACCATTTAGAGCAACCTTAGCCCTGCAAATACTTACACACCTGGGCAATTTGATCACCCTAAAAAGAAGTTGCCTGTGAGCAGGGATCCAGGCTTTCTGTCCACTGAGGAAAAATTTGGATTATCTCCTTTAAAGGACTAAAATGCAGATTTTATCCTTTTAAGGAATAAACACGGGAAATGGTGGGTTTCCCTTTGCAGGCTGGAAGAGTTCCAGCCTGCAAGAGACTGCTTGTGGCTGGTGGGAGTGGCATGTAGGGGTGCCAGGCATACACATGGCAGCCAGGCAGTGTGCAGAGGAGCCCCTGTAGGTAAATCGGGGGAGGCAGATTGAGGCCCCCTATGATGAGGGAGGAAGGGAGAGAGGGAGGGGGAGAAGGAGTGGGGCAGGGCTGGGGGCACTGCCCAGCCAAGGCAGTGTGTGGGGCACAAGCTGGGGCAGGAATGCATGGCCATGGGGCCCAGCCAGGGAGTGGGATGGAGTCACAGGTGGCTCATCTGGGGAATGGTGGGAGGGCTGGCTTCCCACTGGTGTGTGCACACCCAAGGAGGGGAGCATGGGGGGCACATGCCCCCCCAATTTGTGCATGGGGCAGGGGCAGATGTGGGCTGCCTGCTATGGGCTTGGGGCTCCCTGTCCTGCTGCTCTCCTCCCAGGGCCTTTGTGGCCCAGTGGGTGGGACCTGGTGTGGAAAGCCAGAGTGGGGCTGGCAGGCTTGGTACTGCTGCTGGGAGCATGGCCTCCCTTGCCCACCCCACCCTGCAGGGATGGCAGCATGAAGTTGTGCCCTGCACTCCCCCACAATGGGCTCCAATTTGGCTAAATCAACTGTATGGGAAAGTGAGGGAAAGGGAGCCAGGCTCCACACTTTGTGCTCTGCTCCAGCAGTAGCTGGGGCTCAGGAGCTGCTGCAGGGTGCAGAGGGCTGGGGGCCCTGCCCCAGGTCCCATAGCCCTGGAAGGTGGTGGTGCCCTCTGATGGGGTGGGGGGAGAGGGCTGCAGATCATCAGTGAGGGGCACCAGCAGGGCAGGGGGTAGGGGGCTGTGGATGGGGAGTGAGGGATACCAGTAGGGCTAAAGGGCTATGGTTGAGATTGAGGGGCACCAAAAGGTCCAAGGGGCTGTGGTCTGGGTGTGAGGGGCACTGGTTGGGCACTGGCGTATCAGGGCTCCTTGGGACCACAAAGCAGCTAGGAGTAAGGGACAGGAGCAGCTGAACCTGCATCCTGGTGAGTGAAGGGAGCAGGAGGAGCTCTGATTTTCTATGACAAAGAAGTCAAAAATCAAATGCCAAAATATATAGGTAGTTAGAATTTATTATATTGATTGAGGCAATGGTAGACTTCCAAATTGCATTAAAATTATATCAATAAAACATTGTGTTCAACATATATATACATACACACACACACACATCAGTAAAAGTTTTGTTAACCGGCATCTTACAAGCTGGCATGCTCCACTATCTGGCATGCCGGTTTGTAAGGTAAAGTGAAACTGAAAGTGCCCACCGTGACGCTTCTGGTTTCTCCGAGCCCCCATGGCCGAGGGCAAAGCAGCCTGCGCTTCTGAGCCCCCACGGCCTGGGGGCATAACAGGCTGCGCGGGTCTGTGTGGGGCCCACTTCCCTGTCCCGCAGGGCCTGCAAGAGGGTGACGATGTGATGGGACAGGTCTTGCTTTTTTGATTTGAACATGACTAGTCTGGCTTTATTTTGTTCTCTTTTTGCCAGGACTTCCACAACCAGAATAACTCAGGCACAAACATCAAATATCTTATTCCGGGTTTTCAGCTGGACCTAAATTAATCTTTTCTTACCTCATCCCTTTTAACTGCTGTGGAAATACTTGTCATGTAAACAATAGAAGATGAAGCCTTCAAGTGTGAGAAAAAATGAAGAACACAAAAAGTCTGGATTACCAAATGGTACAGAATACATGCACTGCTCTGTGATCATGTTTATTAACAGTTTTCAGGGGGTATTGCAACATCTTTTACAACTGGGTTTCTCTGCAATATCATTTTCAGCAGCCTGATGGTGGTGAAGCTACACTGACTAATAGTTAATCCCAGCACATTTAAATCCCTGTTTTTAAAAAACCCAACAGGTTGTTTATCAAAGATGGAAGAAGTTGAGACAGGAGTAATAGCTTTGTAGAGATAAGTGGTATATGATCCATGCTATGTATGAACTAAAGCTCAGAAACTAAGCAGTCCCAATATCTTAGTATTACAGTTCTACTTTTTTATGCTCCTGAATTACCTCTGTACATTACTTGTCCCAATTCCTCAGAAAAAGGAAGGACGCAACATAAAAGGGCCATAATACTTTCATCGAACAAGAGAAATCAACTTACTTGTCATCTTGAGATGCTCAATTAATTCAGATTCGCAGATGACAACCTGTATCAGCTGCCATCTGTGTCTTTTTCCTTGTGAAAGTACTTTACATTTCTATGAACTATGAAGTAGAGTAATCCTTTGGCTGGGAATAATAAAAGAGTTTTGTACCAGTAATGAGTTTGTCTGTGAATCTCAATCAGCCTAGCTCTCAAATCTCTTCCAAGTTTGCCAGGTCCTGTTGTTTACCAATCTGTGCTTCTGGCTTTTCATTGTAATTTGTGATTGTTACCAAAATGATATATCATCAGGGTATTCATCTTTAAAGTCAGAGTTAGTTGGGGCTCTACAAAGATCCTGTTCACCCATTCTTTCTCTGCCGATGGCTTAATTTGCTCCCCAGCACTGTCCTGGTTGAATATGAAAGATGCTAATAAGTGGCATGCATTTAACACTGCCCATTTCAAAAGTGGCGTGACTAAAATTGTGAAATGAATATTAATTAGGGACACAGATCTTCACTCCACAAAAGACTATTAGTAAGTAAGCTTTAGTCTCAAGAAACCAAACTGTTCCCAAGCAAAATTCTATTTCATTTTTATTAGACGATGCCCTCCTCTGACCACTTGATTTTCCCCTGTCCCTTGAGTGGTTACTTCAGACAGCTTCACTGTATTAACAGCAGGAACAGATCTATTTATTGATAGCTACCTCACCTCTGAAGAGATGCTTAGGCTGTAGTTCAATTAAAATACAATGGTGATAGATGAAAACTTATCAAAACTTCGCACAATAAGAGATGCTGGGGCAGGTTTTCCCATCAAACTGTCTCTCCTAGTCTTTTCTCTAGTGCTTGTTATCAAAGTATTGAAAAGCCAGTTGGAAAATTGAGGTCCAGATGTCCTGTATTTATTTTGGAAGAATGGAATCAAAAGCTAGTGGAGCTAGAAGAGCTTGCAGTAACTCAAGGAGTTTGGAGGCAAGCCGTACCTTTTTCCCAAGCTTGTGAGAAGAAGCATCCCAGAGGGCATACTGCAAAACTGGAGGTAAATGGATTTGGAGAGATTGCATGGGCAAAAGGGTTTGCAGTTGTATCCAGACTTCTTTGTTCAAGTCCTAGCAGTTTTCTGAGCAGACATTGGGATGTGAATTTATGCCAAGGTGAGTAAATTACATTGCAATTCTCATCTCTCATAATGTACACATTCTTAGGACACCAAAATTAATTTAATCTCCAAGACAGCTCTAAGTTATGTGCTTGCCATATGGCCCAAACCAACCTCCTCCCCTTGATATTTGACATGACAGAAAACTTTAGGAGGGGAGATAAAAAAGAGTGATGGTATGGCATAATTACTTAATAATAATTAACAGGGCAAAAAAATAGGGCAGAAATAGGGTTAATCTAATATCTATCATTGCAGCTCTGCAAGAAGAACTGATATATGTAATTAATTGTGACAAGCTATCACATTTCAACATATAAGATGGAAAAAATATCAGTTACTTCAAAGGGTAGAGCTTAAATGGTTCAAAAAATACATTTGCCAAGGCAGGATAAAAGGGTTAGATCTCCATTCAATAAAACACTGAAGCATATGCTTAAGTGCTGCTCTCAGTAGCCTGTTAACTATGGCCTACCTAGATCCTGCAAACAATTAAGCACATGTTTATCTTTAAGTACTTTCATTGGGAGAGATTTTCTAATGCACAAGCAACAATTAGTTGCACAATTTCCACTGGAAGTCCAATGGAAATTGGAAATAAACACACATACACACACGCGCGCGCGCGCGTGTACCCTACTGAAAACCAATTAAAAATCCCCCCCATTGACGTCAATGGGAGTTCTCATGTGCATAAAGTTAGGCAGTTGTACAAGAGTCAAGGCCCACAGGGTCAAGGTCCTCTACACACTGAAATGTTGGAAATGAGTAAAAATATATCATAATTGTGATTCAGAAGGCCAGATCCTCATGCTTGTGTAAACTGGAGTAGTTCAGCTGAAATCAGGGAGCCGAGCCCATTACATTAGCCAAGGGCCATGGGTCAGATTTTTAAATGTATTTTGGTGGCTGCAGATGGAGAAAGGTTGCTAGTAGAGTTTTCCGATGTTCTGAGGCATCAATGCCCCCCTGAATGCAGCCCAAGGCATTTAAAAAAAAATCCTACTATCTAAGCATATTTGCACCTCTGAAAAAACAGGCCCTGGCTGAGTATTACTTATAAAAATCCATTGCTTGAAATCAGGTTCCATGCATGATTCTCAGAAACAGTGTCTCTTATCTGGGACTGTGGTGCTTATAAAAGGCAAAATTCATTCACTTATTCACTCAGGCACTCCTTATGCTTCATGCAAAAATTTCACTTATATTAAGTTATATTATGAGGGTCTATCAGACTACATATATAACAAAACCAGCTACCACAACGTTCAAATGCATTAAAGACCTTTGTGAAAACACGTGAGGATATTACTATTATCTTCTCTTTTACCTCCCTATTATTGTGATAATTGATCCTACTGGAATGACACACAAAGCAGGACAAATGTGTCCTCTATTATGATTAAAAAAACCCTCTTGGCCAAATATAAAACTACCATAACTAAGAACGATTAGCACATTGTCACAAAGGGAGACCCATGGATTACTAGACGCAGTAACTGGGAGATGCAGACAGAAGTGCACCTCCCAGCTATAACTCGTGGCGCTTTGCATGAAGTGCATGAGCTACAGCTATCCCCGATAGATTTCCTCTGTTGGGTCCTGGGGATTGGGATATGAGCTGCAGTTTAAAGCAGTTGCATCTCTGCAGTCACTGTCCCCTAGCAATACTGCTCGCGCTCCCAGCCCCGGCACTCTTTTCAGAATGAGAAGCAGGGGAAGAAAGCAGAGGGAGTTCATTCTGGGGGTTGCCCAGCAGGCATTGGAGGGTGAAGTGGGAGGATTGGAGCCCCATCCTCCAGCGCTGGCTGGGCAACCCCCAGAACGAGCTCCATCCATTCCCTTCCCCAGTCACATTTCAAAGACAGAGTAGGGAGCAGGGCTCAGCTGCATCAGTGAAGCCTTGCTCACAGCTGCGCTGACGGACGTTAATGAAGGCACTCTGCTTTGGGGCTTCTTCCTCTGAATCCTCATCTAATGAGGGCTCAGATCATGATGTGATTTGGCATGTTTAAAGCACTCTGCAGCCATGCACTGACAGAAGTGCATGGCTGCAGAGTGATTTCAGTGGCCAGTCATGAGACAAACTGTCACGTCTGTCAGTGTCCATGGTGCGAATCAGATCTTCACAATCAGTAGTCTCTTTAAAGGCATTTGCTAAAGTGATGCCAAAAATTCACAGTTCAAAACATGAAGACATTTCCATATCCAAGATTTCCAAGATTTCCCCTCAATGAAAAGAAACGATCTTGATGATTTTCAGTATTCAGTAGTATGTATATGAATAGTGAAGTGGGTAGTAAATTTTACTGCTAGCTCATATCACAGATACACAGAACACATATTTGCAAGTGCAAAGGTTTTTAAGTAAGACTGACTAATTTTTGTGGAAAGAATAATTTACTGTTAATGCACTTTACCATCTCCTTTACACTCCCTTGCTTTTTTACTGGATCTAATTTACACTTGGGAAGTAAAGTTATATTTTCCTTTCATCTGAAAAGAAGCAAATTTATATCTAAAACATAACACAATAAAAATATTCTTCCTGTAGACATAATTATTTCATGCAAGATAAAAAAGCCACCATCATTTGGTCTATTATTAATGCAAGTATTTATTCAATTACCAAAATGAAAGTCTATACAGTGAAGAAGTGACAAAACAAAGACCATTCTGCCATATGAACCACATATCTCATGCTTTCCTTACAAAAAAAGAATTAGGATTTCTATTAACAAAATATATATTGTTAATGGAAATCCTAATTCTTTTTTTTTATATGTATAATTTGAAATAATACATCAAAGTGGATTCCAGCACAAATTTCCATACCCACTACTGACTCTTTGTTAGGGCCGAGAAACAACCCACTGAGGTGTCTTCATCCTGACATACACCATGGTTACCCCCAAGAGATAAGTTCATATATGACTTATAGCTGTCATTACAATACCCTGTCGACCTAATGTCTTAAATATGATGAACTCTCATCTGGGAGATAATTATCACGATCATCAGAAATATGCTTTAACTTTAGAAACAATAAATCATTTTAATTTGACAGCTGCAAAAGAAAAAAAATATATTGAAGATCAGTAGTAAAAATCATAAAAGCTTGATCTGAATTTTAAATGAAACAGTTGTTACAACTGGTAATCTAATACTAAAGAAAAAACCTAATTGTAAACAGTTTTTTGATTATGAAAAGGACTGTACCAACTAGGCAGTTAGGGCCTAATTTAAAACCATTTGAAGTTGGTGGAAGACATCCATGTCTTCAGAGTTTTGGACTGAGTACTTAAGGCTGATGTCATTTAAAGGGGAAGAAAACAATAGGCAAGGAAAGCCTTTCTAAATTTCAATATTGGCCTCAGTGAAATCAATAGGAACTACATCACTAACTTGAATGGAAAGAGACTTTTACTCCTCTCCATATTTCTCATTTGGTAACAAGTCAGGTATTCTTTACTTTAGGCTTTTATACAGCCTATGGGGATGTTTGCCAGTAAGAAAAGCAGCATTAGAAATATAAAGGTAGTTGATTACAATAAGGGGCTTGCTTTGCAGCACTAATAATGTCTAACTGCAGTGAGGCATTTGTACAATGCTCAGTCAGTCTCCATTTCTTGGAGCAGGGTAGTAGCATAAATGGTACTGGGATACTGAAAAGTAAAAAAAGTATAAACCCAGCAGAGCAGTCACCACGTAATTTTGCTTTAGATCCTAGGTAAGGTTACCTATAGTTCCTCTGCTTCATTATAGAAAATTGCTGCTGCTCTAAAATGCAGCTCGTAGTATTTCCTCTGCTTCATTATAGAAAATTATCAAAGAGCAATATGTTGATTGGACCCATCAACATTTTTCAGTTTAGAAGGTGCTATTTATGTATTTAACATTAGACAAAGAAAAAACCTAAGAGCAAGGATTGGAGCCCAGAACTCCACCCTACCAGCTGACTGTCCTGTCCGTTTGACTACAGCCAGCTGGTCCAAGGTGTTCGAGAGCACAAAATTCTGAACTTTGACATTACAGAAGGAAATCTTGCATCAAATGTCTGCCATTTTTTTACTGGTTCTGTGGGAACACTTGCCATTGAGCATAGACTCTGACACTGCAACAGAGACCATGCTGCTGGACTGCTGTCTGGAGAAGTTTGCTAACTTCAGTGGGGCTCTGTGAAGTTGAAGTAGCCCACTCACATACTGCACATGGCAGGTCAGTGCCTGAATCTCTCTAGGGGAGCTGATGCTTGCACCTGTTGTATCCCACTATTGCATCTTTATGGGAGAGGACAAAAGAAAGCAAGCAGTCAAGAAGAACTAGGGGTCACACCAATTGAAATTAGTAGGGCACAAGATTAAAACTAACAAGAGAAAGTACTTTTTTTTTTAAGTAGCACCTAGTTAACTTGTGGCACTCATGACCACAGGAAGCTGTTGAGACAGATAACATAGTCAAATTCAAACTGGGACTATACTAAGCCATGATGATCAATTAATTAATAGCTGTTAAACAGAACGGTCAGAGATGTAAACCAGTGATGGTGGATGCGAAAGACGGTAATGAACAGGGGGATAGATCACTCAATACCTGGTTCTATACTCTGTCAAATACCATACACTGGGGCAGGTGGACCACTGGTATGACCCAGTAGGACACTCCTTATGTTCTAAGGTTTGAATAAGTAGTTGGCAGGGAGCAGGCTAATTTATATTCAGCTCCCAGCATGCTTAGGTATAGAAAAGAGATAAGGGGCAGAAAAAGTGACTGTTTTTGCTGCAGAACAAACTGCAGTTATTCATCTGAGGGATATAGCAGGACAGAGAGTAGAACACAGCATTGTCCACAACTCTGTTGCAATTTTTGGATTAGCTCTTTAGGTATTTTCAATATAGGCGTTGGCATGCTTAAAAGTTGACCCCAGCAGGGTAGGGCTAGGCATCCAGAATCTCCAAGGACCTCTATTCAAAGTAGAAAATTTTCCCACTCTCTTAAAAGTGATCCACAGAAACCAATGTGCAGAACACAGAGCTGCTTGGACCTAGCCAACAGGAAATACTGAATGCAAGGGCATGTTTGAACTGCTACCCTTCTCCAGAGTTTCCACACTTGATTTAGTGAAGTACATTAAATTACTCCATCCATTTGAGACCTAGAATTCTCTTCTGATTCTAGGTACCTACCAGGAAGCAGTGGCTGTGATTGTAATGGTGTCTACCATTTATATAGTAGCCTAATGACTGATAGAGCACTGGCTGAGAATGTGGGAGACTTGATTCTCAGTCTCTTTGGTATTTAAAAATGACACCCCAGGTTTCCCAGAGTGACCTAACCACCAAATTCTGCAAGAGTCTTGGTGAAAGTGCTCCCCGACCCCAGCCGTTGAAACTGGGCTACTGTGCAGCCAAGAATGCAAGAGCTGCAGGACCAGAAGGACAGCAAGTGATGAGGACTCTGGTTCTGTAGTCAAATGGACAGGACATTCAGATGGTAGGGTGAAGTCCTGGAGTCCAATCCTTCCTCCTAGGTCTTTTCTTTTGTCTAATGTTAAATAAATAACCATTCCTGGGACCAGGAACTAGAACCCATAGCCCTCACTTGGAAGAAAGGACTCCTAAATCAGGTGCTTCAGTTTAGGCATACTGGAGGACTGCACTGTTGTTACTATGTGGTTATTTAGTACTTGCATAAGTACTTGCATATGAACTTAATTATTCTACCAAAGCAACATTAACCTCATTACAACTCTTCATGGCATCTCATGTTCCAGCCCAAGCGACTAAGCTAACTGGAAACTACCAATACCAGGCCTTTTTTGTTAACCATTGGTTGAAATGGAAATGGCTTATCATAGTAGTAAACAGAGGCGATGTATCAGAGAGAGAGAGATCTACTATTCCTATGCACAGGCAAATAATTCTCATATTTGTTGGACACATGGAAGCACTTATAATTAATTTTTCTTCCACTCAGATCTAACAATTAATTGCTTTACTTTCATGTGAATGATAAATACCAAAACAAGACCAAAAAACAAATCTGAAAACATCACATTCAAATGCTTGCTTATTAGACAATAAGTGAGAGAGAATTCACTTTTTAAAATCTAACATCTCCATTAAATTATCTTCTTTTATAATTTACAATCATCAGTTAAGAACAAATAAAAGCATATCTATATAAAGGAACAGAATGAATCATTATCTTATATTATAAAATATAATAGAGAAAAATAGAGTGGGGTAGAGAAAGGTGTTTGATAATCTCTATTTTGTAATAAGGAATTGAGGCACAGCATGTTTACAGCTATGAGTCCACCAATAAATTTACACACATAATTAAATGTAACTGCACCAATAGCCCCATTAAATCAGCCAGAACTTCTTGGTACATTTAAATGCATGCTTAAATGGTTTGCTGGATTAGGGCCCATGTCACTTGTACAGCATCGCATGGCAAAACCATAGCAGAACGAGGAGTGTTGAGTCTTTTGAGTCCAAATCTGAGTCTTTAGAGTCCTAAATCTTTTTAGTCCTAATCCGGTCCCCTAACTACAATATTCCCCACTCTTCACAACCCCCACTGCTTTTTTAATAGACAAGCTATTTTATTATCTAAAAAGATAGTTAATCCAAAGCCAATCTAATAGACACTTAAAATGGCAAACTTCAAATGATAAGTGCAGTGGATTATTAATATGATTGTCTAAGGTTAACAATACCTTTTTATTCATTTGTATAGACATTTATTTGTAAAAAGTAAGCAAACTCCAATGAGCAGGAAATTACAGCCCTGACATGCTATTTTACCCAAAGGGATTCTCTGGGAACAGGAGGTAGACTATTCCAGCCATACAATGTAATATTTATACCTCCATCACTAGAAGAACTCATGACCCTACTTTGAGTTATAATGAAACAGTATGTATTAAAAAATACCCTCTCATGATAATGAGAGAAGTTCTTATGTCCCAAAATATAGCATGGGATGATGTATCATGGGAAAGATACTAGTGGAATAGTTATGCTACATATACTACATGTATACTAACTGGTTATATTTAACTAGTATATCTGTAAAAATGAGAAACTGTATAGGACAGTGGTTGTGAGAGTTCATTTCCATTAGGAATGGTTGTTCATTTCAGTCTTTATAGTCACTATTCCTAAACATTCATATTAAGAAGCAATAGCTAGCATTAAGCTTTAGTCCCTAGATAAGTGTCTTTACTTGGATGCAATCAACAATATTTATGTGTGAATAAGTATTTGCTATTGGTCACTTCCTTTTTCAAATTATTCAATCATGCAGGAAAAAAAAACCCAGCAAGAAAGAGAAGGGCTGCTGGCCAGAAAATAGAGAGGGGGAGTCCAAGCCATAACTATTTTTCCCTGCCCACTTTCTAAGATCTGTGCAACGCTGACTCATTAAATATGTGACTCATTGCATGGATAGACTTATAGTCCAGGAAGCCTACTAAGTGATTTAAAGGGGTCTTGCTCTCCCTTGTCTTTTCTCATATAGGTTTGTAGTCCAAATCTAAATTCAGAAAACCTCTTGATAAAGAATGACTTAGGCCCTCTTTGGAATAGTTTTGGCAAGGTACTAAAAACATGCAGTGAGATAACAGAGAGAATGAACAAATGAATGCACAATGGTTGCAGCAAGGGTAGTTGAAGTTAGATACCAGGAAAAACTTTCTCACTAGGTGAGTAGTAAAAGCATGGGAACAGGCTACCCAGAGAGGTGGTGGAATCTCTATCTCTGGAGGCTTTTAAGACCCAGCTAGGCAAAGCCTTGGCTGGGATGATCTAGTTGTGGATGGTCATCCTTTGAGCACAGGTTGGACTAGGTGACCTCCTGGTTTTCTATGATTATTATGAGAACAGTCACTGATGGACCAATATTATCACATCACAAACATACATGGAAGCAGGTGATGATCTAAATGCCCTGTAGACCTAAGAGCCAGATCCTATTTTTTACCTATTAGGTGTCTAAGTGGTACTTGGGTGTATAAGTGTGAGTCTTTTCCACCTTGCTTAAGTCCCTGGGAAACCATCAGCACAAAAGTGGGTGGGTCCTTCTCACTCACTGTTTTTTGATTTGTCTTGAGGGTAGAACAATGGCACGTTGCAAATGTGGTAATTATTTTTCAGGGACTTAAGGAGGACAGCATAGGTTCCTCAAAAGTCATCCCCTCAAAAGTGGATCTGGGCCCTAGGTTTTTATCAGTCCAAAAAGACTGTGTTGTGTTAGGAATCCTTTGGGGGGGAAATCAGAATTGAAGGTGCTTCAGTAATTTCCTATTTTAGGTTAAATAAATAAACCTTTATCTTTATAACTGTTGCTGTAATAGCCAGGCAGATATGCTAGTGCCTGTTAAAGAGCTAACATATTTAGTTTTATTGTTTTGTCAAAATATTAAGAATATCAATATATCTCCATAATTCAGTGTTATACAAAGAAGCATTTTTGTGCCATATATAGCAAAGATTGTATTATACTTTTGAGATCATAGGTAATGATGACAAAGTGATCTGTGTTCAATTTCAGCATTAATGTCTGGTTTGAACAAAGCCTGAAATATGGTCTGGGAGCTAAGAGGCTTTAATATTAAGATCTTTAACTGTAATTTATGTGACAGAAGATAGGGTTTAGCATAATAAAATGTAATGGGCTCCTAGAATGAAGAGGACTAAGAGACAATTGAAAACAAGGTAAAAATGGTAAATTATAAATAACAGTAAATTTACTTTTATGTTGTTACTTCATTTATTTTTGATTTGTTAGACAGGGTCTGCAATTTCTCATTTTGCTACTTTTGGAAGCAGACATTTCTCAAATAGTGCCCCTACAAAATAAAGGGTCAATATTACAGCTGCACATTTGGGCTACTGTCATTAAAGCTGTACTAGCACTCCAATTATGAACCTTGTTTTTCAGTAGATTGTAATGTATTCGTAAAAATTCACTTCAAGGTGAACCTTCATACCCAAGCATAGGGAAGCAAATGTATTTTGTCGCTATACATTCATATTAGTTGGGCCATTTTAAAGTGTGGAAGCAGAACATTTACAATATCATTTGAACACAGAATATTAAAGCTTTGATTCTGAATAGGAGTGGGGGCCCTGGATTTGGATTTTGCCAGAAGTTTGCAGACAAGAGAGGATTAATAATTCATTGTCCCACGATTGCTTTAATTTAGATGATACCATAAAGAAAATAAAGAGTGAGCTCCAGGCCTTATTTAAAGCCCATTGAAATCAACAGGAAACTTTCCTTTGTTTTCATAGGGATTTGGATCAGGACCTATGGAAACTGTAATGGTAGGTCAAAAAGAATGTTTATGCCTCAGATAAAAAGCCCGATTTATTCTTCTGCTTTTGGGGATACATTTATGGCCCAATTCCAGCCCTTTTGAAGTCAGTGGAAAAACTCATCAATGTCTGAGGAATCAGTATTTGGTCCTTAAGCTTTTATGACAACAGTAAATCTATATAAACGTAAATCCTTACTCTGGAGGCCAGATCCAGAGGCCAGATCATGGGGGCTGGTAGCTCACCCATGTCAAAAATTTCAGTTACAGTCTACAAGATAAGAAAGCAAATGGAAAAGATGGTCTGAAAGCTTTCGAACTTGGAACAGGCACTGATGCATAAACCATAACGTGAAGATGATGATGATTATGACAAAAGGTTATAAAAAAATCAAATTACTCTTTCACAGTGAAGCACGGGTTCAGTTAGTTTATCTTTATATCAGGATCAGATTAAAAGCTCTCTGAAACCTTCCTGCATCCTCTGAACTGGGTCTTATCACATTCTGGAAAGATGTAATGGAGAAGTTGCTCTCATCCTGAGATGTGGTGGTATTTCATGCTGTGACCTTCACTGTTCTTACTGCCTTCATCTTTTTCCTGGAGTAGGACTCTGCATTGCAGAGGACTGTATGTGTGACCCAACTTCAGCCTCCACCCACCTCTTCAGCAATCGTTCTGAGATGGATCATTTTTTTGGAGACTGGAAAGTCATATTGTGCCTGAACCACTGAATTTTCCCAACTTATTTCTTTCATGAGCCTCATCTCTTGTTGCAGGACTGCAGTAGGAGGCTCTTCATTCCAGGCAATGGGGACACAATGGGGATTTTCTTTAGCTATCTTAAATTGCTCATTTCAGCATTTATTTGAATACAAGACTAAGTGAATGAAGCTGGCTTATTTTACCCCATGAAATGAAAACCACAAAAACTTCAGACTATCACTGGTGTTCCATCAATATGCGATAATTCAGTTTAGTAGCAACTTGTGAAACTGGGAATGGATTAAGCCTGTTTTGTTTTGTACAATCTTAGTCTTTGCCATTGAGTCTGGTTCAAAATTTGTGGTTGATGGAAGCCTTCTGTAGAGAAGGAGAGCCAACCTCTTCCTAGTGTGATAAAAATCAGACAGTGAGAGCCCTCAGCCGGCATCACCTTGAAGGACAAGGGGCCTGATCAAAGGTCTCCTGAAGTCAATGAAAAGACTTTCATTGATGGATGATTACTAAATTGTACAATAATATGTGCTTTATTTCCTGGAGATAGACACAATTACCAATTCTTAAAATCAAAAGCAATTGCATTTCCTCTTTCTCAAGGACTGTTATTGTCCAATTTAACCTCACTTAAACCAAATTGCTTGGCCAATAGATACAGTGGCACTTGAAAAGATGGCAAAGGTCTTGAAATTTTGGCTATACTGATAAGCAATTGTATGTCTATGAGACACCTAATTAATAAATATTTTTCTGAGGTAAAGAAAATTCTTTTTCTACCATCATAATTAAAAAAGTCTAATGAATCAGCGGAATAGGATGGCCGAAGAGTTAAACACAAAAGCAGATCCCCATTTCAAAAAGCTCAAAAAGACATTAAATAATAATATGGCTATTTGTATAGAGGTAACACCTATGAAGCCAAGTCATAGCTGAGTGCCCCATTTTGGTAGGTACTATACAAACACAGAACAAGTCTGGTCGCAGAGTCTTCTTAGACGTCAGAAGTGCTTGTGCTAGATGAAGAAGCAGTACTATGTAATGGCTACAGCTACTGATGTTCTTTCCAGTCCTAACTTCACATCATCCCCTTGTACTTCCTTCTACGTTCCTCATGAAGACCAGCATTGGAGTAAAATCCCTTCAAAAACTGTATTGTTCTAGTACAATGGGCTGGATTTAAGGCCTACAGAAGTCTAGGAAAGACTCCAATCGATTTCTATTGAAATTAAGTTGGGCCCTCAGGGTGAGCAAAGATTATATTTCAGTTTAGAAAAGGTTAAAAAGAGACTCTGCAAAATTTCAAAGTAGCCACCTTCATGTTAGTTTCTTTAATTTCTAATGAAGTATGAATTGAAATAAATACATGGTTTTAATAGTAATTAATAATACATGCTGTGAATATCTTATAAATGACTGATACATAATAAATGAGTCATACAAATGTATTCATTAGCTAAAATTATCATACATAATAATTACATTTTCTGAAAAATTCATGCTAAGGGGAAAATCCTGCTCTCAGATGTATTTGTACAGCTTCCATTCACTTTAATGCTAACCCACATGTATACCAAAGGACAGAATTTGGTCCTAAGTATGCATATACATTAATATATGCTGTGGTATACATTAGTATACACTGTGATATGACTTTCATGCTATACAAAGGACAGAAATTCAGTCTGCTAGAAACTCCTTTTTATTTAAAAACATTCTGTGTTAAATTAAATTCTGTAGCCCAAGGAAACTTTGCTGCTGCCTACTATTCTGCATAACTGCAAAGCATTGAGAGAGGTAACATGATTTAGGAGAATTTTCTCTTACTTGTGGCTCAATTTTCTGATAATCCTAATGTCTGAACAGGTAGGCACATGGTATCAGAGATGGTACCATTTGAACAAGATTGGCATTTGATTTGCCTTTGAAGTGAAATGAAACTTGAAAAAAACAAAAACAAAGCTAAAAGGACTAGATGTTCAGCAACCGTCAGGAGCATATATAGCACAAGTCAGCCAGAAGACATCTTCGATTGGCACTGATATGTGCATTGTATGTTGCATCACAGAATCAGAGCCCTCCGACTTTACCACTGCTAGGGATCAATCCTTCTTTTGCGCTGCTTTGATTATTACTCTTCTAGCAGAGAGGATTAGAGGGTTTCTGGTGGAGCTTCTACACTGTACCTCCATGATACCAGGGGGTTTTCAGTACAAAGCTCCTAGGGTTTGCAATGCCAGCTTTGTGTTGAGACTTGACTGGCAGCATGGTGTAAAACAGCTGCACTGAGTCAAAGGGATTTTTCTGACAGAGCTGCTTTCTGGCACTCGAATGAGAATATGAAATGAGAACTGCTGTGAAGGGCCCATTCCACCCTCAGGTACAACCAAGCAATCCCAACCATCATTTTATAACTCAACCAAGGGACGTGGCCTCCCCTGCTTCCCTTGCGTCACTGTTCTCTTATGAGTCCATGACACTCTATAAATAGGCAGGTCCTTCACCTAAGGAGTGTGAACCTAAATTACCTAGGGACAACTCAAAAGATAAAGCAGAAAAGGACTGCAATGAAGTGGAGACAAGTATTGAAAGAGTTAATGGAATAAGTGAGTTTCAAGGAAGATTGCGCAGGAGGAAAGTGAGGATGAGGAGAAAGGGGATGGGGCAGAGGGCAAACTTCAGAATAGGGGCTGATGTGTTTTTATAGTTGTGAAGAAGACCTGCGGCTCTGACAAGTTGCAGGCTGTTGGGTTATTGGAACCGCATGCAAAACCATAGCTGCACACAGCTGTTGCAACATTTTAGTCTTAGGGAATGCCGATATTTTTTTAAAAATGAAACACACATAACTCATTCACTTGGAAAATCATGTTCCTTTTGACATCAGTCCTGTCATTGGTTGGCCGTCCTTCTGCCCTTGTGAAATTTTAGAGTAGTCTGGAATACATGGGATAATTCAGGTGGAAGAGTATTGTTTTCACTTAGTTTGAATGAAAGAGAGATGCATTACCTGTGTCTCAGTTAAATTATCCTGAAAGCCTAGGCCCATAGAACATAAATGACAAGAGAAAATGGCCATAAAATATTCCTCTATCAAACATGTAAGAACACATATTACTTTCGTCTTTAGATGCTAACTGATTTTGGTTTAATGTGTAGACAACGTGTAGTTTTAGTTTAATAAACATTTTGGACACAAATAGAATCTATATTAATGTAAACCACTTTCCTATTAATTACAGAAATTCACCAGGAAATATTTCTAAGTGTCCCTAGTGTAACAGGTTTTAGAATTTGATTACAGCACCATCTACTGGGTATTGAACTTTTTATTTTCTCAGTGCCTTTCTCTATTGCAATAATCACTTTTCTCAGATACCTACAAAAATATGTTATCATTTAAGAACTGGACTCACCCAAAGGCTGGTGAAGTTGTCAAGAAGATTCTTATTGATTCCAGCAGTCTTTAATCAGACTCATATCAGATGATGATCACCTAAAATAATATGAATACAGCATTCTATTTAGTGCCAATAAATAGATGTAAGGAGAGAGAAGGTATGTTTACAACACACTTCATTTAATTAGAAGATTCTGTTAGATAATTTATCTGATATGGGAATTATAGCAGTGAATAACTGTACATAGAAAGGTATGAATGTGCAGACAGATATGATGTTCTAAGTTAAATATCTTGAATGGCATCAACAAGCAAAAAATAAATTTTAAAAACTTTTGCTTCAGGGATTAAGCAGAGCTCCACTTAACCATGCAATGGAAACCTCCACTGTAACATACAATAAAAAAAAGATTGGAAGGTAATAAGGTATTTCCTGCTGGACACAGGACAAATTTAAATGTCACAACAGCAACATTCGGCACAATTACCCCAACCGTTACCTATTTTGCACATAAACTGAGGGCTTATTGTTTTACATACAGTTGTATTTCAAGCAGAACCTGCTTCCCTTTCTGGACTTGTGCTTACACATGGGGTTAGCTCCATGGATTTTAAGTGACTAATTGTTAGAGTGAGGTTGTATACAGTATAACAAAGAAAAGCAAATCAGGCCTCAAGTGATTCCGTGTAGCAATAGTCCTTCTTTGGGGTTCTGATATATTTTCCATGTAAGCAACCATAATGTGACATTTATGTTATAAACTTCAGGGCATTGGACTGTAGCAGATACTGAAGGGACTGGCAGAAGCAGTACTGTAACTTGGGGTGAGGGTGGCCCCATGCACCAACTTAGTAGCAGGATCTGAATGGCATCCCATCTCCATGGAGTCCACATCCCAGGAGCAGAAGTAACCCCATAACATTGCTCTTTCTGTTAAAATCCATGGGGAGCATGGCACAAGGGACACAATGGTGGGAGTCTACTACAGACCTCCCACCCAAAGTCAAGAGCTTGACCAGGAGTTCGCCTGGGAACTGGCTGAGGCTCCATGCTCCAGGACCATGGTTGTCATGGGTGACTTCAATTACCCGGAC
>NW_017728951.1:10072363-10073790 GCF_001723895.1 Crocodylus porosus | reverse complement strand
CAGGTCCCCCATGACAACCACATCCTTAGCCTTCACTACCTCTGTGAGCTGACCCAAGAATTCCTGGTCAAGCTCTTCTCCCTGGTTGGGAGGTCTGTAGTAGACTTCCACCATTAAGTCCCTTTCCCCTCGACTGCCTTGTACTCTAACCCAAAGCACTTCAGAGTTCCCCTCCCCTGGCTCCTTGCTAATTAATGAGGATGTGTATTCCTCCTTAATATAGAGCGCCACGCCCCCACCCCTCTTTCTATAGCCCTTGACCGCCCAATCATGCGTTTCATCCCACCACGTTTCTGTAATCCCCACTATGTCCGGGCTGGTGTCAGCCAGCAGGAGGGTGAGTTCCTCCTGCTTGTTGCCCATACTACGAGCATTTGTGTAGAGGCATTTGAGGCCTCCTGTGGGTGTGTGTACTGACCCTCTAGTCCCAACCTTACCCTGCCCCCTCTCTCTTATCTGTTTGATTGCTTCGCTTGTCGGTCTGGGCTGGGCTGTAGTTGTGGGTGCTGTTTGGTTTGGCAGTCTGATATTTCCTCCGCCCTCATCTTCCCCTTCCCCCGATGAGCCTAGTTTAAAGCCCGCCAGAGGAGGTCCGCCAACCTAGAAGATTACCTCTTGGCGAAACTGGCCAATTGTGGTCTTGGGTCCACCACAATCTGCTGGCTGGGTGATTGGCTCCGTGGTTGGACCCAGAGGGTAGTAATTGATGGAAGTCACTCATCATGGTGTCCTGTGACCAGTGGGGTCCCCTAAGGCTCTGTCCGTGGACCCATGTTGTTCAACACCTTCATTAATGATGTGGACATTGGAGTCAGAAGCAGACTGGCCAAGTTCGCTGATGACACCAATCTTTGGGGCAAAGCATCCACATCAGAAGACAGGCAGGTGATCCAGGCTGACCTGGACAGGCTCAGCAAATGGGCAAACGAGAACCTATGGTGTTTAACACCGAAAAATGCAAGGTTCTCCACCTTGGGGAAAAAAACTTGAAGCATCCTTATAGGCTCGGCAGTGCTACACTGGCTAGCACTATGGAAGAAAGAGACTTGGGGGTCATCATTGACCATAAGATGAACATGAGCCTGAAATGCGATGCTGCAGCTAGTAAAGCAACCAAAATGCTGGCTTGCATCCATAGATGCTTCTAAAGCAAATCCCAAGATGTCATTCTCCCCTTGTACTTGGCCTTGGTGAGGCTGCAGCTGGAGTACTGTGTCCAGTTTTGGGCTCTACAATTCAAAAAGGATGTGGAGAAGCTTGAGAGAGTCCAGAGGAGAGCCACGCGCATGATCAGAGGTCAGGAAACCAGACTTTATGATGACAGGCTGAGAGCCATGGGGCTCTTTAGCCTGGAAAAGTGCAGGCTGAGGGGTGACCTGATGGCCACTTATAAGTTTATCAGGGGTGACCACCAGGATCTGGGGGAA
>NW_017728951.1:10055728-10072245 GCF_001723895.1 Crocodylus porosus | reverse complement strand
GATCAAGACCTACATTGAACACCTTCAAGAGCAAATTGGATGCTTATCTTGCTGGGATCCTATGACCCCAGCTGACTTCCTGCCCTTCGGGCGAGGGGCTGGACTCGATGATCTTCTGAGGTCCCTTCCAGCCCTAATGTCTATGAAATCTAATGTCTATGAAATCTGGGTGCATGGATACCACACTGCTGATGAGCAAAAGCCAGGGCAGGCAGACCACACTGTGGGTATGGAGGTAGCAGCAGCAGCAACTTGGGGACTGTTGTTGAGTCTCTGAATCAGGTAAGATTCCTGCCCTCTGCTTTCAGAACCCACTTCCCTCTGACACTCAGTGGCACCGCTTGCCCCACCTCCTACCTAGCATGGTTTGCCTAGGGCTCAAACTATGCTTGTTGCACCTCTGGGAAGAGGTTAGGAAGAGGGCTCAGGAAGTCTCCATACATATATATATAAGCCAGACAAAATCCCAGTCCTCAGAGCCTTTAGAGTCTTATATCTAGTGCCAAGAGCAGTACTGGAGGCTCCAGTGGTGGAAAGACGAGGTCCTGTTCTCTTACCGTTACCCTGCATCATCATCATCATCATAATTATACACAATGCCTTTATTACAGTAGCACCTAGTATTCCTAGTCTTTGACCAGGCTGTCACTTTGCTAAGTGTTGTACAAATATACAACATATACCATTGTAATGAGCAATTTGCTGTAACCACTTGCTAAATTTTTGACATGTCCTACACTGTTTGACAACAAATTTGCCTTTCACAATGGGGCAGCTAAAATAGGGTGTTATATTTAACTTTGTCATAGGAATAATATGTAAAAGCATAAGATAAAATAGAATGGATCTATTGAAGTAAATGGATAGTCATGAATGACTAGGTGTTATAATATTGTCTTGTAGGAGGCAGGGTAGATAGATTTGCTACAGCTGTAGCCCAGAGGTAGACAACCCCTGGTACATATGCGAGAGCACAGCACATGAAGGCATTTTGTTTGGCACTCACACCTTGGAGAAGGGGCAGGGGTACACTGTCACAACAAGGATCAGGCACCTTGTGGCTCCCCTGCCTTATGTCCCTGGCATGCCAACATCTTACAAGTTGTGGTTCTGGGTGTTTTTGGCACTCTGCCAAAAAAAGTTGCCAACCCCTGTTACAAACTAAATCAGAGATGTGTAGCATAAGCTTTCCTAAACAGGGGGCTTACTTTATCAGATGCTGTGGCTACAGGAAGCAGAGCTGGTAAATAGAAAACAGTGATTAGGAGACAAAAGAAGGGGGCATACTGAGAGAGGCAAGGTAGGTAGGAGAGAGAAAAACAAAGCAGTTAACTCAATGAGGGACATGGGGCTTATAAAACCTAAGGAGGATAATGGGATAAGAATCCACAATCTTGATTTAGACCATACTTTTTTGTGGCCATAATCCAGTCTGTGTATGATTTCATGTTCTATAATTTCCCATTCAAGCTGTATTTTAAAGTCTTGTTGTCTAAGAACAGCCACACTCAGGTCAGCAATGGAATGTCCAGAGAGGTTAAAATTTTTTGCCACCAGCTTGTGTTTTTCTGGTATTGACGTCAGATGGCTGTTCATTCATTTTTACATGTAGGGATCACTCCATCTGCCCCATGTAGACAGCAGAGCGGCAATGTAAGCAGGTGAGGTCCAGGAAAATTAATCTTAGATGTTATAATCTATGGTATTTCATCCAGTGATGATGTGATCTGTCTTGATGAGGGCTGGCAGCTTGCATTGAGATCTGGAGCAAGGTCTGATGATTTGGGCTAGGGACAGACATTACACATAAACTGGTTTAAGTGATCAGAAACTGGTTTAAACCTGTAACAGAACAGATGTTCAGTGCACATAAACCAGTTTGAAAATGGCGGAAACCAGTTTGAGATAAACCTGGTTGAATGCACTATCAGACTTAACTGATTTGGGTCAAACCAGTTTATGCAATGTCTGCCCCACACGCCTTGCTGGTTTAAGATAAACCAGACACCCCCAGCATCCTGGCATGCTCTCTGGGCTGGGCAGGGCTCTCTGCTCCGCAGCAGGCCTGGTTCCTCCCCTCTACTCCCTGGCTGCAGCTCTGGCAAGACTGCGGGCTGTTTCTCCCTCTCCCCCACCATTCCCTGCTAGGAGGAATTCCCCCTTTCCCTCTGCCTTTGAGAGAGGCATCTGTGTATTAGCTAGCAGGCCACATGCTGGCTATGGTTCAATGCTGAATCAACAGGTAGAATCAAAAGGCAGAATCAACAGGTAGTTGGTAATGTCCCTCTGTTGTTTTCTTAATGGGGTGATAAACATTGAGTTAGGGATGATAAACACTGTGTTACCATTCCCTGCTGGGCCAGTCAGAGCATTCTGCTAGGGCCTGGCCACGCCCCCCTCAGCTCAGTACTATGAAAGGGAAGGGATGGCTGCTCTAACACCCCCCAGATTCTAGCCTGAGCGACTGCAGGCATGTGCTGGTATTTCTGGGATGTCTGTGCAGTTACAAAGTGATTTAGCCTAGCCAGGTTAGACTACCCTGCAAAGATTGAATCAATTCAAAGTAAGGCTTTTTGAATGTCTGTCCTTAGCCTTGGTGAGAATAGCAGTTATGTACTCTGTTGCTGGAAAGATCCTGTTAAAGGCTGGGGGTTCCCTCTAAGCCAGGACAGATTTCTCCCCCATGGCTACGTTGAGATGGTTGTCATTTTGTAAGAGGGATTGGAGGTCATTAATAATGTGTATGAGACGTTCAGGCTAGGGGGCTGTAGGTGGTAACTAAAGGGTTTCTGTTTTCCTTGTCTTGGGGTTGGTATTCACAGATTAATAGATTCTACAATCTGTGGCTGGAAGGGACCTTGGAAGATCATGGGGACCAGCCTTGTTTTTTAAGGCTCAGTATAGCTCTTCATTTCGCAGGACTATGGCGGCAATATAAACATTGATTTTTTGGGGTATTTTTAAAATGTAAACAACCTAGCAATAAGGGATGACAAAAAAGTTGCTGTGAGGTAAGTTAGGGTATGGGCTATTGGCACATCATCTATTTTATGTTAATTTCTTGTGACAGTATATATGTGATTGTTATATATATGGGATAGTTGTCACAATATATATGGGATAGTTTATACCAATGTAAGGTAAGTCTTTTCATTAAGACTGTGTAACCTACTCTCCATTTTTCTCTCTCTCCTTTATTATTAAATTTGATCTCTAGGTAAGAGTTATAGCAAAATATATTTTGATACATTCATTTTCAACTTCATCCATTCTTTACCCTGCAATGTCATCTCTTGTTCCTCAGTGCTAGTAAAGGTCCCATAAAAAGACTTCTATTTTTCTTTACATTGATGTAAATTCAATGGTTTCTGCAGGTTAACATGACTGATGAGTCTAGATCAAAACTCTAACTTCTTGAAAATTTACTTTCATACAAGTGTCCATGATGGATAGACTTCACATTTTGGTGCAGGTGTTTGTTAAATCTTTGATGAATTCCACTGAATGGGAAATATTTTGAATTTGTACTAGTAAGTATATAGTGATTGGATATTGGGCTAACCATCCCTAAGGCTAAGCTATTATTTATTATTGTACTTTTATTGTTTTGGGTGACATTAATTTCCTCGTTGTTTTATTAGGGTCTATTTTTCCTGCACTTGTTTTAGTAGAAATTTGCACTGAGTGAAATATTTATATTGAGTTGCATTTCCTTAAATTGCAATAATAAATTGTGGGAATTAGTTTCTTTTCAATCTAATTAATACTTGTAGATTTTGTAAGCAAATTCCTGATTTCAGCTAAGTTCTATTTTTATTTTACATTGTATTGCTATGGAAACCCACTTGTTGAAAATTTTACTGACCCGTTATTAAGGTACGTTGCTTGCTCTCTATTTTGTCATAAGAGCAGGCCTATAGTCAGCTAAATTATGGCGCTCTTTGCTCTTTGGAAGTCAACTTTGACAGCCCTGTAGATGATCCAATTCATTATATAATATACCTCTTTAAAAGATGGAACAACAACAAAGTGATTGAAATGCTGATTGTTAGATCACTGCATACTAAAGAGAAATATTAAAGACTGAATAGCAAGGGTAACTTCTGATACTTCACTACTTCGTATTTTTTTTACTCATGATCTATTTTGCTATTCAAAAGCACTCACACCTTACAAACCAACCCTACTAGTTAATCATTAATAGTAGTATGTAGGCAACCATCAATCCCCTGGATCATGGTGTTCATGTAAAGGTCTAGTCAGATGTCTGATGAACCTGTTTGTGGCTGAAAAGCCCACTTCGAGAGCAACACAGTTTGTTGCAAGCTTCACAGACCCACGTATTGTCTAAGTTGGAGTCCTCGAACACTAGAGAGTGTCACATTGGGGTTTGAAGGAAGATAAATGGATGTTTGCATTTTATCAGAATTTATGTACAAAGATCGGTGTATGAAAAACCATGGAAATATTTAAACATGACACTGACGGGCAGGTGGTGAAATCTGGGAATGCTAACAGAGGAAAGGCCTGGGGGGTGGGTACTGTGATGAATTATTAGGTCACCAAGGAAGAATAGGGCTAAATTATGAAGGGCCTGAATGTTCAAAGACAAGAAATATGTCTTTGAGGCAGAGAGGTGAAGGAGAAGTCAGCGGAGGGGCTCAAACAGCAGGTTGCCGTGGTCACAGCACAGAGCCAAGAATAGTCTTGAGAGGAGCAGGGGCACAGCGGTCAAGGCTAGAAAACAGAAAGCTGCTCTATTCAAGATATGAAATAACAGACTTGGATGAGAATATGAACTGCTGGATTTTAGAGAAGAAGTTGATTATAGAGATGGCGTGCATGAAACACATCATGACTTAGAAATGGCCTAAATGTGTGTGCCCAACACAATAAAAGTTGCCTTGAATTCAGTATGCAATAACACTCGGGTAGACAGTACTATAACACACGGTGCAGTGCCGAACAGACCTTTTTTTGTTTGTGGGGCACAAACACTACCGTTCTGTAGAACTAACTTCTTTTTCTCCATTGACGTAGCCATGGAAGATACACCAGCAGGCTTTCTCTCCTCCCCCCACCCCGCAAATATCCCTCAAGATACCACTCTAACTAGGACCTAAAGGTTATTCAGCCTTATTATGCTTTATGATATTTAATGCCGTACATAATAAGATCTGCTAGTTTTCAGACCACTTTTTTCACTCCTCACAAGCAAGATACTTTTTCTGAGCAGAAGTAATCTCTTAGGCTTAGATCATCTCATTTTTTTAAATGTAGAGAGAATTTTGGGGAAATAAACATTTGCCTTTGTACTCAGAGGCATGGAAGGCATTATAGGAAAATGAGAAAGGCTGGAGGCTTTCCCCCCAAAGCTCTCTATCTTGACTGAAGGGGGTGAGTGGCTGATAAAGGTAATGGTGAAGAATGGTAATTCAATGTACTGTAGTATCCTCTGTAAAAAGGGATTTCCTATTTGAGATCTGCAGAATTATTTGATTCCAAACTGCACTTTGCAACAGATCCTTCCTCAATAGTCTTTGATATCACAGCATGGGGCTTGTTTCCATGTTGTGGAAAGAAATAATCTGAGAACATGGTGCCACTCATAAAGGATGATACATATTTTTCATTGGCAAGTTACTTTTCCTATCAGCTGGTGGAGCACTGAAACCTTGCATTCCCAAAGCAATGCAGAGAAACATTAAACTGGGTTATGACTGGTATCATATAGGCCTTCACTGATGTACATCATAAAACTTTGCATTATCCAAGGAAAGCCAGTGAAAGATCTCCAGTACATTAAAAAGATGAACTGTTTCCTTCCATATGTATGAGTTTTACTAAGCTAGTAATCCACAGTTTAAAGAACTTTTTAAAATTTAATAAAGAGGTTATTTTAAACTTAGATCTGCAAAACACTCATACCTCCAGCACATTGCCTCCATGAAATATCCCTCTACATGAAAATATAGACAGTTAGTTTTTTCTTCCAAAGTGAAACACTGCAAGGTCTTTCATTACTGGTTTATTATGCTTTCTGTATCTTTGCTCATTTTTCACCAGTATTGCATTAAGTATTGATATTGATTTCTTGTAAATGGTACTGAAATGGATGGCTCACAGTTTTTGTTATTGTTCTGTAGCACTTGTATGTAATTTATTACAGCTGCAATGGAACCTGCCCCTTGCTGCCAGGGCTTAAATTAAATGTGCCATGTTTTGGCCCCTAGTCGTCACATACATTTCTCATTTTGGATCTAAAAGTATTATGTATAAAGTTACTTTTATAATTACTTCCTTTAAAAAAGTTTATTTCAATAACTTTGTTAATTAATATATAATTCATTGGTCAAATTAACCTCCCTCTCTGTCTTGTAAAGTCAAAATAAGTAGTTGATATGCATGACTTGTGCATCTCTATCCCAAGAGATTAAAGAACAAATCATGTTCAGTGGTGCAGTTACAGGGCCTGTCTCATGCATATAGCCCTGATGACATCATTCTAGGCGAAGGAGGCTATGGCTCTTAAATTTCATTGTTGTTCTTTTACTGTTCATATTTGGGCTCATATCACACCAGAGCAACCCCAGAGATTTCACTGATACAAAGAGAAGAAGAATCTATTGCAAGGAAAAATATTCTGGAACAGACTATGATCCCTCTACTCTCATGGAATGGTATATCAGTCATTCCTATTCAGCAGTAGCCAATACTTTGGCTCTATTATGGGTAAAAATATAGTAATGATGCATATGTAGAAAAGCTAAGAGATTCATAGTTTCAAATATTTGTATATATTTGTTGTATGTATGTTTTTTACAGAGGAAAACTTTGATTGTCTGAATGTTATCAGCCATATCGGATACTGAGAGGTCTATCCTCTATAGTTATCATTTCTATTGTCACTTTTCCCAATAAAAATGCCTTTCTCCTTTCTAGAAATTAATATGCACATTTTTTACTGTGACCATGAGAATCTATATCCCTGTACTTTGAAATGGGAGCCTGAAGAGCGTATCTGCTCCCTACTCTATACTGCTAGTTTATTGGTATCCCACTTGGCACGTCCAAATAACATGGGCATACTCTCCTGATATTTTTATGCAGTTGAATCACCAGATGAGATGCTTTGCATGTAATGTTTCTGAGCATTAGTACTATGTCCATGAAATTGTTTTGGTCCAAAATGCATTAGATCTGTGGTATTTAATAAGTCATTTATAATGAAACCCACAACCCTTAACATAAGGTTAACATAAACCCTTTATAAGAAGTCTTAGTTCTGCTTCATTGAATAAATCCAATTGCCATTTGAAGAGCTCTTCTTGGGCTTTCCTTGCCCTTGATCCTAGGCAGCTCCTTCTATTCTTCCTGTGATGGCATTAAATAAGTCTGTCCCATTCAATTTTTTTCCTGCAGCATGGGCTGGATGCAGCGTTCAGATCTTTGCAAATGAGGTTCTTTTACTGAAGCCAAAAGCATTTCCAAAACAAGAAAGCTCACAATTGCATCAAAAAAATGCAGCCTTTACATAGCATAACAGTTGAAATCTGTATTTGTAAGGCTGGTGTGAATACAGTATACTGAGCAGCTATAATTTTCAGGCAATGCAAAGGTTTCAGTGTTGCAGGCACTTGCCTCTCTATGACAGAATCTGTGTTGGGAAGGACTTTCAGCTCATGAAATGGCACTGCCAGTGATGCCAGCATTTGGTGATCAAGATAATGAAGACAAGTTTTACAGCACTCCATGGCTCACTGAGTTAACAACCTGGTTTTAATAACTTATGGTCAGCTTTTTTTTCCATAACTAGACAAATCTCTTATAGCAATGTGTAGGCTACATTGTCACACCTATGTTACATGAAGCCCTTGCAGTCTGACTAGGTTCTATAGGTTTGGACCTGAGAGCAAAGCAGAACTATGTCACTGATTCCTACCGCCCTATATTTTATAATATAAGGACTAGATTTGATAACATGTGAAGATGCACCGACCGCGCTGGACCCTCCAGCTGGAAGGGTGGAGTGTATGTCCTCAGCTAAGTGCCTGCCAAAGAGCTGCCCAGTTGTCCAAGTTGTCCTGGAGATGGTTTGGAAATATATAAGGAAATAAGCCCATCAGCTTGAGAGATTTCTACCCCAAGAAAAATTGAGCGGAGTTTACTGGTCTAGAAGACCATTCATAACTATGGCTCCATGGCGATCATATATTCTCTTCATGACTGGTCAGACAGTACAGATCACATGCAGTAGAGCAGATAAGTAGCCAATGAATCCTCTACTTCAAAAGGAAGCAAACATTTTGAGTCAAATCCTGCTAGAGAAAGGATTACAGGATTGGGCTTTAGGCAGACTAGGTGGAAAGGTAAAGCACTAGGGATACAAGTAAAATTAACAGTTAGAAGACAAGTTCATAATATAAGTGTAAAACCCAACAGAAAGGACAAGATGCACATTGCTAGTTAAAATAAACCTTGCTACATCTGTTAAATTCACCACAGTGTGATTGCTGGAATGACATTCTCATCCAGGAAATTCTTATATAAACACTGGATAGAAATAAATCTTGGTTGCATAAGGTATTTCTGCTGCAATAAGATTGTAGGCTGTGCTTTTTGCAGGAACTACCGTTCTCTTGTGGTTAATCTAGAACAGTGGTGGGCAAAATGCGGCACGGGGGCCAGATGTGGCCTGCCAGGCCATTCAATCCAGCCCGTGGGGCCCCTAAAATATTTAGAAAATTAATATTGAACTGCCCTGGCTGCCTGTCGTGTGGCCCTTGATGGCTTGCCAAAACTCAGTAAGCGGCCCTCCACCCAAAATAATTGCCCGCCTCTGATCTAGAACCACCAGAAAAATCCAATGGTAAAACCTGATTTATGTTTTAATATAAGCTCCTGAAATTTAAATGTCAGTATTGATCTTTTCTACTTATGTTCAGAGCATTTTGTGAAAATCCAGAGAGAGGAACATTTCTAGTCAGTAATTCCAGAGGCTGATTAGCTGTTTGCCTGATAACCCAGTTTTGCAATCACATTAATAGAGAGCATCAGTTGACAAAAGCTTTGTCCATCTCTTACCTAAGACTAAAGTGGTCAGCCAGAGCTGAAAGAACAAGTTATCCAAATGTCATCGTGATAACACTTGGTGGGGAAAAAATATTCAGTTTTAGAACAAAATGCTGCTTCAGTTAATGCTAGTCAGTAACTATAAAAGTACAATAAACACTGAGCTCAGAATCATTGGGGTCTTCATTCACCTTTTATTCTCGTTATTCAGCAAGCTTTCCATTGTATTTACAAGGAATTTGTCAGAGTAAAAACTGGATAAAAACCGAGGGTCAATGATTTTCTTCTTCTTTCATGAATTCTTATTGGTGAAGGACCAAAGGACCAGGCAAGTTCTGGCATCCTGATTTTTCAGACAGCGCTCATTTATAAACCTCCTTGATGGGTCAGTGCACAGAATTGGGGGTAGAATGTGCACAGACGTCCTCAGACTTCTCTTTTGCTCCCCAAAGGGAGTTATGGGGTAACTGCAATTAGATGTGGTCTTGGTAGGGAGTTGTGCAAGAGCTGTCGTCAGTCTTGGGGATTTGCAGAGCATGAATATTTTGTTCCCTGTCCCACTCCCCCCCCACCCAGTATATAAATTCAAAGGACATTCCATGCTAAAATATGCATAGCTTCTCTTTCCTGGTGCACAAATAAGGGGAAGAGAGAATCCTCCAGGGCCTAGGTAGTTCCACACATAAGAAGAATGACTACATGTATGCCAGAGTACCATTTTCCTATTGCTGTTCCCTATTTAAAAGTGCCCGAGGCCTGCGTTCGGCTTTGGTGGCCGAGGAGAAGAGGAACCGGCCCGGTGCTGCCGGTTGCAAGAGCTTTTCCTATTGCTGTTCCCTATTTAAGTTCAGCAAGATGAATGATACAGGCTGCAATACTCTGGGTGCCTTTTTTTTCTGTTGGAAATTGAGGGTATTCAGCACCTCAAAGTTTTCACCTATATGAAATGTGAAGTTTAGTCCTGAAAGTTCTTGCATTATTTTACCGTATTTTCAGGTAGCTATTTTTCTTCTTATCATGTGAAGATTAGGGGTATATGCATGTGTATATATAAAAAAATACCCAAGACCCAATGTATAGTGCTGGCATTTAAATCCCTTCGTCACACCTTCCCTGCTCTTCCATTGGCATTTGGCAATTTAGCATCATTATTTATTTTACACTGATGGTTAAAGGCCACAAATAAGTAAGGACTCCTTTAAGACCACAAACTAGGTTATCGGTAGAGCAAGTCCTTCTCTAACATCATCCCATTTCTGAAGGTGTGTATGAGATGATCACAGTGAGATCAATTGACAGAGGATTTGGGTGGAGAATAGTGATAATAACACTCTACAGTGGAAGTAGCTGAATACGAAAGGGGAAAGGCTCTGTTCAAGAGGGTATAATGCAGTGAAATTGAGCAAAAGCTAAGACAGAGTAATGGGATGAAATTGAGCATCAGGAAAAATCTCCTAACAATGGGAGGTATTACATTATGGAAATCTCCTACATAAATGATGGAAACCCCGCTGCTTGACATGTAAAGTCCAGGCCTGTATGATCTAAATGCCCTCCCACTCTTATTGAAGTTAGCCAGGGTTGATGAGTGCTCAGCTTTTAAAATGAACCTGGGCATAACACTGAAAATTTGCTGTAGAAAAGAAGGGTGAACTGGCTGGGTTGCATGAACTAAATGACCTCACAGAACATTCCTGTCTCTAATTTGAATAACTCTTGTGTTGAAGAATTCATACAATGTACCTCTCTCCTGCAGCTGGATTGTAGGCAACTTTAATAGAGATGAGCTATATTGTCTCTCTCAGGAGCATACAGTGAGCCAATTACCCTCTCAATTACACCAGTATAAAACGGAGTTTCCTTTGTGAATTTCAGTACAGCTGTCCCAGGTGTACTAATGGAACTCAATGGAAATCTAGCCCATCACCAGCAGACATCTCTCAATATCTGCTGGCCACAATATTTGAGATCCAGGGAGTAACTTATATTAAATGTTTCTTTCTGGATCATGATAGTACATAGGTTTTTAGGAAAAAATATCTTACGAAAGTATTATGATTATATGGATGGACATTGTGCCATAAATGCTATATCATAGAAACACCTGTTTCTACTGTGCACTAGGTTAAACACATTTTTCTAACAAACTATTTCCCCATAGCAAGAGCAAATTGCTAAAGCCCAAACATTTTGTTCGCAACCCTGCTCCTCACTCAAATTGTTGCACATCAAAAAAGTTTTCTATTACAAATGACATTACACACTCTTGGGGGAAGACGTCATCTTTTATTCTTAGTTTGTTCAGCGTTCACCACAATGGCCATGACCACGGCCAGCGACTGGGAGTTGCAAGGCCCTGTCACAGCACAGGTAGTAAATACATAACAGATCACTTGCCAAAATTCTTTTAAACAAAATGAAAGTATTTAAATTGCCTTGGTACTGAGCATAACATGGGAAATCTTATTCTGTCACATTGTGGGTATTTAAACATATCAGGTTTCTTTTCTTGAGACTCAGTCAAATCATTTCTTCTTAAATTTAGTTCTTGTTTTCCAAACCTCAGATTAGACAGTTTAACAAGATTTTCAAGTTTAGAAAGCTACAAACTTCAGGTAATTTTCATTAAGAGACTAGATACGGTTAGTAATATTCTGTGTTAATATGGAGCCCTGTTCTGCAGAGTACAGAACTGATTTGAGGAGCATTAAAAAAAAATTAAAGGTGGTTCTTTGGAATTTTTTCCCCCCTGAGAAAACAAAGCTGCCCCTCCTTCAGGTTGGGCTAGTTTACAATAAAAGAATAGCATCCCTTATTGTTCTTTTTTACCCAAAGTCAATGTTAGTTTGTTCAACTTCCTTGGCCTCAGCAGGTCAAGGGATCTGGAGCTCATATCATAAGCTGTGATGATGTGTTTTGCATTAGCACTGTGGAAAATCTTAGCATCGGAGGTGTTAATCTGATCTATCAGTATTGGTGTCCCGCACCTCAGCCTCAGTGCAGGAAATTAAAGGATGAGATCTGTAAGGAAACTATTTCATAATGCTTTAAACAAATGAACTTCTTAACATTTTACGATCTCTGGAAGATTGTTTTGTTGGTAACAATGCTGCGTGCAGTGCTAAGCATTTGCTGAAAATAGCACTAGAATGCTGGGCATGTCAGCCATGCAACAGCAAAGTATGTAACAGTCCGTTACTTGAGCTTTATCATTGCCAAATAAAAGACTTGATCATCATCACCGGTAATATGGGCTGAATATTCAAGGGAACCTCAGGTTCTAAATCAGGGATCAAGCATTCCTCACCTTTTCCTTAGATATAATATCTTCTTTTTAACATGATGGTCAGCTTACAAAGGAGGTAGTTATTGGTCCTCTCTGAATCTCTTCCATTTCTGTCACTGGAGAGAGTTCATGTTGGTAAGACCAGTGCTAACTGTTAAGATGTTTTGGTGGTGTATGCTATTTAAGTCCCTGGCAGATGTTATAGCTCAGATACAATTAACCAGTTAATTGCATCTTAAATAGTGACTTGGCTACACATTCAGGCAATTAATGGCTTGATACAACAGGAAATAAGCCAAAAATATAGTACTAATTCTGGGGCTGGTTTCCATTATACCTTAAATTAAACATGTAGCAGGGTCCCTGCTATGTAGCCTGATGCTGTCTGCATGGTGCGGCTCTGGGACTGACCCCAGTGTGGTCCTGGCCTGGGACCACACAATCAGCTGATTATCGGTCCTAGCCCTGGGACAGCACTGGTTTACTGGGCATCCAGCTTTCTACTTGCCAGTGCAGGGGAAACCTGGATCAATTATGTGATCATGATCCTGGGCTCCTCCTACATTGGCAAGTAGCATCATAGAATCATTAAAAATTCCATTCATAGATAGGGACCTCTGGAGGTCATCTAGTCCAACCCTCTCCTCAAAGTAGGACCACCCCAACTATGTTATCCCAGCCAAGGCCTTGTCTACCCAGGTCTTAAAAACCTCCAAGAATGAAGAGTCCACAACATCTCTGGGTTACCAGTTTCAGTGCTTTATTACCCTTCTCATAAGAAAGTTTTTCCTAATATCTAACCTAAACTTCCCTTACTGCAACTTGAGACCATTGCTTCTTCTGTCATCTGCCACCACTGAGAACAGTTTAGCTCCATCCTCTTTGGAACCCCCTTCAGCTGGTTGAAGCCTGCTATCAAATTCCCCCTCAGTCTTCTCTTCTGCAGACTAAATAAGCCCAGTTCCCCCAGCCCTGGACCATTTTCATTGCCCTCCACTGGACTCTCTCCAACTTGTCCACGTCACAGGCCAGCTGGGCACTGTGAGTGTATCAATTCTATCACAGGCCAACTGGGCTGTTAGGTTCAGTTTTGGATTGAGGAGGCAAAGTTGGGAGTGAAGTAAAGGTAAATTTATTATAGCTTACACACACACTACAGTTAACAGAAAGATAAATGCGATAAGCAGATAATGCAGTATTAAAGAGCTAATAGTAAATAATAACAACAGATAATAACAACAGATAGATCAATTCTGTCGCAGGCCATCTGCAAGGGTATTAGCCACTGGGCTGTTCAAAACAACAGGCAGACAGACATGGGTTGGCAACTTATCGATAGTCCCTCAATGCCAGGTATGTGCCAAGTGATTCCAGCAAAGTCAGGCGTTCCCGGTCAACGCTGTCAGAGGGATTACCGGTCCCTTGGTCAGGAGCCAATCCTCACTCACACCAGGAGTTTGGGGTTTGGGCGTGGAACAGAAATGGCCGTTCTGTTCCCTCCTTCCTGCTGGTCACCTGATGCACGTGCTTTTTATACCCAGTCTTATCTGTTGGCTTTAGAGCTACTCACGATCTTGCCCTATAGCTGTTACCCTATGGGATTAAAAGGTGCTAAAAATTATCATAAAAGGTTACTACCCAAACTTGGGTTTATACAATAAGCAAATTACAATGCAGCACCTTTAGGTTTGAAATTGACATTGGTCCGCCTAAGCCCCAACCCCTTTTAGGTTTCATTTGAATATGCTTTCTTGGGATGTGCTTTCCTGGAATGTGTTGGGTGTGGCAGGCAGTTGGATCTAGTTTTTTATTGTTAAAGTTGAACCCTGAGCAGAAACCATTAGGTCAGCTAATCTTGCAGCTACAGCTTTGCCTATGGGGCCCAGTCAGTTCTACAAACAGTTAATTTTATCATTTTGGTTAAACTTATGACAGACAAATTACATTTGCAGTTTACAAACTTACAAGCTTTATATTAACTAATATTACCTGTTTAGGCAAAATACCAAATGCCTCTAAGAAGCACATATTTATTGTTTATTAATCCCTCTGGTTCTGGCTGTCACACCACATCCTTTCTGTGGTGGGGGGGGGGGGGGGGTGTAAAACTGGACACAATACTCCAGATGTGGCCTCACCAGTACAGAATAGAAGGGAATAATTAGTTCCCTCAATCTGCTGGCAATGCTCCCACTAATGCAGCCCAGTATGCTGTTAACCTTCTTGGCAACAAGGGCACACTGTTGACTCATATCTAGCCTATTCTGTATTGTAACACATCTACTACACCCGCAACTTGGTGTCATCTGCAGACTTGCTTAGGATGAAATCCTTCCCATCTTCTAGATTGTTAATGAAGTTATTGAACAAAACCAGCCCCAGGACCAACCCCTGGGGCACTCCACTTGATACCAGCTGCCAGCTAGACCTTGAACCATTGATCACTACCCATTGAGCCCCATGATCCAGCCAACTTTCTATCCACCTTACAGTCCATTATTCCAAAAAATACTTCCTCAGCTTGCTTGCAAGGATGCCGTTTGAGACTGTATCAAAAGCCTTGCTAAAGTCAAGGTATACCACTGCTTTCTCCGCATCCACAGAGTCAGTTATCTCATCATAGAAGGCAATCAGGTTGGCCAGGCATGATTTGCCCTTTGTGAATCCATGCTGACTGTTTGCGATCACTTTCTTGTCCTCCAAATGCTTAGAAATTGATTTTTTGAGAATCCGCTCCATGATTTTTCAAGGGACTGAGGTGAGGCTGACTGGTCTGTAGTTCCTTGGATCCTCCTTCTTCCGTTTCTCAAAGATGGGCACTATACTTTCCCTTTTCCAATTGTCCAGGACCTCCCCTGCTCACTACAAGTTTTTAAAGATAAGGGCCAGTGGCTTTGCAATCACATCAGTCAATTCCCTCAGCACCCTCAGATGTATTGGATCCTGCCCCATGGACTTTTATGTGTTCAGCTTTTCTAAATAGTCCCTAACCTATTCTTTCACCACTGAGGTCTGCTTACCTCCTCCCAAACTGTGCTGCCTGATGAAGTAGTCTGGGAACTGAGCTTGCCTGTGAAGACTGAGGTGAAAAAGGTATTGAGTACGCCAGCCTTTTCTGCATTATTTGTCACTAGGTTGCCACCCCCATTCAGTAAGGGACCCACACTTTCCCTGATCTTCCTCTTGTTGCTAACTTACTTGTAGAAACCCTTGTTACCCTTCACACGCGTTGCTAGCTGCAACTCCAATTGCAACTGGCTTTCCTGATTTTATCCTTGCATACCTGAGCTATATTCTTATTCTCTTCCCATGTCATCTGTCCAAGCTTCCACTTTTTGTAAGCTTCTTTTTGTGTTTAAGTTCACTGAAGAGTTCTCTGTTAAGCCAAGCTGGTCACTTGCCACATTTGCTGCTCTTCCTGCACATAGGGATGATTCATTTCTGCACCCTCATTAATATTTCTTTAAAATAAAACCAGCTCTCCTGGACTTCTTTCCCCCTCAGACTGTGCTCCCTGGGCCACTGATCCTGCCCATCAGTTCCTGGAGTGTGTCAAAGTCAGATTTTCTGAAGTCCAGGGTCCTTACTCTGCTGCTCTCCTTTCTTCCTTTTGTCAGGATCTTGAACTTGATCATCTCTTGGTCACTGCTACCTAAGTTGCCACCCATTACTACACCCCCCACCAATTCTTTCCCGTTTGTGAGCAGAAGGTCAGGAAGAGCATGGCCCCTGGTTTGTCTCTCCAACACTTGCACTAGGAAATTGTTCTCAATATTCTCCAAGAACTTCCTGTATTTCCTGTGTACTGCTGTATTGCTTTCCCAGCTGATGTCAGGGTGATCCCATGAGAACCAGGGCCTGTGATCTAGAAACTTATCTGAAGAAAGCATTATCCACCTCGTTCTCATGGTCTGGTGGTCTACAGAAGACACCTACCACAACATCACCTGGCAGAGGGCAGGTTTAGGCTAGATATCAGGAAGCGCTACTTCACGGTCAGGGCGGCTAGGATCTGGAACCAACTTCCAAGAGAAGTAGTGCTGGCTCCTACCCTAGGGGTTTTTAAGAGGAGGTTGGATGAACATCTTGGTGGGGTCATTTGACCCCAGTATTATTTCCTGCCATGGCAGGGGGTCGGACTAGATGATCTGCTCAGGTC
>NW_017728951.1:10041808-10055628 GCF_001723895.1 Crocodylus porosus | reverse complement strand
CGGACTAGATGATCTGCTCAGGTCCCTTCCGACCCTAGAAACTATGAAACCCTTGTTGCTTTCTCTTCTAACCTTAACCCAGAGACTTTCAACAGACCTATCTCCAATTTCATACTGGAGCTCTGAGCAATCATACAGCTCTTTTACATACAACACTATTCCTTTTCCTCTTCTCCCCCGCCTGTGCTTCCTGAACAGCTAGTCGCGCCATCCATGCCAGTCCTGCAGTCATGCAAGCAATCCCACCAAGTCTCTGTTATTCCAATCATGTCATAGTTCAAACACTTCAGGTAACTAGCCGATTGCCCTACTTTCTCAGAAAGAATGAGGAGGGCTCCCCTGTTGCCCCCTCCTCCTCATGCTTCTTCCAGGTCTGTAGCTTCCCCACTTACCTCAGGGCTTTGGTCTCCATCTCTTGGCAAACCTAGTCCTCCTCACTAGGTTAGCAAGCCTGTCTGCAAAGCTGCCCTTTCCTCTCTTCATCAGGTGGACACTGTCCCTTCCTAGCAATCCTTCTTCTTGGAACAACAGCCCATGGTTGAAGAAGTTGAATCTCTGCTTGTGACACCACCTGTGAAGCCATGCATTGATGTGCAGGGTGTGTCCGCTACTGCCAGGGCCCTTCCCCTTGCCTGAAAGGATCAAGGAGAACACCCACTGTTCCCATGGCTCAATTGGGATCTGATGCCTTATCCCAAAACTGTGTACCCTGCTATGCACATATGACAAGGCAGAAGACACAATTGTTGGGACCAGGGACCAGATTTCATGATGCCTGTTATAGGGAGCTGGGGACTTCTTATTACTTTAAGAATGTCCAGCAGCTGCAGGAAGCCCCAAGTGCGGGAAAATGCTTACCAGCAGCCAGGAGAGGCTGGTCAGTAGAGGACAGATAAGCAGCAGGCACCAAATGCAGAACAAGGGGCTCAGCAGTAGGGTGACAGGGCAGAGTGGCCCGGGGAACAGAATACTTATTGTGATGCTGCTGGTGCAGCCATAGTACTGCAGGACAGAGCTCAGCCTGTAGAAGAGGGAAACTGCTACTGCAGTGCAGCTGGTATGCGGACTTAATAGAGCACAACTTCAGTACATGATTCCCAGAGGAGCAGCTTGGTGGATATATAACCCAGGCTGGGTTTGAAGAAGCAGTCTGGTTCTGCAAACTGCGAGGGATGGAGCTTTGTATAGTGGTGACTGTGGCTGAGAGTCTGCTGGGGGACCCCACCTCCATGCTGACTACAAGTAAGGAGCTGGGGGTTGGCCAAGAGTCAAACTGTGTTGGGTAACCCAGGTGCTTTAGTCTGAGTTATGGCCAGAGGACTTACCTTTTCTTTGTAGTTATGACTGGTGGACTAGGTTGGGAATAGCAAGGGGAGGTGGAGGTCCCAAAATTGCCAGGAAGGCACGAGGAGGCTTGAGCAAGCCTGGGCAGAGCACAAGCTACAGTTTAACTCATGAGAGACCATATTGAAGAGGGTCTGCAAGCCTGCTGAGACTCTTAAAGACACATAGGCTGGAGAGGGCCATATATTGGAATAGGGCTTAGGGCCCATTTCAACACTAGTGGTTAATACCTGTGAGGATGGGCATGGCTAGAGGGGAGGTTTTGAACTGTGGAATCGACTGATAAGGCTAATGTTGCTAGTGCTCTGACTGACATTGGACCAGAAGTTGCTCTGGGCCCTGGGCAGTTTCCCTTTTCCCAAGTGAAATAATTCCAGCAAAGTGTGTCAGGCAAGAGTATGAAGGGGAGATTAGGGAACCAGAGCAGAGCAGGAGTTGCTCAGTCAACAAGGTGCCACCACTGTGCCTCAGGACATAACCTATTACAATGCCATTATGTGAATGAATACTGGGGCCTTAAAATCCCTTCCACATCACATCATTTCCGGCATCTTTCCATTTATTTTACTTCCTCTTTGCCCTCCTCTGTATTTCACAGAGATGGAGGGACCTAAAAGTCAGCAGTCTGGGGTGCTCTTTTGACAAAGAGCACAGTATCATATCCAGGGGTAAACAACCACTATCTGTGCTCAGAGAGGGCATGAGAAAAACTCCAAACTAATGCCTGTTGTTAATTCAAAGGCCCCTCAAGAGAAAAGGGGCATATAAAAAGGAAGCAGAAATTCCTCAAGGATAACGGTAATGTACCCTATCCACAAATTACTAGCAGACCTTTGCAATAGCTTATCACCTATAAAAAGCTTCAGAGTAGTCATTACTGCCATTGAGCTGATGGGAGCTTTATGACTTTTACTCACCATAAGGAAAGGTAGTAGCCTGATGCAAAACCACTTATGAGTGCACAGAAAGGTAACTTAACTGGCAAGCTCAGAAGCAACATGCATCCTAGTCACCTCTTGTATCAAGCAGCAACACCCAATGAATATCGAAATAGAGGAGGGTAGAAAAACAGAGTGTACAAATGCCAGCTACACCATGGCTTCACTGTACAGATACATGGGAGGGGAGGAAGGCAGAGAGGGGAGATTTCACAGGGAAACCTTTCCTTTCAGGTGCAGGAGGCAGCTACAACGCAGCTGCTGGTATTCCCTAAGTGCAAGGGGTAGCTATACACACAAAGGGCTATGACTTGAGAGATTTTTCCTTTTGATCCACCTCTCTGTTTATTTAGGGTTTTTTTTAAAGCCATGGCAGGCATTCCTAGACACTTGGTGGCCAGTCCTGAAAGAACCACAAAAATTCCAGGCCCTTGAGCAGTTGTCTTCTGTCCCAGCCCTTCCTGGTCATTGCACCTCCTGGGTACCCACCTCCACATCATTAGTTCTCTATGTACATGTGGATTGGAAAGCCCAAATTGAGCCTCAGCTTTTATCAAAACAGCAACATTTGTAATGATCACAAATGTTATCACTAGAAATATACAGAGCTGTTAGGTTTAGTTTTGTGCATCTGCATACATGCATCTCCCTTGGGTCCATGCAGTTGGAGCTGTGAGAAGCACAAGAAGAGTGGATCACCAAACCAACTTTTGAAGAAATAATTGCTATGACAATGACAGCACTTTATCTATCCTATATGCTTTTTAAGTGTTTGACCAGCTGTTTGCCTGAGACACCGTCTGTAGCAAACCCAATGCCTTTCTTTCAGGTGTCTAATCTATAGTGGTTTTCTCATGGGGCCACTACTTATTGTTTTGTAAAAATATCAGATTATGGAGCCTTGCAACAGGCTTCCAATTGACTAGCTGTCAGCAGTTGCCAAACATCTGTGTGTGCCATGTTACAACAAGAGTCAACGTGGAGGAATCACCCTTGCATAGCCAACAATCAATCTGTGCCTAGTCGGGCATAATGATTTTGGGTGTTGTTTTTTTGCAAGGAGATAGAGGAGATAATACTTATTGTGATGTTCTTGCCTGAATAAGAATAGGCAGCCATAGTGTATTCAAGGAAACAGCAGCTTTTCCTTGAAATTCTTCATATGCCCTATCATAATCTTTGTTATACCACCTAGATAAATCTAATTTTTAATCCCAGGACACATGCAGTACTGATGTAAGCCAAAAAGTGTCTCTCCTCAGTTAAATGGTGGCTACAGATTTGCATCAGGGATAATTAGGTGCCTTTGGTAATATTAAAAGCACTCCTGGAAGTTACAAACCAGTGTGAAGGACACAGTGTTTAATGACAATTAGTTTGTTCATGTATTAACTAACCATATGCTTAGTCACTGGCATAGTGACACCAAGCAGCTTCAGTGAAAGATCAGTGCCCCATGAGGTACATGCTGTACAAATACATAAGAAAAAAATAATTCCTGCTCCAAACAGCTTACCAACTAACTACAAGACAAGAGATACTAGATGGATGAAAGATATATTACTCAGCATACACGCGGTGATGTCAACTCACCGGGTACCTAATCAGCATTGTTGGGGTTTTTTTATAGGCATCATAGTAGCAGAGAGTTTTAAGCAGCAATCGGAAAGAGGATAATGAGTATTTCTGCAGTTGTTTATGAGGAATTCCTTCTAAGTATCAGAGGCGCTGGGGAGAGAAAACACAAGGGTACTTGTTTGAAAATTTAACAAAGGGAAGCTGAAAGTGGTGATGTTGGTAGGGTAGAGATGGGAATTGACAAGTAAGAGATGATAGACCATGAAAGCTCTTGAAAACAAAGACGAGTAATTTTTTTTCTGTTTGAATGGAGAAGAGAGACTGAGTCAGTGAATCTTAATGATTGATCATGCATTAGCAGAAGCCACACAGTCCCAGTGATGGTTACACATTATGTAAAATGTTGCAACATATCTTTTTCATCCTATTTATCCAAGGACAGGTATTTGTATACATACAATATGGTCCATCAAAACCTTGATTTATGACAGCATATCTGCATACTTTCCATCCATCAATACTTTCCTGACTTGGAAAAAAACATGCTAAGAAAAACTATAATGAGAGCAGGCCAAATACAACACACAGTGTGACAAAATAGTATGGCACAGGTTACTCCTTTTAATACCCATTTGATCTTGGCCAACAGGCTAAGAAGCAGCCACTGTTACTTATTGCTGTGAGTATTTAATCAGTACGCAGAACATACAGCAAGGAGTGAAAGGTTACCACACATTTCCATGCAAGTACAAAAGTGACGGGAAGCCAGAGAAATCTATATAAATTAAATATCTTATTCCAGAGGCCAGTTCTGTCGGCCTGTGCTCAATTCATAGTGACATAACAATGAAAGGCCGCTCAGTAACCACTTCACTCAAGATTCAACGTTAAAGAAACCATACAGTGAAGATGATGATGATCATGACAAAAAGTTATAAAGATAAAAAAATCATATTGATCTGCCGCAGCGAAGCGTGAGTTCACTAGTAAAATTCTAACCATCATTCCTCTGATTATGAAATATGGGGTGAGGATAGATATGCCTGAAGAGACCATCTGATTCACAGCACTGTAACAATGGTGTTGTCTTAGACTTTATACCTGCTATTCGACAGGAGTTGACCATACAGCAGCCTTTGCACTAATGCAGTGCTAGTTATTCATGCAGGGTCTCCTTCACTTCATCCTGTTTACAGTTTACCTTGCATCTCTGTGCATAACTTCCATACCTGAGAAACTATCGACGACGTTTAAATAGTTTAAAAGAACTTTTTTTCAGGAAGGTTGTGGGTTCTGAACCCTTTGAAAACTGTAGCCTTATCTTATGCTCAGTGTATCTAGATTGTTGAGGGCTGATGCATCAGTTGTTCTACCTTGCGTTGTGGCTAAATGAAGAGGAAAAGGGCTGTGGTTATTAATGATGGGGTGTGCTCAGCCCCACTACTTGTTATTGTATTTGAGAACAGATCTTATCTCTAGGTCTTCTATACAAACCATTTCCATGAACTCTGGAGGGATGACTTAGGAATGTGATCAAATGCACTCTGGACAAGCAACTAAGCAATAATAGAAATGTATAGCACACCGTAAGTAGGTTTTCTCTTCCTTATTAGTGTGATTGCAACTGGGTGAGGTCGGAGCGAGAGACTGAGGAAGTGGGAATTGCAAGAAGACTTTCTGCTCCTGTTAGAGCAAGCACTGCTTTGTGAAGCCTCCATCTGCATTCAAGATTGTGTTATTTTTAGGCAATGTGGTCTTACCCAGTTCCTTACAAGACCCTTAATATTGCAAGAGCTATTCAATCATAACAGCAGCCTGTGTTCTGAAATGATTATTGGGTCCAATGGACAATATTTTCACCAGCCAGCTTGGAGCTCAATGTGCTAGACAACACTGCAAATTGTGGAAATATCTTCCCATGCTGAACTTTCAGGAGCTGAACTCTCAGAACAAACCACAGTCTCCTGACAAAATGCAACATTCACGATGTCCCAATCTGCGAATTGTCAGTGTCTTTGTGAAGGCTCATGTTGCATCTGCATAGAGCACGAATGAGAAAATATACATCTTGAGCAGCTTGACTTTGGTATATCTATGGAGATCTGCATTCACAAGCAGGAGAATATTAATAAATGAATTATATTTAACTGTGCCAGGTTATGAATGAATTTCTATGAATTAACATGCATAACACATACCTAGATACAATGCAAAACATGGTGCCAATATTTATTTGGCTTTTGGTGGTCAATAGCCTTTTCATATACAGAAATAACTTCTCTTTGTATTTAAAAGGGTTTAATGGCGAAAAATATTTTAAACTGAAAACAAACCTTCAAAATATAGTATACACGTAAAATTCTCAGCAGATGTTTACCAACTAAAACACCTGGAACCATTAAGGTGCTGCACTGAAGTACGTAGTTGATTCAAGAGGACAAGATTTGCAGCTGTATGCTAATTATTTACGTCATCCAGAGTACAATGTTCCTTTTGAATGAATCATATATTAAGAAATAATTGATGTTTTCTGATGAGGAAAATATGGTAGAAGAGCGAGGATAGTGATGGCAGCTGCGCTTGCTTCATTCCTTTTCACATGGGCGTATATCAAATGCAGATAAGATGTTCCAGTGGCCAAGTATACGGGGAGATGTATGAGAACAACATTCACTGAAACATGTGGTTAGCCTGCTTTATCCTTCTCACTGTCAGCTGCATCTAGTGATTATTTATGGTACAGTTAATTTTGTAAGTAGCAATTGGTTAGTTAGCACAGTGATTGCTCTGCATATGAGTTTAGGTCCAGGATCAAATGGAAGGAAAATCACATATAGCCACATATTGTTTTCCTTTATCTGATGTAGTTCTGTAAGACCTAGTTTCTTCTCCTATTATTCTTTTTGCATTCCTCTCCTTCCCTGCCACCAGCTAAAGTCAAGGTATAGATGAAGCTTTGTGGGACTGTCGAGGGGGTGATGTAACTGCACCTGGTTTCAGACAAATTTCCACATCTGTAATATTTCCATATGACATTTCAGTGAGGCAAAAGGCCCATGCATACTCCTCTCTGGGTTGTAGAACTGGCCCCTTAAAGTGAGTGCAGTGCAGCCAGAGACACTTATAGGCGGTGAATAAGCCAGCCATGAAGAAAAAAGGAAACATTAGGGTTGTATAAGGAAATATTATTTCAGGGCATCGAAACATTAAAACTTCTTGTAAGATTAACCCATACAAAACTTTAAGATATAAATAATATTCATGGTTTCTAGTTTGCTTTTGCTGCGTGCCTAAATATTTACAGCATGTGTAATGTGGGCAGAAGATATTATCTACCACTCAGCCTATGAAATAAGACCAGGATTTCCACTATTACTGTGTAGTACTGTCTGCAAATTTTGAGTTTTTATGAGCACTGTACTAGTGTAGAAGATCCATCAGTTAAAGTAACTAGCTTGACCAAATAAAAGTTTATTTGTGCCGATAAAGTATTTATACAGTACTCTGGGTCTTTCATGAAAAATGAAAATCACTGCCATTCAGAAATCCAGAAGACTACAATTGAACATTTCTTTCCTGTTTCAAAGAGGGAATGCCCTGAGTTGTGCTCATCATTAACAATATTTGATTCTGCAAGCGAGGCGACTCCTGTATTTGAAAGTGCAATTTATGCAATGCCCCAGCTGGCCCTCCACACTCCTGAAGAAGGCCTGGGAAGCCAGACCCTGTGTTCTGCTCCAAAGAACATCACGTCTCGGTTATCAGAGGTCAACAGGAAAAGCCACTTCCAAAGTCAAGGATCCTCCATTAGGAACCCTTTGCCTTCAGCTCCTTCTTGTCCTCTTTATCTGTTAATTCAAGATTATCAGACCACTTCAAACTGCCATGTTATGAATTTGCCAAGAGAGGCTATTTCCCTGGTGGCCTTTTAGGGTTTTAAAGGTCAAAACCAAAATCTGTAATGTCACTCAGGATTTATTCAGTACCAAGTGCAAACCTCAAGTAGGAGTCTAAATTTATTCCAGTCCTGAGAACAGTCTGCAAACTCAAGAACAGGGAAAATAAATTTTATTGCCAATATTTTAGCTTGGCTTTATACATTTGATATTCAGTTCATGAAATGCTTGAGTCAAAGATTGCAAGTGAGGAAAAAAAATCCTAACACATGTAATGCAAACCAACTTCAGCTCACTCTGCTGCATCTGTGGGAAGCAACCTCATACAAGAAGTCACCCGTGGCAATCATTTTGAAGTCAGTACATTTGGCATTCAGCATTGTGCCAATGAGGGAATTCATATACCACCTCCACAATATGCCCCTGGGTGCCTCAGAGAGCTCCTTCATTCATGACTCAAATACAGCCCTCAACAAAATAAGCAGCTTCTATGTTGCTGAATGGGGGCAAACCAGGCCCACAAGTTCTTACAAGTTCTTACGGATCAATTTCCACAAGACTATAGGCAATCATAGAAATTACTTAATTGCTTCCCTCAAAACGATGAGTGACACTGGGTGGTCTACATGTGCCTCTAGGGCGCCATTGTTACTGAATCATCATTTAGTGCTTCCTTAAGAAAGTACTAAATGATGGCACATTAGCAGCCATTACTGCTCCGTGCCAGCGGTGCACAGTTATTTTTAGCTGCTATGTCGTTGTAGCAATGTGCTACAGATGCTACATCGCCATAACACGTTGCTATGGTGGCGTAACTTCTCAGTTAGATGTGCCCGCAGAGTCACACCAAAGCCCAGACCTGAGTAATTCAGAGCAAATCAAATCAATACTCATGTTCCTTAGGTATCTTAAAGATCAATTTTGAACTTGTAAGAAAGTGATAGAAAAAGAAATAGAAAATATAATTATGCCTGTTTGCCTTATCTCACCTGGCCAGAATATTTTAAGGGGCAGATTTCCCTAATAACAGACCACTCTGCTGAAATCCAAGGATTATGTCTCTCAGGAAGGGGAAATAAAAAGCTCATAAATTGCCTTCCTGGAGTAAAAAGGAAGATGCTTTTGAATAAATATTGAATATAAGTATTAACTGAGCTATAAAGATTTTGTGACTGAACTGGATCATCTACCTTGTTATATCCAATCCTGATTCATGTGCCTAATTGTCTGAAAGGCTGGCTTGCTTGTTTATACCTTTAAATTAATAATTAAGTGTAGACCTTTAATAAGTTCCCTTTAGTATGCATTTATAACTTGGGATACATAAGAAGAAAGAAGACTGCTCAAAAGAGCACCTAAAATTGACTGCCTACCAAAACAGCAAGGAGAGAAAATGTTTTTATTTACTTATTTATATGACAAGGACTTTGCGTCTTCTGAGACATTTCCTGATGCCCCATGTTCTGCAGAAACAGCAAAGACACTTCAGTTGGCTTTACATATCACATGATCATTTTGCCTTTAGCATCGAGCCCAGAAAGAAGAGAGTAGAGAATTATGGGTGCTGCCTTGTAAGGTCTTTCCTACAGCGTTCTGCAATTTTATTTCAAGGATCAGGGTGAATTTTGTCTAAATGCGTTATGTGCATGACGACTCTCTTAGTTGTATTAGATTGTGGTCTCCAAAAAGCCTTGCAGAGAGATTTTGAACATGCAAGGTTGGACACTCCAGGTTGGGGCACTTTTGGAAATCAAACCTTCTCTCCCTCTCTTGTATTGTCCACTTCATAAATTATATAATACTGTGGGAATGATTCAGTCATTAATGGATTTTACTGAACCAACACATGCAAAATGTTATGTTACTGCATTATTTTTGTTGTGATTATTTATATAACAATGTCTATAAATCATCAATATAAAAATATACAAACCATGTTGTGAAAAAATAGCTCCATCACACAGCAGGTAGTAGCAAATAATTTGTCATTAAAAGTAGACATGCCCTATTCAGAAATTTTCAGTGAAATAAATAGGTTTCGTGACTTTGCTATTGGTCAAAATTTCCTGTGAATATTTCTTGGCTTGAAAATTTTATTTAGGGTGTTGTGACTATTAAATATATTGCATTGCATGTAATCAGACACACTAATTAGATGGCTTGGTTTCCACTTCCTGATTGGCTGACAGAAGGAATTTAATGATACTTTATGGTCCTAGGCACTCTTTCTGTGAATATGCTCTACTTGCTTAATGTTAACTATTTCCATGCACACATATATGCCATGAATATATACAAAGCAGTAACAAAATTGTTGAAACATACACAGTTTTTTATTCAGTTGAATATTCACAGGTTTTCTTTCAGGTTACTGGTCAGTTCTATTTAATCATGTTCTTCAGAATGTATTAAATTTTCCAAATGATGACAGGCTTTTTTAGAGAACTAATGTGTTCAATGCATCCCTTATAAGAAGGCTTGCTTGGTCTAAATATCGACTGGCTTTTACTACCAGTCAAGGTCAGAAACCGAACAGACTTTTGCTGGCGGAAACTGTATATTAATCTCAATATCAACTAAAGTACCTAACCTGTTAGTGGAATGTGATGATCAATTACATCTTTGAAAAGCACTTAGTGTGACATTTGTTGGCTTCCATGTTTTGTGTTACACAGTAATACCTGATAGTTCAATAACTGGATAAATACCACCTGGAGAATCTCTGCAATTCTTAGCCTAGACTTTTCTTGTTTTATAATTCACAGTTCATTCCTGATAATGGTGCTGATGGAGGTTAAACATGATTTAAGTGCTAACTTGCTGACTTCCCAACTTTACTCCATTTGAAAACATATTTTAAAAAATATCACTACCCTTCCCACCCAACACACACTCTCCATGTCTTAAAAGAACGGTACAAGGCTTGCCAACTCACTCACTGCAAAGTCAGAAAAAGCCATAATTAAGGCTGCCTTTTAGCCTTATTTTATTTCCCTAACACATATACATTGTGGTAGTCTATAATTGCTTGAACAGACATATTATGTCATTCTCTGGAGATGGTGGATGACCAGTCTGGTCAAACATAGAGCTGTGGGGAGATGGGAAATGCCAAGTCTCTCTCTGAGGATGGTTCATACACAGGTCTGTTGTATGGCAGAGTTATGAGGCCTGTGCATGCTCAATGCAGAATGAATCTTTGGAGTTTTTAGCTGCAAAATTCTAAATCTCTAATGAGCTTGCATGAACTGAGATTTCTCCAAAGGCAGAAATTTTGCCAAAGCTGAGCACTTTTTTATAGGCATGGCAAAAATTACATGCCTGTTGTAAAATAAACCCTCTGCTAATTTTAAGTTTCTGCACCAAAGGATACAAGTACAAGAACTGCTCAATGAAATGGCTGCTAGATTTTTTTTTTTTTAAACATGGGCAAGAACGTGTATATTTCTTGGAAACCATTTTGTCTGAAGTTTTCAAGAATATTCAGCTTGGGACAGATACTCAGCATGGGATACTTCTGTTAAACAGCTAATATTTGGCAAAATGTTTAACCACTGGAAACATGATCCCATGAAGGGAAGTGTTAGGCAACCTTATAATAGTCAGTGATCTGAATCCTATCTGTAGCTTGTTGTAGCAGGAGGCTTGGAGCTCCTGCTACCTTAAGGGCAGACAGGCTGTGGCTGAGGCAGGCTGCAGGTGTGGCAGGAGCTGACTGAAGAGCCATTTGACCCAGAAGGAGGCCTGGGCTTAGAGGCTACTAGAGGCTATTGAGGGAACATCTCCTAAATAGGATGGCTGCAGCTCCTGAGTGTCAGCACAGAGAGAACAGCTTGCAGCAGTCCGGAGGTTTGGGAAGGAACTAAAGGGGTGGAGGAGGCTCCTGAGGATCCAGTGAGGGGTCCTGACATCAGGAGGACTGCCAGAGCCAGATAGTCTGGAGTTAGTCCAAGACAGGCAAGGATTGCCAGAGCTGGATAGTGCTGAAAGTTGGTCCTGGGTGAGAGCAAAAACTGCACCATACTGGGGTTTAGAGTCACAGTGGTGGGGTTGCTTGTGGCAAGGTAGATCCTGATGCCAAACCCCAGGGAAGGGGTATGGGGCATCTGAAAACCCCATTTCCCACTGCCTTGTGGGTCACCCTTTGTCTGGGAAAGGCCAGGGGAGCACACCCCAACACTAAAGCGTGGGAAAGTATCTAAGGGACCAGAATGGTCCAGTGGCCTGGGAGGAGAGAGGGTGGGACCAGAAGGGTCCAGAGTCCCTGAGATGGGCTGGGGAAAGAGTGGGACCAGAAGAGTCTAAGTGAAAGACCAAGTTGTCTCATAGCTCCCTTGGGGGGCGGGGGGATTGGGAGGGGGAGTGAGAGACCCAGAGGTCTGCGAGCCCAGAGAAGGGCTAAGCATATATATATAGAGAGAACATCAATGAACTATGACACCTGTGAGGTTTGGGGAGGTGGTGAAGGTGCAGAAAGGAGCCACATAATTAGCCATAGGGGGCCATTAGTGAGAGCAGACTGGGAAGCCCTGGGGTAGTCTTCCTCATATAAAAACAATTACAACGAGGCACGGTGGGCAAGAGAAGGGATGGCAGAATTATTACAATTTGGGAGCCCAAGAAAATTGCTCTTCAAATGTAAAGGATAGCTACATTGTCCAGGCTACACAGTCAACTTTTTAACTGGAAAGAAAGGAAATAAAAAGTAAGTGCCCAAATTTCTTTCCCTTTGGGTCTCAGTTTTTGTTCCAGTTTAAGTCTGCAATGGAAAATCAGTTTGACATAAAACATCACTAGAGTATTCTGAAGGTTTTTGCAAAGTCTGCAGAAACCTTAATAAATGTTTTCTGAATTAAAAATTAAAGTTATGATAAATGTGTTGTTTCTCTATATCTATCATAATATTAATTTTTTTCACAATGAGCAAGATGCTTTATTAATGTTGGTCAAACAATAGTCTTATTTCTAGAACAAGCAACACTTTTAATGTCCTGAGAATCAGTGATATATTTCAAAAGATTAGTGTCTGTAATCTAGTTGAGTGACTAAATGATTATTTGTTGACAGAAAGTATCAAACTCACTCAGTATAGCTTCACGGATTTTGAGGCCAGAAAGACCTGTTAGATCAACCAGTCTGACCTCTAGTACAATACAGGTCATAGTGTTGGCTTAGAAATGCCATTTAAAGGTCTGTTTTTTGGGAACGGGCTTATAAGAATAAATATATGCATTATAAGGTTTCAAGATGGGCAGCAGGGGTTAATTGATTTCTAAGAAGCCTGGGTCTCATACACACAGAGTTTCACCTAGCCCTGGAAGCGGACTGGCTGTCTAACACAGTAAGGCCAATGGATACACACATAGCCTGAGAATTGAGGGGGTGTGCCATAACACGAGATCACAGCCTTCAAGGCAGACAAGTTGTCTAACAGAACAGGGCCAGTAAGACCGGGAACCAAGGAAGTATGTACCACAAGACAAGTGGCATCAGCTAACAAGGACCCAGAGCAGAGGGGGCCTGAGTTCCGGTTTTGGGGGAACAGACCAAATTAGGAGAAGGCCTGGAAGGCTACGTGAACATGTTACTGTACAGAGGAACCACGCAGAGATAGCCATGGGTGAAGAGTCATCAAGAGGGAAGGCAAATACAAAAGCAGAGACTTGAGAGTAACAAATAGTAGAATTTCATGACTCCTGATGTAATGCTTCATACTTGGCATTGACTCTTGCCACTCTTCAGATTTATTGTCACTTGACTTACACAATATAAGAATAATTTTTAAAAAAGCAGTTATTAAAATATCTAAAGTCGGAAATAAACCCAGGCAGCAGAAATTATAATAATCCATTCTTACATATCTGAGATGACATGTGTTTGCTTGAAGAAATCAGAGCTCTGACTTAAAAACAATGAATCATATTCTTTTCTTGGCAGGCAAGGTTCTTTGAGTAGACGTGGTATCTTTTATTAGACCAAATGAGTGGTTGGAAAAAAGTTCTTGGCAAGCTTTAGGGTGCGATCACCCATCTTCAGGCATAGGGAGTCAGACTGAAGAAGGGTG
>NW_017728951.1:10031097-10041443 GCF_001723895.1 Crocodylus porosus | reverse complement strand
GTAAAATCCCTGACAAAACTCCCATTGACTCATCCCTACCACTCCCTCTGGTTATTCTGAATGATTTACCATAACTTTTTGTTTGTAGAAACTGAGTTTGAGTCCTTGCTCAGGACCCCCAACATGGTAAGCCAGGAGACTGAATCATCAGGCTCTGATGAAAGAGGGATGGTCTGGAGTCAGCAGATTCAACCAATGAGACCAATACTGGCCTTATACCACCATCCAAACATGCCTCCCACCTAAAATGAGTATAGGAAACCTGTGGATTAAAACAACATACAAAATAATTCTAACATACCTGACACACAAAAAGCCCAATCACTGGTAGACCTAGTTGAATATGATCAATTCAGTTCTTTATTCAACATCTGTCATTTGTAATCCACAAAATATTTAATGAACCAATTTTCTAAGCTGTGTTTTTGATGTTTAATTACAAAATTGAAACTCAGGCAAGATTCACTGAAATGTTCCCAGAGTATCTGCATGAATTAGGGCTAATTTATAGTTCAGGTTGAAATCAAAGTAAATATATAAAGCCAAATGAATTTTCACAGCTCTGTTGGGAGTTTTACATTCATTCATGTATGAAACTAGTGGAAAACTAAGTTGCTTGGAATAAAATGGAGGAATCACTTCACAAGAATTCCTGCAAAGAGAAAGCACCCAGTTTTCTGCAGTGCTAACCTGCAGTCCTTTGGTGTAGATATTGAGCTAGAAAGCTGGTTAAAAAGACTTTCTTTGTGAAACTGTATTTAAAAATGGCTCCTTCGTCTGGTCAGGCTAGAAATACCTGCACAAAGCCATCTCTATTATAACTTCATTGCGCTGGGTAGAGTCTAACTCACAACAGGCGTTATCCTACGCTGGTTGATATCATTGACAAAATTCCGTTTTTCCCTCAATGGTGCAGGATCAATTTTGGTAAGAATATTTAATTGCTTAATTATGGACAGGCAGGTGGAAACAGAGGGGCAAACATTAGACATTATTTTTAAAGTTTCATGGGTTAAGGCCCCACCTGCACCTCTCCTCCTTTGTGGTCTCTTTGAGTGCACGTAAGTGTCAGGCCTCAGGCTGTTATCTATCCTGGGGGGAATTCCATAAATCTGCTCTGAAATTGGGATCTGGGATGCAGTATCTTGTACCATGCAACTCCACCCAAGTTTAAACATCTGTGGTCCTTCCCTTTGGGGTTTGTGAAAAGTAGTATAAAGTAACTAGACAGCTTTTCACAATGAAAGTATTGCTTATTGTGTGCTATGAATAAAGTTCTTAGAAAAAAAATGTTTTAAAAACAAGAAGTAGGCCACCTACTTATTTGTGTCACCTAAAGGCTTGTTACCCCTGGTTCATAATCTAATCAATCCTAGGCTCTTTACACATCCCCAGCATAATATTGTGTCCCAGTGGTCCTGGAAAAATTACTCTCTCTCTCTCTTTGGAGACTATTAAAGGTTGGTTAGAAGATGAATCCAAAGAAAAGAGAAGAACAAAGAGGAGATGTGATGACAATCTTCAAATACCTAAATGACAGCTATAAAGAGAATAGAGATGAATGAGCTTTTTTCCATGGCCATAAGGGACAGGCTTAGGAACAATGGCCTCAAGCTGTAGCAGAGGAAATGTAAGTTGGAGATTAGAGGAACTTTCTAACTATGAAGGTGGCCAAGCATTGGAACAGGCTACTTAGAGAAGTTTGGGAATTTCCATTCCTGGACATTTTCAAGAACAGGTTGGACAGACATTGGTTGGGATGGTTTAGTCAGAGATGAGCTTGCCTTGACTAGACGACCTTGTCAGTTCCCTTCCTACCTTGCTTTCCTATGATCAAAACTAATTATTTGGGCTTTGTCCCCAAAAAACTATTATGTGCAGTTTGTTTAGGCCCTTCTTATCCCTCTTGTCTCTGTCCAGACAGATTTCTGTTGAGTCCAATCAATATAATCATTCAGAAAACATCTAAATGATCATGCCAACCAACATAGTGTATTCATAAATTACCACAGCATAGCTTGAAATCCATCTCAAAGGAGAACATCAAATTTCAGGTGATGCCTTTAATGTTAGACTTGAATATGTATATAAAAAATCTGAATATCAAAGAACAATGCTGATTGCACCCTCATATTAATAGTTCTCTCTTTTCTCTCTATTTCTTTTAAGGGTCTAAGTTAGAATTTTCAAGAGAGCCTAAAGACTGAGTCAATGAGAGTTAGGTATCTAATAATATTCATTCCCTTTAACAGGCTCAGCTATAATTTGCTTTTTGGTCTTTGTACTTTTCTTTTGTTTATTTGCAACAGTCTGATATATCACTGTTTGCTTTATCTCCCAAGAAACACTGCCACTCAACTCCTGCAATGGGAGAAAGTGCAGAAGCTCTGCTTATTTTAAGCACTATCTATAACAACATCATTAAAAATCAGCCTCATTACCACTGCAAGGGCCTGTTCATTTTAAAGCACATAAAACATTATTAGTGAACTTCCTTTCTTCTGACATATGTGCTGTGCCCTCTGAATGAGCTGGAAAGAAGGCAGAAAAGAGAGATTTATCAGGCATCAAGTTCATTCATCCAAATACTGCAAACCTCGTTTTTGTTGCTAGCTGTATGTAATTTTGAAATGGTTTGTAAATTTAATTGTCCATGTACAGTGTGTGCATAGGCCATGCGCAATCAACAGCATTGCCAAGATTAGCAGCTCTATTTCTTATAAAAGTAGTCTAATGTGCTTTATTGGAAACAAAATGCACCCTAAGGCATTTGAAGTGTTGCAGCAGCCAGACATGGTGAGACTTACTGCAGTCAACACATAATAGTAGGAGGAAAATGAAAATGATTTGCGTTGTCAGTAAGGCCAATTAAGGTTTGGGGAAAAGTCATACCTGTTATTGCTGCATGGGGCAATGACAGATGAATCCTTTCCAGAATTTTCCTTATTTAGTTATAAGAAATATTGTTTTATATGGGAGGGATAATTGAATCAAAATAATATTTTCTTTTTTGCATGTGCCTGAATAGTTGTGGGTGTTTTAGGCTGTTGAGCTACTGTGTTCATTTTCAGACTCAAATTACACTGATGCAGGTATTGTTGTACATTATAAAGATCTGGAAGGTGTAGATCTCTCACTTCATTATCTCTTTCTTAGATTCATCTCTTGCTGAGGACTCTATAACTATGGCATGGTTTTATCCAATTGCTAGATAAGTACATTGGTTAGATAATGTCATGTCGTGTCACATTCTGCTGCATTGCAATATGTTCTCACAATCAGGATGAACTTAAGTCTTAGGTCTCATTGCAAGACAGGCTTTCCTAATAAGGGACCAGTGGCGTGACCATTGCAAGGGAGAAGCAGGAAGTTTGGGTCTTAATGTAGAGAGAACTGATTTTTATGTCTGAATATGTGGCTTTTAAATGCTATTATTAGAGGTACCTTAAAAGTCCATGCATACACAACACTAATTTTAGGAGATGAAACGTGCTTTATGATGCAGGATATTTTCTGCTGGATATTGTGATCTTCCTATGTAGTCCAACTTTGTGCTGTTAAAAGGCACTGGGTTTATGTTGATTTATATAAGTTGAAGATCTGGCCTAGCTGAGCTGCAATTATAAACAACTGTACTCCAAAGTGCTTCCAGACCATCCCGGACTCTCAGGCATTGGACTATGTCAAATGTGTATGGTAGCACTGCAATGGACTCTAGGGTAAGAAGTAGGGGTGTGCAAAACAGGCCATATTCAGTTTGGATTTGGCCCGTGTCAGGGACAGTGATTCAATTCATTGATTTGAATCACTGTCCCTGATTTGATTCGGCTGAATCTGAATCTGAAAATTCAATGCTTTAAATTGAAGTATCAGGTGTGGCTCATGAATGCTGCAATGCTGGGGCAGATGGGAAATCCCATAGGACCATGGCCCCATCCCTTTCCCTCTCCCCCGTGCTTGGCGGTGAACCAGGAAATGGACTGGAAGTAGTTCCAGTTCGGTCCACTTCCAGGTCCACCACTGAGTGCACAGGCCTCCCCCCTCCCTCCTCCTCCCCCCAGTGCCACCCTGGCTTGGCGATTGGTGCCCCCAGTGCACTCTCTGGTTGACCTGGAAGTGGGCTGGAAGTGCTTCTGATCCACTTCCGGGTGTGTTGCCAAACATGCTGGGGAGCCCCCCCCAACTCCTGTGGGATGCTCCATCCACCCCACCATTGCAGCATTCATGAGCCGCCTGATACCTTGTGGTATGTAGAAAAAACTTTTAAAGCTGTGTCTATGTCCGAATCACCAAATCTCTCTGAACTGATTCCGAGGATTCCGATTTGATTTGGGGAGATTAAAGAGTCTCCTGATTCAATTCAGATTCAGAGATTTGGCCACAGAATTGAGCCAAATCTCCACCAAATTGAATCAGGGACTGAAGCTTCACACAGTTCTAGTAAGAAGTATTGCTTCTTGTTTGCTATGAATGCTTAAAGACCTTCCCAATACATTCATGTCTCTATCCCAGCTTCACAGTGGGAAGAAGAAGTGACCATGTTGTTATGTTAGCTTCAAAGAAGCATTAAGACTATGTGGATAAGTGGCTACTTTAGAAAAAATAAATCAGTGAGTGTGCGCTATTATAAAAAATGTATCAGTGAAAAAATTCAGTTTCTTGGAAACAAATAAAATGTATTGTTTTGTATTTATTACTTATCCTCTCTTACTTTATTATAATAAGTATCACAGTTTGTGTAAAAAATTCTTTAGCCAGAACAGCTCTCAAATTAAAAAAACAGCAGCAAACAGCAGCAGCAAAAATTTCCCAACCCAAATAGGAGAAATCAAACATAAATGGACAACCAGCATTGGTGGTTGCAATGATAGATTATATGATAATGAGGAATTGTTAACAAAAATAGGAATCATGAAAACAAAACTTTGTTAATGGTAATTAAGTAAAAAAATAAAACTAGCAATAACAACAATAGGGCCAAATTGATATATTTTTACTATAATGTGTAGAGGACTGAGATTGGGGTCTTATTCCACTAGACATCAAACAAATACATTGTGAGAGATCATTCTTGCCCTAAATAGTTTCCAGTCTAAATTGAACAGATAGAGAAAGAAGAAGAGAAAATAGAATACAGATAGTGTTGCTGGTAGGCTTTGGCCTCTTTTTGGTCAGTGCCTTGCTCCCTAGTGATGTCAGGGTAAGACCGGGCTCTGGTGCCACCTAGATGGTTCAGGCACTGCTCCTACTCACCTGCCATGTCTTTGATGTTAATTGTTGGGGAGGTAGTTCCCTGTTGGTGGCCCAAAGAGGTCTTGACCCTGGTTTTTTCTTCATGGGGCTCTAACCTCCCCTTTACCCCACCCTTACCACATCAATGGCCTGAGCAAATGCTACTCAACGTAGGTCTTCCTGACTGTCAATCCTTCCCGTGTCGGTCCCTTGTCTTTGGGCCAGCTTTCAGGCAACCAAACCTACCCCAGATGGGGCTAACTGTAACTTAAGGCAATTTAACTGAAAAATTGTCTGGTGTCTGCCAATATGCACCTGAGATTCTGTCTCCCAGGTCCCACTTGATCACCTGAAAAAGGGTGGGGGAACTCATTTGTCCCTTCCCTCCCAGCAGGCGTGGGGACAGGCAGCCTCCCTGTGCCCAGCCTCTCTCAGTTATCCCAGTGTAACTTCCCTGGGCCCTGGATGACCTGGAGTCAATCAGTCCTGGTCCCACCACTTGGGGGCACTTGCCACTCCCATGCAGGGCTCTGTCACCTCCTGTGTTTCCCTCTTCGCCATGCTGCCTGAAGGTGTCATCAGTCCCTTGTCACCACTCCTCGCCGTGGTACCTGTACTCTCTGGCATGACTGTGGCTCCACTTTCAAGCATGCTGGGGAACTGCCTTTCCCTGCTGGAGCTCCCTGGTGATTCTCTGTTCCCGGCGCCTGGGCTTCCTGTTCCATCTGCTGGGATTCCCCGGCAGATGTTCAGCCTCCTCTCCCCAGGCTTGGAGCTCATGCTGCCTGGCTCTGAGGCCAGCGTCTCCCAGCCAGTGTTCTGCTTCTCTCTCCCCAGCCACACAACTGCCTTTCTGGCTGCTCTTTGAGCAGCCTGCACTTCTCTGAACCCCCCGGCCCCAGCCAATTCGCAGGCTCAGGCAACTCTGGAACTGCTGAGCCTGCGTCAGCATTTCTCCGCAGCTACCGCTCATCTTTGTACCGGGCTGCATCGGGTGGGGTTTTGTGACATATTGGAGGGGCTTTTGCCTTCACTCTCACAGGTAGGAAAGTAACTTGGAGATCGGATGAACATCGGAGGTTGGATGAACATCTGGAGGATGAACATCTTGCTGGGGTCGTTTGACCCCAGTATTATTTCCTGCCATGGCGGGCAGTCGGACTAGATGATCTACTCAGGTCCCTTCCGACCCTAGAAACTATGAAACTATGAAACTTGTCCAGCATTCTGGGAGCAGAAAGCTGGAAAATTTTAAATGGAACTTGATTAAGTTTATGGGTACAATGTTATGACATGGTTGCCTGTGGTAGCAGGGAACTGTATGTGATGATCCGGATGTCCATGTAGTCCATGTTCACGTCTTCTGGCTACCTGTCCAGTGACCTGGTCAACAGCTGATGCCACCTCCCTGTATGTGTAGTGAGGATATATAAGCTGGCTATTCCACATAAGATCCACTAAACTGGACCAGTGACATCATAAAATGAATATATATTTGTTTGGTCTTTTATATTTGTTTTTTTTCATTTAGTGATTTTCAATATACTCCTATTACTGTGATTTATAGCAGAGAAGCAATTTTTCCCCCCATGACATGAGAATTATCCTTTTTGGTACAGGAGCAGGTCTCAGGAATCATAGCTTATTGTACTGACACAGGAAAATAAGTTGAAAGTTATCACCAAGAATAGCCAATTCAAACCCCCCCCCCCCCAAAACCTCACTTTTTTCATTTTGAAATATTTTTAAGTTTCAAATCCAGGTTCTGCATTATGATTATGAGACTCAGGTTTAGTCTCAGTCTTATGTAAAATTTCTAAGAAATTGCAGGGCTATTGTGTTGACAAGTCCTTTTGGAAATTAAAAGAAAACAACAGAAACTCAGCTTACTGCCTCAGAAATACACTTTGTGACCCTCATAAAACCAGAGCCACATGAAATATTAATATACTTGAGGTCAGCCTTAGTTTGATTTTGACCTTCATTTTTTAAACTTATCTCCATGCTTCTATAAGCTGCAAGCCATAGGCAGACGTTTCATAGCGTTAAAATCAGCTCACCTTTCCCTGAGCTGGTTTCTGCAGCTCAGACAAATTCTTGGTGTGAGCATCTGCAGATAATTAAAGTAAAGGGGTGTGGCAGCAGAGCTCAACTGGCCACACACGCATTGGAAATACAGTGGATGCACCAGGGAACATTGGCCCCAGGTTGAGCCCATCTTATAGAGACTCGCTGACCCCAATGGGAGGGGTGGAACATGACGGCAGACCTAAAAAATCACTTGGAACTGGCAGGGGGGGGACCAGAAGCAGCTGTGGCAGCACAGTGGCCACGTGCCTGAGGGATTGCCCTGGCAGGGGTGAATGGTGGGAACCACAGCAGCAAGTGGCCCACACTGAAACTGGCTCAGAGGAAGTAGGTAACTTACCAGAAGGCAAGGACTGGTTCTCCAAGGGATATTTTCTATTGAACAGACTAATTTGAATTTAATACTCATGAAAAATTTTAACTTTACAACTGTGGAACCTGAAGCATCTGTAACAGTACAACAGCATTACATGAAATACAAGCTTCCTTATACTACTCTGCAAATGAACCTATGGGACCAGTTTTCACTGAGAGTGTAATTCGGTTATTTTTTATCTCATTTAATATTTGGTTTCTGTGCTATGAGGATACCCACACAATGGAGCTTTCTGGAGAAAGGACAGTGCTCATCTGTACAAGAGCCAGAATATCCTCAGTGGCTAGTGCAATACTTTTATAGGAAGTTTCACAAACGTCTTCATCTTTCCTCTAACTGCAAGATTAATTTCTTTGGCCCTTTGAGGGAGAATAAGGAAATACATATGACAGCTGTTAGTTATTATTTAATGCACTGCTGGAGGGCACTCAGACACTGCTACAATGAACATAGTAACATGAGACCAGAGTTGGTCCAAAAGTTTTTTTGTCAGAAAATGCCAACTCATTGACACCAAAACTTTTTTATGGAGACAGTTCAGGTTTGAGGAAACTTTCTTAGGTCCAGGATGGACTTTCTAGTTAAAATTAGAGAAAGAGAGAAAGTGACTTCTGCTCAGCTAAGTGCCCAGTAGTCAGGGCAGCCAGCTAGTAGGTGATCCAGATTCAACCCCCTGCATCGCATGATTTGGTACACTGGTTTATAGAGTCAAATCTCACTGAGGCCTTTTTTTGAGGAAATTGGCAAGCGTGAGTATATACGTGACATGAGCATAAATAAATGCATAAATAAATGAGTTCTGCAAAGGTGTTTTGGTAAGCCCTCTGTGAATTTTATCTTCAGTGACATCAAAACATCTTCAGCATTAAAATACCTTTGAAAACTAAAAGCGGACAAACCGTACAGATAATTCTAAATCAATGAAAAAATGGAAGGCCCCAATAGTCTATAGAATTACAGGGGTTATCACTGCATAAACTCTCATGCTGCAAGGAGGGTGCACTAGATCACCCATGGGTCCTTCCCATCCCTAACATGAATAATACTTTGAAAAAGCTCTTCTTTTAAAAATCTCTGCTATATCAGGCATTAAATATCAGCTGGCCACATGTTTCTACCTATTTTTCTTTTGAGCGAATAGGGTATATTTATTAAATTCCCTTTCTCCATTTGTGTGTGTTTCCTGTGTCAGAAGTGGCAGTATCCTGAGTATGAGGAGACTATATTGTGGCATTTTCCTACCCTGCTGATAAAATCAACCACTTTCTGTGCTCTGATGTGTGAGTGCGTGTCGCTAGGGAAAATTTCCCCCTTTAAACTATCTTTTACATAGCTCAAAAAAGAGTCTTCAATAACTCTGTTGCCAGAGAATCTCTTATTCTAATGGTCTTCTCTCAATGTACATTTATTTCTATATTTTCCCCCGGCAGGATTATTTCAAGTATGATGATAAACCAGCTTTGAGACCTTCTCCACCTTACAATATGTCACCATTAAGTCACTGATTCAGGAAGGTAGTTATGTAAATGCTAACTTTAAGCACGTGAGCAATTCCATTGAAGTCTATGAGCCTACTCATGAGCGTCAAGTCACACATTGTCCTTAAATATCTCTCTAAATTAGGATCTCTAATTAGGTTGCTGCATTCTGATGAAAAAATAATTCATGATTTTGGTATTACTGTAGAAATTGTTTGCTTAAAGGCCTCTTTTAGAAACTGCTGGTTGATTAGAAGAGTACCTGCATCTATATATGAAAGGCCGCATAAAGTCACATTTCAGTCATAAGTCTCCATCTGCACATTCAAGGCCTTGTCTTGAACACCAACCAGTTCGTGCACCCATCCTTTTTGGGAGTACGCCATGTGAGGATTGCACCCACCGACTCAGCTTACAGTGTGCATCATTACATAAATGCTGTTGATTATTTAAAGAAAATATTTAAGGGATCAGGGTACTAAGTCATCACCAGTTTGAATTGCTCTGAAAGGTGGAAGTGTTTGGATCTGGGCTTTTGGTTTCCTTCCATTAGAAAGCAGGGTCCTGCACAAAATACAGGCAGGATTTTTCCTGAAGTTCAGGAGTGTTCACACACGGGGTTTTACTTTGCTCTGTCTCTGTGGGCTTTTTTCAAGCATTCATGTTTTGTATTGGGTATAGACTTTATTGACTTCGAAAGTAAATCACAGATTTCACAACTGCATACAACTATCATTTCTGTAATACTTAGTACCAGGTATGATCAGCATTTCCCTGAGAAACCATAACACATAGTTCACTTCTGCCATCAGAGAAGCGCAGCTTGTATTTATCTCAATGTGTGTAGTGCCTGTACATCAGAGGACAGAATTTAGCCCATAATTAACTACCTTTACTACCTAGTTGCACAGTATTGTATTTCAGGGTCTTTAACCACAGCAAGCATACCACTTATAGCAAAGAGTGCTTTACTTCCCCCACCTCACTTCCCTGCTTCTTGTTTGCATTCTGCAATAATAATAATAGCATTGCAGTCTGCCATACATCATCAGAACTAAAATTCATTCACAATTCAGCAAAGAAAAAAAAATTAAAAACAACTTCAGGTGATGCTTACTGTACCTAAGATTGGAAGTATCAACCAATACATATTTCGAAAATTGAAAATAAAA
>NW_017728951.1:10011097-10026097 GCF_001723895.1 Crocodylus porosus | reverse complement strand
ACAACCTGAGGGCTTTTAGCATACATTTGACTGACAGAGGCAGTAACAGGAGGTCCCTGCAGAGGAGCAACTGGGAACCCAAAGAACAGAGTTGTAGCTGGGACACAGAGAGGAAAAAGAGCCTGTAAACAGGACAAAAGAGATGCAGATACACACCAGTTGCTACACAGCTCTATTGAAAGGCATTCCCTTTATAGCAGACAGATGGGAAGTGTCACTACCAGACATCTGACTGCACATCCCTATGATAAGCAGTCATCACGACCTCCATTGCATTGTTGTGGAGAATTGAATGGCCGAACAACTACCATCACTAACACATCGTCTACAATCAAGTTGATTTAAACTATGATTAGGTACATGTGTATGGTTTTGTACCATCCCTTGTGCCATTGCTCGTTTCCATGGATAGGGAGGGGTTAGTTTACAGACCTCTGTTGTGTAGCCATCAGCAACCACATCAATTAAAGGATTAAAGGGGGGTATGATAGTTTTGAAATATTTGAACAGCTGCCATAGAGAAGATGGAGAGATATTGTTCTCCCTTGGCACAGTAGAGGCAATGGACTTAAACAGTACCCAAGCAGATTTAGATCAAATCTCAGAGGCAGCTGTGGAGAATGGGGGACAAAAAAACCTTCCCAGCTATAGGAAAGGTAACACAATGGAACAAGAAGTTGCCATGGAATCATAGAATCAACTTCCTGAGAAATTTTCAAGCAGTAGCTGTCAGAGGTGGTTTAGGAATCCTGACTCTTTGGAGGAGGTTGACTTATATGACCCACCTATGTGCTTGTTCTGGTGCCCATATGATGTCTTTGGTTGGCCAAGCCTTCTGCCAAATTCAGACTATTTCTCAGTATGCACATTATACTTCTATCTGGGCATAACAAGGTTTGTCAAAGACTGTCCATTACTTTTTTTCTCTGATTAATGTGCATAACTTGTATGTCCTTAGTAGGTTTCTGCCCTTTGTTTATGTTTGTAGTTGTATCAACAGCATCATTACAAGTAGAATGATTGGAAGGACAATTTCATGGTAGAACCTTTTTTTCACTTTTTTTTTGCAGTTTTATCAAGCAAAATATATTATATCCAGTATACTGATTGGGGTCAAGTTTTCAAACTTTGAAATAAGGCAATAATAAAACAACAACTAGTAAATGTTGAAACTTTGCAGAGACACAGACAGATAGAACCTAGTGGAATTTTACGTAGCACAGTGTCTCTGTGCTTACATATGGGTAGGTAACTGGGGACGTATATGCTTAACCCTCCTGGAGCCTGGAATACCATGTGCCTTACTGAGAAAGAAAATGGTCTTTGGGATACTGGATAGATCTTTTTATTCATTCTGGAAAGTGCTAGGGCCTCTACAGTCAGTCCTCGACTTATAACATTTAAAGTTACAATGTTTTACACTTACAACATTTATAAATTGACACCCTGTTTCAACTTTCTGGTGTCAGTTTTGTGTTTACAATGCTTGATCTGATGCACCATACCAGCAAACAAGTTTGCTGCATCACCCATCTCCCTGGAGAACATCTGTCCAAACTTCCTTGGACACTTTCTTCGAGAAAGCAGACAAGACTCCAGAAAACCCTGCAGCCAAGTCTCTTGAGAAGACTCTAGCCAAGAACCCTTCAAAGACTCCAACCAAGAGCCCTTCAAAAAGTCCAGCAAAGCCACCTTAAAGAAGTCCTTCCAAGTCAATATGGTAGCTATTTACAATATAAATACATTAATGTAAGTACTCATCTGTACTTGATTGAGTACAAAATTCTGGGTTATTTTTGGTGAAAATAGGGTATTGGGCCTGTGGAAGGGCATCAGTGGTGCCAGCCACTTTAAAGGCTGGATCAAATAGTCAGCAGATGTTTGATTATGGTGGTCATTTTAGAACTCTGGCCGCCTTATAAATAAGAGAAGTTTGCTGCTGGGGGTCAGGCAAGAAATAGCACCTGGCTGAGCTGCTGCATGGGAACATCTTGCAGGTAGGAGCAGGAGGATCTGGTCCTGGACATTACCGAAAACTGCACCCTGTTGGGAGTGGGTGATCTGGTGAGGCTCCCAGTGGTGCGGAAACCCCAGGAAAATGCCACGCCAGTTACCACCACGGTGAAAGGCAAGTAGGAATGCCTTAACCTCAGCCCTCACCTTTGGGTGGGTTATATGATGCATCTAATCCAGGGAAGGACAGGTAAGCTTCTTGAAGCACCTGAGCCTGCTGGGGTGAGTGACCCTGTGGGGCCAGGCATGCTTTGTGAAGCACCTTAGCTGTGAATGAGGGACCCCAATCCCTGAGTGCAGGCAGGTGGCTTAGACATAACCAAGGTACCCGACTGGTCAATGCTGGGGCCAGGACCCAGATAGGGGTCAAAAGGGCCAGGGTCCCACTGTGAGGGATACCCATATAAAGCAAAGAAGTTCTGGATCCTGACTGGTCTGAGACAGGGCCAGGGCTTAAAGGAAAGCCAAAGGTCCCAGGGAAGGGCCCACAGCTAATAGGTGAAGGGGATGGTTGAGATGCCATCTGTGAGGCTCAGGCTGCAGTGTAGGGCTGGAACAGAGCCACAGATAACCCCCCCAAGCTCAGGGTGTATAATGGGCAGCCTCCTGCCTAATTCTTACTTCAATATTATTACATCAAGGCATGGCAGGAGAGTGAGGCAGGTGGCTGACCCATAGATGGGGGGCAGGCTGGTGCTTGCACTGGGACTGAAAGCTTGCCCCTGTCACAGGGGCTAGGTTCAGGAACCAATCCCCCAGTTATCGTTATATGTTCCCATAGGAACATTGTTTCCTATGGGAAAATTGTTTCCACGTTACAATGTTTCAACTTAACACAGTTTTGAGGAACCAATTGTGTTGTAAGTCCAAGGACTGCCTGTACCTCTTTATTTTAATCCTGCAAATAAGAAGATGGGACCCTGATTTAACATTTTTATCCAAAAGATCAGTTCAACCTTACAGGCTAAATGCTCAGTGAATAATGCTCTTCTGTGTCACCGTTAGCTGAGTACAATTTCTGTGGTCCAGTCCTTGCCATAACTAAGAGAAGAGGAAGACGACTAAAGTTTACTGAACGAAAGTATTTTGAATTGTTGCCTCCCATCTTCCTTCAGGACATGTAAGGAATCTTCAGGATGTCTAGTTAGAAGAACTGATTTATTCCTAGGCAGAGAGGAAATTAGATACTTTAATTCCTTTTATGACAACGTTGCAGAAATCAAATTGCAGGGGAGATGCTAACACCGCTGGTACAAGTTATCCCTATATTGGCCATCAGCAAACAAGATGGCTGCAAGATAGTGGGAAAGGACACACAGCACTGATTCCGGTTAGAGAATCTGAGGTGCAGGGTCCCACTCTTATAAGAGGTATGCCTGCCATGAAGCTGGTGAACTTGAAATTGTGGTATGACTACCAGTACTATGTATGAGCAGTGGCACTGCTGAATGGGCTGGGATCATGTGAGACTCAGCATTATTACAACCAGACACCTTTCCATGCAGCCAGTATGTTTCTGGACCTGGTATCCGAAGGTTGTCAGATCTTCTCTAGAGACCACCCTGGCATATCCCTGGGCAAGGGCCATATTCTGCTCTGACTGGATGCTGTGATGGTCCAGTGCTCTGTGTCCAGCACCCACCATGGTTTAGGTTTTTCTCCCAAATAAGTATAAAACAATGCTCTCAAGCCTTACATTATTCTCTCTCTTTGTGCTTTCATATTACTCATTAGAAGAAATGTGGGGTAGCCCTTGTTCCCCAGTTGCTCTATTATGAATAGCCCCTTTTCCCCCCTTCTGAAACATACTGGGCTTTAGTACAGAGGAGCCATATTGGAAAGCCCTGGGAATAACTGAATGAACAGTCTGTGTCTGATACCTTGGGAGAGGAGTTTGATGCAACATAGATCTATCAATCCTGACACACCATACACTGTGTAGGCTTCTAGTGTGGGACTTTCAGGCCCAAATATAGTTGAGTCAAGTGAGACTACTGGAGATTAAGCCACAATGCTACTTTGTGTTCTCTAAAACAATTTGTTCTATAGGAAAACTGAGGTGAGGCCCCAGGTTTGAATATGACTTTGGAAGTAAAAAGAAGGGGCTCTGGACCTGGCTGTTGCAATGAAATCTGAGTATAATAGTCTAGTGTGAATATCACCAGTCTACTAAATGGATCCTAAATGGTTGAAGTGCTTGTGGCCTTGACTACCCTCAGGAATGGCCCTGGTTCATCATTTGGTCAGTGTCGTCAATGTAGATGCCCTGATTCTGACCACTAGTGAAGAAAAAAGGGATTGCCTTGACTCACCCTGGCTTGCCTTGTCTATGAACAGAGATCAGCATTGTGCAGCAAATCAGATTACTGAATTCCCACTAACAAACAATGCCGTAGTCACTTCTATATTTCAGCTAACACTGAGTAACGGAACATATTTTTTTAAATGACACTGCAAAGCTTTAATGGCACATCATCATGCTCCCACATTTCCATTTGCTTTATTCTGCGATACGGTATTGATATAAAACCATCTTGAACCTGTTAATGATATTTCATGTGCAGTAATGTCAAACTATTCAATCAGTCGCATCATTACCTTTAATATTAAGCATATTTAGTTTATTCAGTCATAACAAAGCATGTCTAGGACTAAAGAATACTTTTTTAAACATTCATTCATTGCAGTCTCATTCTGTAAAAATGTATCTTTTGTCTTGATTTTTAGGTTATGAGTAAAGGATAAGATACTTTATACATGGGTTGAGAAAACCACGTATGTTTTTCAAAGAAAAAAATATCTCTTGAAAATATTCTCAATATTTTACTGCAAAGCCTGCTGACATCTCAGCCTTGCAGGGTTTTCTTTTCAACCACAACTTTCATGAAGGCTTAAGGGATTAGAGAAATTAGAAGGTGAAAAGGCCAATTAGATCGCTGAGTCCACCCCCACCGCCAGAGCAGGATATAGTCCCCAGATAGAGGATGTATCGGATATTAAACTGATACTGCATTTGATCTTAGTGAAGAGGATGAGAAGAAGGGAAATTACTTTGAAAGCAATAAAAAAATAAACTATTGTACGTAGATTAATTTATTTTCTTATTAAAAAAACAAACATTTTGAATTTATAGCTCCCCATTGTATGGGTTGGCGAGTGCTTTTGGCAATGCTCTTTTGATTCGTTGCTCAAGATCCAGGTCCAGGTTCAAAAGGTGGCAAGTTGTAATGTAGCAGGTACTGGATTATAGCTCTAGCCTGGAACACCCATCAGCAAATCTATAGAAGTGTTGTGAGTGGGGAATACTTGCCTGAATTTTTATCCTTTGCTCATAAGCTAAATATGCTAAGTCAGGCAGTTGCATTCATTCCTGATACTCTCAATGGTATGATCAGACCCCCCAGTCACTTGAGCTGTGTCCCCTTTCCTTGCTATCGTTGCCAACTATGTGGGCTATACTAGTGGCAGCTTTGCTATTGCTGTGGGCCAGTCTTGCCCAGTTACGAACTGGGAACTGGACTAAATAAAATAAAAACTAAATCTGAACCATGTGCAAAAAATATTTCATTGATTAACATTAAACTTATTGTTGCACATTTATTTTTACTCATTGGTTTTATCCAGGAGGGAAATCAGTTGAAGTCCTAGTCAAAGTTTCTGCATGCTAGGCACTGTATAAATAAAACAAAAAGATGGTCTCTCTCCACCTCACAGCACTCACAATTTAGGCTTATGACAAGACAGAGCAGGGAGGGGAACATAAAAAAGGAAGAGGATGATAAGGACAGGGAAGATGGTGTTATAATATTGAGGTTCATTGGGAAAGACTACATTGTAGAGGCTGTTTTCTAGCAGATTTATTGAACTGGTCCAAGCATAGCACCTGGAAACCAACAAATCCTTCATTTTAAAACCAGTTCTACATTTTTGCTGGGCACAAGACTAATTTCTTTGCCTCTGTTTTTTTAATCCATAAAAGGGCTGAAATAATGTCTCTACACATCCATTTCCTAGAAGTCTTGTCAGGATTAAGTAATGTAGAAATAAAGCACAAAGGCTACATGTTGTTAGGAATCTCTACTCCAGACAATCATGGGAAATATTAAAAGTCATGGAAAAAAGCCTGACCTCCTGAGATTTCAAGACCAACCCAGTCTGGATAATGTGCAGGCAAATATATGACCTTTTGAGAGTCACCCTTCACTAAATTCAAGTCCAAAAGTCCATTCTTTATGTTTCTAGCAGTAATAATATTTGCATCAGTTTCAGGAAGCTGAAATTAGTCAAGTGATCAGATTCATTGAACTGGTTTACCCTAAGAAAGAAGTGACTGTTAATAACCTCTAATTTAACTGCTGATTTATGTTCAGCTCAAACTTCTTATAGACAATGAACTACATGACTAACCAGCTAACTAATGAACTAACCAAGGACACCACGCAGTACATTCTGGGAACAGTGCAATGAGAAACATCTTTTTTTTGGAAAATGGAGAAATTAGCTAAAAATGTGCTGGTTAGTAAAAAGAAGACATTGCAAGTGCTCCTGACCTTTTTACCAGTAGGTATGCATATTGCTATTGCTCTCTTTACTGATATAACTTGCTATTTTAGTCTAACTCCTATATTTGATTCCATCCCCCTTGAAAAGACAACCAAGTTTGAAAGGTTTTGCCACTAGTGAAAGGGTCAGAACTTTCCTTTGCTCATCACATTGCCTTCTTAAGGTATCTTGCTGAAATTCAACTGGTAGCCAATGTAGCAAAGTGCCAAGGGACCTGGAAGGCATGTATTAAATGTGCCAAATAGCACAAATAACAGGCATATTTAGTGAACCAAATATGGAGAAATAATGTCAAGTATAATTTGCATTCTTCAGCATTGCGTCTATCTGCAGTTGTTATCAGAGACAGAGCTGGAAGTAGGCAACAGAATGGCCGGTTCGTCCCTCTCTCACATCACACTCGCTTAGGAATACAAATCCTCCCCTGGTATATTTATGTTTGGCTGAATGAGTGTGACCCCCAAATCAGATGTTCACTGAAAAAAACTTGCTATTCAGAATTTTTCTTTTCCATGAACAGTTGCCCCTAAAACCTGATATTTCTGAAAACATTTCACCTCTGCTTGAATTTGCATAGAATGGTCAGAAGAAAATTGATTTACAATCAAAATAAACATTTGTGGAAATCTTAATATGTTGCTTGCCATATTTCAAATGTGACTTTAGTTCCTTTTGACTTGGATTAAGTTTAATCTAGAAAGGAAAGGTACCGAGTACCAAGGTCCCGTGTTTTGTTGGGTAATTTATGTGAGAGGCTCCCTGTTGAGTCTTTGCTCTTTACACAACATAAAGTATATGAAGAAACCGCATGGGCGCAGCTGGATGCCAAATAACCATGTTTATTATCTATGTACAAACATACAAGGCCAACTGCATATTGCTCCTTATTTACAAAATCACCACCTATCTACACTACACCTTTTAATTTTGCTAGACTCACCATGATGTCTGATATTTAAAACCTTTAACATTTTAACTGTCCCTTCTTTTGGCTGTATACAGGAACATTTTAAAACAGATGCATCTTGGATATATTTAATGTACATGTGGCAATGCAAGGCAAAATATGGTCCTTAATTGCATACAACTTGGATGTAGAAACATCTCTTTTTGAGTAGATACCAACCACTTTTGACTGATAGTGATTCGTGCCCATTGCTAAGCAGTCAAACACCTGCTTGCATTCCTGGGGAGAGATAAAAATAAAAATCAATAATGTTAAAGATTAGACTGCTGAGCCAACCCCAAAGAAAATGTGATTCACAGGTATTTGAGTTCTACTAATGCATGCACTCTGTATGACTAAGACTAATGTTAGTAAATATTTCATCACCAAAACTTCCACTTGATTATGTTACTTCTTAGCTGATAGCTTTTATGTATAAATGACTTTACAGAGGCCCCTAGGAGCTTTTGGCTTTTATCAACCAATATTTTGTATCACTTGCAGTCAGTGTTTTGATACTTTCAGGAATTCAGCCTCTAATAATTGTGTTGTAGATGTTCTAACAAGAAAAGAACAGATTCAAGTTTAGTGAATATTGAGTTTTAAACTTGTCTCGTAGTGATTTGTAGCTGTGTCACTGCAAATATTTTTCAATGTCATTGCCTAAGCCCTGGCTGTCACCAACGCGGTCAGCTGGGGAATAGAAGGCCTAACACTATGATCTCAGTATTAATGGGAGCTGTTGAGAGTGGCAAAGGTGATAAAGTATTGTTTAGTTATTGGTGCCATACTTGTGCTGCAGGACATTATTATAAAACGTTGTGGTTTTTTTGTCAGATTTCAATCACGTATCCAATAACATGTTTAAAAACTTACAAAGAAGAGTACTGAAATAATGGTTATTTTTTTTAAACTGCTAATAGGACTGTACCTGCCTGAAATGTAAAGATTTAAGAAGAAGTATTTCTGAGCTTTAGTTTCTTAACCTGTAGTTTAGCTCTAGTTATTTGTTATATAAATATTGTTGGTTCCAGGATCAACTTAACTGTCTATAAATATGATCTAGGAAGGATTGGCAGCTATTAAAGCAAGCACAATTCTGTTCATATACTAGACCTTTGGATATTTGGTAGTCTATTCTTCCCCTTGACATGCATGTGCACTTAATACTAATGTTAATAGGAGTTGCGTGTGAGCATTCAAGAGAGCGAGCATACCCCATTTGGTAGGTAAATTTATGTGTCACTCCTTTTCATTACTCCCCAGACCAGTAAAAGAAGAAATAGAGATATAAGATTTATAAACCTTTTACAATATCCTGTTTGGCTAAATTGTATTCCAGGAAAGGCATAGTGGGATTGCTTACCTCACTGTTGACATGAGAAGAACACAAATTAATGACATGCTGTTACTGTCATTAAGAGTAGTAGTGCATGTGTTTAAGTTATAATTAAAATGACTTTTCAAATTCAATCTTTTATTAATGGCATAGAGAACTTGATTTGAAATCTTCTGAAAAACACATTCCTTACGGCTTTAAACTAGATCCAATACTTCTTTATATAAAGAGAATATAAAATTAGATTATGAGAGTTTATATAGCTTTTAAATATCAAGCTGTCAGATTTGTGCAGGTAGAAATATTGTAATTGAAGAATGGTGAAGAAAGAGTTTATATTAGAGTGAAGGTTTTCAAGTGAATTCATACCAAGTAGATATAATGGAGACAGGTTTTTTGCCAGTGCTTTGGATCTCCTGACCTCCATTTCCAGTAGAGATTAGCTTGATAAAACCGACACAACCTCAATAAAACACTAACAATGGAAAGAAGTAAATAGAAATCATATTAAGCAGCAGCAATATTGCATGAATTGAAACAAAAATTTAGGTATAATAGCCTTGGTGGGTTTTAATATTGTTTCCAATCACATCACAATATGAATCATATCACGGTGATTCTAAATAACGTTTATCATCTTTACATCTCCTCTCCTAGTAGACGTCTCACATTATTTGAGGGTTTTTTCTTTAAGAGTTTATACATAATTAAATGTGCTGGAAGCAAAGGGGACAAAATACCTTGAGAAACATCAAGTTTGTGTTATACGTTCAATTAAATGTAACAATCCCATATTTATTGTTATTTTGTTAGCTTATAGAAATTAAATTAATAGAATAATGGTGTTGTACTACATAAAAAAAAATCAAGTAAAGCCAACTAGGATATTTTTTTCAGTTTCCAATTGTCTTAGTATTGCTGACTTTTGAGTACAGTTTCCCAAGCATAAAAAACAAAAGGAACAAAATGGTCCAGATGTGTGGTTGTGAGGAATTGGAGGCTAAATATAATAGAAAGGAAGCTGCAGTTCATATTTAATTTGAATGGGGTTCCAGGAAATGACCTGTTCAAAATATGATAGCTAAAAAATAATAGGCTAATTCTGTACTAAATTTCTCATGGTCTCCCTGATTTCCATAGAACTGGGTATATGAAGGGGTACATTTCCAGTGCAGGTGTCAGACCTGAAATAACACTGGAGGGTACCACATTCCTTGTAGTTTAAAGTGTTTTTGTCATGGTCCATTAATAACCAACAGATAGATTCACAAAAAGCCATAGGCACCTACCTGCTGCTTGTTGCCAGCACAGGTGCCCATGTCCAAAGCGTGAATGCTCACCCCCGGCAAAACTTCTTCTTAACACTACATGGTTCTAAAATACCCAGCACCTATGTTTTTGCCAGTTAAATTTCAATATATCTGAAATCTGAGCATGTTAACTGACAGTGGTTGGGTTGCTTGGGTAGCCTGCATCAAACCAGCAGTAAGATTGACACACTAGACATTTCTCCACCTGTCTCATGTACATGGCTCAGTTGTATCTCTATGCTTCAAGCATGTATACTGAATAATTTTTTGCAAAAAGCACAGCTGGAGAAGGGATGCCCAGACTCTCTTTATGCCAAGGATGGTCAATTATTTTGCTTGGCAGGTCACTTAATGATCTTTGGTAAGCTGTTGTGGGTCACACACACAAAATTTTTCAGAAGATAATAATTTTAATGCATTAGAGATAAAAAAAAAACTATTAAAAATAAAACATTTACTATAGCATATCTTAATTTTATTTCAAAAATTATTTTTTTCTCTTGATTTATGCTTTGTGGAGTGAGTATGTATATAGAGGAGAGTGTGTGTATAGAGGAGAGTGCTCAAAATAAAGTATTACTCTTGTACATTGTGTGGGGGGAGGCATGGGGGTATGTAGAGCAGGGCAGGAGGGGGATGAGTCACTGGAGGTGTGGGGAGCCCAGCAGGACCTTGGAGGCCGCAGCAGCAGTGGGAGCAGCCCCACCAGGAAGCTGTGCACGCTGCCCAGGGCTGGGCTGTGAAGCGGGCTGTGCTGTCAGTGGATGAGGGGCAGGTGTAGGCCAGGACATGGGGTGGGCTGCCCTGGGTAGGAGTGTGTGAGGCATGGCTGCGGGCCAGATACAATCAATCGTGTTTTGCCCATGCCTGCTTTATTCAATCCACATTGATGAGGGGTCTCACACAGGATAGAGGAGTTCTAGGTTAAAATCTATACTCTATACTGAAGAGCCTTGAACCTGCATATCGCATTTTTCATGAAAGTATTCTTGCCACTTGGTTACAGAGTCATGCTTGCATTTTTTTTCTCTGATACAATAAATATTTAAGTATTTTCTGAAAAATGGAAGAGCTATGAGAAAAAGGACTGAGTGCCTCATCCCAGAATACCATACAATCTGCAGAGGGAATTCTTTCAAGAAGTACCTAGTATGGGAGATGAAGAATGGTGAGCGTTTTAACCACAGAGCAACTGGACGGCTGTCCCTCCAAACTTCGTGAGAAAGGGTTGATTTAGACACAAGTCCAGGAAAGAGTTCATGGCCATGAATTCCAGGTGTAGGGAGGTATCCATATTTCTGAAAGCCCATTCTTCTCAACATATCTTACAGGTTGGTGTAGGCAGCTTCCCACTCAGTATGCTGGTTTTGTGGATCCCATTCTTAGATGTCAGACCCTCCCTGTGCATTGAATATGGAACCAAGATGCCCGATCTGGAACTTTGGATTTCAATAAATGACTAGGCACCCAAATGGAGACTTAGACAGTTCAGTCCCAACACTCCCTACTTTAACTGTAGTCCCAACAGTCTTAGCTAACCTTATTCAGGGAATGACAAAACAGGAGCATCCATTTGTTCAATTCCAAAGAGTCTGATACCGACATTACCTACTCTAAATCAAGAAGGTAGTTCTGTTCCCTAGTATGAGACTCACAATCAACTGTCACACTTGGATGCCTAAATATCAATTTCAGGCAATGAAAGAATAGCTAGAGGTGCCTCTGAAAATAAAGGTACATCTGTATAAATATAGTTTAAAGCACCAGCCTTAGGCATACTGTTTTGAAAACTAAGTCTCCATTGTCTACTCATTCCAGAACATGGCCAACAAATACAAGATCTATACTATTATAATAAATGCAATGGATAATATAAAAATATTTTGTACAGCTTTGTTGTGATTGATCATTGCCCTGTAGTCGAAGTCTGTGCATGACTTAGTTTAATGTGAGGAAGCTGGTGCACAGAAACAACAACCACAGGATCATGACAAGGTGGAGATCTGAGCCCAGTGGCAAGGAAGAACCCTGTATGTCAGAAGACCTCTATTTTGCTGCAGCCTTCTTCCATCTTTATAGTTGTTGAAATCCTGACATCTTCTGCCTGATCCGCCATTGAAGATTTGGAGTTGCATCACAGTTTGTTTGGAACGTGAGACACACAAATCTCTTCACCTCTACAAGGTCTCAGTCCACAGAAAGGTCATTTATCATTATATACCTGGCTACATGAAGGTATCTAAAGCCAATAGCATTAACTGGTTACATGTTGGCTTATCAAATATTTTACAAAAGCATCTATGACCCCCAAGTCAGGATTGTTCACCTGTTACTTTAGGGTCTTTAAAAAACACTTAAAGACAGCCTCTGCCTAAAATATCCTAAAAACAGCTTTCACTCTCAATATTAAAATGCAACAAGTTGATGAATAGTCAGAACAGGAGGGAACAGGAATGAGAACGTGCATTCATATAGTTTAAGTACACACAGTTAGGTAATAGTCACACTGTTATTTTATATGGTGTCTCTGTAAGTGTGTGCATGGACTTTCTGGGTATGTCCAGATGAGTGTGCATGTGCCTGTTGTGGTGTCTCAAACCAGTCTGAGACAACGCAAGAGGCACGTTGAGAAGAAAAAAATGTTCTCTGCACTGCATATTTGCAGTGCAGGCTCTAAATTTGATACCTGGATTTCCAAGTATCAAGAAAAACCTCTTGGAATAAAAGCAGGGCAAGCCATGGTCCAAGACCATGCCCTGAGGCAACCCAGAGGTAGGCCCACCAGAGACACTCTGATATCCAGCCACAGCATCTCTCTGGTGCTTTCAGGTGCACCCTTATTGTGCAGGGCAAACAGAAGAGGGGGCAGGCTGCGGCGGGACCCAGCCTCAGGCACTGTCCCGGGTGGGGGAGGTTGTAGGTGTGGGGTATGTGGGTGAGTGTGTGGGGAATGGTAGTAAGTATGTGGGGTGAATGTGGGGTTTGTGGGATGGTTGCAACATGCCCACCTCCACTGAGGTGCACAGCCCCTGGCACTGGCTGCAGCAGCCAGCCAGGCTGTGTCCGCTGCAGTGCCACTTAACCTATGGTCTGTGTGGGGAGAACAGGTCCAGCCTGACCCAACCCAACCCGGTCTGGCACAGCCCACTAGCATGCCTTTGGATAGGACCAGGACACTGGCTCTGGGATCTGCAGCACCTGTCCAAAGGCATGCACTAGCTGGACAGGCCAAGCCAAATCCATTTTCTATGAGGGTCAGGTGGTGATGCATTGCTGTGGGGCTGTGCCATGGCTTGCTTGTAGGTACAGCCCTGCAGCTGCACATTGCCACCTGACCCTCATGGAGAATGGGCCCAGCTCTAGCTGGCCCAGCCCACCCAGCTAGTGCATACCTTTGGACAGGATCTCTGGGTCCCAGAGCCATGAATCCTGGTCCTGTCCAAAGGCTCACTAATGGGCTGTGCTGGGCCAGGTTGGTTTGGGCCTGTTCTCCCTACACAGACTACGGGTGAAGCAGTGCTGCAATGGGCACAGCCCCACGGGGAGGCTGCTGCTTGTGCCAGCATCCCCACAAACCCCACATCCCCACACACTCCACACCACTCCCGCATCTCCCCACACATCTCCCACTACCCCAACACCTTACACCCCTCCTGCAAACCTCACATAACCCCACACCCACCAACACACCCCATGCCCCCCAGCATCTCCCCTACACTCACCCACACCACACCCCCCACATCCCCCCACACCAACCTACACCCTGTCCCACTCCACTCCTACAAACCTCACATCCTGCCATCATACACCTAGTGTGCCCAGCTGCCAGACAGGATGAGTCCTGCTGGCAGAAGCTGTGGCTGCAGGGGGCAGCTGTCCCCACATCCTAGTTAGTGAAGGGGTCAGGGGGAGCTCTAATTGTTTTAGGATAAGAAAACCAAAAGCAAACATCAAGCATAATTTATTTTATTATAATGATAGAGGCACTTGTCAGTTTCCGAATAGCTTTAAAATGGTAAATATATCAATAAAACATTGCCCAACTGATCTCTGTCTGTCTGTCTGTCTGTCTGTCACACACACACACACACACACACACACACACACACTAAAATCTCTTTTATCTGACATCCCCCAGGATGGAGGAAATGGGTGAAGTGGGGGAAGGGAGTCTTCCCTGCTGCACTTGCCCCCCACCCCCCAGCTACTTGTGCTGGGCTCTTGAGGGAGCTGGGCCAGGCTTGCATAGTGGGGGGCTCCCTTTCCCCCCTGCCCTCTATTCAAGTGCCTTGACAGTGGCAGTCCCATGGGTGCTGCGCTCAGAGCTGGAGCAGCAGGGGAAAGGGGTAATGGAGCTTCTGCCTTGCGGGCCTGGCCCAGCTGCCCCCAAGACCCCAGCAGGGGTAGCCAGGCTGGAGCTCTGTTGCTTCCCCCATCCACAGCTCTTGACAATGGCAGCCTTGGAGCTGGGGCAGGGATGGGGAGTGGGGAGGGAGAGGAGAGGGAATGGAGCTGGGAGGGTGCAGGAGCACCCCTCCTGCTGGCCTGGGCCAATGCAGGCAGGCTCTGAGCACTGCCCCCCATCCAACAGGTGGGGTTCAATGGTATGTGTAAAGCACCATAGTTAGAGCAGCTCCCTGACAGGCTGCCCAAACTTCTATACACAGCCTAGGTATACTTGCAGCTTCCACAAATTTTCCATTTTACAGAAAAAAATGGCACTGGTGGTACATAAGCCTAGATGTCTCTGCTTCGGAATTTAGGCCCTACTTACTACAAAGAAAGGAAGGATAACATTTCTCAGGTACCTTTTTTTTCTTTTATATATA
>NW_017728951.1:9872177-10010987 GCF_001723895.1 Crocodylus porosus | reverse complement strand
AAATAAATAAATAAATAAAAATCAGCCAAAGCAATTAGCTATTGTGTCTTAGAATTATCAAATTGCTGTGGCTGAAACACCAAAAAACCTTTAAAATCTAAAATATTTTTTCTTTCATTTAGAAAGTATGAGTCATTTCAAAATGTACGTTGGAGAGAACATTAGCTATTGGCACTGCCCACGACATACTTACTGCCTGGGACTAAAACCTGATTACACATCATCTTCCCCACAACCCCCCACACACGATTTTTGTAAAGGACAAGGGGGCTTTCTCAACTCTGATTTGGATTCATCACATTGCCTTCATTACATTTTACATTACATTGCAACATTATTATTTGGTTTGCCTAGTTTATACCCCTGGCACTAGTTGTATATGTAAGCATGGGTACTCCTGTTGGTTCTGGTTTTCAGGAAAAGACAAATGCACATAAGGCTATGGGCAGTTTAGCTTATAGCTAAAAGAAGGAAGAATGAGCTCATGACAGCTAGTCCTTTGGCTTCTTTGTGTGGCTGAGAGCATGGTTTCAGATAGGCCAAAAGGTGAAGTACTGGGTTTGGTGCATGCTCCTCCTTTTCAGTTGGTCTTACAAAATATTTTCTCCCATTTTTCTGATCAGGGTCCTAAATAGATAGAAAAAAAGGCTTCTGGGAGAAGGCAGAAGCAAAGTTAGGAGGCAGTTCTTGCCCAGGCAATTAATGCCTTACTCTATAGCAACTATTAGCATAAACGAATGCCTACAGCATCATTTTTGTCTTAGGTGGGTTCTTCCTTTGAGTAGGGAAACCCTATTTAAACACATACATGAGGACTAGTTTGAGGTGACATAGTGGAGAAATGGTAATATTGGAAGCACAGGATCATGTAGGAATCATAGGCAGGAAGACTCTGCCACCACATAAAGAGTGTCTTTTGATATTCTGAGACAGAAAAACTGGGAAGGACTTGAATTTTGAAAAATGACTGTTTGAATTTGGCAGGGCTGGAGTCTGAGCATCTGAAAAGCGAGTACACAGGAGGCCTGGTCCACGCTCCCCACCACCCCCGCCCCCCACAAACACACACACTGTTCCTTAGGTTTATGATTTTTTTTTTTAAATACAAAATACCATCAGCTAGGAAAGTCTCTGGAGGAATGGACCACTAATCTGCAAAACATTTCCATCAGTAACTACTCTGACTCAATCCCTCCCTTTATGCAAATAACACATCAGCAAAGTTATGAATGTGAGAATTATTTCTCTTTACTGGTCTCACACATACATATATGCAGGGAAAATGCTTAAATCTAGGAATATTTCCATTTAAATACCTCTATTCCAAAACATTTAACTCCCTTTCACTTTCCTACAATTCCTGAGTTTTGAAACGTGCTATTAAGAGCAATCTAAAGACTTTCTTTGCCCCTGGTATTTTAAACCTATGTTTCATTTACAAACCCCCTATCATTACAAACACTTTACAGAGATGCAACATGGTGATGGCAAAAATTAAATAAGACAAGATACTTCATACTAACTTTTGTAAATCTTGTAGCTGAATTGGACACTTTGGTTGACCATTTCTGGTCTATACATCAGTTCATTAATACATGAAAATATGCTATCAAACAGACAATCAAATTTCATGTAAAATAAGCTTCAGCGTTAAAACCGTTCCTAGTATTTTATGTGTAACTTTGTGGGTAGATATATTTCTTGCTACTAGAGCAAAACTGATTTGTGTGATGGTTCCCCATCATGAAATCACTTGGAAGGTTGTGAGATAAAATGTCGCTTAGGATAATGTAATTGGCCTTAAGGTACAGGAGTTGAATTATTTTCAGTGATTTATAATCTGGAAATTAAAGACTCACTCATTTTCTAATTTAATTCCATCTTCAATGGAAAAATGTTCACTCTGAACTAAATTGGCGAGTAATGTTGCTAATTCAAATGCAGATGCAATTTCGATTCTGGTAGCAGTTCGCTGTGATTGACGAGTCCCCAATGGATCATTATGATTCTTATCTCCCAATCTCACAAATTCTCTAGCAGTTGTGATAATAACTTCAGCTAAGGAGAAAAGGGAAAAAAATAAATTCTCTGCTGCACTGTCAATTCAGGCTTTGCTTTTTTTCTGACATGGAATGGGGTTTATTTCAAATCTATTGCATGTTAGAGACAAATATGAAGCCTCATTACTAAATTTTGTGTCATCGTAAAACTGCAATTTAATTGTTTACTGATACTTTTCTAACTTGCATCTAAATTTGTCTAAAATGTGTTTCACATTCTTAATTGTTAATCAGCCCAGGTATCATACTGTATGTCAGGAAATGCATTAAGTGTCAAATATCACTAACCAGGTCATGGACTACGTATAAAATCCATAATTTGCTTTTTTTAAAAAAAAATCACCACCTTCCTAAAAATATACCATATTCTTTAATTTGCAGCAAGGTCTCCTGTAAATAGAGGAATGACAGTAATTATTCTCAAATCATTTCCAATTTCTTCATGTATTCCTAAATCCACAGCTACTGATCACACAAATACAGGATTTTCTATTGTTGCAATCATGTAGCACTGCATTAGGTATGTTGCCTTGACAAATTCATATTGGGCTAGGGAAGGTACTGTGATCAAGTTATGCAAAAAGAAAAGAAAGGTTCATTGGATTTAACTTTGTATAGATCTCAGGAAGGAGTGATTTTTTAAAAATGATTTTGTTTCTTGAAAGAAAGATATCCATTATATTTCAGATTTTGAATAAATGCTTCTTGGCCTTTTCTGTAGCTAGAGAAAGAGGTATATTACTTTTTAAGATAAGTATATTAGATTTTTAAAAGAAACTCCAGAATAAGGTGTGCAAAGCCACCTTTCATCCATGTCATTTTGATCTGCAATATGAACAGCAATCAATGAAGGCAGGTAGTGGGGGTCATCTATTTGTGAAACAAGTAGCCTTTAATGTGGTAGAAATATGAGTGTTAAAAACAAACTTCTGTCCTGGACAACGGAAAACATTTGGCAAATAAGAAAGATATCCACTGTAGGCTACAGAGAAATTCACAGGTAACTTAATGACCTTCAATAAACAGAGAGAAAACTTCTTTATTGAAATAGCTAGGACAGATTCCTCCCCTCCACCCCTTGCCCAGAGGTTGAGCTCAATTACTTCTCCACAGCAGCTCATATGGTGCCCTGGAGAAAGAATTAATGCTTCAGGTTGTATTAACTTTCCAAACTAAATATGCAAGACCAGAATGGGAAGGGTCTCCTTTTCTCCAGTATCACTATTTCTTCCCAAGCTTGCTCTGGATTTCCTCCCTGAAGACCTCAGTGTTAAGAGGGGGGTGGAACAAAGTCCTTTTTAAGCAGAAGAATGAAGAGCTATACTATAAAGTCCTACCACATGTGGATCTAAAGTTATTTATCCAGTTATATAGCAGATACATAGTTTCCTATTAATTTTTATAAGGATCTTCTACAAGGTTTGCTATGGAAACTATATTGAAAGACTCTCCAATAATATTCTAATTATTTAAATATACTAGTGTGATCTTTTCACAAATTGCTTGCTTATACATTATGAGTGAAGGAAAAATGAAATACATAAGTAATTTCAGTAGGACAATTCACATAGTAAAGGTAATGCATAAGGCAATGAAGAGCATCAGAATAAGACCAAATAATCAATTAAGGGTGAACAGAACCATGAATTTCTCACCCTGTGAGTCAGGAAAGAGCATGGGCAAAAAACCATATCTTTGTTTTTTCTCTATCTTGGGTCAGATGAACAGTCTGTGAAAACTGTCATAGTTTTGATGGCTTCTATGGAGTTATGCCATACTATTGCTCCTGGTCAATTATATATGCATTATGAAAGTATTGATAGTGTTCAAGGTCTTTGCAAGTAGAATATTGCTGAAAGATAAAACATTCCTTTGACTGTACTTTATTGCCTTTTCATCTTATCAGTATTAATCATTATTAACCTTAGGATTTTTGTTTGAGTGGGCTAGTTGGATAAGATAATATCAAGAAACACTAAGAAGCAATGGCAGTAGGCACAGAGTAAAGAAAGCAAGAGCGAATGCTTGTAGAAACTTAAAACCTGTATGTGGCCATCAAAAAACAAACAGCTTCAGTAAAAATTGGAAACAGTGGCTCTCGTTTTTCATGGCCCTGTAACATGTATTATCTTCTACACTCATGCAAAATAAGTGCCAATAAGGTGTAAAATAGGATCTTTCTAATGTGACAGCTGCCTATACCTACTTAGCATCACTTACACTGATAGAAAGGATTACTCAAATAAATGGAGAATTCAGCTCAGTGTACTAATAGAAGCTTCAGGTTTGTAACAGAAAAATCTGGTGCCTTGAGTGCCCATCAGTATAATTTAATGCCCAATTCAGCTGGTTGTGGCAAAAAAAATTGTACACCAGACAAACTTTTTCGTCACAGATTTTTAAGTTTTGCATAAGGTAAATATACATATATATGTGCACATACATGTATATAGATACATATACTCTATTGATACCTTACTGCATTCCTTTATTTAAATTATTTATGTATCTTTCATTTAAGAGTTAAACGAATTCATTCAAAGTGGCATGAAGAAGAATTCACTGCATTTGAAAGCTTGTTTAACTCCATCTCAACCATGCAGTTGGTCCAACAAAAGATGTCACCTGCAAAAATCCTAGCCATTCAAGAGCTGTTATTCACTCTGACCTCATGCATTTTGCAAAATCATGTGACTCATCTTAAATGTCTACACCAAGAATGAAATGAAATATTTAATTAATTTAATTGTAGTGCTTCTAATGATAGAGCAGAAATCTACTAATCAGGCCAGGGTTTTTGTTTTACACAGACTGCTGTAAAAGCAGAAGGAACTTCTTGAAAGTACGTGGAACGAAGCCTGTGTAAAATTTGTGTACAATCATAAGCAGGCCCTGAAAATCTTTAGGGATACTTTCTGGAGTCTTTGATAGTAGAAGGTTTTCCAGTTGGGATTGTTTCTTGGACAACTTTATGACCACAGTCATGAGAACTTGTTCTTGACCACATTTGATGATCAGCTTCTGCCTTGAAGAATGGAAATTATAAGGATTATGATATGAGTGCCTCTCCTGCTCTTTGGATTCCTCTGTTCATAAAGCTTGATTTAACCTCTCTCCATTATGGGCATGTCTTTACAAAGCACTCAGCTATACCACTTGTGTTACATCCTGCTGTGTGGTTGGCTTAGCCTCCGAATACCATGGCACTAGAGAGGTGTGGGACCTATGCTGCAGTGTCAAGATCAGCTGGCAAGCTCTGGGCAGCAGGAAGTGCAGAAGCAGCTGTAAGAGCCTCAGGCTAGATTGACCCAGCCCGGCCAACAATAACTGTGCATATGGGCATTAGCAGAGAATAGAATTGTATTAATTGTGTTGTGGAGAGGGTGGGGTCTCGATGCTGTGAGTGTAGGCAGATTGGGGGCTGCATGCACTATGATGGGGAAAGGGTGGCCTTTGTAGGGGGTTGTAAGTAAAATACACTGTATGGATGTGCATGTGCATGTCCGTGAGGTTGAGCTACAAATGACTGGATTGTGATGTACCTGTATTTTGTTATCATTCCATGACTGAGTCATATATATTTTTACTATAATATTCACTTTTAAGGATGGTTTTGCTGAGTGAATAGTTTGGCATGCTATACCAGGTTAACTCTTGAAGGGAGCTGTAACATTGCAAAACTGGTTTGTTTCTAAACATCCTACAAGCCATTTTATAAAGTTAAAATGAGTTATAAAGACTTAACTCTGAGACAGTCAGGTGGGTGAGAAACTGGTTGTAGGATAGGACCCAGAGAGTCATAGTGAATGGGTCTGTGTCATCCTGGCGAGAACTGGGCAGCGGTGTCCTACAGGGGTCAGTGCTTTGTCCAGTACTTTTCAACAATTTACTAATTATTTGGATGTGGGGATGAAGAGCTCACTGGCCAAGTTCATGGATGACACTAAGTTATGGGTCGCACTTGAAGATAGATTACAGATACAGGCGGACCTAGACAGGTTAGCAAGTTGGGCGGATCAGAATCTGATGAAGTTCAATATATCGAGAAATGTAAAGTGCTCCATCTTGGGGCGAGCAACCCCCAACACACCTACAGGGTTCGCGGCACCAAACTGGCAAGCACCACAAATGAAAGGGACCTGGGGTAATAATAGACCACAGTATGAAATGAGCCAGCAGTGCGATGCTGTAGCTAGCCAGGCAGTTAATACTCTGGCATGCAAAACTAAGGAGGTGATTCTTCTGTTCTACTCAGCCCTGGTGAGACCGCAGCTGAAGTACCGTGTCCAGTTCTGGGCACCACACTTTAACAAGGACATGAACAAGCTTGAGAGAGTCCAAAGCAGAGCCACCTGTATGACCAGAGTCTTATACAGCAAGCCATACGAGAAAAGGCTGAGGGATCTGGGACTCTTCAGCCTGAAGACAAGAAGGATGAGAAAGGACCTGGTAGCAGCTTATTCCCACAGTAGGGGAGTACATCAAGGGCTTGGGGAGGAACTGTTCACCAGGGCACTCAAGGGGAAATCTAGGAGTAATGGCCACAAACTCCTGGAAGAGTGATTCAGGCTCAACATCAGGAAAAGCTTCTTCACAGCCAGGGTGTCCAAACTATGGAATAAGCTCCCTCCAGAGGTGGTGCAATCACCTACCCTGCAGATCTTCAAGAGGAGACTAGACAGTCACCTTACTGGGGTCACTTGACCTCCATTTATCTTTCCTGCTTGGTGCAGGGGGCTGGACCCAATGATCTTCCAAGGTCCCTTCTGCCTTACGATCTATGAATCTAAGAACTGTGGGAAAGGTCCTTTCAAACTATCCATCAGGCATCGTAAGAAACAAAAAATTAAAGAGATTAATGCACAAAACAGAGCAACATTGTGCCCCCCACCTCTAATGTCATCAGAATGAGACATACAAACTCTCATTTTTATGCAAAAGAAATTTGCTGGTAAGCTTGCTGGATGTGGTGGAACTAAGTGAGGCAATACTATGAGCAGACACTCACAGTAATTCCAACAGACGAGTGCCTTTAAAATATACTGCTCCTTCTCATAATGTCTTGCCAGTGTTTCACATTAACCTTTAGACTATTTGAATTTAACTTTGTATGTAAGCTAGATGGCTTTCTAAAATGGTAGATAATATAACAAAAAAAGGTACAGACAAGAAGGAAGACATGGGAGCAAAAGTTATTGAAATTAGAATGATTTATCTTATCACATTTTGAGGTAGCTTCCCCTTCAGTGGGTGCTCCCTGTAATTTGCACAAGTAATTGACAACTCGTTAGCAGCTCATTAGGTAAACAAACCCAGTGCAACAGGAAACAGACATTACTTTTGAAATACTGTGCAATATACTGAAAATGCCATCAGGTTCAAAGGTACAAGTCAGAAAATAATAAAATTAAGCCGATAGGCTTTAGATTTGCATTTAAAACATGAATATAATGTTCAGCTGTTTAACCCTTTGATAACCAGGGCATCTGTGGAGTCAGGGACTGCAAATTTTCCGTGGTACTCTGTTGGCTTCTATTCCACCCAGGAGAGCACACAAAACACCAACTGACTCTCCCTATGCCTGAAGAAGGGTGTTTGTGCCTGAAAGCATGCAAAGAACAATTTTTTCAACTATTTAGTTGGTCTAATAAAATATATCACATTTACCCAAAGACCTTGTCTGCCCTGGTACTCTAGGCATTGTACTGTTTTGGAGGCATATAGATAGGCATAAAAGGCTACAGAGAATTCAAAGTCTTAATCAGCAAGTAGTTAACTAGAAATACCATTGCATCATATATTAAAGTATACTATATTCTACCTTACTCATAGATTTTAAACTTGGCCATTATAATGGTAGAACTTAAACTTAGAGGGATGTATTCTCCTCTTGATTCATGAACAGAAATCCCATTAATGCTAATAGAAATTATGCCCTTACATTGAGAAGAGAATATATCACACAGAGTTGAGGATCATCTTAGACTAACACAGTAGCATACTGAAATTTCATTCATACAAAATATGAATTCTCTTGCCTTCCAACTTTCCTTAGCTTAGCACTGCCACTCTGTACACACATACATCACAGAATGGTATGTGCAAACAACAACCAGTAAAAGTTGTATTAATGACTAGCAGAAGCAGTGTGGCTATTTTGAGATGAACAATATGAATGAAAAGATCTGAGGCCAGATTCTGATCTCTGTTATGCAGAGGACAAGGCAAATAAAATTTGTCTTATGGTGCGAAAGACAAAATACAGAAATTAAGGATAAAAGTTTTCTAGTTTACTTATTAGCACTATATGTAATTGGATGGAAGTAGCAGGTTTCAAAAATTTGTCTTACCATAATGACTATAATTTTTTAAAGATCGAAAATGAATCTGACTAGAAAATACCATTAAACTACCAACTTGCTTAAAATTTAAAGGGTAATTCACATATAATGCTTTTATTTAATAGCCCAATTTACAAAACGTCTAAAATTAATGCAGATCTTTTCAGGACAAAATCAGCTGTAACTGCACCAACTAATTTTTGCTCATTTGAACTGAATTATTAATAAGAGAGAAATATACCATATGTTCCCAAAAGAGCTGGATACATTTATTTCAAATAAAATTGCTGTGTTTGGTGGAATATAAGAGGTTTAAATGCTTTCAGAGAAATGGGTTACTTATATACTGATTTAATAGAGTATAAATCAGGCTGCATAATTAGGGACACAGCTGTTTCCTAACCTAAAGCTGGCAGCTTTTGTTGGTTAAGTTCCTTTATCACCTGCATGGCTTTAATCAGCAATAATTTGTTCTTCTTGTGGAGTAACACAAGTTAATCAATAATTTTGCTGTTTGTACTATACTGGAAAAGGGCTTTTATGGCTGGTTTAAGTTAAACTGGGCATACATTCTCCTGCCTTATTCATTTGATTTATTTCATAATGCTCTCTTCCTAATTCTAATTGGGAATTAGAGTAAAGGGTATTTTGGCTGTGTAAACACCATCTAAAACCATTATTGTTTAAATTTCTAAATATCCATTTTTAATACTTTACTGTAATTGGGATTAGAAACCAAAAATGCCGATCTGTAGTAGAAAGCCTGTGAAAGCTTTTCGCCTCAATTGTACATATAAACCTCTTATGGTATTTGTGAGACATACACAAGAGAGGATAGTTAGTACCTTCTTTTGTGGGTGGTTTTAGAGACCTTTTTTTGTTTTGTTTCTTTTTCTACACTAGGAGGCTATTATAACATGGAGTAAGGCAAGATTTTGAAATGCAGCAGCTTCTCTACCCAGCAATGAGCCACACCACAGAGCTGCACCACCACTCATGACTAGCATGCACCACCTCTACCCAGCAGTGAGCTGCACCACCTCTCATGACTAGTCAACTCTACGGGGGCATTGATAGTTGAAATATATGAGCAAAGCTTTCTACTACAAATGCAGCTCATACATGGCAGGTAGGGGGCAGTGCAGGAGGGGGTGATCAAAGAGTGTTACTCTGTTCATATGGTTAAACCACTTCTGCAAATGATCAGCTATATTATGAGAACACTCTCTAACTGGTTTAAATTAAGTCTGCTTGTTGGATTTTATTGGGAGAGCTACATTGATTAAGGGTGTGATTTATTTCTAACCAAGCAAGCTGTGCCAGCAAAATTTTGTAGTGCACACCAGACCTTAGTGCAGAATAAGTGTTCAAAGCTAGCTCAGAATAACTTTTGTGGAATAGCTATGTCCCATTTTGACATGCCTTTGGTAGTGAATTAGTTATGGAAGAACACCTGCTGTTGAAGATCAAGGTCCCAATCCAAGAAGGTGGTTAAGCACACAAGTATTTTAAGGCATGTAAATAATACCCAAGATATGCACGGGACTCTTCATGTGTTTGAAATCTGTGTGTGTCATACATTCACACAGCAAACTTGCCCCCAACTTTTACAGTGTGTCTGGTCATATACCCCTCTTCATAGCAGATTCTTGGTTTTCACCTCTTGCAATGGAGAGGGAGGCCCCATGGTTCCCATACTTCAAAATTACGGCTTTGCTTCAGTGCCATATTTCACACCATGGTTCTTTCAGCAGGTGCTAAAACACCTGCAGTTACTGAAGGCCCCGTCCTTTTGGGAGGTAGAGAATTGCCTGGCAGTATAGCTTTTTCAACACAATAGCTTTTTCAAAATGGAATGGCTTTAATTAGTCAATCAATATATGATCTATGATCTAGTGCCAAGTTTAGAATAAAAAAGTATGTATGTATTAATACATAAAATAGAAAAGCTTATGTATTAGTAGTATTATATTTTCTGCTTGCCTAAAAGGCCCAGAATTCTGTGCAATAACTGAAGTCTCTGCACAGTAGCACCAGCTACTTTTAAGACTACTTAAAAGGCACAGTATTAGGCACAGTAGCATTAGGCACTGTAGCTTAATACTACTGCACACTAGCGTCTTGGCATGGTTTTTGCCACGTGGCACTACTACGTGGTAGTATCAGGCTACTGCGCAGTCAGCATCTTGTGTAGACACACCCACTGCATCCTAACCCATCATTTCTTTGTTTCAAACTCTTATCATTCTGTTTTCAATTGTTGCTTTGCTGCTAGTCATTGTCCAAATTTAATAACTCAGAGTTGATTTCCATTGTCTGTTCAAAATTATTCCATTCATTTGTTGACAGTTTTTGATAGTTGATTCATACCAACCCAGACATTCTTATGTGACCAACAGATATCTCTTATGCTCCTGTTCTAGAGAACAAATGAAGCCCCTCTCAGGCCTAGTAGTGCCAGTACAAAAATTGATTGGGCAAACTGAGTCACATGTATAGTTAATAAAAATAATACAGACATTCAGTACATTCTTGAGATCTGGGTTTAAGTAGCTTCTTCAAACAGCAGTGCTAATGGACAATAGTGGTGCAATCTAATGATGACTTTTTGGTTCCTGATGAAATCGAACTATCCCTTTGAATAACTTCTCACTGCTAGGAGTAAGGCTTTTTGGAGTACTGTGTCCAGTTCTGGGTGCTGCACTTCAATAGGGATGTGGACAACATGGAGAGGGTCCAGAGGAGGCCACTGGCATGACTTGGGGCAGCAGGGCAGGCCCTATGAGGAGAGGCTATGGGACCTGAACCTGTTCAGCCTCCACAAGAGAAGGCTGAGGGGGGATCTAGTGGCCATTTACAAACTAGTTAGAGGGGACCAACAGGCACTGGGGGAGTCCCTGTTCCCCCGAGCACTACCAGGAGTGACCAGGAATAACAATCACAAGCTGGCAGAAGGTAGATTCAGGCTAGATATCAGGAGGCACTACTTCACAGTCAGGGTAGCTAGGATCTGGAACCAACTTCCAAGAGAAGTGGTGCTGGCTCCTACCCTGGGGGTCTTTAAGAGGAGGCTGGATGAACACCTCACCTCTCTTCTGACCCTACCAACTATGAAACTATATTGTGGGCTTTATTTTGTAATAGTTAAAAGATGCAAACAAGCTTCATGCAAACTATATCAATGATTAAAGAATTAGTAATAGAATTTTAATGCATGTCATTTACTGGATCATAGATTCATAGAAGTAGGGTTGGAAGGGACCTTGTAGATCACCAGGTCTGACCCCCTGCCCTGGGTAGGAGTGAAAACCAGGCTCAAATGACCCTAGCCAGGTAGACGTCAAGCCTCCTTTTAAGAATCCCCAGGGTAGGAGCCATCACCACTTCCCTTGGAAGTTGGTTCCAGATCCAGTCAGCTGCCCTGACTGTGAAGTAGTACCTTCATATGTCTAATCTAAACCTACTCTCCAATAACTTGTGGCCATTATTCCTCGTTACCCTGGGGTGCTCTAGGGGGAACAAGGTCTCTCCCAAACCCTGCTGGTCCCCCCTAGTGAGTTTATAGACGGCCACCAGGTCCCTCCTCAGCCTTCTCTTGTGAAGGCTGAACAGGTTCAGGTCCTGTAGCCTCTCCTTGTAGGGTCTGCCCTGCTGTCCCCGGATCATGCGGGTGGCCCTCCTCTGGACCCTCTCCATGCTGTCCACATCCCTCCTGAAGTGCGGCGCCCAGAACTGGACGCAGGACTCCAGCTGCGGCCTGACCAGTGTCGCACAGAGGGGGAGGATCACCTCCTTGGCCCTGCTTGAGATGCACCTGTGTATGCACGACAAGGTCCGGTTAGCCCTACTGACAGTGTTCTCGCATTGTCGGCCCATGTTCACCTCGGAGTCAATAATGATTCCGTGATCTCTTTCTGCCACTGTGCTCTCGAGTAGGGAGTTTCCCAGCTTATAAATGTGCTGCTGGTTCCTACTGCCCAGGTGCAGCACCCTGCACTTGTCAGTATTGAATCCCATCCTATTTCATTTGCCCACCCCTGTAACCTGTCCAGGTCCTGTTGCAATCTGTCCTTCCCTTCTAGTGTTCCCACCTCACCCCAATTCTTGGTATCATCAGTAAATTTAAACAGGCTGCTTTTCACCCCGTTGTCCAAGTCACCAATAAAGAAATTGAACAGTGTGAGCCCAAGGACCAACCCCTGGGGGACTCCACTACTGACTTCCCTCCAGGTCGAAAAAGACCCCTACCCACCCCTACCCTCTGAGGGTAGACTCATGACCACGTAGGCCCTTGTGCAAATAACAGTAATCTTATTTTTGAAATCATAAGTATTTTGCCACAGAAAACATTGCAAATAAATAGAGAAGTAAGCAATTATAAAACAAGCAATCAAGTGAAGATACCTTCATTTAGATCCAACTCCAAAGTTCAGTAACATGGTTTAGATTTGGCCTATCATAAAAATGCTCTTGGATCCTAGGAGATTCTCTGATCCAGACTGAATAATAAACTATTGCTGTGGTATTTGCTTCTGTGGTGTTTACTTAGGACTTCTTTAATATAAGTTCAAGTGACTAAAAAAATTGTTCAGTAGCTGGGCACACATCCCTTAAAAAGCCTAACTCACAGCATGTGCTGCTCACTGTCACAGTCTGTGGGCATGCCAAATTCCTGTTGACCTCAAGATGAGCTAGGTGCACCCGAGTGATAAAAGGTTCAATTCAAATCTAAGCAGGTGTGCAGCAATCACCCTTCTGAAGGGTGGTCACACACAAATTATATTTACATGTTAATTATGGTTACACAGAAAAGCTCCTTTCAGTTTTTGCTTCAGTCCTGGGTCTTAAAGGGCCTTATCCAAAATGAAGTCCATCTGTTTAGTATACTTTGAATCAGGACTCAAAGACTCTGTAGATTCCTTTTTTAAAATCCAAAACAATTAAAAGACTCCCCCACCCTGCCCTTCAAAAACCAAAAAAACCTCCTTATATGTGAGTTTATAGCACATAGCTTATTTTTTGGACGGGTTTTAGACCCTATCTGATGGAAACGCTGACATAGCCTTCATTAAGATAGGACATGTGGGCACATAATTAAGAGCACTGCCTTGATTTTGATGGTAGAAACCATAGCCACTATAATTGCTAAAAACTAGAAAAAACAGATTTATAACACGCATATTTACAGCAATGTTTTCATTTTAAAATGTTAAAAGTTATATGGTTTTTATGACCTTACACTTTATATGGTCTCTACACTTTTAGAACTCAGACGCGTCAGTGAAAATCAGTCCCTGAAAAAGATGTTTAATTTCCTTAAACTTCTGTCTCAGGTATGTAAAACATATTTTAAAATGTCTGGAAGGAACAGGACAGCTGAACAAAGGCATATTGATAAATATACAGATCTGCTCTAATCTGAGCAGATCTCGGAGCATTTGTTTTCAGATACTAAATAAGGCACACATGCTTCATTTACCATCTATCTCTGATTTTGTGAGGTTGTTTACATTCACATTTTTCGCTTTCAACCTCAAACATACTCCATCTCAGTGCATGTTAGGCAGCTTCACTGGGACCGGAGTACAGCTAGAAAAAGGCTAGAGCACCCCCTAAAGTGCAGAACTAGCATCAGCACAAAGCGTGCATCAGTGGAACTAAGCAATGTATGTTCGTGTTCGTGAGAATACATCCGAAGGTGACGTTACAGAACGCCGTTCTCGGTAACATACCGTACCGGAAACTTCTAGTATGTGGACAGCTTTATAAAACAGTAGGTCTTACACTAAAGCATATCAGTAAGGAAAGTATCATGGCACTTCCGGTAGCATTTTTTTGAGTAAGTGAACATTATACTTTATTTAATATAAATTAATATGTATTCATACTGGAGGAAAATCAATGGTAGTGCAGTTGCTGCCTTATTGTTTTAAAGAATTATGCTTCTGATTCTACCAGATGTCTCTCATCTCTGGCTTAGGCAAAGATCTGATCCTAGATCAGATCCTAGTTCAAAGAAATGACCCTAGTTCCTTGCTTTTAGTGCCAGATTTTTTATTTCAGCTCCAAAAAGAGGGAATGTCCTGCCTAAAATTAGTAAATTACATGAATTCAAAACTGTTTTAATTATAACATGGTTAAAGATACAGTGGTAAAAAGTAAGTCTCGCCCTGAAGGTGCTACTTAGTTCAAGTAATTCTCCCAAGCATGACAGTTTCCAGTTCCGTAATCCTTAGAAGTGTTCAAGATTACAGCGTAAATTTTATAGAATGACAACATTTTTCCCCCTACTTCTCACTTACACTGGGTACAAATGAATATCCTTACAATGGGAATGCCCTGTGCCTACCTGTTCTAGTTTTTTGATGGCAAATATATTGCCAAATAACTAAAGGTTTATAAAACAGTTAGTTTCAAACTACTGAAGGGCATCTACCTGACAACCATGAAAGAGGAGGAAGGCAACAACACCAGATGCCAGTCAGATGTCACTGTCCTTCCTTCTTTTTCTGCCCAAATCCACATCGGCCTCAAGCTGTACTCTAGGTCCTACCAAGCTTGGTTACAGCCTAACTATTGCAAGGTCTAAACCAGACACCAAATACTGCATGAAACAGGCTCCTGTAAAAATGCATGTCCCATAACAAATCCTCCTCTTTCTTGCATTGAATGGGACTGATGTTGGTATATCAGAATGTGACTGTCTAGCTAAACACTTGCTCCATAGCTTTTCTGTTCTCTAACATGGATATATCACACAGAGGAGAATTCTGGGAAGGTATTTGTTCATTAGCCCATCTGCAGCTTCCCCATATACAACAAGATACTATTTGGAAAAACATATCTATCCAGCTCCTACTAAATTCTTCTTCTTACTCTTCCCCTCCACTGAATCCCAGCCCTATGATTCAAATTGCTGCCCTTTATGTAAGTAAAGGGCACCCCACCCTGTTCCTTCTCCCCAGAATACTACTGATACTCTCAAATATCTTGCCACGGGGTGGGCAGCTTTCATGATCTTCCACCATCTCCTTCCTCCTCCTCTGTAGTGCGAGGGAAGAGGGGAAGCAGGGATAGACCTGCCAGGCCCACTATTGTTTTATATACAGCTCTTCTCACCCTCTGCTGGCCAATACCAGTGCCCTCTAGGACTGTTGCATTTAGCTTGCCACTGGCAAGGTACAGAAGAGAGAACAGCTAGAGTAATGCAAGTGTGAGAAGAAATGGGCGTTAGCTAAGAAATCACATGTAGTGCACAACGACAAAAACAAACCAGCCATAAATGAAAGATGGAAAAAAGGCTTCTTGTAGATGCTGTGTGTCGGCTACAAAATACAACAACTACATGTGAAAAGGAAACATTCATAACAGAAATCCTATTCCTACCTGTATGACAACATGTAGCTATCAGCTGTCTAAAGCGTTCCCCTTTTCTCCCTTCATATTGTAATATCCTTGTGGTCTTTTCCAGTTGAATTAGTCCTGGTAGCGGATCTGAGGACAGAATCTGGCCATTGGTGATTTTTATCTGGACATCAATGATTTTTTTTACATCATCCATCATTAGAGAAGCCAAGCCTGAACTTTTTGGGAGCTGAGACATTTCTCTCTTCTGGTGGTCTCAGACTGAGACTAGAAAGCACTGGTACTAGCTGATTTTGTTTTCCATTGGTTTTCATAGTTATCTTCCTAAAGGAAATGTTTACTGGTAGGTGTGAAGTTATTTTGGAACATTTTGTATATAATATTTAACTTCTTTCTTTTCAATACAAACCCTTTGACATAAATCAACGTGTTGTTCAATATATGCAACTTAGTCAAACATGATTAATTAAAAACCTGGTACTTCCTATATACACAAATTCTAACTTTCCAACTGTATATATAACATCAACTACACATCTCTGTATTTAAAAACCACAAAAAGCCTAATTATACATTTGAATAGGTTGAAACAATAGTTGTAAGCAAAACAGCCTGCACTTCTTTTTCCACTGAACTTTGATCCTTACAAAGGTCAGTGCACTCTGTACTTCATTCTACATTCTCCCAACTACCTAATTGCCTAATGAATGTATCATTTCCTAGCCAATCAGTTTAAAGGGACTGTATGAAAGCATGACAGAATAAGAGGGCTGTCAGTCTTTGGTTATGGTTCTATAGTTCTAATTCAAGAATTAAATATCTGTCTTTTTTAAAAGTCATTACATGATTTATTGGAAAATTGGTAGACACAGCCCTTGGGGGTTGTGCTCAAAATCTGCTTTAAAAGAGTAGCTGCCAGCTATGACTTTTGATTTCCTTGTATCAAAATGAATAGCAGTGCCTGTTTCTATGCAAATTAAATGTTTGAATGTATTTTTCTTATAGATTATATTTGTTAATTTAATTTTATTCCTTATGCAATGAGATGATTTCTGTTTCAATCTTTCTTCCCTGAATAGGCTAAATTAAATTCTCTCCCATAGCTACTGATTCAGAGGTACAGGACTGCTTTTTCTGTTGTTCAATAGCTCTAAAATGTCTGCAGAAATTGTAGGTCAAGAATTACAACCATGGTAAATCATGCCTCATGAATGAGAAATAATCTGTGATTTCTCTAGGGGTTTTTTTTTTTTTTGGCCTCTCTTTAAAATGAGCAGAATATTCAGGAAATAAATGCTCTTTTAACATATTTTGGCATAAATATAAGCTATATCAATCAATGCATAAACATCCCCACTTTTCCGATGGCTAGATTGTGTTACTTTAAAAACAGAAGACCTTCTTTTTGGAATATCAAAAGAGCAATTGCTATTTTTACAGGATTTATAATTGTTTTTGAAGAGATAATGCCAATTATTTCATATGTATGTAAAGAGTGGGTTTTTTTATTACTACCCACAGTTAAATATCAGGGCTCCTACCATGGCTTGCCAGTCAAGTTTACTTATGTCTAAGCTTCATATACTTTCCTCCTCATCATATCATCAGACAGTGAAATCAACTCCTGCTCCAAGTGCCAGCAAAGACTATTTCACACTAAAAAATACTTTACCCCTCAGTTTAAGGACTTAAGGAGGACGTGAGTGGCTTGAAATCCTCATGCAGCACATGAAGATGATAACTTTTGCTCCTGCTACTGATTTGAGTCACTGTCACATGCTTCCTTCCTACCTACCTACTTCTGCATACCACTCATAGCACAGCTGGTTTACTCCAATGTCTCCACTGAATAAAGTTAGTTGAGATTCCTCTTTGCTGATGTACCTTGTGTATGCACTTGCTTTATCTTTTAACAGCTTTATCAGAAGAAGGACTTGCTTGCTTCATGCTTCTCTCAAGAATAACTGATTTTGCATATTTTTTAAATATGTGTCAAATGTGATAGGAGGAGATATACCAATATATGAATTAATAGAATGAAAGATTAGCCTCCCTTTACATGGATTTTATTTTAAGATTTTTTTTAGTATGTATGCACAGCAGCTGGACTCACATCACACCCTATAGTGCTGCAGAGGGCACGTAACAGGCATATCAGATTCAGCCGGATGGACACAATAGACTGAACAGCTCCAAAGAACTCCATTAGAGTCCACTGGGTCAATAATCCCTAAACTACGAAGGATTTACATGATAGACCACAATAGCTGTTTAGGAGCCACTGTAATTTTATCAGGTCAACATCCCATTTTTAAAATGTGGCCATGTACAGATACATACCACAGGGCTGTGGGTATAGTCTACTGGGTAAATACCACCTGTTCTCAAAATTAGTAACACAGTCACAATACATATTTACTTTGGAGACCAAAATAGCTTTTAGAGAACTACTATATTCTTTTGGAGAAAATCAAAACACATTAAAAAAACCTTATGCATCAGAATATGCAGGTTTAAGATGTGTGAGGCCTTCAAATTTACAAAAATAGGTATCTTACATTTTTTGTATTATTACACTGTCTTTTGGATTAATACTTTCTAATCAAAATCAAGAGCAAGATTAGCAAGCAGGAAAGGATGACCCCCTTTTATCCCACTGGTTCTTGAAGTCAGGAGTTAGTTGTACCTGGTATAAATTAAAGCAACTGCAAGGTTTCTTTAATCGCACTAGCTTCCTGTGCTCCAACTCTACCATCTCCTTTATCCAGGATTCTCCAAATATTTTAGCAGGGGAAGACTAATGCATCCTACATAGATGGACAAAGGGAATTTTCAGTTACTATTAAAATAGTTCTCTGTTCAATTTCTACCAAGAGTGCAAAGAGTTGACATAGGAAAGGTCAAAGTTCAGACCTACTATCTTTTCACTAGGGGTAGATTTGGTATGATTGTACAGGGAATTTAACACATAAATGATGTAATAGCAATGTTTGTGTTACACCATGATTCTGCAAAAAAAGGTATGCCAATTAAAAATTAATCCTGATACTTTATTGTTAACTCATTCTTTTGTGACTTAGTATTGCAAAGATCTCTTTACAGCTTGGGCCTTTTCATTTTTCAGGCTTAGGCAGAATGCTAAGAATTAAGGATGGAGTATGAGCCTGGCCTTTGAATTTCCTGTTTTTTGTTCATTTGTGTCATAAACTCACCCTTATTTAAATCTAGGGTTTTTATTTAATATTATTAAATGCCTCCTCATCAATGCCAAGTTTGTAATTGGTCACGGTGAATAGGTGATTAAACAGATAAAGTGTAATTGTGAGTGCAAAACTATCACCAGGTTTGCAAAGGACAATAATTGTGTAGCTTATAATGTTTGAAAATATTGCCTAAATCTCTTTTCCACATGTTGTTTGTGATGGAAAACAATTAGACAAAGGATTCTTTTTCTAAGCTGCCTCCGATTCAGATTTGCCTGATGAATGGTCTTTATACTGAACCCAAAGCATTTGTTCCAAGTAAATTATATGTCGTTGCAAATCCGAAAAGGTCTGCTTCACAATGTTTATTGGGATAAATTAAATCTTCTAAAGATGGTAAACAGAAGGCCTCAATAATTATTCACTTCTGTATAATTTAAACTGAAAAGGATGTTGCAGTTAGGGGATGGAGATGAAGCAAACAACACTCCCTGCATTGTGTTAACAACATAAGAGGTACAATAGGGAAATTTAATTTGATACTGATCTACATGAGGCACAACACAGCTACGCCGTTCCAAATGCTACTTTTCTAATGGCAGCTTTTGAATTGCAAATTTCCACCAAAAATCACCTGATTCATTACTTGAATACATTCCCAATTAAGTCAGGGAATTTTGCCATTGGCTTCAACGGGAGCAGGATCAGGGCATAACTTTTTATAATTTCAAAAGGAATATAAGAATGGAACCATGCGTTGCTTATAGCCGGCTTGATCCAGCAATGCAATTAGCATTTTGGCAACATAAACCAATGCTAAACAGTAAGGCTGTGCTTAAGATTTTGCTTAATATAAACTGCTTTGAACCATGAAAGAAAACAGTCCTAGGACAGTGGGCATCCCTCTCCTATATGCTCACTTCAGACACATTTAGAAAGTTGTTACTGATTTAGAAAAAAAAATGTATTAGATCTTGGGCCTTGTCCAAAGTCCATTAAAACAAAGAGCAGTCTTATCACTGACTTGGATCAAGTCCTGGATGAGCAAGTGTTGTCAAAGTGGTAGGCACTTTCAGAGCAACAGAAATGTTTGCAGTATGTTTAGTGTGCATGTGCGTGTGCATGTGCGGGTACATATTAACTGAATGGTTGAAGCTTCCTACATAACCTTCTGTTGAGTTTCATATAAAACTAAGAGTCAGCAACTATTTCTAAACAAAAAAATAGAGCACTGGTCTCAAAATTACAGCACGTACTAAGCATAACATTAAATGAAAAATTTAGAGTAATTAGTTCACGATTTTAAAATTAAATTTGAGAAGAGTTCCTCAACAAAAAAAATCCCACTTTGTCAGATCTTTTGTGTTCCTAATGTTCCGTGAAGTAAAATAATAAACTCATCAAACTTCCAGTTAGTTAAATATCACTGAAATCTTGTACATACTTTCAAGGATTTATTTTTTTTTACTTATAGTATTTTTTCCCCCGATTACTTTTCATAAATGTCTCACAAGAGACCTTGAACAAAAAAGGTTTTGCTTTTAAACACATTTATAGACTACTTTCCTCTTCCAAATGGGAGCCTTAATGCTATCCTGAGGCGAAATAAAAAAATTAAAAATCAGATATGTCCTGAAAATCATGCTTAGATCAAAACAATTTGAATCTAATCCTCAACAGTTAAAGACTTTAAGCAATAAATATAGTTGTTACCCACATTACTTTCTCACATCACATGGCAGAGTTAAGTTTGCTTGCACATTTGAATATTCCTATTTATTCGAATTTCATTTAAGATTAACCCTAACCTAAGTTTTCTGCATTCATAATACTTGGACTTTGAACCATTACCATATCACTGTAATTTAGTTTACCTTATATTATTACTATGTATTCTTAATGGTACCTCGTTCTTAATGTATCAAAAACATTTAAGATGTATCCTGCGAACACTTATATGTAGATGTCTACTTTTAGGCATATGAGTCAGTCTATTGATTTCAGCAAGATTATTCATATACTTAAACTGAAGCATGTGAATTTTTTTTTAGCTTAGGGCCTTTTAGAGGTTTGATTAATGCTGGGCATTTATTCATTTCCACTCTGACCTGGTCCACCCCTAATGTGCCTTGATATGACCCTGCACCTGAAATGGGATATGGGTGGCATAAAGTTAAGCTAAGGAAGTCTTACCTTGCTTTGTTCTATTGCAAAGTGCAGGGTAGATTTGACCTATGTAAGTATATAAACATAGAAATTGGTATAAACAGATATATATGTATGAATGTTTTGTAGGTGTGTGTCAGATGTACGGGTAAAACATTACCAAAAGAACTTTGTTGACTTGTACACATATCTAGTGCACACATGCTTATACATAGAAAATGCTTTGCACAACAGATACAATAATATAATTTGTGCTCCATGTGAAATGGCATTCCATTTAGCATTTGCAGGTACTGCTTTGTAAAAGAAAAAATATAGTCATGGATTCAAGGTTTTCTGTACTCAGCAGATGGTCAAAAGAATCAATTGTGCTGTATATGCTAAACAAGCAGACCTCTTTAGCCAAATACACCATTAAAATCCTTTATTATGTGAACAAGCCTTTATTAATGACCTTTTTGAATTTTACTAGTGGGCATAGCAATAATGCATGCGTATTGTTAGGAATGGAAATGGAGAAAGATAAGGAAATTTTCAGGCAAATCTGTGTTTATTTTTAAAGGAGGCTGTTCTTCCCTAATGGCAGTGTTTGCATGAATATCTGATGGCAAGGCAAAGGGAGGGTCACAACAGATAAAACATAACAGGATCATTGAATAAAAACAAATATTTATTTTCCCTTTGTCTCTGTGGGCCTCATTTGCATTAAAACTGCAGCATTTCCAAAGCCTGTTAGTGAGGAATAGCTCATTTATGCACTCCATATTGGTAAAGCCCTTTCAGATTGATATTGTATAATGTGGGTTTCACTTCCCATGCACTCTTCCTTCCACAAAGAATACAAATCTAAAGCAGATGGACCACACAAGATCATAAACTTTTTTTTTTTTGCATTGAATAGATATGCTATCTTACCTCTTTATTTTTCAGAGCCTAATTTTAAATTTAATTGCCATGTGAAGTTTCTGGTCAGAATTCTAGTCCCCAGTTCAACAAAGCACTTGATCATATGGTTAATCCTGAACATAAGCATGGTCTCAAATAGGATTATTCAAATGCTTTAAGTTAAATAGCATTAGAGTGAGGTTGTAGCCATGATAGCTCAGGAATTATGTGAGAGGCAAAGATTTCTTTGGCCGATACCTTTTATTGGGCCAACTGCATAGTTGGGATACAGTCTGACCAGCATCCAAAAATGTAAGACATTCTTGTTCAGGTCTGCAGAGAAAAGCTAGCACAGTGATAGTTAAGCCCACATTCTGAATGCTTTGCTGCCCTTTTGCATATAAATCTTCTCTTTCTTAACTTGTGTAGAGTCAGCACAAGTGATTAGAGGAGTGATTGGGAGTCTTTCTTCTATTTCTTTCTAAGCGCCTGAGCCAGCTCCTGCTGAAGACAGTGAAGAGATAATCACTGACCTCAAATAACGTAAATAGCATGAGCATTCCAGTAGGAACAAATGTTGTTTTACGTGAATAAGATACAGATAGGTAGTATAGGATATTTGTATATGCATTAAATTTAGACTAGTTTTACACACATAACTAATGTAAAAATAACTACATTGTATTATTTCACAACAAAACTTCGGGTACGTTGACACAGAACAGTGCAGTGGGATGTTATGATATGCAAGTGAGCTGTAAATGAGATATTACTCATAGGTACCGGAAGCACCATAGCCATATCTGCCCTCTCAAGTGCAGCTCAACTGCTTTTGGTACTCCTGTTGGTTTGTTTAGAGATAGCTCATGTATCTGGACACAACTCTGCATGCTGCAGTGTAGACACACGTAAAGCTGGTTACCTAGCCTGCTGGTTCTGCAGGTGAGCTTTGCTGCCCAAAGAGCTCCTCAGCCAGTCCTCCCAAATAATACAAGCAGCAAACAAAATCAACAACCAAAAATGAACCCTTCTGCCATGCTCTTTGGCTCTAGCTACCAGCACAGCAGCCTGGTGTGCTCTTGTAGCAAGGAGCTGCACTCAGAGCTTGCTTTCTTCTCTGTTGCTTACTCTTCTGGGAGCTTTTTAAAGCTCCTAGCAGACACTGCCTGCCTATTCAAATACACTGCATCTGAGCTTTCTCAACACGGCTCACTGTTCCCTCTTAAAGGGATAGACAGCCCTTTTACAACATACCTTTAGGCTCCTTGGACACTTTTGAAAAATTTACCCATAATGTTTATGGGTTCTTCAGGTAGAAGTGGAGCTCATTTTTTGTTTGACAGGGCTGTATCAAGAATCTTGTGAGATAATGTTTTTAAAAAGAGTTTTAGCCCAATTTTTCAGCTCAGGAAATTTTGAAAAGTTTTATAAGGCCTGGAATTTTGAATGCTTATTTAAACCAGTCCATTCTTCAATGCCTTAAAACCCAAACAATCTAGGGTCATATCCTACTTTCTCTATTAGAATAAGGGATCTAAATATGATTTTATTCTACCCTGTTCAAGTCCCCGAGAAACTGTAAACACAAAAAGGTGCATATAGGCCCTCTTTCTCCTTGCTGTTTTATGTGTTTCAGTTTTAAGATGAATATGGCATGTTAGGCATGTTACAAAATGAGATGCATAAATAGAATTTTCAGGGGGCTGAACATATCACACTTAGGATCCTAAGTCTACTGAGGCACTTAACAGATGGCACTTAACCTGACCCTAAATCTTTTTCACCTGAGAATTTGGAAAGTAAAAAGCAGTCAGGTATAGAAATTCTGCATCCAGAGACGTTGGATCATTAAGGACTTGCATGTTTAATCTTTAACTAGCAGAACTCTCCTTTCTTTCAATCTTCTCACAATATATTATACACGATAATGCATTTTTAACAAAGAGAACTGTGTGAAATTACTCAACTCAAGGCCTCCTTTGGATTAAATAAGTCTCTGTCTTCCTTTACATCACCACAGACTGAGATATCAGAATCACAGAGGTCAGAAATGGGAGAAACCTTATAGTTCATCTTTCTGCCAATGTTGCCTTGTTCCATATATTTTCTAGTCTATTTTTAAAAATCCTAAACATTAGTGTTCCATAGCTTCATTTGTGAAACTATTTCACAGCCAAATATATTTTACACTGTTGAAGCCTTTACTAAAATTCAGCCTATTTTTCCTGTCTTAATTTCACCCCATTTCTCATTATATCCTGCATCATCTCTCACTCCTGTATTTACATCCTATTATTTGCAGGCTCTTATCACGTCCTCATTTCATTCAGTCTTAGCTGAGCTACACAAATGTTTATTTCTTTGTAAAGGCAAATACTAAAAGTAGTTCTTAGGTCCCAATTCTAGTAGGTTCCATTTTCAGTTTCTGTCTTAGTTGACATCATTCATTACCCCCCAGGAGATTTTCAGTTCATCTCATAGTCTAGGGATGGAAGTTACACACAAACTGGTTTAAATGATCAGAAACTGGTTTAAACCTGTAACAGAACATATGTTCAGTACACATAAACCAGTCTAAAAATGGCTGAAACTGGTTTAAGATAAACCTGGTTGAATGTATTATCAGATGTAAATTATTTGGGTCCAGCCAGTTTATGTAACTTCTGTCCCAGACCCCTTCACAGTTTAAGTTAAATCAGAGTCCCACAGTATCCCAATGTACTTTGCAGCCCTGGACAGGCCTGTGTTCTCTGCTCCACAGTACAGAGCTGGCCCTTCCCCTTTATTTTCTAGCCCAATCAGGGGCAGGGGCATGGCCAGATGCATGGCCTGCTGAGGCAGAGGAAGGAGGGAGGGGGTTTATTCCCTCCTCTCACCAACCGGGGCACTGCAGCCCCTGTTAGTCATTTCCCCCTCCTCACTCCAGTGCAGGGGAGGGAGAATGGTCAAAGCTGGCTGGCACGGCTCCTGCCATCCACCTGCCTTACCAGCAGCTGGTGTTACAGGGCTGAGTCAAGTCGGCCTGGCCAATGAGTGTGGCTGAGGGCAGAGGCAGATGGGCCAGCCTGAGCTGGGCCACTAGGTTTGGGTCCTTCCTAGTGGGCAGCAGCTTCCCAGCAGGCTCTGTCTGCCATTCCCAGTGGGTTTTGTCTGGCCTTGGGGACAAGCATGGCAAGGACTGCTACCCTCTACCCCTCCAGGCATAGCCTGGCTGGGGTCTCTACAGGCCATGGTGGGAGTTTAAACCCTTCCACAATCATACTTAGCTCCTGTGGGGCCTGGCCACACCCCCACATCAGCTTCCCTCCAGCCTTGAGGCTATTGCAAAAGGGAAGGTTGCTCTAGCACTCTCCAGCTTCTAGCCTGAGCCACTGCAGGCATGTGCCTGCATTTCCAGAATTAAATGTGAATGTCTGTTCATTTTCAAATCAGTTCAGTTTTTACAAGCTAGACTAACCTGCAAAGATTGAATCAATTCAGGCTCTGACTTTTCGAATGTCTGTCCCTAGCCATAGTGTTAGGTTAGCCATCTAAAATTAGAACTTAAGATCTGAATCCAGGAAATATTCCATCCACGGTTACAAACAAACAAGTTTCAACTAGCCAGACTGACTTTCAGTGGTGAAGTCCATGATCCTCCAACAGCGCCCATTCCAAATTCTAAACTAACCTCTGGCACAAGACATCTCTTCTTCTATATGAATCCACTCTTTATTCCCTCCCACGTTGCCCCCATTATTGAATATGGATGGGGCAGAAGTAACCTTGATTGAGGAGATTCATGTAACCAATTTGTTTTCTTCACTTTCTGTGAAGTGGCCACTGCTACATGCATAGCTGCTTTTTTTTAAAAACCTTCCTGTATTAAATTTACACCTGATTGGTTACTGAGCAGTAATGCATGTGTAGACACCTTACTGAGCAGTAACACTCTGTGTGTGTGTGTGTGTGTGGACTGACTTGGGACTAATTTTAGTTCCAAGTCAGTCCACCCACAGCATTAATATGCTTTAATGCTTGCACGTGTAGATACTAGCCTATTCCCATTTACAATTTAGGCCAGTGTAAATGCATGTGTAGATATGCCCTATCTGTAAAAAACAGGGGTAGGCCTAAATTCCTGGATCCCCTGCCTACCTAGCTTATGAAATTGCACCTGCTGAGTACGGTCTACAGGGACTATATGCTAGTGTTAGAGATTGCTGAAACACTTCATGCTGCAGCAATATTTTCTGCCACCATAAAGCAGCCCCACACCTCCTTTCTGCCCCTGTACTAGGGCCTCCTCTGACACTAAACTGATGAGAGCTTTTCCCAACACTGGCTTTACCTAGAAGAGAGGATCAATATTACAGATCTACTTAAATTGCATTTTTCTGATTTTCGCAAGAGCGCCGTGATCATCATGAAAAATGGCATTGGCCACAATTTTCCAGGAAATCAACCAAAACCACACTTAATAAAAATAAAATGCTGGCTCTCTCAGGGGAGCCAGCACTCCTCAGTGCCACTACAGTTCTGCCTAGCAGCTGGCCTGGGAAGGGAAGGCACTAGCTGGTGGGGTAGCCAGCAGTCAAGATGGGGGCCACCCTCTTGTCTCTTCTGCCCCCAGAGCCTTTCTGCCAATCAGTGCTGAGGGGCAGGACCTCTCCACCAATCAGCACTGAGGGATAGGGCCATCATGAAATCATTGCAAAATTGGCTCTTTGGGGCACAACCAAGCTGCAAAAATTGCTTCTTCTTGCTGCGAGTTAGGTAGGTCCCCAATTACAGCTCACTTGTGTAATGTAGATGGCACACAGTTGGCAATGTGCCTTCAAATCTACCTAAATAGGTGTTTTTAAAGCACACATTAACATAGGGTTTAGGAACTAAAAACACCCTGGAAAGCCTAAAATACAGTAACAATTACTCATAACATCAGCCCAAATAATGACTGACCTAAAGCTCATGTGCTCAACTGCACTGCTAACATTTAAGATGTGAGCCTACTATCCTTACTCAAGCAAAACTCCTAATAAATGAGAGCTTTGCCTTACTAAGGGCTGTAGGGGTTAGCAGTTTGCAGTCAATGTTTTTAACTTGCATGAGAACCACTTCAGTCATACTGTGTAAGCTCTGCTGTTGCCTGTTCTATTAAGAAGTGAACTTCCTCCATCTGAACAGTGTGTCTGTCTGCTGGAAGCTCATCTCGTACAACATGATTTGCAGCAATTAATTGGTTTCCTCTAAGCTGACTAGCAAATCCATATACTACTGTAATTACCTGAATGTAAAATATTTAGGAAATATCTACCATGCTCTTAGAAGTCTCAGAGATCATTGAAAGAAAGCCAATGAAACTGCAAACAACACTGAAGGGACTGGATATCATCTACTACTTTTTTCTCCCCTCTGCCCCTTTTGGCTCTTAGCATTTGTCTCTAGGGCATGTCCAAATAGTGGGTATGTGTCAGAGAGACATTTATCATGTAATTACAGCTTTAAGATCAGTTTCTGTTGATGTGAGATGATTACTGTGTATTTCACGCCTTTCAGGTTCCCAGCTGGGATTCAGAGATTTAGGGGCAGGGGATATATATTTTTTAAATTTACGAGATGGCCATTCATTTAATTAATTGTACCATAAGAGTTCAGTCAGTCACCAAATAGGAATCTTGAAAGGTAGGGGGAACCAGATGTTTTATGAAGTTTTGATATTTTTTAACATGTATAGCTTGAAATAACAGAGGGATTTGTTTTCTTGACAAGATGCAGTATTGCAGATTAAGACATGACAGAGAAACTCCTTGTGTAACTCTACATTAACACCAAAACACGGTTTAAAAAACTAGTTTTTAAAGGAAAGTTTCAAGATGTATTATATTATAAAATGTTATTTATGTTCATTAGTTAACAACACTTACAGTGTGTTTCTGCTTTGCTGTACCAGTACTTGCACTTTGAAATTTAAGACTGGATTCTGTAAATGACACATCAAATCCACGTAAACCTCCTAAATTTAAAGTATTGCAAGGGGAATTTAATGGCCATTGTTTTTATCTAGCCTGATTTCCAAAGTTTTCTAATGTCCTTAACACTGATTTGGATTGTTATGATTTCATGAATTAATTATTCCCTTGAATATCTGGTGTCCTTTGACATGAAGCCAGTTTTCTACCCTCCTCAGCACTTAAATACACTATATTTTTAAAGAAATTTACTCATTACTTCAATTGCCAGTTGAAAGTGTTTTGCTACAAGGCAGCTTAATAAAACAATATTCCTTCCCAGCCAATATTTCACATCTTGAAGTGCAGCCATCCTTCCCATTTGCAAGGCATCATTTTATACATTAAGCCTAGCAGCAGTGTCCAAATTACAGCTGATTAAAACATTTCAAGTTTCAAACATTTTTGCCAAACGCATTTTTCACAGAGCATTTTTGCAGAGAATGCCCCTGCTTTTGGACCACTCACAAGCAGATGTCACAATTTAGTATGGACAACAGGATCCATTCAAAAAAACCCAACAACAACCCCCTCCCCCCGGACATACACATTGTATTACTAGGCTGCTGCATGTAAGGCATTGCATATCACCACAAATAAGGACAGCTTCCTCCTATGCTGCTATGGGAAGTCACAGGCCATTAAACTCCTTGCAGAGAACTGGATTCACAATTCTGTTAGATGGACCGATTCCATGCCAATTCACTCATGGCGTGGAGACACACCAGTACAGAACTGGTATAATGGAATCATGAATTAGGCCCAGGGGCTAATCCTTAGGTATGTAAATAGATGGAGCTCCACTGAGGTCAAATGAACCATGACAGTTTATAGCAGCTGAGAATCAGGCTCTACATTTTGGCCTTTGTTTTTTTTTCTTAAACAAGTTTTACTTGTTTAAAATGATGAAATGTATACTTGTGGCATATTTGTCCTCCTCAGGGAAATTAGTCACTCGATGCTAAGTGTCACAGCACTATTGATGCCAGCGGAGCTATGGAGCATTTACACCTACTGAGGTTCTGTCCTATTTTAATGTGGCCTCAGTTAAAATAAAAGTTAAAATGCAAATCAGCAAATGGCTGAGAATTTTAAAAGGCCAAGTAAGGAAACACTCACCTGTGATTTAAGCGGTTAAAAAAAATGCAAAAGTGTCCTGACAGAAAGGAATTACAGTGCGTTTTATTCCAGGGCACAGCCTTGAACATGACTGCCCCCAAGATCACTGGATACTGCTGGCAAAGCTGCTCTCATGTTTAATTTACAACTAGGCAGGTTCATGGACTATCTAATGAAAAATCTTGATGGGAACTTTGCAGAAGACAGTGGGAATGTTTAACAAATTATTCACATTTGTGCAGAAGGAGAGAGAGTAGCAGAGCTCCTTTGCCCCAGTGAATAGATATAAAATGTTTCAACCAGCGCCGAGGGAGGCAACCCTGTGTTTATCATCAGGAGCTTCAGTTCCCTATTTTCTTTTTTCTCATAGACGAGTTGCCATATTCTGGTAACATACAGCGACATACAGTGAGACTGCTAAACAAATATCCATAAACCTTGAACTATTACCAGTCCACTGCAGCACTCCTGATTTAAACATCCCTTCTGCCAGTCTCTAGCAGTTGTCCAGGTGGAAGTTAAAGATCCCACAGCACTCCTTGAAAAGAGCAATTCCACCTCTCAATAAAGCAGACTACTGCCCAAGACTCCATGTGAGCTTTTTTATCCCCTGCATTATGGGTATTGTTGACACTGAAGGACTATTTACAACCTTTCTTTGATTATGAAATATTTCCTTATATAACCATATCCTATTTAGTTACTTCACGATTTACATGATTGAATTTCATCTTTGCAATATGTCTATTACAGCAACAATGGCAAAGATTCAGCAACCAGGTTTCATGGTAACGTGAGAAGCACCAAATAGGAAATAGGTCATCTTTGGTGCTAAGTATTACTCATCGTGTGCACGGGTTATTGAACCTGGTCTAACACCAATGGGGAAAGAGAGAAACAAAACCCCATAGGCTATGCTGAGCCAGGTCCTAAGGTCCTCACTCAGATTTTGCTTTGGCTTCCCCCTCTTTTTTTTTTTTTTTGAGGAACAGCACCCAGTGAAATATTCATGGAGGAACGTACAACTCAGAGTTTAGCCCTCAGAATAGAGGGTCCAACTGTGAAACACAAAGTATGAAGCGTGCTGTTTATTCTCAGGGATAAAATTGGTAAAGCTGCTTGAGTTATCCACCCCATGCTTTTCCATTGCTTCTGATTCACAACAGTATAGAAAGAGGACCAGGACCATAATTTATGGAAAAATAAATAACTGAGGTATGCAATGGGTATAAAAATGAAAAACGATCAACATTTAAATCATAGAGTGAAGTCTGTATTTGTATAATAGGCCAATGTTTAAATCAATCATTCACATTTTTATATTTCCGAGTAGAAATGTCAGTATTTATAAAAAGAGGCCAGGATATTTTAGGGTGATATCTTTTATTGGACTGACTGAATGGCTGGGATAAATTTAGACAAGGTTTTAAATGCAAGACATTCTTCTGAGATTTTTCTGGTGAACAATTTATTTGCTGGAAAATGCAGCTTCAGTTGAATCCAAATTATTCATAGATTGAATTTGCTGAGAATAGTTTTGAATGAAAACATATTTTGTGGACAGTGTCACAAAACTGTTGGTGGAGGAAACAGTCCCTTCTACTCACTTATATAGGATTCAGGAGACCCATATTCAATTCCTTCCCCTGCCGGAGGGGATGTGAACACAAATCTTCTTCTTGCCAGGAGAGATTGCCTTAACCATCAGGCTATAGGGTATTTTGTTGTGGATGGTATTCCCTTGATACTATTCTGCTTTGCATAATCATTAATTGACAGAAACAGAGGTTAGGACCCAGGTGAGTTATCTTGTCTCCAGGCCACAGGGTATTCACCAGGCCACAGGGTATTCATTGTCTCACTCACTGTCTTAATAAATATTTCAGTATTTTATCCATAGTGGAAATGCTTAAAGAGGAGAGATTGATGGATCCCAAATCAGAATTCTCTGTACTGTCTAGGTTGAGAAACTCACCTGCGCACTGGGAAACCCAAGTTCAAACGAGATCGTTTCCATTTTACTCAGTGCAGGAATCCAATCCATGGTCTTCCACCTTTCAGTCTACAAGGAGTGGGGAGATGTCTCTCAGTTGCTCATGTAAGAACTGTTTCATTTTGAAAGCACTACTTAAATATTCATTGAACCAGACAAACTAGACAGCAGGCAAGGGAGAATCAATCTCTAGTTAGGGCAAGTTTCTACAAATTGAGACAGGGAAGGGGCTCTCTCCTCATGGGGAGGAAGGGGCTAAATCTGGATCTTCAACAACCCTGGTTGTATTCTGTAAAGTACTGGGAAGGGCAATAAAAAGAACAGTTCAGCTTCCTAGCCTGCATGTTTATGAATCTAGCCCTCACTTCCTCCCTGTCTTACTGGCCAAAATCATTTTGGTCAAACTGAATGTTTCTCTGAAAGCAATATCATTTGATATTTTGATGAGAAATATGGGCATTTTTTTCTGTGGGAGCTCAACAAGGCCTTATTTTCCCTGCTAATTTTTGTTCAGCTGAGGAAAGAAATCACTATTTGCACTTTCCAATCACTTAAGATGATTTTCAGAGTAAGTTCTCCAAAATTAACCACAAAGCATAATTACTGCAACCTATTTCTGTAACTTCACTACAGCCAAGTAAGGAATGATGAACAGCTCTTCCTTTCTAATTAAAGAAATGAAATTTGAGCCTCTGCATTTCCAAGCTGCAGCCAAAACCACAAGTGCAACAATAGTATGAGGAAGTTTGCTTTCAGTTATTTCTTGATAGATATGGAAGCAGGAAGTGTTAGAAATCAGTGAGAGAAGCTCTTCCCATGAAAGTCTCTGGTCCATGTGAAGTCTCAAGAGGTTAGGATTACTTTCATAGGCATCTACTTTTCTGTGTGCTTATCATAAATTACTTCTGATTTTTTAGTAATGTGCACATATATTAAACTGAAAATGTAAAAGAATTCATTATTTGGTTGGGTTCCTTATATTTATATCATTAGGTAATTTGATTTCTCAAACAACCACAATTTGTATTTCCTTAACATGAACTGATGGACTGTACCTAATAACCTGGTAGCTTTTCTGATTAGACTGATAGATCCAGTGATGAATAGGGTAAGTATAGTTAACAGCCATTCTTAAACAACTTTGAGTGTCATTAATTTTGTTATAGGACAGATTAATCTGAAATGTCAGGACTTTCTGTACTAGACTTAAAATTGTATTTTTAAACCAATTTTAACAGATTGTATTTCACTCTTGACATAAAATTCATTTGCTTGCCTTAGATTGCAGTTTTTATTATAATTGTATCAAATTAAACCAGAACATTAAATACATTGAAAACTAAGTCAAAGTTTGAGATAGATGATTGTTTTTTTTCATATTTTGGTGTCAAGTTTGAATACATGGATTCTACATAGGATTTAGAAGAATCCGATTTATATATGTTTCTGTGCAGATACGTGGTCATTTCTCTCTAAATTGATATTTTATATGACCACCAAGAAAAATATATCTAGGCTGTAGTAGTCATTGCATGTTGCAGTTCTTTAAGAAATGAATGACAAAAAGCATGAATTTTTATGAGTGACAGACAAAAAGTTTTTATGTGATTTCATTTGCAGTAAACTTTTGTTTTATGTACGTTAGTGGCAAAGATGACTTCATAAAGCCATTCTGCCTGGAAGAATTTCAAACACCAATCAGGGAAAAGAAACCATAGGACTAGGATAACCCATAAGAGACAGGATTAACTTCAACCCTCAAGAAGATGGCAGACACAAGGGCTAAATTAAGTCTATTAAAATATTCAAAGTTGAGCTTCAATTTGGACTTCAGTGGTCCGTCAGCTGTAGGCTGTTTACAACGATAAATTTCATTCACAATGCAAAGTGTAAAATACAAATACTAAACTAGTGGTTTTAAGCAAACCATAGGCTGAAATATGTTTGCACAGAAACATTCCTTGTATAATTCTGAATAATGAACAGATTCATAAAAGCACAAGTTAGTTCACATATAATTCATGAGCTGAAATAAGGACAAAATTTGTCAAATAAATTATTCACCACAAGTAGTTCTGCAAGCTCGCCAGAGCAGTATCACACTCCATTTATCTCTTGCCTTAGGAGTGGATGAAAATTCTGATAAAATTAGAACTAACCTGAATTTTCCCCTAAAAAAAAGTCAAGCCTGAAAACCCCCTCAAATCTTCTCAAAGGTAAGAATCCTGATTACCTACAAACTACTTCTTTCCAAAAGCCGATGTGCTTCCTATTTATATCAAAACCTGAGATGCTTATGTCTGTAGAAGAGATTGTTGTTGCTTTGTCTCCTGCAGAGAGGAAAACCAGAGGTGTAACAAGTCAGCTGGACTCCTGGGACAGCGGCCATGTACAAAAGCAGTGGTGACTTGAGCTGCCAGTGCCACCAGTGTGACTGTGCTGCTATTTTTCTGTCCTCTTCCCATGTTGGCACCTGGGGCTACTGTACTGGACATCTTGCCTTGCTTACACTACTGATTAAAGCAATATGAAGAAAAGCAGTTATTGCAAGATATCCAAACTAAAGTGGTTGAAGTATGACAACTAGAAATTTTGGATGTTTATTTGAACTAAACCAAAAACTGAACCCCTCAAGATACTTCCTTGCTTTGCTTAAAAAGTATGAATTCCTTGGACATGAGTTAAGACAGAAAATTTTCAGGCTCACATAGTATAGGCTTTTAGAGTTGTTTATAGTGTTGCATAAATTACAAAAGTGAACCAAAAGGGTACTAAATGTATAGGGGAAAAGATTGTATATACCCTTGTGTACAAAGCCTATACCTCTCCTTGCCTGCTAGACTGGTGGGCTCCATTGTACTTGTGAAGGTAACGGTGGAAGAATCTGGAAAAGGAACTATTGGGTTATTTGGCGTTCCTCATATGCACAAAATTCTGATGGGATAAAATGTGTTACAGGTATTTGTTTGGTCAGATGTATTTAGAAGTTTTTCTCTAACTCAATTTTGCAAAAGAAAAAAAGATACATATACATAACAAATAAGGAAAAATCCAAAGTTACAAACCCATTCCTGCACAAGAAACTTGCCACCACACGATATTAGACATCATCATGTGACCATTATATCCCGCAGCCCACTCGCTTCTCCAAACCCTAGGAAAATACAGCAGGGGATGGGCTGTGCTAAAATGCAGAAATATGAGCTCTATGACTGACGATTTCTTAACTACTGCTAGACATTAGAGTGACTCTGCTGCTGATCACTACTGAAGTGCCCTATGGAAGTCCCACAAGAAACCAAACAAGTCTTTAAGGGACAAACTCGTCACCATAAGCATTATAAGTAAACTAATCAGAAGCCATTGTAGCTATGGTGCTGCGAGGTAACAAGCTCTCTGTAAAGACCCACATGTAGAACTCATTGCAGTGATGTGGGCCTATGCGCTGGACCTGGGACTGGTCTGAATTGGGCCCACAGAGCCAGATTGGGCCCACAGAGCCAGATGGAGCATGCAGTCTGGCCTGGCATGGGCACCACATGCCTCAGACCAGCCCCATCTGCTGCATGTGGTGCATGCCCCAAAGTGGTCCCCTACATTTTGTGCCATTGCAGACAGCACGCACACACACAGCTGGTCCAGGGCATGTACAGGGCTGGGTGAGTCTGACGCTCCTGACATAGTCAAGTAGACAAACACTACTAGTGTACTTTGTGAATATAGTGTAAATATACAGGTCCAAGCCTTCCAATTTTACTGCAGGCAAGGCCACCGTGACACAATTGTCACGGTAAGAACAAAGGTTGGCAGAGCTTAGCTCATAAAGATAATATAGAGAGGTCAGAATGAGGCAATATAGAAATTAGCACAGAATATAGTACTATACATTTTCTGAGTCAGGGACAATCTATCACTTACCTTATAAACACAGTAACGAAGAGCAAATGAGTTGTTATAATTGGTCATCTCTCCAAGCTTACATAGTTCAGAGCAGTGAGGAAAGAAGTAGGTTTTCTTTGTGAGTATACACAAATATTTAAGATTTCCAAACCTGAAAGAAATGAAATAGAGTTGGCCATAAAATAATCCTCAAAAGTGAACATACATAGTACTCAGCCATGTTCCATGCATCTCATGGAGCATTTAGAATGGAGAAGATCATGCAATTTTTTTAATTTCAGTTATGAAACATTTAACTTTAACAGCAGAGCAGTAAAATGCAGGTACAGGTACTCCTCACTTAACGTCATCCCGGTTAACGTTGTTTCATTATTACCTCACTGATCTATTAGAAAACATTCTCATTTAAAATCATGCAATGTTCAGTTATAACGTTGTTTGGCTACTGCCTGCTAGTAGGTGACTACTGTGATGTAATTGGATTCACTTAGCATTGTTTCACTTAGTCACATTTTTCAAGAATGTAACTACAATAGTAAGCAAGGAGTATCTGTAATAAAATTCAGATTAAGGAGAAGCTAATGACTTATGAATGTATGAGCATCAGTGCTAAGATCATGGCAAATTTCATACCAAATAATTTATGTTAAACATGTTAATGTAAGTCTCCCTCTTCTCTTCATAAAAATATTTGTACTTTTGCTATGATGTCAATTAATCTGTAAGTCTTTTCTAAGCCAATTACTGTTTACTTGGGCAGTTTTCTATAGTTGCTGTTGAAATTATGCACTTTGGCATCTCTCAGGTCACAGGAATCAGCAGAACATGTATAGCAGAGCATGTACACAGAAGGCACTTGTACGTGTGTGCATTTACTGTTCAGTACGGGTGCATGTCTACATGTGTATGCCTGCACTGTGCAGTAAACATGGTGACTTGAGTGTAAATTTGATACCTGCATCATGTCGGTGTCAAATTTACATCTGATTAGTTACTGTGCAGTAACAGATGTGTACATGCTCCTGGCTGCCCTTCAGGGCTCCAGGCTTGAGCACGCCTGAGTGCTGTCCATGGCTAGCCACACAGGGGCAGCTGTGAGGGGGCCCAGAGAACTGGTGCAGGATGCACCACCACCACGTCCTCCACAGCAAGCCCAGCACTGCCTGCATGTGCACACCTGAGCCAAGCACCTGGGGCCCCCGTCAGGTGGGATGCATGAGAGAGGCCAATCCTAGTTGATGCAGCAGTGCCAAGTAAAGGTCAAGGACTTGCATGCACAGTGGGTGGCCATAACCAACCACAACTGTTGATCTTGTCATGTCCACAAGACCATGCCTGTAATGCGGGAACTCACCAACATTTTGGCAACCCCAGGACCCAGGCCACAACCCTGTGGTTTTCACCTGTGGGTGTGGCCTGGCAGAGCCCCAGCATCACTCTGACCCCTCTCCAGAGAAGATGTTTAGGTGCTCAGTGCCCGCCTTGCCCATACCCACTAGGAGCTCAGGGAGCCCTGGCCAGCAGCTGCCTCACCAGCTCCACACAGCACCTCCCCATCCCTATCATGAGAAGCAACATCACCAGCTGCCAGAAGCTCCAACTCCTCCCCAGGGGGTGCCCCTGGTTGGGTACTGATCCACTGACCCCTATGGGCCACAGATACCACATGCAGTCACTTGCCCATGCTGAAGGGGAGTCCTGTGCTAGGCCACCAGCCTTGCCAGCCCCAGACACATGGTAAGTCCCACGCTAGGGGGAAGGCTCTGTCAGTTCCCACCGCTGTCCCTGCCCCCACTCCTCACCCAGCCTGCCTGCATTCTCTTGGCTCTGGGGGCCCACCCCACAGCACACAGAGAGGTGGGACACAGTTCAGAACTTTATTGGGCAGCACGTGTCCCCACAGCTGGGCAGGCATGGGCCTCTGACACCCTGAAGAAGGCATTGATGCCAGCGGCAATGCACAGCCCCTGGTGCAGAGCATCTTATCTCTGAACTGTTGCCAACTCTCACAAAAGGCTTCTGTCCCTTCCCTCTTCAGAGCCAACATCTGGACATGGGGCAGAGGCCACCAGCCCAGTGGCGATGCGGGATGCCGGCCACTGCCACCCTCCTGGGCCTGGCAGGTGTGCTCGTGTCCCCTGGCACCCAGCCTCTAGCCCCGGCCCTGGCCCAATGGGGTCCCCTGCTCCTGCCTGCTGCCCCACCTCAGCCCTCTCCCAGGATCTGGGAGGAGATCCTCCAGTGTCTCCCACTTGCAGAAGCCCCTGGCCCAGCCCCTGCTCGGGCCCTGCTGTTAACAAGGGAATTAATTAAAACTTAATGAGTGGGCAGGCTGCTCTCACCAGTCATTGGCCTGCAGCCTGGCCCCACCTGTCATCACCAATAATTAATTAGTTATTGACAAATAAACCACACAATGAGAAAAGTTAAACACAACTTTATTATTCAAAGTACATGGCAATCAGCCAATCAATACAATCAGCTATAACACCAACAATAACAATACCAATATAACACTAACTGCACTATGTACAAAGGCTCCCCATAGGGTGCTAGAAAGCAACAGGCTGTCTTTCACTCAACAAGGATATTGATCCCCTGGACCCTCACCTTGTATCATAGAACAAACACAATCAGGCAATACACTTATACACCTAATGGATGTGGTGACCCCTCCTTGGGTCAGTGTCCCCTGGAATGCCACACTCTCAAGGTCACTTCCACACAGCAGCAGTTCTAGAATGACCACACAGCTCCATATGCCAATCCTTAGGGAGCGGGTTGGACAGTTAAACATAGTTTTCAGTTTGGGATGTGAGTTTTGTACTGTGGGTGGGTGGGGAGGATGGTGGAGGGAAAAGGGGCACTCTGTTTGTTGAGGGGGCTGTTTGGGAAATAAAGCTGTTTTGTGTCACCCCTGTGCAAGTCCTGGAGTGGTGTGGGTAGGGGGTCGGGGTGTGTGGGCAGTGGGGTAGGTGGGCTGGAGTGGGGAATGCAGGAGGAGGGGGTCGGCCAGAGCCTCCCACAGGTAGTGCTCTGGGCCCAGTTGGCAGGTGCACAGCTGTCTTGGGGCCTGGGTAGGGGGAGCCTGCTGGGGCCAGCAGGGCCAGCACCATGGCCAGTAGGGACAGAGGCTGCTGTGGCTCAGGCAGGCAAGGTTGGCAAGGTGGGAGCTGCCACATGCTGCCCCTGCCTTGGACATGCATGTCCCAGACAGGGAAGGGGCTGGCTAGAGATCAGAGGACACGGGAGAACTTCTAAGATGGCCACCAAGTGCTGGCAGCTGCCTCCAGTCTTAGCATGGTTGCCAAGTGACCAGAGTCTGGAGCTCCCCCTGGTGGCCATAGGGCCCCATGGTAGGCTGCTAAAGTTAGTCCCAGGTCACCTGCATGTGTAGACGCCTGCCTATTCCCACTTATTGTGCAGTAAATTTAAGCCGGTATAAATGCATGTGTAGACGCGGCTTGAGTGTAGCAAGGATAACTCTAGACTTGAGATCCTTTCCAAGGTTCCCAAAAGGACTGTGGTTTCAAATGCAGGTGGGGGGAGGAAGAGGGAAATGAACTGAAGTTCATGATTTTCTATGATTCTATCAGACTGGAGCTGGACTGGAAAGAACCATTTGAACCCAAGACATGTTTCATAACTAGTAAATGCTGTGGCAGGCATGCAAATTTGCAGGAAACAGAATTTTATCCAACATTCAAGAGGTCAGTGTTACTTGCCGAAGGCCTACTATCTATGAAAAAGTAGTTTGGACCCAACCTAACATCTCCAAATTAAGTCCCTCCTGAAACGTGTCCCTCTTTCTCTATTTCTGCTCACTATGCTCAAGAAGGCAAGAAGAAGAATAAAGGTAACAAAAATAGAAAGGCTGATGAAGTGAAGGAGGATGGAGAGGACGGAAATCTTAGGATGTTTGAATATATTTTGATGTTTATTGACATTTGATTGGTAATCAAACATTTCAGGACTTGTACGAATGAAATGGAGTTTCCAGGCCTTTGCACCAGACATCACTGGTGTCGCTCAGGGCATTAAAAGATTCTATAAAACCCCTATATATATTATTAAATGGCTGGACTTATCTTACATATTGAGGTAACATGAAATTATACATACACCAATCTACAGCCTGTCAAAATATCACTGTGACAATGGTCTAAGAAAGAATTCAGCAGCATTCTTTTCAAGAACACGATGTAGACATTTAACTATTTGTCTGGCTTTTCTTGCTTGATCAGACACAAAATGAATTAGACAGGTCAAACACTGTAGATCCAATCTCACTGTGAACTGAAAACATAGTAGCTCTCCCTGCCACTGGAGTATAGTCAAGCATATGGTGACCCCACCATGAACTGGAGGGGAAGAGGGATCACCAGCAGGTGCAGTCTGACAGAACTCAATGTCGCATTCAAGTTTAGTCTTTGTACAGTTCTGAGAACTGCAGGATTGTGTTTTGAATCCAATACCCCAGGGCTTTCACTTGCATTCTCACAATTACCTGTGCAAAAGGGGAAAAAAAAAAGAGAATTCTTCTGTGGCATGGCAGACACGGTCAAGGGCATTTCAGATTAAAGGCTATGATTGGCACAGGTTACTGAGTGGAAAAGCCAACAAAATCAAAAATAGAACCATCCTGTTTAATAGAAACAAATTGCTCTCCACTTCCCAGTGACACAGATAGCAGACCATTTGTACCTGCTGCCCTTTGTTGAGAACAAGGGAAAGGAAATGTACTCGTCTTGAGCAGGATAAAATTCTTGTTGTTATATTTGGCTATCTCAGTCCACAGAACAAGCACAGCGGTTAAGTAGTTGAGCTTCCTTGTACATTTGTTTGATTAAAGGTCTGTAACACTGGCTCAGGTAGAAACAGCTCAGCTGCATGAAGCAGCAATGAATGAAGGGCTTGTTAGAGAGCAGTCAGTGAGACACTGCAGAGCTGGTTTTTGAATTAGCTCTGAATAGGAGCTTGTTGTTTTGCTTGTTCACTTTAGTATGGAAGCACAAAACTGTACATTTTAAATTACATGTGATGAGATCTGGGCTGGTTTGCATGTGTATGTAGGCAGAAACGTTAAAAATGAGGACACTTTACTGCCAGTCAGCCCATGAGAACAAATATCCTTCAGATGTCCCTAAGTGTACCAGTTAACATTGGCATTTCTAAAGGTCAGAGTGGAGTGTGTTAAGAGCATATTTATGAACTGACCAAAGAGAAGGTTTTAATTTTGATCATAAATGGGCCAGTGAAAAATCTAACTTAACGACAGCCAAAAGAAAAAAGCTCTTCTGTATTATTAGTATTTACAAGTTATATATTGCCACAGTTAAGTATGGTGGATTTTTAAATGCAAACTTAACCATGGGTCATAATTACGTAAAAAGTTGAACTTAATACAGTTAGATCATTATTCAACCCATGACCAGGTCTCAGTTAGGCCCTGATCTCATAAGACAGTTAAATATATGCATAGTTTTAAGCATGCAAGTAGTAAAGTAGTTTACACATACAAGCATGAGTTCAGACACATGTTTATCTGCTTTGCTGGATGGATGCTGTAATCAGTGTATTTATAAACAAGTTTTCATATGTTGTCTCAACATTTAAATAATGAAATGTGGACGTGCAACATCTATTTGCATTCAGCTTTGGTGTGACTGAGAATGGTTATATAGAGCCATAGCTGCAAAGATTGGATGCAGAGCTGATTGCTGATGCAAAGTAGAATGCACATAAATATAAGGCCCTATTTTGCTAATATTGCAGAAAATGTGTGAACAGTCACAAATTCATGTTATGGTCATTACCAATAACATAATTACATTTTGATAAGTTCATTTGGTTTTAAAAATATGAGACAGTTAGTTCATAGGCTTTTGTAATCCCTTCGTAATGAAAATTAGATGGATCCTCTAAAGTGTATTTATACCACAGGTGAAACTCAAACCCTGAGCTTGTATTTTTAGATTTAGGTATATCAGTGATATTGATGAAATTACTTTGGTGCTTGATATTAATTTGTACAAAGTGCATAAAGACAAGTTTTGCAGAATCACTGAAAAATAACGGGTGAATAAAAACCTATGTTTATATTGCACATACGTAATTTAGGATCCTCAGTTCTATTGACTTTAAGTGAGATTTAAGGTCCTAGGTTACTTATATACTTAGGTACCCGTATCTTTCATTTTTGCTAGGCTTCACCTTTTTTTTTCAAAACCAAACAAATATTTTCAATAATTAAGAGTAAAATTCAATGTTATTTGGTGCTTCAATAATTCATAGAGCCTTATCAAAAAGTCTGAGTAGGAGATACAGTTGTGGCAGAGATCCGAAGATAGGAAGACAATATACTAACAAAGAAAAAATATAGGGACTCAAAACATTCCTGAAGTGTAAATAATACTTTTAGAATTTTATCCTGGTTCTGTGTTTCTGATATAACAATTTCAATAATAAAACTGAGGGGACATCCCATTTGGGTGGCGAACAGGCAATTTTTGAGTTAAAATGAGTAGCTACCTTCAGAAAACTACTTGAGAGAGGTGTGTCAGCATTTGAAACCAATATTTGAGTAGTAACTTGCATCAAGGCCTTCAGATCAAAAACCAGCTATGCACTTCTGGTTTGGTCATGCATACAGAGCCTGTTAAAGTCACCAAGCCCTTTTTATTGACATTATTAGATGTAGGATCAGTCCCTTAGGGCTTCATCTTACCATCCTTAGTTGAGTAGGTAGTTCTTACCTACCTAAGCAGTCTCATTGATTTCCATGAGTTAGTATTGTAGGTAAAAACTAAGAGTCTGGTCCTGCAGTTTTCACTGAAGGTAAATGCTTTATTTTAACAAGTGTTAGAGTGATGCAGTAGCTGCCATGGTCCAGGAATGCCTGAAGAAGATGCCCTTGCATTCAAAAGCTTGTCTAACTTTATGCCAACTATGCAGATGGTCCAATAAAAGATATCACCTGAAAAAATCCTTGCCTTAGCAAAACCCTGAACAGTAGGTGTTTGGATTCTGGCTGTATATTCCTCATTTTTGATTCAGTGTTTTCCATTTTCATACGGGAACCCGGAAACCTTATCCTCTCTAGTAACTTGGGAATTTTAGAACAATCCTGCCCCAAAGCAAGAGAAAGGATATAAAAAAAGCAAATGACTGCAGCAAGAGATATTGAACTACACAGTAGCATATGAGGAATGAATGAACTACATTGAAGGGACAAAAGACACTAAGCAGCTGAGGAGGACAAGTCAGTATGAAGAGAAAATGTTCAGACTGTACAAAATCCCTTTTCTATTACTAAATCAGATACAGGTGGAGGAATGTTTCCTCTGACAGCTCTGCTTGATGTTTACTTCCTAGATGATGATTAAATGAAAATAGTTGTGCTACTACAGGGTCTTGCTTCATTTATTAAAATGCCAACACAAAGATTTATTAAATCAATTAATTGACCACTTGTTGCTTTTTTTAAAAATAGTAAATTGCATGTCATATTTAATGTTTCTTGAACGAGTTAACCAAGCCATGTGTGGTTGCAAAACTATCTGATTGATTTGTAATGCTTAAGCATTTACTGTAACAAGTGGGTGCTGAAGTAACAAAGTGCCACTCAAATTTAATTTACTATGGTAAGTTACCCAATTAATCCCTGAAGCTGTGTAGGTAAGAGACCAGAGGTGGGCAATTATTTGGCTTAGAGGACCACTTAGGAAGTTTTGGTAAGTGGTTGCGGGCCAGGTCAGCACCCCCTCCCTCCCTCCCTCCTCCCAGCCTGAAACAACTCACCAAACTCTTTAAGCGGCTTCGTCCCTCACGTGGCAGGGTGGATGGGATGGGGTTGCAGTGGGTGGGGCAGGGAGTGGAGTCTGGGGGTGGACTGGGCAGACGGGACTGGGGCTCAGATAAGGATTGTGGGGCCAGGGCATACCCCTGCAACAGGTGCCAGTTCTGAGGGTAGGGGTGTGTGGGGAGCACATCACTTCTCTGCCCCACAGTCCTGCTCACAGAACCAGCATACATTGCAGGGGTATGCAGGGAGCAGATCGCGGCTCTTCCCTGGGCCCCAGCCCCATGCTGTCATGGCCCCCCAATCCCAGCCTTGCCTCTGCCCACACATCCCATTCCTGGATGCCGCTCCCTGCCTGCCTACTGCCCCATCCCATCCACCTGGCTGAGCTCACCCTGCCCATGTGGGTCTCAGCCTGGTCTCCATGCAGACCCTGTCCTTCCGCTCCATCCAGTGCCCCTGGCAGTGGGTGTCGGGTGGATGGGCCAGGGTGCCTGGGCAGCAGGGCTGTATCTGGTGGCAGAGACTGGCAGCAGCAGCTAGAAGGAGCTATCACTGATCGGGCTGCCAGGAAGTGAATCTGGCCATCGTGCCACCCCAGCCCCACTGTGGGACAGGCTTCAGTGTGCCATGGCCTAGGCTGTCCCCAAAATGTGGGCTAGGCAGGGCTGAGGGACCCTCCATGGGCCATGGAAAATCCTCTGGTGAGCCAGATCCAGTCCACAGTCCATATTTTGCCCACCCCTGTAATAGAGAGTAAATGAGTGAATTTGTTTTTTAAACTGCTCTTTCTTTAATGATATTTTGATATGTAGATTTTCTTAGGAGGGAGCATTAATATGTAATGTTAACAGCTAGAATTATGTAAAACCTCAAAACCCTTCGTTAGGGTCCATTAGGGACATCATTCAGCATAAGTACTGAGGAAGGCTTGAACCCATAGCTCTGGAACTATTAACAGTTCTGCAATCAGTTTTTTCATAGTAGTTAAAAGTGTACAGTATTTACCATTTCAGGTTGCATTCTACTTCTCAGGGAGACAAGCCATTATACTTCTGCTCTTAATTTGCCTTGTGTTTCACAGAAATGTTGATGTGAAGATTGGCAATGACAAACTAGAAAGAGTAACAAGTTTTAAGTATCTGGGAGCCACCATCACAGAAGACTTAACTTCTGAAAAGGAAGCCCGATCAGAACAGCCATTGCCAACACCCAGCTAACAAAGTTAAAGAAAATCAGGCCAAGCAGTAATATTACACTGAAGATAACATTACATCTGCTGCGTGCTGTGGTTGTATCTACGATGCTTTATGGCTGTGAAGCATGGATGCTTAATGAAAAGTTAGAGAACAGAATTGAAGCATTTGAAATGTGCTGCTCTGGGAGACTGCTGCATGTCTCGTGCACTGAGCACCAGATCAGTGAGTCTGTCAAGTAGCAAATCAGTCAAGAATTTGGAGGTTAAAGGTTGTGCAGTGTTAGAGGTTGTGCGATGAAGGAAACTGCAATGGTTTGGACACATCACGAGAAGCCTGGAGACCCATGACAACACCATAATGCAGGGTGCTGTGGTGGGAAAGAGAAAAAGAGGCAGATCCAAGAAGAGCTGGGGAACCAGTAACAAGGACTGGACGGGCTTTGACTGCACAAAGCTAGCCAAACATAGGGCAGAGTGGAGGAGGGTTGTTACAGCATATAAGATGCCCCAATGGTTGCAGTGGCCTCAAGACTGACTTGACTGTATTTGTTCGGTCTATGGCTAAAGAAATAAGTAAACAGAAAAACTACAGGTGCTGTAGGTTTGAAATTGCCAAACAGATTTAGGACCTTAGCCATGCTGTCTTAAGCTGTTCAACACAGACGGATTGACTTCAGTATACCGTAGGCCTATGCATCTCCCACTGCAGTTTATGGAACCAGTGTCTGAATACAGATTTAGATTCAGACAGCTTCAAGCTCCGTGTTAGAAAATGTTGGCTTTAGGACTCCATCACTGAGAATTCCATTACATATCTGCATGTCCCTCGTTTTTTTGAAGAATATTTTTACTTAGCTATTGTTGTTTCTTGAACATTATACTACAAATAAAATAAATGCACAGTCAATACAAGCATGTGTTGATGTTTCATAACAGTTTCTGTATAATTGTGTCATCGGTGATGTTTATAAAGTCAATATCTGGTACACATGAAAAAAATCTCACTTTAACAAATTAACATTAAAGAAAAAAAAATCCCCTCTTTCACACTAAGTAATTAATGTGCGTTTTGGGTTCACATTTGCAGAAATTGATCCAAGCTACCATTTCTCTACTACAGCAATTTTTAATTGGAATACAATGCTTCCTTAATTAGGAAGGGCACATAAATGATGTCATTTGGTTTGATTCAACAATGGATAATTTGTTATTAAATCCTTTAATAGTTAATGCTGAGGTTTCTGTCATTACTTGTTGCTCCTCTCAATCTTTATTATGATAGACCCTTTAAAAATGTCTAGGAAAAAAAAAGTCTTCATTAATCCTTTCAAGAAAAGACTGCTGGTACCAGATTAAGTCAAGCTTGCATCTGAAAACTATTCTTTTCTGTATGACACACAGTGTGGTCGGTAATCCACATCTTAATCTCCTTGTTGCACAGCTTGGTTTATAGTAATCGATACTCCTGTGACTGTTGCAAACTCCTATTGTGTTACCTTTAGAGTCCAGCTCTTCTTCCTGTTTTTTCCATTGGAATGTCTGATAAAGACAGCCTTGAAGTTGACCATAGTCTCTTGAGGAGCTGCTTTGAAGAGAAAATTTGATTTCCTTAAACTTGCATTTGTGTTGCTTTTAGATTTTCCCCTGGGCATTGTGTCAAACAATATTTCACTTATTTGCCAACACAGGAATACAAACTTTACTTAAAAATACCCTTTAAAGCATTTATTGCAGTGCATAACTTCCTCAGGAGCTGTAGCTAAGCTGTATGACACTGCTTTATAACCTTAATACTGTATAACCAAGACAAAAATAGCTTTAATCAGCGGAATTCTTCTTAACCAATATGTATTCGTCAGTATAAAATATAAACACCATGCATTTTAGACTAGAGAGAAAGACATTCTCAATACAAATGTCTCTATAAAAGATGAGAAGCAATACATTGTACAGCAGCTTTCATCTGAGGACCTCAGGATTTATAAACATTAAGGAATTTAGCGTCACAGCTCCTCGGTGCGGTAGGTAAATATTACTGCCCCATTTCACAGATGAGGAAGCCAGGCCAAAGAGAGATTATGGTGCTAATTCTGCTTTTATGGGAATCGGAAATGCAATTTCTGTTGATTTCTGTGGTAGGAGGGTTAAATCATACATGACTTGTATAAATAGTCTGGGGCAAAGCTAAAAAGACAACTCTGGGCCCTTTCACCCCAGCTCTAGCTTTAAACACAAGGCAATCCATTTTCCTATTAAAAAAACAGATTCAGTGCTTCCTATGGTTATCATTTCTGGCAAATACAAAGCTTTATAAACTTTAATGCGAAAGACAGAACACACAATTACTTGTATAATCTGCCATTTAGAAAATAATTTCACAAAGGCTTTCACACCTCCCTAAATGATTTGCTCATACAAAGGACATGATTCTGACCGCATAGCAATTAAAAAGTGTTGCTTTCAGATGAATTACTCTATATTTAAGCCAATATGTAATCAAGATTTGAACCAAGTTTGTAGTGTACAATCCACCAACAAAAGAGCCCAGAGGGTCCTGGAGAGAGAAGCTCTATGATCCTGTTTAATTCAAGTTAACATTTAAAACAGTTCAGATTTCACCGAAGAACTTGCCACTTCCACTGTACTCTGACATTATCCTTATCCACAGCCTCAGGTTCGTGATGTACTACACATTCCCGAAGAGGAATACTGAGAAGGAGCAGAAAAAGCAGCAGATTGTGTTCTAGTCAAGTTTTGCCTGAATTTTAATTTCCATGCCAGATTAACCAAAATAAGATACTATTAGTGGCACTTTTGTACCCTCATCTATACCTATCATTCTTCCTTCCCCCACTTACAAAAAAGGACTCAGAAACAATCTGCCATAATTGTCCAAAACATGCACCACAGGTTGTGGAGCATTTCTCTGATATCTTGAGCCATAACTGTAGAACATATCTTACTCAGATTTTGAACGTCCTTCGATACCCCTATGTAAGATTGAGAGAATCCTATGATATGTTTTAATAAGAATAGAATAATATGAATCTTCTCCAAAATGACTACACTTACAAATTGCCCTGAGCAGTCATGTTCCTAAGCTAGCTGGAAAGTATTTAATTTTAAGTGCATGCTTACATCCTGCTAAAAATAACGGGACTGCAATGCATGCTTAAGTACTTTGCTAAATAGGGTTGGGATTATTCCAGTACCTAAAGTTAAGCACATATTTAAGAGCTCTGTTAAATTGGGGCCCTTAAGATATAATACTCTCAACATCGCAAGCCGCTAACCCATGGAAAAAGCTACATTAAGCCTCAGCATTTTGAGCTTATAAAGGTTTTTATAAAAACTCACCATCTTGATTTGTGTTCAAGTACTTTAAAGTTCACATATTTCTTATCTGAACTTTGCCAGGTGCAGTAATTTTATTTCACACTCAGGCTGGATTGGTTCTGCTTATTCAGATCTCATTAATTACAAGAAACTGGACTCAAGCTCACATTTCCTATTCACCCATCTTACCCTTAGGCTAGTCAATTTATCTGACATTTAATGAGCAGTTTTAGATTTTGCAAGTTATCAGAAGTGGGCCATGAGTGTTTTAGCTTGTGAATCCTGAATAAATAGGCTGTTCTAATACTTGTTTTTATATAGCAGGGACATCATCTTCTCAAATAACTATTCTTGTGTATATTAATACACCAGGTAAATGCATAGTTTGCTTTTTGTTCCTTTCTGAAGATTGTGGCTATCAGCTTAAAAACCCTCAGCTGTCAGAAAGCTTTAAAAGGGGGAGGTATTTTGTATACCCTGCCTACCCAAATATTCCCTGGTTGCACTGATATACCTAACATCTTAAATGCCTTATTTAAAAAAAAATACCCTGAGTACTTCTGGTAATGATACAGTACACCACTATCAACACCAATTACTGGATGTGTCAGTCTTACCACAGGTCAAATAAAGTGCCTTTGAATGCAGTAGCCAAAGTTCTTGGCTTATGGTGTATGAGCCATTTGAGAATGATCTATAGATGAATTTGGGCACTGCAGAAGCTAATGAACAGACTGTACAAAATCAGTTACCAGCCATATTAAGGACCCTTCTGACTGATTATTACTAAGGACCATTTGATTTCTATAGGATTCTGATCTCTTATAATGAAATGCAAGCAAGTCACTTCCACATATTATCCACTTACAATGTGCATACACTTACTGAGTTGTTATGGAAGTACGTTAGCCTTCTCAGGCCCAATCCTTCAAATATTTACTTTCAGGAGTAATACTTGCATGAGTAGACCCAGTCTAGGAGGCATCAGGGTTCAAGTGCAGGTATGGTATAAAGGTGTCATGAGAACATAGGTGCAGCACAGAATTTCAGCATATATAGGGAGATGTTTGCAGGACTGGCCCCTTAGTTTATCTGCCAGTATCAGGTCCTACTCACCAGTGTGCTGGTATGTGACAGTTGAACAGTTAAAGCTGTCTTGCAACAGCTCCAGAGGTATGAGTTCAAGCTCCAGTGCAGACCAAGGCTCCCCCTGCCACCAGTCAACTCAGCGGTAAATGGGTAGTGGATCATTTTGACTGAAGAGTCAAAGGCACCCAGATGTGATGCCAGTCAGATCACTTCCTTGTGTGTTGCTGACTTTAAAAACTGCTGTACTTAATTATATTAGTCAACTTACCATTGTCATGTGTTTAAGTTCTGGTAGCAAGACACAAGGCTCTATTTCTACCTTTTTAGTGACCTCCTAGGGCAGTCTACTTTGAATGAATGACTGCTTTGGACTTTCATACAGAACAAATAGCCAAGATGAATTTTTTTTTTTTAACACACGTTAGGAGAAAACACCAAAACACTTAAATGCTTGTATATTTTAAATAAAATAAACCTGCTTATTCTAGATAAAAATACAATATCAAATTACAAGAGATACATAGCAGGAATGGTGTGACATCTGAAAAATAAATGTGACAAATTCTACAGTAGTTTTTTAGAGTGGTAACTCCTAGAGTAGTCAATAGGAGTTTCACCCATGTATCCAAGAACAAACTAGACTGGAGTTTTATATGGCAACATAATATGGGGTTTCTGAGTGGCTGAACAGACATTTGTAAATCCCTCCTATGATTACAGTTATGGATGTTAATTGTTTGGCAATGCACAAGGGCCAGAATCAGGACTGGGTGATGTTCTGGACAATCACAAATAAAAGACATTTCCTCCACATTCATTAAGAATTATAGGACACCATATTATTTGTAATATAAAAAGGTGATTTCTAACAGATCTGCAGTGAAGCTCCTGATAAGAAAGCATCTTTGGGTCACTGTAATTGCTATCTAATGGGTTTGTATCACAGCTCCCTATTACTTTAGAACCAAATGTCCTTCACTTAAACAGACTGGCTATAGTGAAGTCCATCTTTCCTTTTTGGGTTATTGCAATTATGAATAAAAACTGGGCTTGGAAATTCAGAAATCAAGAAATAATCTGTAGGTAACTATAGATTTCCCTGTAAAGACCAAACACTTTAAAAATTAAATTAGAGGTTGTTAATTTTTAAGTTAGAATATTGATAAGCAATACAGTATTAAACACAGAATGGGTTAACTATTCACTGAGAGCACTGTTCCTTTACAGTTTTTGATAGCTGCTTCTAGAATGAAAGGCCTGCTGAGACTACTCACTTTCCACCTACTCTTCAGGTGCATCCAGCTCAGAGGCAAAAGCCAGATCCTGGGGTTCAGCCAAATTACAACCAAGGAAAAACAAGGGAATGACAGCAAAGATGTATTTTATTGGTCTGGAGGCCCCCATACAGAGGCGTAAATTAGAGCAGGAGTGCATCCCAAAGACATAGAGCCAATGGCTTGTTTATAATGTAATACCATAATACCAGTAGTATATGAAAAGGGATGTGCATGCACCCACATGTATATACACACATGCACACTCTATACAGGTATGTTGGTAGTTTTAGAAGTAGTTGCTGACTGTTTCTGCCAGTCAGATGAGCCATTAACTGACTGAAAATCATTTTCAAGTATAGACAAGCACAGAATTTTTCCTAGTAGATTTGACTACTGGAATAGTTTGACGGAATAGAAATAATCTATTTTGACTTAACAAATGTTAGACAAGAGTACAGTTTACATCAGAGTAATTTTCTAATGACTTGTAACTCAAAAAAACCCCCCATTAGACAATTTCCCCCCCCTTCTGACCTCATAGAAAAATTCTGTTTTGCCTCCAGGGTATGTATGACAATTTTCAATGCAAACTAATTTTCCAGGCTTGTATTAGTTGATGCCTACAGAAGTCTTTGTAATGGAGGCTGAGACACTTTGGAATAGAGAGAGAGGAGACAGTAAATACAGAAGCAAAATTACCTTTTAAGGAGCATAAATATACCACATCCTTATATTTAAATGGTTGCTGTTGTAAGAATTACATTTTATTTAACCTATTTTTGATAGGAAGAACTACAGCTGCAAGATGTAAGCTTTGTGAATGGGTCCACCCTGAATGCAAGTGCAATTACTTCAGTCTTGTCAACCCACCAAATCTTTCATCTTTTCCGTGCTCTTCCTTTCTTCCTACATTTCCTTTATCTCCACTTGCAGTTTTTAAGAAGAGAATGGCAAAGAGTCATCTCCAGTTCATCTGAAGATAAAATACATTAAGCTGTTGTATTCACATTTAATTAATGTTTTCCAATTCTCATTTCCTATTTTCCTAGTGAAAATCCTACCTAAAGTGCTATTTGGCAAATAAAATAGCTCAGGTGGAGCAATATCTGATCCAAATGCTTTGTAAGTGATGACTGGATAAGATAACTATAAGGAGTTGAGAATTTTTATTATTTGTGGACAGCCCTTTATTGCCAATTCAGAAGCCACATTCTTGCCCAGTAGGGATGATGGTGTAATGCCTTTCTTTTTAAAGTATCCACTAGCATTTATAAAATACCACTTGTTTTTATTAATCCAGACCATAGCCAGTTGTTCAAAAAGTTTAATTCAAGATCTGTATTCCTAGTGCTTCTGTAACAAAAAAAACTATAATATTATGTTCTGCTGTATCTCACTGGAGCATTTCAAAGGACTTTGTTAGCATTACTTCAGTTAATATTGTGAAAAACCCTTTTGGAGATAGGGAATTACTGCAATTTCCATGTTACAAATAAGAAAATCATGGCATAGCTCTCACGTGTTTTATCAAAGAGCACAGCTGTCAGCTGCAGAGCTGGGTAGAGACTATGCCCTGTGCTTCAGGAGTTTTTCCACTTCCTAGAAAATCGGCCGTCTTGTACATCCTATACAAAGGCCTGAAAATGTCAGCACTTGTCTCTGCATGCTCCCGCATGCAAACTTCATTATGTCATCCATGCAACAAAGGAAGAAAGTAGTTAGTAGGTTCTGTGTTCTCCTCTTCATAGCTACCACAACCTGACATGGGATAATAGAGAAATGAAAGGGTGAGGTGTCTCAAGGTTCATTCCCTGGCCAAGGAGAATTAAATGTCAGGGTGTTGGGTAACGGACTACATCTGATTGGACTGAACAATCAGCATAATGACAAGGAAGCAGGAGAGGAATAATCCCAGCTAGCCTCAGTCTGTGATCTTGATGTCCCGCACGTAAGAAGAGTTTGGTTTGAATTAAGTGTAGCAATCTGTGTCATAAACTGTGCTTGTATTGGCTACTCTTACCGATCGCTATATCTAGTTATTTACAGTACACTCCTCATTGTAATACCTAAGTACAAGACCCAGACAGCAATGAACTAAAAAGTAAAATATGCCAGGGGACAATGAGATGGGATTTTAGAATAGAATAAAAGTGCAAGCGTTAAGTTGCAAAAAACTGTATATAAATGTGAGTTTGCTGGAAACCTTTTTCACCTTAATCCTAGTTAATATAGATTTATCATTTACATCACTTCTAAATTTAATGTTTTTAAAAAAAACAAAAAACAAGGTTGTGTTTACAGGGCTCACTGACATGGCTGTCCATAGATACTTTCCCTTTCTTTACATTTTTTTGAAACGAAAATATATGGTACATGTGATTGGTTCATTAGTATGGGACATAAAGAAATGTACTTTGAACATATCCATAATATTCCCAGGATCATCTTTCAATCTAGCAATTTTAATTTTTCTAAGGGAGAGCTGATGAAAGCTTGATTAAGAATGGCCTGAATCTACAAAGAGCTTTTTCCTTAAACTTTTTCAGTGGTCTTAGCTTTTTATATTCTTTATATGTCATATTAGATTTTAATGTGACTCTTTGCTACACAGTATTTTCACAGCATTAATTTATGGCTTTACCTCCATAAAATAGTTTCCAATAGTATTGCTTCTTGCCTACAAGTAACTGAAGTTCATTCACTAAGTAAGAAAAACTTGCCATTTAAAACCTAGTTAAACACTATATTAATTAATTGGGATTTAGTTTGATATTGCTTATATAATGTAATTTTAAAAGTTTGCATGAGGCCTTATCACAGCCAGTGCATTGCCATCCACCCTTGCTCCTTCAAAGCTCATACATAAAGGATAGAGTTTTGGTTAGTGCAATTCATCTATACTTCATGAACTTCCTTGTCCTGTTTTTTCTAATGTCTGATGCCTGGAAATTGACCCTGGACTGAACCAGGTTGTGTGTCAGTTCTTACAGAGGTGCCCGCTTCATTTCTAGTCATTGTTTCTACCTACTGCTGTAATAACTTCAACTTTCTACCTACTGTTTTCCAAAGAAAAGTTCATTTTGTTAGTTAAGTAAATGGTAAAATTCCCATTGACCTCAATGGGAACTGGGATATAAAAATCTTAATGTAATGGATGAAGCACCACTAAAACAAATAAGTCAGCTCTTGATATCACTTGTAACTGTGAGAGTCTTGAACACTATGACTGACTTTCCAGACTGACTATAAGGCCACTCAGAACTCAAAGGGGTTGACCACTCTTGTATTATCAGAAGGGAAGGTAATAGTGGCCGAGGGGGTTTGTACACAACACGGGGGGTTAATTCTTCCTAAATTGAAGCGGTGGTTTTTTAAAAACCACCGCTTCAATTTAGGGTGAAGTAAACCTCCATGTCGTGTATGCCGGTGTCGGAGTTTGATCCTTACCTGCCTGTCCAGCAGTGGGGAGAGGAGAGTGAGCTGCTTGGGGGCAGAGCAGTCCCTGAGCTGCAGGGGGAGAGACTGGTGCTTCCCTTCATGGCAGTGGCAGCCCCCTGCCCAGGCAGCACCTGCTCACAGGTACCCAGCTTGGTCAGTCCCGGAGGTGGGCACTGCAGCCACGGAGGAAGCATCAGGCCCCCGTGGAGCTCAAACAGGCAGGCAGGCTCGGTGGGGGGAAGGGGGGGAAGAAGATCAGCCTCACCGCTTTTTTTTTTCCTCCTTCTGTGGAGCCTGCCTTCCTGGGCTGCTTCTGGGCTGTCTGCAGGGGCTGCCTGCACAGGAGCTGCACGGGGCCTGGTGCCTCCCTCCATGGCTGTAGGGTAGGAAGCAAACTCCTCAGAGGTGTTTTACTTTGCAGCACCCCAAAATCATTTGCTGCGTCCCAAATTCATTTAAGGTGCATTATGCCACCAAATGTGCTACAGCGCCTGGAATTAATGCACAATACGCCACTGAACGTGCAAACAGCAATGGCATTAAAGCGGTGAAAAAGTGGCTGGCTTTAAAGTGTCATCTACAAATGCCCCAAGTCTGAAATTCCTTTGCATGGAAAGTCCCTCAAGAGCTAGTCACTATTTACCCTGTACTGGAGATGTAAAATATCAGAAGTTTCCATTCTTTGCCATTCCTGAAGCTCAAGTATTGAAACACTGAAGTTGTCTGGAGATGAACCTTTGCTACCAAGTCGGACACAGCATTTGTTTTCACCATACCATAGGTTTACAAGTAGTTAATAGAACACCATAACCTAGATCCTTTGCCACTCTGAACAGGGGTAAGTATCCTGGTCATTGTGCAGTTGTGCCTGTTTAGAGCCTGTGAGTCTGGATCACATCTCTTTTTTGGCACACAAAGCCATAGCATGGAAGATCCTGCAAATTGTCACATTCAGCAGACTTCTCTGTTTAGAGCAGAAGTGAAACGGCCAAGTCCACAGCTCCGTTCAGTTAGTTTTTATTTAGACTTTACTCATTGTACCATTAAACTTTTTCTCTTTGGTTGAGCAACACATTCCTGCCAGATATTTGGAATAAACAGGGAATTACTGAAAGCTATACATGACGGTGCGAGGTCATTTCAGATGAAGGGATCAGTCAGAATTTCATGAAGTATTTATTTAACTGCCAAAAGAATTCCCAACCTCCCTTTCATGTATGTTAGAATTGATGCTAAGTTTCCGAGACAAGGCTGCGATTGTGGCTGTCACCAAACAATGACATATTTCTTTTCTTCTCTTAAATTCTCTGTATCATTCTATATAAGAGGGCAATTTGTCTGTCATGCAGCTAAAACAGGGCCCACTCACTGCCCTCATTAAACTGACAGCACAGTTATTAGCAGTAAACGAAGCCAACAGGCAATGAATTTAGCCACTGTTTTATGGCGAGCGCCAGTGAGATTTTTTCAGTAATTAATTTGATAAATATATTAATTATGAATTGAGTTGACAGTACAATCAGATTGTCAGCCTTCCAGACAGGCTCTTGTGATAAGTAGCTTTGTGATGAAGTGGTCGGATTTCAGTACCTGTCATCCTCCAGTGTCAGTTTCTTATCACTGTCCTGGCCATTCACTCTGTAATTTCCTGTGTGTTGTAATTAAATGGTGGCTTTCTGATTGGAAGCGACTCCTCAAACTTAATCTCTCATTCTCTCAGAATATATTGTAAAAAAAGCCCTTTGTTTCTGTGGCTTTTAATGTTAAAAAGGGAGCTTTTTATGCTCATATTTGGTTATTATGTCAGGGTGCGTATGGAAATGGCTATCCTCCCTTCATCCTTGTCATGGAGTTGGCGGACGCAGCTGAGCTCTGTCTTTTCTCCAGTAAAGTGGTGCAGTGAAATGTGCAGTGAAACCGAATGAAAGAAATCCACTGCCTAATATAAAGTCTAACCTCCTTTTGTGTTTTGAGGAGCAGGCAGAGGCCTGGTGCAATATCCATTACTGAGAGAAGGGTCATTGGGCTACCTCTTGCCAGGTTTTTTTTAATATGAAATTAATTAGGAACGGAGCCTTAGGTCATTTGGCTCTGGAGATGCATGTCAAGATAAGATATTTCAGAAACACTTCTTTAATAATTTAATGCCGTGGCTAGGATTTGGATGCAACATAAAGAATTATTTGTAATTGCAAATTGAAACAGGACAGAAAGAAACTCAACGGGGGGTGGGGTGTAGGAAACCAAGACACTGTTACTCTTTAAGTTTTTATATAAACTTTCTTAGGAAAAAAATGTGCATGGAATGGTTCAGATGAAATGTCCCATGTTAGATAGCCTGGTTTAGGAGTAGAAGGACAGTCTGGGGATTAAGATACAGCACTTGTTAGCAGTGGATTTGGGCTGTATGCAGAAGGGCTATCAATTTGCTTTCTGACCATGGGGCAAGGCACTTACATTCCACTCCAGCAAAACACGCAAGCACATGCTTATGTTTTAGAGTGTAGGAAAATCCTGCCTGTGGGCAGGATCGGCCTGCAGAGCCATGCCATCTGGGGTGTGGGGCTCCTATAGTGGCTGGGAATTTGAGGGCATGGCCTGACATTGAATTCCAGGGTACAGAACCTCTTTGAGAGATGCTTTGGTAGCAGGAAGGCTTCTACTGGGTCCAGGCCAAGAAGCCCTATGGTACAGATCTAGTCTGAAGGCAACAACCAAGTGTGGCACTGCCACAGAGTGCTGAGCCAATGTATGTCCTTAAATATAGCATTTCTTATGTGCTGTGCTGGATTAGAAACTTAGCCTCTTTGTGCCTCAGCTTCTTCATCTGTAAACTGGGAGCAATGTTATCTGCCACTCAGAAATGTGGTCAGGCTAAATTAATTAATGTCTACACAGGGACTTAAGGTCTTTGGTTAGATGGTGCTTTAGCTGTCACTATCACATAATTTTTTAATACAATACAAAAGTCAGAAAAACATGTATATCAGCTGTACACATAAAACTGAACTAGGTCACAAACAATAAGCAATAAAAAGAAAAAAGGGGAAAAAAAGGGGGAGGGAAGAGGCAGCAATTGAAAAAGAAAAGAGAAGCATGTAATAAGCAACATTTTAGCTACCAAAATATTCCAAGAATGCCTTCCAAATTGCACCAAACTCTTTCAGGCAGTTAAGCCTGCTAAACATGACTCTCTCCATAGATGACAGTGATATCATCATTGTATCAGATTTTGACCATCGGAGATGCCCTCTTTTTATATATCTGGAATATATCAGGTCCATACTGATTTTCTGATACTCGATGCAACTGTTTCTGGAAGGTTACATTCATCACATTATTCAGGAAAGGATTTTCTAAGATTTCTTATGAGAAGCTGTTCTACATACACAACACCTTTATCCTTCCATTTTTTCCATACTTCAAAAAATGATTGCCCCAAATAGAGGCCTTTTAGTCCCAAATATGGTGCACCTGCTTTTGTTCCCAGAGAGCTTGCCAGCGTTCAGCAGCATTGCAGCAGCTTGTGTACAGAATCTACTGCGGTGCCTGAATTATGGTACTGCACAGGGCTATCCAGGAATACTTCTCTCCAGGGTAGAGCAAAAGGAATTTATACTACTACCCACTCGAGGAACTGCACCTCCCTGGCTGCATGTACATGAGACACTGACTGAGCGGTTGTTACTGTGCAGTCATTTAATATTTTCATACCCAAGTATTAAATGATTGCTTTGCCCATGTCTGGCAGTCTTGCTAAGCTCCATCCAGAGGCTTCTGCCATTTGGGCAACAATTCAGTAATGTGGAATAAAAGAGAAGAATATGGAGCATCCTTTGCCTCATAGCCTGCCTGGGTCTCAGTCCACACACATCCACTGGTTCTGCATGTGCCGTGGCACTCTCCAGAGGTGCATTTTGGCTTTTGATCTCAAGATAGCTTGAGCACTGTTCCTTTAATAGGATTAACCAATCTTTTATTTGAGCTTGACTCAAGGACTTTAGGCTGTGTCATAAAACAAAATGTAAGTCAGATTTACATTCTGGCAATCAAACAGAAAACCAAAAAGGCCATCCACAGCTGAAACACTGGTCTTCTCTATGACTGCCAGGATTTGCATTATATAATACAGCCTGAAGCACTGTAATGAAGCATTAAGAACAGTCTTTTGAACTTCTCAACAGGGACAGTCTTTATGGATTATTTAAACATAAAAATATACTGCTTGCTGGAAAAGAACCATTTCATCCTTGAGGGACTAATGCTAACTATTGTATTGTAGAAAGATCCATAATTGAGCATGCTAATATATTAGATGGAATGTATCAGAAGATGAGCCCATATGCAAATTATACCTTTAAAATATTTTAAAATAACCACTTTAAAGATTATCTAGCATCATTCCAATGATCTGTAGGCCAATTCACATTTTAGAAAGCACCTTCTGCACAGATTGTTTGTAAGCAGTAACCACTATTTTTCTTAAGTTCTTGTAATTAAAAAAATAAAAACCAAACCAGACACCTTTTCTTTATCATGAAATTTAAAAAGCAGTTAAGTGTTGTACTACCACTTTTTTATCTAAAACATTATCAGAACTGTTATAACATTTCCTTGTTATTCCATTTACAAACCAAGCAAGTTTTTATAAAATATTGTATTTGACATGTTTTAAACATAATATGATTCCATTTTAAACTCTGCAAAATGAAAAAAAAATCTCAAAACTTCATAGGTTAGTATACTAATTAAAAAAAATCAGCAGCACTAATAATTTTCAGATCATTTTAGGACATCATCCTAAACTTGTTGAAGTCAGTGAAAAACTTACCTTTGACATTAATAGGCTTTAGATCAAGCTCTGAAGTATACAGTTAATATTATGAGAGTCTTTGTAACTGCTGCATATATCATTTGGTTTGCAATTAATTCTCTTGTTTTTGGTAAGTGCACCAATATTGTAATTATTAATGGTTGTAAGGATCGCTACAATCTTGGGCAGAGGTCCTCAAACTATTTACATAAAATATCTGTGATTCAGAGCTTGCCTGTATAGGAAATGTCATTTATATGCTGGTATAAAATTAAACTGCCAATTGTATTTGACAATTGAAAATTCTTATGTGAAGATTTATTTCTGGCTTTCTTCACCTTATTCTAAACCTTTCCACAGCTATAAAAAGTCGTTCTTATACTGGAATAAGAATGCCCAAACTGGGACTTATACCAGTGTATAGGTTTTTAAACACACACCTTTGTTTATGGAAGTAGAAAACCTTCTCTATGCGTGAAGGAAAGGTTCAATTGTTCACTGAGTAGAGATGGACAAAAGAACTTTTCCATTGCTTGTGGATGATGCTGGTGGTCCATACATTGTCACCGCTCACTAATTCCATAGAGGTCTTCCACTTGTACCAGCTTATGATATGGCCCCCAAATTTTTCCAGCTGTGAATCCATATCATAGAATTATAGAGAAGTATAGGTGGAGGTCGGGATAGGTCACCTTTGCAGTTTGGTCACCTTGTCCAACCCCTGCTTGAGGCAGGGTCACCTTTATCTAAACCATCCTATACAAACCCATTGTGTAACCTATCAGCAAAACTACAGTCAACCTTGACATAATTACAAGACATAACATGCTAATTTGCCACAGGTAGAGCAGGACTATGGCAGCCAACATCCCACTGCCACAAAGGTTGTTAAAATACATTCAAAAGATCAAAGGAAGAGAGTGACAGCCGCTGCAATCCTTTTGCCGTATTGAGTACCCATACAATCTCTGTATAGAAAGGGAAAACAATCTCTTATTTTACTAAGTGACAAGAAAAGAGATATAAGTGACAGGATGCAAGTAAGAGGAGCAAAGAGAAAAGTCTACCTGTATAAAAAGTAATAAGCATCAAAACAGGAGTGGTCCCTGTATATTTTCAATTTTTTCCTATAACTGGAAGTTCTGAAACAACTTTAAATTTTCCCAGATTAACCTATGTGTTAAGAGTTGAAGCCAGGTCTTGATTTGAACTAGTCTCTTGTATGTTAAATGACACAATGAAGTAAAGTAGAAAGGTATATAATGTACTAACAGATAGCTGCAGATTTACATGCATCTGCTCATGTATGTATAGGACATTGAATGCTCAGCTTTGCACCCTAATAGTTTTTACCCGTGCCACTGGTAGGTTTTATAGGGCTTGAGACCTCCCTTGCCTGGTGGCTTACTCCCTCGCAACATCAGGGTGAGATCTTAAGAATAGCATTACCTGTGTGACTGGTTGGGTGTTCCCTCTTACCTGCCATGTCTTGATGTTCTTCCTGGGAGACAGTCTCTGCAGGCATCCTGTGAGATCTCACTCATTTGGTTTCTTTGTGGGGCTCCAAACTCCCCTTTACCCCACCCTGACTGCACCCAGGGTTAGAACTGGCGTCGTTGTCTCGGAGCTCACTTTGCTTGGGTAATAGGTTCCCACCTGTGCTGCCAGTTGTTGGTGTGAGCTGCGCCCCAGCCGTCAGCTTGTCCTCAGCCGTTCTTTGGCCTGGGCTAACGTCCCCACAGCTAACCTTGTCACTGCTTCACCTGCATTGCACTCCGTGCTGTATGGGAAGGGGAGAGTAGGGAAAAACCCCGTCGACAGTCTCCTGCCCCTTCACATATAGGTCTTTGTAGGTTATGTTAGCCATCTTTTCACAGTCTGTGTGACTGAAACAATTTCGCTGTTTGGGCCATGAATTACACAGGTGAAAACTCTGAATTATTCCATTGACAAAGGTCCTGTACTGCAATTCCGACATCACTTATTTATAGCATGTTGTTTTTCCTTGCAAGCAGGTTATGCGAGCACAGCATTTGTATTCTGCTTGTAAGTGAAAAAGGATCATATACCTTAGAACAAACCTACTGCTGATTACAAGCAAATACACCTTTGTCACTCCAGAAAGGTTCTATTCAACGCTGATTATATGTCATTTACAAATCACTAGAGCAGAAATATTGCTAATTTCCTTTTGCTATTACAGTTAATGGCAAGTTTTTAGCAGTGCCAAGGAGAGCAAGAACAGATCATAACATGTTTTCTTTCATACCAGAACTTGCTAGTACAGCACAACAATGATACAATCCTCTTCAAACTTTTATTTCTGATGATCCAGTAAGGAAAAAGCTTTGTATTTCTTGAGTGAATCTTCAATCCCAGTTTGAAATTGTTGCTGCCACTGTAAGAGCCAGGAGGAAACTATGGAGCTTTTGTGCCTCTGTCAGGCATCACTACTTAATACAGAATAAGGAATGATAAATATGCAGAATGCTTTGATGTGAATATCAGCTTGAAATCCTACAGTAGTGAGGTAGAAAGCATTTGACACTAGCATTTTAATCTCACATTAAGTATTAAACAGATGCTTGAAAATAAATGGAAACTGTTAAAACAATAAAGACCACTGGGTACAAAATAGCCTCTATTTATTTAATTTGTTTAGCACCTATCCAAACCTAAAATATATATGATTTAGACCGGCAACATAAATACACAACATTTTTTTATTACATTGCCTCTGCAAAAACAGTAAAATATAGCCACAACAGTAACAAACCCCACACTATTAGCTGTCCATCTGAACTATCACAGCCTTTAACCTTCCTCCACACATACCCAAGGCACATTTTAAAGAATGTTTGGAGTCTCCTCAAAGTATTAGGTTGCATATATTGAGTTACATGACTGAATCTGAAAAGAAGGATGGCCTTGTGATTAGGACAGTGAAGGAGCTACAGATTTGGGCTTGTCTCCTAGATCTGGCAGACTTCCCGAGTACTGTGGGCAAGTAACTTAGTCTCTATTTGAATCTGGCACCAAGTCTGAAGTGACAAACCTAAAAACCATCTCTAGCTGTTGCCTCACCCCAAAGGTACCTAAACTCAGCAGACAACTCAGTTTACAATGCTGATGTTCTCCAGGTTCCTAAAGTTCTGTTTCCGTGAATGTATAGAAACACCTCCCAGCCTTAACACAGCTGAGCTGTAGGGCTGTGCGAAGCTTTGGGTGGTGATTCGATTTGGAGGAGATTTGGCCCAATTCAGTGGCCTGCAGTGGTCTTGGGGCTTTGGGGGACTTGTGCAGAGCCCTCCACCTAGCGTGGGGCAATGGGGGACAGTGGGGTGCACACCCTGCCAGCAGGAGTGGTGAGTCTGGTGGTTTTTCAGGGCTTTTTTTCTTAAAGGGCTGGAGCTGGCCTGGGTGGGGCACCCATGGAGGGGTTGGGGGATTGAGGGGGGGTCAGGAGGCTCATGCAGAGCCCCCCACACAGTGTGGGGCAGTGGGGGCAGCATGGATCATCCCCCCCCACCTGGAAGCACCTGGTGAGCTGGAAGTTTTTTTTAAACAAGCCCAGGAGCTGAGGCGGGCAGGGCAACAATTGCCAGGCTGGGAGAACAGGTGAAGGATGGGCACGGGCCAGCTGATTTGGAGATTTGGCACTAGCCGAATCTCTGAATCAGATTTGGCTGAATCAAATTGGGACAGTGATTCAAATCAACAAATCAAATCACTGTCCCCCAAATCAGCCAAATCCAAGTCCAAAGTGAAAACTAGCTGCTTTGCACAGGCCTACTGAGCAGCTCAGTGCCTCGCTGTCAACTAACTTCAGCTGGAATCCACAAACGTTTCCTCCCAAATACACAAACAGGTCCCATCATGTAGGTGGCCTCTGAAAATGGCTACCCTGACCAAACTCTGCCTAAAATTCAGTGATGTCTGCCACTTGCCTTTAAAATGTTGGAGGAATTGGTACTGCCACTCCCCACCTGCCACTGATACACACATGTACACCCCTTTGTGCAATTGCTCATATATTTAGAATACCTAAATAGGATGTGGGAGACACAGTTTAAAGACCCTCATCAATTTGAGAGGTTCAGATTCACATTTTCTCTCTCTCAGATGCATGTTCTTAGCCAGTTTCCTGGTATTTCTGAGGTCGGGATGTTTTCTAACCTTACTAATCAATTATTTAACAGTGCATAATGCAATTAAAAATTAACTGGGAAGAGTGGAGAGAACAAGTGAGAGAGCATATCTCTTTAGGTTGGTGGTTATGGCATGCATGTAGAAGTGGAGATAACCTGTATTCTAGTCCCTGCTCAATGGCATTTCATGTAAAAAAAAAGTCTCCAGTAATATGGGATATGTGGGTTTGAATGCTTTCAAGGAGAATAAGGTTTTAATCATGGTTCTCCCATAGCTAAAAAACTAACCACTGAGCTATTGGCTTTGGATTTCTGGACAATGACACATATTTTTGAGCTGACAGCATGCTGGGGTGGGATGGACTACACCTCTCACCCAAGGGTAAAAGCATTTTTTCCTCAAGGTTGGCTGATCTTGTTTGGCAGGCTTTAAACTAGTTTCATCGGGGGAAGGGGCCCCCTGAAAAAGAATGGATGTTTCACCAACTGGCAAGGCGACAAGAGAAACAGAAACCCAGGTAAGCAACAATGGGCACAGCAGTCCTGGGAGCAAGGGGGAGGTACATGCACTCTCAGGAGACCTCACATGTCTGTATACTAATGTACATAGTATGGGGGGCAAGCAGGAGGAACTTTGCCTTCTGATAGCAGGGAAGAATCCAGACTTAGTGGGGCTCATAGAAACTTGGTGGGATCCGACCCATGACTGGGTGGTGGGCATTCAGGGATACACACTATATAAAAGGGATAGGACTGGGAAGAAGGGCAGGGAGGCGGGGGATTGCCCTCTATGTCAAAGAGCAACTCACATCGTCAAGAATTAGTTTTGGGGCAGAGGAAGGTCAAGCAGAGGCACTATGGATCAAACTCAAGGGGGGCAAGGTGAAAGCTTATGGAGGCAGTACAGCCTATGGAGGCAGTTGGGTCTAGGGATGTCATTGTCATGGGGGACCTAAACTACCCAGATATCTGCTGGAAGGAGCAATCAGCCAGGTCTGACCGTTTGCATAGGTTCCTAGCTGAAATACAGGACCTCCACCTTATCCAGGAGGTGCACAGCCCCACTAGGGGAGATGTCTTGCTGTACCTGGTCTTGGTCACTGGGGATGACCTGGTGAGGGGACTGCAGGTCCTTGACCACCTAGGTGACAGTGATCATCGCCTGCTGGAATTCACCATCCAGCACGGGGTGTTGTGGGCTTATACCAAGACTAAATCCCCTTATTTCAGAAGGGCCAACTTCAATGAATTTAGGAGATTAGTGGGGGAGGCACTGAGGGTCCAACAAGTAGAGGATATGGAAATCCATGGAGGGGTGGTCATACCTTAAGGAGACGATCCTCCAGGTTGAGTGTGACAATTCCTGAGAGAAAGAAGAGGGGTAAGAGTACTCTGAAACCCCCATGGCTCAGCAAAGGCATTCGAGAATGCCTGAGGGCCAAAAGGGAGGCGTACACCCAGTGGAAGAGAGGGGCTATCACCAAGAAGGAATACTCCTCTTTGGCACGTGAGTGTAGGAGGGCCATTAGAAAGGCCAAGGTGGGGGTGGAGCTCAGGCTAGTGACCAGGATTAAGGACAATAAAAAGTCCTTCTTCGAATACATTGGGAGTAAGAAGATGGCACCGGGTAATGTAGGGCCCCTGTTAGACTCAAATGGTAATCTTGTGGTTACACCAGGTAAGAAAGCCAAAATTTTTAACAAGTTCTTTGCCTCTGTTTTCTTGGATAGGGACCAGGACAGCTCTCCCACCACAGGTAGGGGCAATCTTGGGGATAGCACTGCGAGGCCTCGGGTCTGTACAGAAGTAGTTAGGGATCATCTGGAAGGGCTGGATGTTTTTAAATCTGCAGGCCCTGATGCCCTCCACCCACAGGTGTTGAGGGAGCTGGTGGGGGTCATTGCTGTGCCCTTGGCCCAGTTGTATGAACAATCGTGGTCTACAGGCCAGGTGCCCAGAGATTGGAAACTAGCTAATGTGGTCCTCATTTATAAGAAAGGGAGAAAGGAGAACCCAGGAAACTATAGGTTTCACATAAGCCTCACATTGGTCTTGGAGAAAATCCTTGAAAAAATTATCAAGGATCACATCTGTGAGGGGCCAGCACAGGAGATCATGCCCAGGGGAAATCAACATGAGTTCATCAAAGACAGGTCCTGCCAGATCAACCTGATGGCCTTTTATGACCAGGTAACTAAATCCCTGAACGATGGTGTTGCTGTGGACATGGTCTTTCTGGACTTTAAGAAGGCCTTTGACACTGTCTCCCACCCCATTCTTATTAATAAATTGAGTGACTGTGGCATTGATGCCTACACAGTTGGATGGGTCAAAAATTGGCTGATGGGGTGCACCTAGAGAGTGGTGGTGGATGGGTCGTACTCAACCTGGCAGGATGTGAATAGTGGGGTCCCCTAGGGCTCAGTCCTGGGACCTACATGGTTCAACATCTTCATCAGTGACTTTGATGAGGGGGTGGAAAACACATTGTCCAAGTTTGCCAATGACACCAAGATGTGGGGAGAGGTAGGCACGCTCAAAGGGAGAGAAAGGCTACAATTAGATTTAGACAGACTACAGAAGTGGGCGGATGACAATAGGATGGGCTTCAATGTAGATAAATGCAGGGTGCTGCACCTGGGGAGAAGGAATCCGCAGCATACATACAAGCTGGGGAGCTCCCCCCTTGTGAGCACGAAGGCAGAAAAGGATCTTGGAGACATTGCTGACTCCAAGATGAACATGAGCCGCCAATGCCAGACCGCAGCCAGCAAAACCAACCGCACCTTGTTGTGCATCCAAAAATGCATCTCAAGCCAGTCCAGAGAGGTGATACTCCCCCTTTACACGACATTGGTCTGGCCTCAATTGGAGTACTGCATCCAGTTCTGGGCACCGCACTTTAAGACGGATGTGGCCTGCCTTGAGAGGGTTCAGAGGAGGGCCACCCGCTTGGTTGGAGGGCAACAGGGCAGGCCCTATGGGAGAGACTGAGGGACCTGCACCTGTTCAGCCTCAGCAAGTGGAGGCTGAGGGGGGATTTGGTGGCTGCCTACAAACTCGTCAGGGAAGATCAGCAGCAAATAGGAAGGGTCCTATTCCTCCCAGCAGCACCTGGGGTGATGAGGAACAATGGCCAGAAGCTGCTGGAGAATAGGCTCAGGTTAGAGATTAGGAGGCACTGTTTCACTGTTAGGGTAGCTAGGGTCTGGAACCAACTTCCTAGGGAAGTGGTCCTCGCTCCTACCTTGGGTAAATTCAAAAAGAGGTATGGGGTCATGTGATCCCAGCGTGTGCTCCAGCCAGTGGTGGGGGCTAGATTCAGGTCCCTTCTGACCCTTAACTACTATGAAACTATGAAACTATTGTACAAGGACCAAAGGAAACAACCACAATCTCTTCTTCCTTCTTCTTCCAGTCATGTCTTAGGAAAAAAAAGCCCCAAACCCCCCAGTTATTCCTGTCCCAGGCAGGTGCCAAATTTCAAGAGAGGGTTCAAGGCTGTAAAACCTGAGTGGAAGGAGTGGCATCCCAGCAGCCCTGAGTGATGTATCAGAACCCCAAGACACATCCTTGTCCTCAGTGATTCCTTTTTGGCCAACTCTTGGTGGATCCCCACTCGATATGGAAGTTTCTGTGGGTCTTATTCTGAGGTGTCTGTGCCTTGTATATGCTATGACACAGTGCCAGAGAACAGCTCTTTGCCCATGCCCAGGACAGTACTAAATTGGTTATTATATTACTTCAATTCCAGGCTTTGGAGCACAATGATTGGGAAAGATTGGGCAAGCTGTGTTTTTTGCCTGTGCCCCTTCCTTGCCATGAAGGTGATGCAGGCCAGTCATTCCTTCGCCATCTATAAAATGAGATAAAGACACTTCCAGTCTTCTTCCCCTTTTGTAAAGACTGTTATTAACTTTTTATAGCAAGGGCTGTTTCTCACTGTGTTTTTAATAGCTAGTGATCCTGCCCCATGGACACTATTGACAATATTGCAACTAATAGTAAAATTACGGTATTATAAAAAATTACATCTCTTAATATTGCTTGCATCACAATTATTATTCGTAAGCCTTGGAGGACAAACTAACACTGTATCTTTCTTTTTCCACCTTAAATTTCAGGTTCTTTCATTACAGTAGAAATGGTATTTCTCTAGGCATGTTGGAGACACACATTAGATACTAGATACAGTTGTGTATATTTGTCAAATTGAAAAAAAGTCAATGTTGGTCTCCTCTTAGTGATACAAGTTAAAATGGAAAGATGCTCCCTAATTTGATGGTCCCTTTATTAAGGAGAAACCAGTTAGCTGAGAGAGAGAGAGAGAGAGAGAGAGAGAGAGAGAGAGACTAGGATTGCTGACAGGTGTGGGGAGAAAATGCTTTACTGGAAGAGGAAGCACATTAGTCTGAACACCCCTCCCCGCACCTTGCTCCACAGCATCTGTAGAGATGGGGTGCTTCACTGGGGTTTCTGGTGCTTTTATCTAAAGCTGATTCAATCAGCTTTAGATAAAAGCACCATAAAGCCCCACTGAAGTGTCCGATCTATACAGATGTTGGGTAAGCCAGGTCAAACTAATGCAGTGCCTCTTCTGGGCATGCATGGTACTTGGTGTGGGGGCACACCAACCTGAAAGAAAAGTGCCTTTTTTCATGTCTGTAAGCAGTCTAGATACCTGCAGGTACCAGCAGGACCTACTGCTCCACAATACAACTTGTTGTTTGTTCTCATTCACTGTATGCTGTATTTATTGAACCTGATGATCATTACATCTCCATTTTGGGAATCGTTCTGAATTCTGCTAATGTATTAAGTCATTAGTATTCACCAAATAGTTTAGGGTAAATAAATATTTGTCATTATGGCTAATTTGGGAATTGTTAACCACAACTGTGATCTCAGTTTGGTAAGGTACTAGAACTCCTTGTGATACACGTGGTTAGCCCGATTGACTTCCACATAGAAAAAACACTGTTCCTTGTTGTTAATAACTCCTGTCCCCTGATTAATCCAAAAATATCCAGTGGCTTCTATCAGATCTGTATAACTGTCAGTTCCTGTATTCTCAAAAAAAAAAAGGTGGGGGTGAATGATATTTGCTTGTTTTGTTGATAATTACTGAATGGGTTACTCATCATTATTGGCTTTTTATCAGCTAAGTCAGTTAAAGCCTTATATTTTAAGCAATGTCTAATGCTACAATATGCATGCCTTGTTCAAAGTAAAAGGAGGAGAAACTGATGCCAGTGTGAGGTATGATCAAATTGTAGAAATAACTTTTCCTCTCTTCACTTACCCATTTACATGCCAAAATTTTAAAACCAGTGTCAGTTTCCTGAAATAGATCTCTGTTTCCTGATTTCAAACAAAAACTAAAGTTCTTATGTGTTCAGCTGTATAAGCCTTCTTAATGGACTCTTTCCAACTTTTGAGTAATAGGTCAACAGTTTCTTTTTGGAACCTTCTGTCCTGAACAACAAGCAAGTGATCAGGACAATCTCCTCTGATTTTTCTCCCACGGTCTTTGACTGTGTCAATTTCCCTAATAGTATGAAGGATTAATTCTACAAACAGTTGAGTTAAGAATTTGTATAGCTATCAAGGTAGGATCATCATCACCTAATATAGTAAAATTTTAATGTATTTAATCTTTGAATTAGTCAAGTGATGGACTTGTGTTAATTAAGCCAAACTCTTTCCAATGTTTTGCCACTGTATCATCTCTCATGGTTTGCTGCAAGGACTGGGGACAAAGGTTTCATTACTTTAGGCTTCCAAAGTGATGCTAATATGTCTCCATTTTGTTGTTTACTTCAAACTGGAAACAGGCTGTTGAAAATCTCTTGATACCTATCCAGTTCTTCTTACAGGTCTTTCTTTCTTTTGCAAGCTTATGCTCATATATATTCTCTCTCTAGGATATAATAAAGATTCCAAATCCATATCTATATACATTTATAGCTTTATGTAACCAATCCATATTTTTGACACTTTTCATCATGATATTGGAGTCTCTCTCAGTATCTCCTTCTGTTTCTTTTCCAGAATTGCTAAAAGCCTTTGGTATTTGCTGTAATTGTAAACACCACTAAGTTATGTTAATTTGTGTACAATGCCTGCTTTTCTGGAAATCCATACTTAAAGCAGTTGCAAAATAGAAAGTCCTTGCTACTGTATTATCAGAAAGTTGGGAATTTAAGAAGCCTGCCAGGGCTGGTAGAGGCACAATGTCATTCATGTGGATACCTTCACTTCTTGCAGATGTGGAGGCTACAGCAGTACTCTTGCAGTACTTCCCTTTCTAGTTTTCCACCCTGGAAAATCTCCATCAGAAGTTCTATGGGAGCTGATGACTGAGCCCAGTGTTCTTTTGCTTCTAACTTCCATATACCTGAATGTGATGATCATCCTTTTGCATGGGACAGGGGACATATTTCACTTGCGGCATAACCAATTTATATAATGAAAGGAGCAAGACAACTAGTCACCAGTTCTGGTCTGTCAGCCTAAGAAGTCCCATTATCCTACTGGTAACATCAGATGACATTGAGTAACATTGTACACCCTGTGGAAAGAGCTTTTGGAATGCAGAAGGCAACAGCAATGGGGTTAAGAGGCGGTGTAGTGCATCCTAGACTACAGGAAAAAAGGGTTTTAAATGCTTTAGGTCGGGGCAATCAGATTATTATGATTGTTATTAAAATAATATATCTTCATCATGAAAGTATTCTAACATCGTATTTTCTATTTTGCAGAAACAAGTTAAGTTGTTGACTGAGGAACAGAATCCACAACAGGAAAACAACCAGCAAAGAGCATGATAACCAGGGAGAAAAAGGCACGTCAGAACTTCAGTAAAGAAAAAAATATATATCACCCTGAGGTACTGGTCCACAAAAATGCTTTACAATACTTGAACACAAAATCAATTCAGAAATACAGTATATCATAGCCCATAAATAATATGTCCAATCAGAAAAGTGTGAAGGAAAAAATGACAAAAGGAGAAAACGTTTCCACAAAGGGGTTACCAAGGGAATGGAGGATTGGGAGGAATATTGTACACATGTTCATAAGACACACTAAGGAGGGCATCTTGGTGGGACTCAACATGAAACCACATTCAGGGAAGAAATCACAGCTAAAAAGAAAATACCCACAGTGGACTCTTTTTTTTCATCTAGATCTAGTAAAGTGAAATAAGCTCGTGTGGTTTTTCATACCTCCATCATGAATTCCTAGGTTGTCTCCATTCTAATTTTCATTTAGCATGGGAAACAGGAGCTCCCTCAGACACCAATTCTAATTTCAAATAATTTTTCTATTGGTGTAACTCCTTCACCCTTAACTAATGTCATTCCTGATTTGTCCTGGTGCAAGAGGCAAATCAAGCCATGGTTTTGATGAACTTCTGGTTTCTGTTGGTGGTGATGGTGAGGGGGTGGGGGGTTTGTTTCTTTTTATACACAGTAGGAGTAAGACCCAAGATACACCAGGTGCTCACAGTTCTTGGAGGTCCAGAATGGTCTCACCATGCCAAGCCATGAATTCAAGTCTTAGAGGAGACCTGCTAATTTTATCAGGTTAAATGGGCATCCACATGGAAGTTTGTATTAGTAATGCCTGAAACTGAAGGCACAGTAGCCTATATTACAGCTCCTAAGAAGTGATTTTCACTGAGCATTTATACTTACTGTGGGTCATCTCTCAGTAGTATACCAGACCTTGAGTTCAAAGGGGTATCTCCACTGAACTGTGAGTTATTTATTGAAATGATTTTTATTAGCCCAAATAAAACTGAGATTTTCAAAGCTGCCTAGAGGATTCTGATACCCAATTTTCATTACGTAAGATTAATGGGCATTGGATATCAAAATCCCTTAGGAAGTTTTAAAAGTCAAACCCTGAAACTTTAGAAGTCAAATCCCAATCCTAGTCAAAACTTCCAATGGTTTTCATTCTCAGGACAGCAACATTATTTGCATGAGTTAAAGTGTTATGAATACCAAACATTTACAGCATGTTAGTTTCCTCCCCCCCAAACATTAACTTGTTGGAAATTATTTTCAGATGAAAAATATGCTTCTTTCAAAGATTTGGGACCCACAGAAAGAGCTTCAAGATTGGGAAGGGAGTGTTCTCTAATTAAAGGAACTGAGTATCTTCTACCAATGATTTCCTGTGTGATCATTTTTCTTCTGTGATGCAGATTGTCTGTCTACGCAAGGAATATAATGCTGAATTTACTTATGTCCCATAGAAGTTATATCTCCATTACAGGTTGTAAAGTATCTACAAAGTGTTGGTAAGATCCTCCTTTATAATCCTTTTAGGTAGTCTATCTAAGTTTCTAGCAAGACAGGGGACAATAGAACTATGTCAGAGCTTAATAGAATAAAAAATTGATTCCCCAAGTACTGTCTTCATATCTCTCAGTGTGTTTTACTGCTTATGTAGGGTCCATGATGAAAACAGTTGATTACTTTAATCTTATCTCTATTATTCAGATAACTCCCCCATATTGTGGTGATATAGTCTTGAGTGGAGTCTGAATTACAAAAGTAAATTACTGAATATGTACTGAATAAATACCAAATAATTGAAAAGATAAGAAGGTGGATCCCTGGTTTCCATTCTTCTGTTCAGTTTAACGATTGTAAGAGAGAGATTTGATGCTTCAGCCCTTTGAAGACCTTAAATCTAAAAACACTTACATAAATTCATTACACCTGACTCCTTTGAGATCCTAGAACTTTTGTTAAGTTTCTCATTCATGTTCAAGTAACCTATCAGCAAAGCATGGTCATTCATGTTGTGGGAAGAACAGAAGGGGGTTCTCCTTTGCTTAATGGCTAATGTCAAGTGTTTTTATTGCAGACAGTCATTCCAGTTAGATGTGCCAGGACCACCCAATGGCTCTCCCACTGTCTGACTGCTGCTTCTTACACCCATCAATGAGCCTGTACTTGTACCGTGAGTACAGAGCATGTAGCCAGCAAAAGAGTCTTAGCTAACAGAGGTAATTTTCTCTCTGGTAATAGAGTCTCATGTTGCTCTCTTCTGTACTATTTCTAATTTGTCTTTCTTGAACGCGCAGGGGAGAGGGGGGCATTACATTAAACATCATAATATGCTGCTGGCTCAACCCAAGACCCCCAAATTAAAACTCTAATACTCCACACCTCAAGAAAGAGGATGGCTTAAAGGAGTTGGTCAGTCAGTTGTGGTCTGCTTGAGGGTAGATGGCTACCAGAGTGTGTGGCTAAGACATACCAGCTTCTGTAGCCAGCATTCACATCCAGGCTAAATAATGAAATAGCCATTTACAGCTGGGTCAGCTGAGCTTAGCCTTCAACATGATTCTGGATTATGAGGAGATGCAGCAAGATGCCATGCTGCAAATAGGGAGGAGTGACACTTTGGTCATTCATGGCTATAATAACAATGTTCATAGCGTTTCAGAAATAATTAATTCTTGTATGCTTCACTTGGGAGTATTTGATTAGCAATATTTTGACTTAGAGTATAGAGTCACCTCTTGCATTTCCACTGAATTCCAGGGCAATTCTCTTGAATTCATTGCAGTCATTCCTGATTACGACTGGTGTAAGAAAGAGGGGAATCAGCCTTAAATTGGATAAGCATTCTTTTAAATGCAAATCTTCTTGTTCCTGCTACTAACCAACATTGGTTATGAAGTGATAATGCTCTCTTTATCATGGTTAAACAAACATGTACTTAAATATTTGAAGACGCATTATTGTGTTGTATCCTTAAGTATAAATTAATCAAAACAAACAAAATTAAAACATCATTGATACAAATTTTAGGGCATTGTGTTTTAAACTTGAACTAATACTAGAAACAAAAGTGTTTTGGTTATATTTTACATACACTGTTTGCTTACAGAAAATAACTAGAGTATTATTTTGCATACACAGGTGGTTGAGCAGAGTATAAAATATTTGCTTAATGAAAACGGAGTTGGCATTTCATGAGCATAATCAAGTGATGACATTTAACAGTAACAGTACTATGTAAATAGCTGGTGGTTTCAGGCCCTTTACTACAAGCTGTAAGATATGTTAGGTTCATAGATTCATAGATTGTTAGGGGCTGGAAGGGACCTTGTAGATCACTGGGTTCAGTCTCCCTGCACCGCACATCCAGGTTTAAACCTGGCCTTCTAATATACCGTGAAAAACCCCTCAATTAAATCTGGAGACCAAAGTTTTTCATAATGGGTGTGTATATTTAACTGCCTACAATCTATATTTTGGCACCTAATTTAGTAGCCTGATTTCTGGAGGTGATAAGTAACTGCAACTCAAAAATGAAGCTGCCTTTGAGAACTGGGACTGTTGGAGATAGGTGGCTGAATTCAGGTGCCCATGTTTGAAAAGGGTGGCTTTAAGTGTAGGCTGGCTTAACCTGAACCACAATTCAGTTATTTATATTCATTTTATATTGAACTTTTAATCACAGGAATAGTTCTGATGACTTCCATGGGACTACAGGCACTTAAAGTAAATCTCAGGCAAAACCTGTAGGTCCCTCCTACCCGCGCAGGTAAAGATCTAGCTGTTAAAATAAGTACTCAGCTATTAAGCACACAATCTTCAGGCAAAAAAACTAGCATACCAAAACAACAACAAAAATAACATAATGTTCACTCTCTTAGTAATAAACATATTAATCAAGACAGGCTTTTTATTCAATTGTTGCTTATTTTTTACCTGGTATTATGTAAGAATACAACAATAATTCAAGAAAATAGTGAACAATACAGCATGCTTCCATTTTTACTGAAGAAACTATGTGCCTCCTGCTACATCCTATAAGCGTGAGAACTAGATTGGAGCAAATAAGAATTGACCTGAGCCACAACCAGATACTTGGGCTAAATTCAAACCTATAATTGCTTTTTTTAAATTTCTTTTTTTCTCTATCAGATTTGAGATGGGTCAGAATATGAAAAGACGGGAAATCACGGTAGGTGACCTGGTCTTTTGAGTTTCACAAACTCCATATTTTTGGATAAGCCACTACACGGAACTGAAATTCTGAACCTTCTGAGGTCCATCCATCACTTTTAGTAAATTACCTCTTCATTCTCTTTTCTACTAAGAATCTAATTTTTATAGCACTATAGAGGATTTTTATAGCACTGTACTTTATCTTGTCACAGTATTTTTGTCATTATTTTCATCTCAGTGAGCTTCCAAATGATACTAAATATGACCATGATAGTCTGACCAAAGTATTTACCATAGCATGTACATACTTCCAAATGATATCTTTGGGTATCACTGCTCACTTGTTCAGCTTTACCCCCAAGAAGGATGGCTGTGTGGCCAGAGGGCATTAGGGAACACAAGGGAGGTCAGCCTTTTTGGCAGGTGTGCCACAATTAGCTCTGAATCCTTCCTGAGTGCCGCTCCAATCCCTTTCCCTTACCTGATCTGCTACTCAGCTTTCTGCTCACAGACTAAGCTGCTGCTCTGCTTTATTCTTCCTAGCCTGGGCTCCCTCCCTGATCTGATATTCTGCTTTCTGCTCCTTGCCCTATCTCTGTTCCTGTGCTGCCTATCTCTCCTCAATTTGCCACCTACCACATACAGAAGCTGAACCTGTGCCAGTTGGTTGCCTGTGCCACCCCTGAGGTAATAGATCAGTCACTCTCCCCTAATGCATCTCCTGCAATACCCTTTCTTACTCACAAAACTTGATGAATGCCCAGCAAAATTATGGGTTTATGGAATAGAACCAAAAGTATGTATACGATAGTCAGAGTTTGCAAATTTAGAAAAGGTTTAGTTTTGCTAAATACCCACATAAGCAAAACTGATTTACTTAACCTTATTTAATATGCAATACTGTACAGAAAACCTAAGACAAAAGCTCATTCATACGCTCTATGCATTAGCTGGACCGTGAATCCTTATTATGGTTCCTTTAAGCTCTTCTCATGGCACACAAGGAATATAAAGCTGACTGAACTGTGCAACTGAGGGAGGATATATAGAACCAGAAAGGAAACTGGCAAGAGCACTTCTTGCTCATTACCATTGGAGCTGGGTGTTATTATTAGCAGAGCCCTAGCTGAGTACCTAGATGCTTCAAGCAGTCTTGGAGATAAAGAAAAACAAGCATTAGTTGCATGTCATTGCTGATTTCTTGTGAAGAATGCCTATATTCATAGCTTTTAAGGAAATCTACAAAACATCCACCAAGGTAATTTTATTAGTTTATTTGTAAGTAATACATCTATAAACAAATCCAAGATTCCCTTTTTGGACCTGAAAAGATTCCCTAGAAGTCTTCATACATGTATCCTTATCTATAGTTTGCTTTTTCTTTTATTAAAGTATGTTTCCTGTTCAAAACTATACTTCCTGCTGAGACCTTCAACAGTAAAATGTTGCAAAGAAAAGTCACCTTGGCACTAAAAAAGTATATAAAATCTAGTGTTCTTTGTGCAAGTCATATGGATGTAGTCATATTTGAGCAGGTTTTATGCATATGTTCATTGTCTACATATAGAGCAATACGTTTTCGTGTACAATAGAGTCATGCTTTACTAGTCTATGTTCAAGATGAATGTATCAATTCTCTCCATTAGCAAGCACCGGGCGTGTTTACACGTGTACATTTACTGTGCAGTAATTTAGGTTGCGGCACAGTAACTGAAAATTACTGTGCAGTATGGGCACACATCTACATATGCATGGCCTACTGCACAGTAACTATGGTGACTTATGCTGATTTGGGTTTAAATTTGATACCTTCAGCATGCAGGTATCAAATTTATGCCTGACTAGTTACTGCACAGTAACACATATGTAGACTCCTTACTGCACAGTATCACTGTCCCAAGTCAGTCCACACACAGCATTACTGTGCTTTAATGGCTGTATATATAGATACAGGCCTAAAAACTGCTTACTGCACAGTAAATGCAAGTGTAGATGCACCCACAGTGTAGTTGGTTGTCAAAAGATTCACCATACGTTTATTATATTGCTTTGCTGTTTCTCATATGGCTATCACTACTATGTATACTGTACCATATTATGTCTTCTATAAAGGCATAATATGAATAAAGAATTGTAACAGGAACAAGGTGTTATCCTGTGTGTGCAGCCTGTCTCACCCTTGCCTGCCATGTCTTGACGTATTACATGTTGAAAAAATATATATAGTGTGGCAGGCTTCCTTAGGTATGTAGCCCTGATGCTGGAGTCTAACTACATGGCTCCACCATCCCCTACACCATGTCTGTCTACCCTCAGATCTTAACAGCATGGGTTGGTCAATAGATCTTTTAGTTAGGGCTTGTGATGGTCTTGTTTGTCCTCTGAACTTAGGTGCTCAGTCAAGGACAATTACCATTCCTTCGGTCTCATTCTGTACTTCCATTAAGCTGCTAACAAAAATAGTAACTTAAAGAGTTGTGATCACTCATCATAATGGCAAACCAAAATAGTAATGTACAGCAAGGAATCAGTATCCTTTCACCGATCTTCCTCTCTCCAGGATTCCTGTGTACAGGATGAACTCTTGTGGCCCTGTCTGCAGTAGCTCAGTCTGCAGTTCATCCTGTTTACAGGAATCCTGGAGAGAGGAAGATTGGTGAAAGGATACTGATTCCTTACTGTACATATGTTTACAGGATGAACTCTTGTGGCCCTGTCTGCAGTGTCTCAGGGTCCCTTAGCTACAATCCAGGCTTTAGTAAGCTGAAAAATCACAGGGCACCCCTAGCCACCTGGTAATTCCCCAGTATGGTCACTGTCTCTTCAGAGGTGCCTTTTCATGTTGTTATTGCTCACAACATGGGTCCAACCCCACCTCTGTCAGTGATTGAATTGTCTCTTTGCCTGAGGGCTACTGCCACTCGCAAGGTACAGTCCTCCCCGCAACTGGGGTCCTCACCATCTAGGTCACGTCTCACCCCATGTTCAGAGATTACCTCCTTACTTATGGTTTCTGCCTGAAACCATCTTTTCCAGTTTCTTCCTGTCTCTTCTCCTCACACCATCAGCATCTCTAGAAGCTCCAACAAACCGTTCTGGTCTGGCGTCACCTGCCAAGCTTGTTGTTCTGGCATTTGCTCACTAGCACCTCTACACCGGCACAGGTACCATCCCCGATCCTGACCCATGTCCTGGGATGTGACCTCAACTCCTCATGGTTGGGAGTCTTTCCCCCTTCCTCAGAGTCTCGGCATCCTTTTTAAGTTTTGTGCGCCACGACGTCATTCTCCTGCATCAGGTTTAAAGGGGCCATGTTGTGTTTACTGTCACCTCACGGTTCACTTTCCAGTGTTGGTTCATCTGTCAGGTAAGTGTAGCAGGAAGAAACTTCAACTCCTTCCTATAAGAATAAAGAAAGAACCTTTAAGACATGATGGGAAAGTGTGTCACCTCCACAGCATTGTTTATCCCTGTCCTAAATCTCTGAAGATAGCTTTGTGAGTCTGACATTTGTGAGTCTCAGTGCAGTGGGTGAGAAGAAGAATGACAAGAATTGGAGTTAAGAGTGACTTTCATTATCTCTCACCCAGTCCAGTGGGGACTGTATTGAAAAAAGTCTGTATAGACTGAAGCTGCATTCATTTTTCAGTAGCTCCCATTTGGGCTAAGGAACTACACTTTTTCTGGGAGCAGATTGTGGGAGAGGATGCCCTGATAATGAGACCAATAATTCTATTTCCTGGAAGTCAGAGGAAGAGATAGTGAGTTCCAAAGCCAACAAGAAGGCATGTGACTTCCAAATGGATTGCCTAAAACTTGCTGCAAATCTCTTAAGATGGGTGCATTATGCAAACGCTTGATCTACAAAACAGGAAGTCTACCCTTCTGAGAAAAGATTCCCCAACTGAGGTTTTTCTCAAAGACTCAGAAGGAAGATGATAGTAGTACTACAAAGTGTTATTTACACTTCTTTGAAGTTAAAACATAATCTAGCTCAGGTTCTCTCTCAAAGACTTGCACATTTTTTAATGAAACTGGGCTGTGGTTCAAGCTTGTAATGAAACTTGAAACCAAGTCTGTTTTAACTTGGCTTCAGATTTTAAGAAGATTTATTGTAATTGTACTTATGAAGTACAGAGTCAATTTAGGAAGACAGCAAGGAAAACATTGTATAAAAATATGGGGAAACTGAGGATAGATTTTAAAAGAAGCTTGAAATGCAACCTGCTCCCAACTGTGTGAGTGTATTTCTTCTAAAGGTCTGGCTAACAGAGCTTTATGCGATTGATAAAACTCTCTCATGTTAGCCTGATCTGGTCCACATAAATGAGTCAAAGTCAAGCTTGTCTCTTCCATTTCCGTTTCTTGACCTGATAGACAACATTCAGTTATTTGCATCATCATTTTTAAATTAAGTTGCATTTAAAAACTTTTTTATATATAAATGGGTTCACCTATTCTTAGTTAATAGTTGCCTGAAAATGTAGCATTTCAAGGTGACCACAGTTCTTTAAACTAACATTGCTGTTTATTTTAATGGCATTGAGTTGAAAGACCTGCTGTCACTAACTTGTTCTGTGCCTCCTGCACGTGTGTCCCTGCTGGAATGCATAATTGACCAATGTCTCAAGTATATTCTATCTTTTTAAACTGCTGGTCCCTGTTGCTTGTCTTACCTGCTGTACAGCACAAAGAGTGGAGCCAGTGAGGGTGGAGGTGATGACAATGTCTTTTTATCTGTAAATCTCTGTGGGGATAAGGTTGCAAGGTTTGCAATTAGACAACCAGGTACTGTGGCATGGTACATCATTTCCTTCAGCAGGTTATCATTTTGAAAAAAATCGGGAACCTTTTAATATACAGTATATCTATCTGACTCCATTGTGGCTCTCTCTCAGTCATCTTAAAAGACTGGACTTAGTGGCATTTAACTCTTTCAAGAGAAACAAGGGTCTAAATTAACCTTCTTCAGTCTCAACTTCATGTACAGCTTGTAGCCATGACGTAAACACTTTGGCTTACCATTTGTCAATGTAAAGCATTGCAAAGGCAAGTTTTATACTATCATTTCTTATATTTGATTTAAAGAGAGATTACACTTATTGGATTCTTAATCAAAGATGGAAAATCCTAGTTATTCTTAAGGGGAAGCTTCCTTTTTGAACAGATCTGCCTAAATATAGACCATGACATAAGGAAGGGGTGATGGCCTTCTAGAACCAACAAAGTATTTTTTTCAAAAACAGCATAGGTGCTTAAATCCCTTTTTGCCCTTAATTACTTTGCATTTATTAAATGTAAGGTACTAAAAATATTTAGTATAAAATTTGTGATACATAACAGTATTTTCAAAAGATGCCTATTCCTTTTGAAAGTCAATTGAGGACAGGTATTTGATAATCTAACATTTTAACTGAGGATATTGAAAAGAATAGATTTTTAAATTAGTAGTTCTGAAATTCATGGCATGGGCCACATTTTAGAACATGTCTAAAGCTAGGGACAGACATTTAAAGAGCCTGAGCCTGAATTGATTCAATCTTAGCAGGTTAGTCTAACCTGGCTAGGCTAAATCAGTTTGGTAACCAGACAGACAGCCCAGAAATGCCAGCACATGCCTGCAGTGGCTCAGGCTAGAAGCTGGGGAGTGTTAGATCAGCCCTCCCTTTCCTTTCACAGAGCTGAGCTGGGCAGCGGGGTGGTCAGGCGCTGGCAGGATGCTATGATTAGGGAGGGGTTCCCACAATCCTGACCAGCCAAGCAGGAAATGTTTATCACCCCTACCTCTGTGTTTACTAAGAAAGCAACAGTAGGACATTACCAGCTATCTGTTGATTTTGCCTTTGTCCCGTCTGCCACAACTTGGAGATAGCCAGCATATGGTCTGCTAGCTCATGCTGAGAGATGTCTGTGAGGGATGGGGGAATGCCTGCTTAGCAGAGAGTAGGGAGTGGGGGAAGGGAGCAGAAGCCAGGCAGATGCCTGTAGAGGCTGCCAGAGCTTGAGCCAGGGAGCAGAGGGGAGAGGTCAGTTCTGCTGTGGAGCAGAGAGCCCTGCCTAGCCCAGAGAGCATGCTGGGATACTGCAGGAGTCTGGTTTATCTTAAACCAGCAAGGGGTCTGGGACAGACATTTCGTAAACTGGTTTGACCCAAATCAGCTAAGTCTGATACTACATTCAACCAGGTTGATCTCAGACCAGTTTCACACATTCTCAAACTGGTTTGTGTGCACTGAACATCTGTTCTGTTACAGGTTTAAACCAGTTTCTGGTCATTTAAACCCGTTTATGTGTAATGTCTGTCTCTAGCCTAAATGTCACTGTCTTTATATTCTTGAGTAGATTACTTCTATTATTTGTAAATAATGGCAGCTATAGCTATTGTTTTCATGGAAGAAAGTGAAACCAGAAAACACTTTAATGCATTTTAACTATCTTAATGTAATCTAGCAGCTAAAAGTAATCGGCTGCATGTGAACAGCCCTATTTGCTCTATTTATGACTGACAGAGAAGTTGGGCCCCAATAGAACAGTGGAGAGAAATTTTGCATGAAAAATTTCCCCAGATTTTTGGTGCTTCAAGGCGTTTCATGAAGTAGGAAGATCGAATTAACATAGGAATTCCTGGTCTTGCACCAAACCGAGGTCCGGCTTATCTTTGGATGTAGGCCTCCACATTTAGAAAGATTCCTGCAATCAGTCTGGCAATTTGGTTTTGTAGCTACAGCATATTAATATCATTTCATTTTAATATATTTTGCCCAAGATTAGCTCTCCTGATTGAAAGGAAACTCCTGAGTTTTTTGTTCATGAACAAAACAATTGCTATTATACCACTGAGACCTCCGATAAAAAATGTATATCACTTTTGAAGCAGGGATCTCAAGTTGAAATATTTTGCCTAACTTGTAAATAAGTTGTCCAGTTATTCCTCATAAAAGTTCGGGTATGGTACAGTAACTCCATAAGCAACCGTGTGTTTCTGGTTAACAGCTGAAAATTCTGCTAATGTTGTACTTAGATAGTAGCAAGTGTAAATATAGACAAAGAGCTTTATTTTCTGACCTCAAACATAATGCATTGGCCAGAGCTCTAAAATAATGCATCTATTGTCATATGGCAAAAGATAGTGTCCCCTAACTAGTAGCTAACGTGACATCTTCCTTTGACTTCTTTTCAATCAAATGCAAATGCAAACAACAACAATGCAAGTTAAAACACAGCAAAGCAATATGACTAATCAATACAGCATGAACACAGATGTCTAAAATGAATGTCAGAAAAGATAATTATAATGGATAATCTCTCCAGTTCAATTGGCTAGTCATCTGCAAACCAGTAATATCGTTACCTTTTGGTATAGCCTAAAATGACTTTGGGTATTTTTACTGAAAACACATCCTTCTACTCATGTTCTTTTTTCCAAAATAAATAAAAAAGGAATTTCTGAACATACAAGGTAATTCAGAGTTGTTTAATGTTATTAAGGGACATATTTTCATTTATGTTGAAACTTTATGCCAAATCCATTATGCTTTCTGGATCACTTCTAATGACTTTCAAATTTCAAATGGTATAAATTAAAACTAAGATATAATTTAAGTAATGCTCTGGATGTTAAAATATTTAGAGTTCCCAGACATAACAGGTCTCATTATATCCACACTAAAAGTCGCTAATTTAAGAAGAAGTCAACAGTAATATTTAGGAGGAATTCTTTAAAAAGGAAGCATTAATGACTTTCTAATAACTTCCAGCGTTCTATCATATTTTGCTATTTGAGATACATAATAACCCTGTGTATTGTTTTGAAAAAAATAATGGTTTGAGACGTTAATAGGCAAAGACTAATATAGATATACATCCAACATTTTAGGGATCCTATTAACTTTGGATGAAATTCGCCTCCACTATTTTTCTAAATTATAGGATCACACTAAACCAACACTCTCATTTTCACTATCAGTCTCATCCTTCTTGCCTTAGATTTTAGATCTAATTCCATTCAGTGGAGTTAACTTTGTTTAAATAGAAAATATGTGAAGGAAATAGGCCTGCTTATCTGTGAGCTAGTTAGGACTCCAGGTCTGACCTCAGTTTCTCCAGATCTTACGATGACAGGCTGAGAGCCATGGGACTCTTTAGCCTGGAAAAGTGCAGGCTCAGGGGTGATCTGATGGCCACCTATAAGTTTATCAGGGGTGACCAGGTCGAACGGTCACAAACTCCTGCAAGACCGTTTCAGGCTGGACATAAGGAAGAATTTCTTTACTGTCCGAGCCCCCAAGGTCTGGAACAGTCTGCCAGCCGAGGTGGTTCAAGCACCTACATTGAACACCTTCAAGAGTAAATTGGATGCTTATCTTGCTGGGATCCTATGACCCCAGCTGACTTCCTGCCCTTTGGGCAGGGGGCTGGACTCGATCTTCCGAGGTCCCTTGCAGCTCTGATGTCTATGAAATCTATGAAATATTTATAGGGGTGTGACTGAGATCTGCATCTTATCCGGCAATTCAATCTACTTGGATATCTTGCACAACATTTTTGTACAGCAACTGCAGGGACTTGTTTAAATAGAAAAGCACAACTGTCATGATGAGAATAAATTTCAGTAGTGAATACTACAAGCTACTGAGTTATCAAGACAATACCTTATCTAACACATGATTAACCCCACAGGTTGATTAAACTAAACATATCTCTGGTGAATGATCTATTATTCCTTCTTTATTTAGCTTAACTAAATATAATTTTTTATTCAGAGTCCAGGACTTTTTATGCATTCTCATACAACATGTACTTCTGATGCCTTTGAACTGAGAATTGGTATTGTTTTATTTGTTTCTCTACTTCAGGAAATTGCTTATATTCCTTTCATACTGCCTCTCCTTGTGGCCAAAAAATTTTTTTACACCACTCAGATGTGAATTTTTATTTTTTTCTGCTATTTTATCTGTACAGAATTTTTGCTTTGCCTTTAGTGGTGGAGTAAATAACATTAGTGATGTATGAGCCTCATCTATCATTTATCTTTTCCTCTTTTCCATTGTATCTATTGTGATTGTCAACTGTACGTTTTGTTTCTGAGTCATTTTTTGGTACTTTAGTTACATCTACCATTTAATAAATTGTGATACATGCCTGGCACAGAATCTAGTACACAATTTAACAGATGCTACACAGTATCTATACATAGAGTGGGTATATATATTTATTGAGAGCAATTGTATTTTCTATCATTTCATAAGAGAAAACTTTTATGAACAGGCAAGGAAATAAACATATATTAGAATAAAGGACATAAGCACTTTTGCTTGTCTGTTGCATGCAAATTCCACTGCTTATAATGAAGTTTCTAGTCTTATTAAATTCCTCACTTACTATGTTCTTTGCAATCTAAGTTAAACATCTTCCTACCATTTCCTAAATGATAAAAAAGTGGGCACTGACTCGTACATGGTCAAAAAAGAACTGCTAATTCACAGTGTCTGGATTTAACTCACATTTCAAGGTTGCTGTGGATTTTTTTTCCTTGGTGGTAATTTAACTCTTTTGCAATCCTCTTTAATTGGACAAGAGAACTGTATTCTTTTTTTTAAAGGAAGATATAAATTGTACCTGTTTCACTGAATGTGCAACAATAAAGAAGCCGTTTCTTTCAGGGTTTTTTTTAATCTCCTCAGAGAGTGAAAGTAGTATTTGCTGAAATAAAAGTGCATTTTGCCAGAAATGTGATGCTAATCCTCTTAGTTTTAATGGTTTTGAAATGGTTTGTATAAGAAGGTAAACAGAGTAGTTGATTAATAGGAAGGAAGTCAATTGGCCATGTTGCAAATGTTACATACTATACTGTACAATAGTTCTTTATTTTTACAAAGTGAAAAACAGACCGGTCTCCTTTTAAAGTTCTTACCTGAAAACTGATACATCTTCTTATACTGTACAGTTCATAAGGGTTTGGTTCCATTACCAAAAACAGCAAGCAGTGCACTTTTGAAATAGAAGTCAAACAAATACCACTGATAACTGGTGTCATGTCAATGTCTTATCTTCCCTTTTTATTGAAAATAGATATAATGAGGCACTTCACATTTAAAAGTCTTAAATCTTTGAAAGCTCCAGGCCTAGATGGGTTTGATTTTGGCTTATTAAACTTGCAGCGTGAGTAGGAGAGGGAAAGGAGACACACGCACAAAGAGATGGAGCCTCAGCTATCAATATTATTTAAGATTTCACTGGCTAAGCACATTTTTATATACAATGTGTGGAAAAAGGTTTGTAAAATATAAGTTAGTGAGAGACGATTCAAATATCATCTCTAATGCTAAGCAAACTGAAAATATAAAGATATCTTTGTGTGTTTCCTCTGTAATAATTCATCTTGTATGTTTGCCTGAATTCACATACTACTTGCATGTAAGGTGACAGCAACAACACAATATTGTCTGGGACAATGGCAAAGTTCTTGCCATCACCCACAATGAGAACACATGGTCACATCAATTAACAGTTACAGTGGGATATTGTAAGTGAAGTGTGAAGCATCTGAAGAGAGGAATAATGTGAAGGGCAATCTAAGAGATACTTTAAAAGCTTTGGAGGGAAGATTGGTGCTTGCGATTACAACAGCTTAATGGGAGAGAATTTCAAGGTTTAAGTAGAAGAAAAGCTAAAAGAAACTTCAAGACAGTGATTTTGAGACATGTGAAGCCAGCGGAATAGTTAGAAGTTAAATCTACTATGGATACATCACCCAGGAATCTCCTGTTACATTTAATGTGTTCAATGCATACAAATAACACATAGCTTCAAATAAACAGAACTGCTTTCAACTACAATCTGTGAGATCCACAACTAATGTGCAGTGCAAAATAGCATGAAGTCCTGACATGCTAAGAACCTAGAGCTGTCTATGGGCTAGTGACAATCTCATTATACACTTGGTGAAGAGTGGAAAAAATCCAATTTTTTTAGGTTAGCTAATTAAAGTACTTTATGCAAGAAGCTAAGTAAAAATAAGAAAATTAGATTATACAATGAAATTCAGCAATGAAATTGGTTTACACCTATGAGAGGCAAAATGCATTCAAGATAGCAGATACAAATCCACTACAGTCTCTTAAAAGTAAAACAGATTTGGGTGACTCATATTCTGAACCTTGTCTCTGTGTACTGGAGTCCTTATCATTTCAGTAGCCTTTCATGGTGAAACTATTGGAGTTCTTACCAGAAAAACAACAGTACAGGTATGCTGCAAGCCAAAGAAGTCTGTAAAGTGATGATATTCCTGAGTAGATACTGAGCTTTATATAATAAAACATCCTAAAGTCTGGCTCATTTTATTGGTCACAAAACAATGCATGCATCCAGCAGAGTTCAAACTTTTATACAAAAAGATGTTGAATTTACCCCTCCAGGAAAGTTGCTCTGCCACCCTTCCTAAGAGGATTTGCCATAGTTAAGCAACTATCACTTATAGTCTTGATACTCACAACCCACCAATGGCAGGTGTGTGGGAAAATACTGAGTCAACCCATGGATGATCTAGCTCTCTCCTTTTGAAGCCCAGTGCCATCCACTTTTCACCTTCACCACTGTTATAGCTGGTTATAGACTGCTTAAGTAGAATGGCATTTCTGGGTGGTAGCATCTCTACAATTTCCTACTTCCATAAGGTCCGATTTAGGAGTTGCACTAATAGGAACCATGCACAAATCTTACCCTTTGTTTTCTGGTCATTTCTAATCTTTTAAGTACCCTTCTTAGTATACTGATACGGGCAAGTGTGACACCAAGAGCATTATGGGGATATATAACACTCAAAGGAGTGCTTATATTTCAAATGGCTTGGGCAATCATAACCTGCTGGATGATCTGTACAAGAGAAGAGCCAACTGGTGCATTGTACAGTAGTTCCCACAGTGTGCTATTACTGCAGTAGGACCAGCAAAGAAATAAAGGATCCATAACTTCTCCCAGGTAATCCTATCCTGCCCATGGCCTTCCTGATATAATGTGGACATAGCTCAGACTCTGGCCCACTTGAAAAGCATTTTCAGCTGGTTTATGCCAGACAAAACATTTGGAAGAACAAATTGTACAAAAATTAGTAATACAATGTGGTGGGAAGATACCTCCTTTCCACCAATTGTAGAGCTGAGGATGCATGTCTGAACTGATACCCTTCTCCTTTGCAAAGTCCCCTCTTTGCCACCTACATTTTTTATTGGTTTTGGGTAAGGGAATGGTGTTTTATCTACAAAGCAGTCATTTATCACTCCATGTTCTATTATGCATCCTGGATCCTACTTAGTCTGTCCCAGAGATTTTGTATGGGTATGATTAATATTCAAGCCTCCAGATTCAACTACAGATAACAAAAACAGGCTGAAACTATCTGAGGATTTGTGAAAACCACATTTACCACCAATCAATAATTTTGTTATTGACTCAGCATTAGCAAGTTGACAGCTTTATGACTTTATTGAGTATTGTATGGGAGGGCAATCATAGGGATGATAGAAAGACCATTGACCATTCTTCTGCATTGCAAATAACCATCTGCTCTCAGTCGAATAATAGCTTTTTTAGTTTTAGAAATTATATAGAAATATGGCTAATACAGTTTATGTGATTTATCATATATGTTACCAAAAACATCTCCAATATAAAATCTGTACTAACATTAAATCTTTCTTACATATTGGCCCTCATTTTCCTCTCAATTGCACTGGTGTGATTCAGGAATGACTCTATTGTATTAAGTAAGTATATCAGGGAAGTGCATCAGGGCCTGGTGGGGCATCTGTTCACCAAGGCCCCCCCAGGGGAAGGCAAGGAGTAATGAGCACAAACTGATTGAAGATTGCTTCAAACTAGACATAAGGAAAAGCTTCTTTACAAGTCGAGTACTGAGGGTTTGGAACAGGTTTCCCCCCCCAGAAGTGGTACAGTCACCCACCCTGGTGATCTTCAAAAAGCGTCTTGACACCCATCTTGCTGGGATCATTTGACTCCAGCCGTCTTTCCTGCTCAAGTGCAGGGGGGCTGGACCCGATGATCTGTAAGGCCCCTTCCAGCCCCAAACAACTATGAAACTATAAATGAAGTTACAGTCAATACTACTGAAGTCAACTGTATTACAATGGTTTAAAGAAAAGCTTCTGTGACTTCAGGAAGAAATATCTAGTGACCCTGGAAAGACATATTGCTACATATATTAGAGGAGGGGTGGTATGCTTGTATAAGTCATGCACATACATGAGCGCATATTATTTCTTCACAGAAAACAATCTTTTCGGTATTATACACTTCCATTTATAGAACAGCAAAGACTAAACCCAAGAAGCTGTTTCTGTGAACAATCCCAGTATCTCTAAAAGAAAGCTCTAAGACTTCTTGTTTCACAAAACCACCTGATTTTAACAGCAAGAAGAAAGATAATGATGCTCCACTCAAAAGCTATCATAGAGTTTAATGCATCAGGTTGTCATTTTCAGTGACTCAACTCACACTATGGTATGAGAAAAAACATATGCCAAAATGTGATTCTGGGATAATAGCACAACCCTCAACTATGCACATTCATGTTTACTATTTACATGTTATATATGTGAACATTACATTAATAGTTGTATCACTGACAGAGCTAATACAACTCCTCCTGGGCATTTCATTCTTTACACCATTCCAGGCCTGCAATGAACCTTTTGACCCATCTTGCACCTGAAGCTCACTCTCAGCTGATTAACTACCAGGACCCTCAAGTTTATTTTAGAATCATCCTTTGTAGGATAACCCCCCTTCCGGCATGTGCCACATTCTTTGTTCCTAGATACTTGACTTTACATTTGTCTGTGTTAAAATGTATACAATTTGCTTGTTCCCCAATTAATAGCAAAAACTAGATTTGCTGGGATCAGTGAACTGATAGCTTCATTATTTACTGTTAACCTTTGTGTCATCTGCAAAACTAATGAGTAATGATTTTATGTTTTTCTTGCAGGTTATTGAAAAAAATGCTAAATAGCATAGGGTTGAACATAGTGAAATGCTATGAGAAGCATGCCCATGTGATGATCATTTCCCCATTTTATTTTGAGAACTATGAGTCAACTAATTTTTAATATGCGCCATATTGGTTTTGTATTACTCCAGTTTCTTAATCAAAATGCCATATGTTACCCAAATCAAATACTTTAGAGAAAAGTCTAATACATCAAAACAATATTACCACTATCAACCAAACTTGCAAATGCATAAAAAATTAAATTAGCTTGACAAGATCTATTTTTCATAAACCCATGCTGATTAGCATTTAATTATATTACCCTCTTTTAATTCCTTATTAATTGAGCCCCATACCAGCCATTCTATTATTTTGACCAGGATCAATGCCAACTTCCAAGCCTGTATTAATTTAGGACATCTCATTTACCCTTTTAAAATATAGGTATAGCTTTAGTTTTTTTCAAGCCTCTGGGAACTTTACCAGTGCTCCAAAGTTTAATAGAAATCAGCATTAAGAGTTCAGCAGCTGCTGTTTAACATCCTCCTCAATTACTGTTGGGACAGAAAGAATATCATATGATGTGACCACATCATCTCTTTATTTCCCATATACAGAACACAATTCTTTTTTCTTTCATATTTACATGTGCTTTAAGTGGTGTAGGTGGCATGCTGGTCTGATCACACCAAGTACCTTTCACCTTGGAGAAGTGATTTTCAAGCGAATGCTGAACTCATTGCTGAATTGTAATGATCCATTCTGAGTGGTTGCTTTGATTTAAAGCATTATGGCTTGTGCAGTCAGAGATAGAAACGTATCACATAGTCCATGTAAGGACCAGACAGGACTGCAATGTCTGTTCCTTAATTCCCTGATGGAAGGACAAGCTTTCGGAGTAGGACAGGAATGGGCTCCTTTGCAATAGCCACCAGCATTTATGGAGAGGAAGAAAAGCATACTGCAAGCTAACAGCCTTGTCCACCATACAAGGAGCTGGGAGGAAGGGAGTGGGGAGGGAGAGGGAGAGGCAGGATAACTTGGCTGCTCTCTCTGGGATGATCAAGTTCTGCCCTGCACTCCTTGCACACCTGGGCCTAGAAGGAAGGCAAAACCTAGGCACTAACAAGGGCTCAGTGAACAACATGCAACGGTGTTGTCTTATTAACTCCAAGAATAGCTAGCAAGACATATAGGTTGAAAGAGGTAATATATATATTAAAGTGTAAAATTAGAAGTGATGAAAAAGATTATGGAAGTAGCCCTTGTCATTTACAGGTCAATATTGCTTAAGTCTTGTAGATGGGAAGGGTAAGATTTTTTTTCAGACCAGTATTTTTCTGGGGAAATCCCTAGGTCCAGCCAGTTAAGATCTGAAGCTCATACTCATGAAAAACTACCCAATCATAACTTATGCTGGCAAAACCTATAATTGACTGCTGTAAAATTCCAAGAGTATCTGTTGATCAAGGAAAATGTAGTCTCCCATTTTGTGTTCAAAAGATGACAAGAACAAGAAATCTGTTGATAAATTGGAGAGCAGTCAAAGTGGGGCCATGAGAATAAGTGAAAGACTGAGAAAATATGTCTTACAGTGAAAGGTTCAAGGAGCCCAGCCTATTTTACTTTTCAAAGAGATGGTTAGCATGACTTGATCACTACAAGTATCTACACAAAGAACAGAAAGCTGGAAATAAAGGATTGCCCAAATTAGCTGGAAAAGGCAGCATGCAAGATTCAGTTGTTATAAGATTTGGAGGATTTTCCAAACAACTTAATTCAAATACTAATTAATTCAGGAAATTCCTATTACAGTCTATGTTAAGCAGGAGGCTGGACTAGAGCAATCTATGACTGTATCAGTCTATAAAGGGATACTGGAATAGTATAAGGATTGTGCCACTTCAACTGAAGATACAGGATGAGAGAAAAATTAAAGCAAGGGATGGATCATAATAGTTCAAATGTGGCCCTTCATTGTAGGTGAGTTTACTAGACTGTCATTTCTTAGGCTGTCTTTGGAAAGTGAACACAAACAGATCAGTAGCACAGTGAAACTGAAGTTATTTAAAATCCACTGTATATTTATACAAGGATTTTTTACACTATCCCTCAGCTCTGGTAATGATTATACCATAGACCAAATATAATAAAAAATACAATGGAAAGACATTCACTGAGTTTCAGATAACCGCTAGATCTGTAATCTCTAGTGTTTAGGGCCATTGGTGTGGCATACTCTATCATGCTATAAAAGCAGTCTAACTGACAAATGTGCACAAATCCTTTATCCTTTTCCTTCAAAGAGAATTTCAGCTTTGCAGGGCAACCTGCTTCTAGCAGTTTTTTGCATGCCTGATTATTTGATATGGAACATTCCCAATTCCTTAATTAATGAATAATCTCCTTCCATTTGTTTTGTAGATCTATAGTGTTCTTCACATTCATTTTGTTTCACTGGAGCTTAAGTTTCACCCATTCACTCTGAACTTTATTAGTCTCATGTGTAATGTGTAACTCCTACAGTCTTGAACTATGCAGGTGTTTGCCCTACACTTGACATTTTTCAGCCATGCTGAATCTCAAATGACTAAGCAGTGATCCATTTAAACGTCATGTCATCTTGAGTTTGATGTGATACCTTTTAAACACAGGGGGAGAAAAAGATAATCCTCCCTATCTTTCTTTCACCTCAAAAGATAAATCACCCTGTTGATATCTTCTGGAAAATTAAAAGCTTTTATTTAGGTACATCATTTCAGAGTAAGAACTTGTTATAAAATTCAAAGTCCTTTGGAAACACAAAGCCAGTCTTTGCTAAAGGAGTACTAACATCTCTCAACAGCTCTTTATATATTTATTTATTATTTTACTTGTATTATACCTCCAGCAGCTTTTTTTTCATTATGTCTTTAACAGATGCTAGGATATATGCTGCAACTCTGCTGAATATATGAACACATCTAAGGGAATTCAAAAGGATGGCTCATTATTTTAATCTCTAGTGTATCTTGTCACTGTCTTTCCTGATCAAGATATTTGTGATGCAGCTGAGAGAACTGAGAGGTTCGGTGTCACTAACAAATCGGGTAGCATTCGACTTACACCACAAATCTCTTCATCAAATCACACGCTGAGGTATCTGTGGTTTCTCAGAACATTTCTAAGATTTGATTCTGGAGACAAGCATGTTGGAGGCCTGACCCCAGATATTCAAATTCCCTCCCTGAGCATGTGATATTAGCTATTATGCCATTTTAGAATACACAGATATAAGTAATGCCTCCCGGTTTCATCAGACTGGGATCTTGGTTCTCAAATGCATAATTAACTATGCTATTGTCCCTCCAGCCTGATTTTTTATTTAATTCACTCTATTTTGTACAGCCTCTGGTAAGCCTCCAGGAGCTTCCATAGACACAGAACATCACAACTGCTGGAGATCTTTGCTGGGGGGGCGGGGAATGAATTAGGAGCTTAACATTAAAAACAGCCCCAAACAACCCTCCAAACCAAAAAAGTAAAAACCCACAGCACAATCACCTTGTCTGACCTTCTGCCCAACACAGGGCAAAGTACTTCCCCAAATTAATTAAGCACAAGATTAGGGAGCTAGTAACCTGAGCTACTGCTTCCCTCCCTGTGTTTTGTCAGAACAACTGAAGTCTGCTTAACACCTGGGAAATTGGTGCCTGGAGCTCAGCCTGTTGGATAGGCAATCAGGCATTTTCACTTGAAGGTCCTGTCTGCAAAACTCATGTTCTGAGCTCAATTTTGACAAACTTCATATCATGCTGCAGTTCTTTTCTTTTCACATTAGATTCTGGCAGAGCGTTCTTTTGTATCTGTTGCTTTTGCTGGATGTTTCAGGTAACACATTTTTCACGAAAGGCAGGAGCCTCCTGAATCATCATGATTTGTGTATGTTTTATAGATGGGTCTGAGTCATAGTTTGTAAATGTGGTGTAAACTGACCACAACAGATCAAGTGTTCTGGCTTATAATATCTATCTGTTATACGTAGTCACACACTAGCTTTACATTCCCATAGGTCTACTAAAATGAATGGTGTCAGTCCTGACATGCAGCCAGAAGTGAGAAGAATTAAGCCCTACACATATGACAACTTCTACAACATGCCTAGAACAGCAGTACTGCTCGTTTGCATGGAATCAGGCTTTCTATAATAGTTTTACTACATTTTTATAGATTCCAAATCATCAATTTTATGTTGTTAAAACTTTGCCAAACCCCAACCTTTTGCCTGATTGCATTCCAGGGTACAAGATAGGAACATAGCCCCAGAGCAAGAGGTGCTGAGTCCTAGTTCAATTCTCTGTAGGTCCTTGGGCAAGCTATCTAATCTGCCTCGTAGTTTATTTGTCTCCAAAATGGGTATCAAATCTCAATTTCACAGAAGCGAAATGCTGTGATACAGAGCACTATATGAGAATATTATTACTTTTCTATACCATAGTGCAGGTGGAATTCAGACTCCAGACAAACTCAATCCACTTATGGGAACGCTGTTAGTTTTAGTTCGGGCTGGACTGAATTTCTTGCTCAGAGTAAGTTTCTCAAATTGGAATGAACTCTCAGGTCTGGGGTAAGTATCATCCCTGAAACTGCTGAACTAAATTAGATCTCTAAAATGCAGCAACCAAGCATCTGAGATACACCACATTTTTCAGCTAGAACAAGCTTCTGATCTGCCCCAATATTGCCCAACTTAAGTTCCTCAGTTATATTTTTGTTTCCCCCATCAAACTAGACTTGCAGCAAGCTCAGACTATGGGGGCTAGGGATCAGCTTTGTAGTCCTGTAGCCAACCGTTGCAGTCCTGACCAATCATTTTGTGCCAGCTCACCCAACTAGAAACTGCACAGCTGTAAACAATGCAGCCTCTCCTGCCTCCCAGGAAAACTCCGCCCACACATTATCCCCAGAGTAATTACTCTTGAATTATCAGTCAGTCAAGATAAGTATAATCAGGAGGAGAGGAAAGCACAACTGCATTCCATTTTTCTTTTTCTCCTGTGGTCCCATTAAAAAAAAAAATTAAAAATAAGAATGCATTACCTCTTCAGCCCTTTTGCACCCTATCCCACTGGGCTTCCAGGCTTTCTGTAACATTTATGTGATGCTGTATTGTTGTCAGAACTATACAGTAAGACAAAAGGTATGTGTCTGGGTTTCTGTGAATATGAGTTTGGGGAAGTCATATAACACTGTTTTGTATGTTCATTTTTATAGGGATTTTGCTGCTGCTGTTGTTTGAATACCCTAAAACAGCAGCCATTCCTACAGTGGCAGTCTGGTTCAGTGGCTTGAGCACTACCTGCCAGCTCTCTAGACCTCGATTCTAATTGCAACCTAGTCATTTTGTGCCTTGGAGGAAGCCACTTCCTCTTCCCTTTCCTTCTCCAACCATTTGTCTGCTTTGTCTATTTAAAGCAGCATGCCATATCTCAGGCTGGGATACTGTGACAGAGACAATAGGACAGAACATGGTGTGCCTGGGGTCACACATTAGCCATCTTGGCTGGGTCTCCTGACTTCTTGGGGTAGAGCTGTATCCACTAAATCACAGCCTCACAGAACTTGGATGCTGATAGGAAAGGCCAGATTTCATTTTGGCCCTCTTTTTGCTACTTGTTATCTTGTTTTCTCTAAACAACAAGGTTGAATATAATCTATCAGGAGAAATTTGTCTGAAGATAACCTTCTCTTTGATGGAAAGGAGTTTATTTGCAGCTGTTTGGGTTAGCAGTGGAGTGGCAGGGAATTTGTCCATGAAGTCAGCTAATGGCAAATGTGGGGGTAAATCTCCACAGGGATTAGTGAAGTCTGAATACAAGTCAAGTGGCCTGATTCTGTAATTTCAACCAAGTAGCAAAGCGACCTACAGGTTTTTAGTGCTCAGGTTGCTCAAAAGAAGCTTTGCTATCGTCTCTGAAACCTTCTCTCAATAAGAAATTTCCTGAAACACCAAGGTCTTATTTCTTGTAGGAGGTTAAGTCACTTGCATTATCTCCTCAGGTGGAAATTCATTACGCTCATCTTCCATGTATATTTGAACAGCCTCTTCCTGCATGACAAGCTTCCCATTGCTCCTTTAGGCAGCAACAGCATCAAGTGGCGTTCAGCACTACTTATCTTGCTCACCTGCCAATTAGCCATAAATTGTAAGAAGCATTGTACAAAAAAGCTGGATCAGTTTCAAGTTTAATTACTCCAAAAGAATTCAATATATTATTGCCTCAAACAAAAAAGAAGAAAATTCTGAACCTTTAATCCTCTTTGAAGATGCTTCTTACTGATATATCCCATCACATATTTTTAACACTGATGACAGTGCTTAGAGAAATCATATCCTATGCTCAGTTAAGCCAGGAAATGTATTTGATTTTTTTAACTATATTTTAGCACAGTGGTTTAAGTAAGTAGCTATCTCTTTACCTCTTATGAACTCATCCTGTTGATGGCACCTGTTTAAATGATACATAATAAACACACATTGTGTGTTACTTTAATGTGTTTCATGTAAATCAATCCAGCTGCATACATATTTATAAATTATTCTAGCTATGTTGCAGAGGTGATAGAGGATACAATGGATTCATACATTAGTATTTTTCCATCAGAAACCTACTACTTTCAGTGAAAGTAAGAGTTACCTGGCTCTTCACTCATAACTTGATCTTCCAAGGTCAGTGGGAATAGTCATACACTTAAAGTGATCTGCTGGACTTGTGCAAGTGCACTCAGGACCCTGAGGGACTGAGCCCTAATTCATGGTTAGAACCAAGAGTTATTACTATTTAATATAGTTGGTACCAGCAGGCTTTGCTCAGTAGAAACCATGGCCTGGAACACCAAATATATTGCATGTTGGGAATCAACTGGATTGGCAGAACTGTGTGAAGACAACTTCATATTCTCAGCTCATCCAACACCAGCAATTCTCTCTTCACTTTTATAATCACTAACTTCACTTACAAATTTCTAAAACCAAAAAACAGTTATGGGGGGGCCTTATCTAGCAAAAGGGTCTGCTAGAGCAGGCCTCTGCGCTTGAAGGCAATAGGATTCTACATGAGCTTCAAGTATCTAACATAATGAATTCAACTGCAGGATCAGGCCAAATTATGTATGATTGTGACTCCTCCTGAGGAGGCTATGAAGGACTTGTGGCTTGGCCCTTTGTGAATACTGTGGCTATTCTCAATTCATGTCCATACTTTAATATCACACCTGCTTAAAATGCACCCTTCAGATATTGCTAGATAGATTGCTTCCTGGTTACTCAGAAGCAATTGCAAAGAGATTGGATTCAAAACTGGCAGTTTTAAATTATTATATATTTTCACATGTTCCATAGAATTTAGCTAACTTTCTTTTTCTCCTGTTGAGTGCATGGTTCAATATTCTGATGACCACTTCACTGTACTTTGCCACACATTATGAAAAGTTTTAATTCGCTGTCTTTAAACTTTCATCTTAATAACACTGAATTAATTTTTTAAAACATCACGCTTTTTTCTAAGGTATCACTCAATCTACAAAACAAGTTAATTTTAAACAATTTCTTTGTATTAAGATATATATGATTTTTTTTTCTGTTTTATTTTTAATATATACTCAAATAATAAAGAGGCCCCTCTGGAAATTTTCAGCCCCAAATAGTTGTATTATTGAAAGTTATGAACACATGAAAAACAGGGGAGGCAATCTATAATTAAAAAATCAAGCCAATTCTTTAGAGTGTACGGTACTGTAACTCACTATTGGCAGAATCCCATTCCACATGATGTGCCCAAACCCCAACAGCATAGGTGTCATTTTTAGCACTAATATACAGTTTGCAGTCCTATTCTATCTGTCATGTGGATGCATAAGCATTCATTTGGCTATTGAACATGTGCACTTGGGATGGACAGGCATACGCAGCTCTGTAAGTACATACCTGTGGAAGAGGAACTTCCTATATTTTAGCCCAGTAGCCAAGGAGTAACCCGAGCACTTGCTTAGGAAGTGAGAGACCAGGTCCGAGTTCATACTCACCAAGAAGGGGTTTGAACACGTACCTCCAGCTTCTGGGGCCAGTGCACTAACCACCTCTGTACAGGTTATGCATTATCCAGCCAGTCTCTTAAAGCTCAATTCCTGCACCTTGTATTTAATGTTCATTGGATAAAATGGACAAAGAGCAGTGGAGATGTTTCTGCCCAAGTAGAAACAAGGCTAGCGTTCAAGGCCTGTTTCTTTCCAGAGCAGCATCTCTCTCACTGAACCATGCATTGTCTAGCACATATGCTTCCTCCTGGCTGCACTCATTGCCCTCACTTGCCTGTCTAGAGAGGCAGCTTTAAATGCAAGGGACTGGTTAATAGCTACCCAGTGGCCTGGTAGTTGAAGCACCGTGCTGGGATGTTAGAGAACTACATTGGTTTAAACCTGCTCTTGATGAAGGGGGCGTAGAGCCTGAGTCTCCTGCTTCCTCGACTAGTACCCTAACTATTGGGCTAAAACATATAAGGCCCCCTGTCCTCTATCTAACACCTGCTAGTTCTGGGGGGTTTGCCAGGTACAATTTTGCGACTGATGGTTGCCCAGAATATGCATGTATGGAGCTGTGCACTTGCCTGGCCAGCACATAGCCTATTGTGTTTGCTCAGGAGTTTAGTGGATGCTTACCGGTCCATGTTGTGAGTGGACTAGGATCCCAAACTGTGTGTAAGTGCCAAAGATGGCAGTTGTGCACCACACAAAGTGAAATAGGATTCTTCCCTTTTGTTGTAGATTTCATTATATTTTGTATCAATAGACAAAATTGCAACACAGTTCAATAAAATACAATACTGTATAGGCATTGTTTCCAAGGCATTCTCACAAGGACATACAGCTTTCAACTTCAATACAGTGAATTTTTATTTCTGGATTTGTCAATAATGCACACACACACAAACACATGCATACACTTCAGTTGTAGTACAGGGTCCTAACTTTTGTTTAGGTTACTAAAATGAGCTATTTATGTATGCTGCCACGCATCAGAATGGATGCTATCCTTTACAGTAGGTTACAGCGGAAATTTTAATATTCAGTTATTAAATTGGTTTTAAATGTAGTGTTTTCACTGGTCTTAGACTACATACAGCATGTCAGAAGGACTTAATATTAACCTTCGCTCATGCATTGTTGATTCACTTGTATAACATCATATAAACGAAAGATTACAGTACAGACAATAGTCTCCTTCCAAAGGACATTTGCTTCTGGCTCGTTACAATCGCTAATTCATACAGCAATGGTAACTCGTTGATAATGATGCATAAATTGGAATCTGCTGTAAAAAGCAAGTGCTGAAAGAAAGGGATTAAGGCTTCAAGGCTCTGACACTTGTTCAGTGGTTAAAGGTGGCCCTCTAGAGGCAACAAGTTGTATCTCAGTTTAAAGCTTTAGCAAAAATGCACTTGATGTGAATGTTCCCTGCCTGTCATTTGTTTTGTTACAGTATAGGAAATCTGTGGGGTCTTTTTGTTTTACAGCCATTTAAAACATATGTAAAATGGGTAAAGGTAAATCTTTAAATCACGTACAAAAAATTAGAACTCTTGGTTCCAAAATGATACCTTTTATTAGACCAACTGGGGAATCGCAAGCAAATTGTCCTTTTCTGCAAGCTTTTGGGATCAAAGTTCCTTCGTCAGGCTCTGGGAAAAGTATATGTGGTACAAGATGGCAAAAAGTCCCCACTGGTAGGAAATACACTTTAAATCATAAGCATTTGATTTTGCTTTAAATGCTCTTAACCTGGTAAAAAAAAACAAACCCTAGTACTGATACAAAGCTGACAGTGAAGCATTCAAGACTTTTAGAAATGTTCTCTCCAGGAGAAATGCACTGGATTCTCTAAACATCATGAGAAAACTTGGGAGAAGAGGAAACCTCCACACCATTTCTGTCATAGTCTAGAAAATCAACCATTTCCTATGGCTGACTCAGCACAGGAAAGTTTCATGGAAAAGCAAATGCAATTCTGTGTTGTATTAACCTCACAGTAGTTTTTGGCAGGGTTGTAGGCATTAAAATTATAATAATACACTCGGACCACCTCAGTTTGTCCTAGGCACACATGAACCCAGGAGAGGGACGATGGAGGTAACAGACTTCCTCATCTGGTGAATGCTACACTGGACTTAGGCACACAATTACAGATACTGTACCAAGTTTATATTCAGCATGCTGCCCTTCCATACATCTCAAGGCAGGTACAAATGAAATTTGGCTTCTTTCCCTGTGTGCTCCCAAAATGAATTCACACAAGACAAAAGAAGAGGATTCATTCATACAGTTTTCAGTTTCTGTTTTGAATGGTGCTCTAAACTCTAAGCCACTGAGCATTTATTCTCTTGTTCTGTCCACTCTTCAGTCTCTTTGAAGACAGGAATATGTCTTTCATTTGTCTGTAAAGCAGCATGTCTACTTACACTTCCTCTTTAAAAAGTAACAAATGACCAAGTTTTAAAAAAGTTTAAAAGTTGACATTTGCACAAAACACTTCTGTTTCATGAATTTTCTTTAAAAATTGCCAGAAAATTTGCAACCAGAATCACATCTAATATCAGTTCTGTTACTAACTCCTCCTGTTACTTGAAAAGCCACTTCTTCTTTTCAATTTCTCCCTGTAGTAAGGAAGATACTAGTATTTATTCATCACACCATATGTTATGAGAAACAGATAGTTAGCTGATGCTTGTTAAGTGCTTTGTAAAAGAAATATGCTGTATGTATGTATGATTAGTGCTAAAAACCAACATCAGATTTTCATGTTTAATGAAGCTCTGGGTTTGCTTGTTCAGTCACCATGTTCTTTGCTTGATTTTTGACTTTTTAACCCTACTGACCCTGAGTGTCACTAATGTATTCATTTTTATATTATTAGCACTGTTAGTGTTGGCTAAAAATAAATTTCCACGTTATGATTGTTTTTAAATTTTGACCTGGTTAAGATAGAGCTTGTAATCGTCTCTGTATATGGTGACTGTTCCTTTAAAGTGCTTGGTATGGAAGTACTTATGAAAACATTCTTTCATATCAGTTGTAATAATATGGCATTTTTTATCTACTGACATCCTTTTTAATACTCAAGCAAACCCATCTCCAGCACATGGTCAAAATGTAAAGGGATGGATCATCAGCTGGTGCAAATAGGCACACTTCTGTTGGCTTGATTGCAGCTATGCCACTCCACAGAATCTGAGGATACATAGGCTGGCCAAACACTTGCAATCTCATGGGTTGTGGTGAATGGGGGTTCAGCAATTCTGAAAATCAGATAAGGCCTAATTTAAGGCTTTCTGTAATTAACATAAAAATTCCTGCTGACTTTGGTAAATTTTCGATGAGGCCCGAATTAATACGCAGGTTACTATGGCTTTGGGATGAAAGCTGGACCTCATGGAACATGAGGAAAAACATTCACTTATCTTTTTAATAATTTTGGTGCTGGCTTTTGGGAAAAATATTTTGTTCTCAAAGCAATTAGCTTAGTCAGGAGGATAATCAGTGGATTCTGCAGCAGACAGACATCTATGATGGCTCCAGTTCCCTTCATCTTTCCATCCATGTTGACTGTGTGACCAACTGGCCTTGGTACTGCAAAGGTATCTGGAAACACGAGTCCTCATTTCAGCATACATCAGTTCTGGAGAAAGGGTCCATGCCTGTGGATTTCTTTCCAGGATTAAGGCCACTTGTGGTAGTCTGCTCTTGCTTTTTATATTAGTAATTGTGCATCCTCTACAGGCAAAATCCAAGATTTTTCCATTTTTGTTCATTAGTTTGAGGAGGGTGGAGGGGTGGTACTTTTTAAAGTTGTTTTCACGGCACCTCAAACCACAAAATAAATAACCTCACATGGGATGTATAATGCGCCATTCACTGTACATTGAAATCAAGGGGAATTTTCCCACTTATTCTAAAGCGAGTTAGGTCAGGCCCCATTTACTGGGCTCTTTGTACATTCAAACCTGATGTATTAGGTGGCCAATTAAAATTTCCTGTGTGTCATTCACTTTGTAACCCAAAGACAGCTCACTTGGCTCAGGGAATACCACATGTGATAGAAGCAGCCTGACAGTGAAGCAAAATAGACTATATCTGGAAAAAATGTTTAAACAAGTTGCTCAGTTGACTGGATAAACTAGAAACCTGCTTAGTGTAACGGTGTGCTTGATTAAACAGGATGGAGTTTATCTGGAGCTTGGCTTCTTGTACACGTACTGGCAGAAAATTGTCCTTAGAAGTATAAATTATTCAGAGTTTTCACATTTCACCAGTTCATGAGAAATGTATTTGACTATGTAAGAACCAGGGGTAGATCTAAAGCAAAGCCTTGAATCTGTCTATGCAAATAATTTGTGAATATGCCCAACCTTCCTTATTTTAATTAATCTCTATTTGATAATTTGCAAAGCACACAGAAGTACTCACATTGTATTTTTGGGTTGCATCTATCATAGTCTACTCTCCTTCAGTTGGGTATGCTAATGGTTTACCATCTATATTCTGAAGTATGAATGTTGCCCTTTAAAAGCAAGCCTTTGAGACTGTTGCCGGGTGTATGTGCCATAGAAAAAACCCCCATGGTTTTCTCGTTAAGGCACACAGTTAAGGAGACTAAAGAGTCCATTTCCAAACTCTGTCACAGACGGAGTGATAGAAATCATCAAACAGACAGAGAAGTTATATATCTGTACTGATGACAAATCTAAAATAGTAGGTGAGGAAAGAAGAGTGTTCATATCACGAAAAGTGGCTGGATTAATGTGTTTCTTTTCATGACAGCATTTGATGAAGTGAGCTTGGGCTCATGAAAGCTTATGCTACATATATTTCAGATTTAGTTAGTCTATAAGGTGCAAATGTACCTTGCCTTCTTTTTCTTTGTCTTTTAGAAGTTGGAAAGACATCATTTTATCTATTTTTGTGACAAATAGTGATTTTCTGTTACTTTGCTTTGTGTTTTTCTATGGCTTTTCCCTCAGACCAAAATGATCTGATAACACATTGGTATCATTTTGTCTAAATACAACCACATATTTTTTCATAGCATGCAGCATTATATGAACAGGAATACATTTTAATATTCATATTAACAACTACTGGAGACTCTCAATGTAATGTAATTTAAGGGGAATCACTTCAGCATTCATCTGGTGTATACATTTTAGAATGATGGTTTCAGTTGCACAAGTTAAACTAAATTTCCAAAAGAAGCATTTTTGAGACTCCATCCTCCACTAGCAGCTCCTTGCTCCTGTGCTCAAAATTGCATTTTTCATTTTTTTACATCTCTGTTTTTGCAGGTACAACCTTGCCTTCTCTTGATTTACATGGGAGGATTCCAAGGGCATGTACAAAGAAGTTTGCTAGGCATCCAGCTTCTCAGTTTGTGTCCAGTGCCATTTAGCCATTCAAATCTGATTTCCTGCTTACAGAATGAACAGGGAGGGAAAATCTGAGCTTGCATCATTACAAGTAAAAAAATAAATAAAACTGAGGCCACCTTTGTTTATTTCTTTACTAATTTCAATCAGACAAATGTCTAAGGAAATACCTGTCTAATGGTTTCAGACTGTTTCTAGAAGATAAACGGCTCTGAGAGCTACCAGAAAACAGGCAGTGTGTTCCAGATAGCCTCCATCAGGAACATCGTATCACAACAATAACCGTTCTAGTTGATGCTGATTGCTCTCTCATGACCACGGCATGTAGCTCTGGAATACAAAGCACAGTCATGTGGCTAAAGCTAAAAAATAAAGTTGCTTGCAATCCGTAAGGCAGGCCTATTTCCAGTCCTAGCTGTTCAGATGTTGGGACTGAATATCATGCCAGTGCCTCAACTAATCTTGGCAGAAACCAGAAACAGAGGGTTTTCTTCAGGTAGCTATGGCCCAAGTCGGAAGCAGAGTTCATTGCTCCTTTAACTGTATCCAGAAGTGAAATGAAGCTAGTACAGTTTTAGGATTACTGATATCATTAGGATAAAATGTATTTGTTTATTTATTGAAGTCCACATCTGAGAGAAAGAATAATGGTAACTGAACTAAGTGGAGATGAAAATATATTCCTGATTGCTGATGCCATTTATGGTACAGGGAGCAATCACTTTTCTGTTAAACTCAGTGGCAAAAAAATGGGGTAACCCATCAATCTTCCTTAAATACTTGTCTGTTGTCTTCTTAGTCTCTTCTGGAGTGGTTTGGCCAACTCCTGGTTATAAAAGTCCCTATCACAAGCAAATACTAACCTAGTTCAGATAAATGCATATTTAGGATGTGCTCCCACATGCAGGAGCATGCAGTTGCCACAGCAAAAATAGCAATGGTTGCTGCTTTTTGCTGCTGTGCACACCCCTGCACATAGTATTGATGCAGGGCAAATTGTCCTGGGTGGAGGTCCTGGGGCCTTCAGGGGCAGCAGTGGTTGTGATCCAGCCACTCAAAGCTCTGACCAGCCAGGCTCTCTTTCTGGTGCTACATGCTGCTGGCGCATGCACCACACCACGTTCTTCAGTGGTGTTTTTTTTGTTACATCAGGATCTCCCAGTGTCAAAACCCCCCACTGTGCTGCAAATTAGCAGCACCGTGAACAAGTGCATCTGTGCAGCGGGTGGGTTTAGGTGCCTCAAACTGCTTTGAGGCATCACAAGCAGCACGTGCTTGCTTATGGTGACACAACCTTAGTGCCTTCTACACATTAGGAACATTGCATTGAATGTTGCATCTCATAGAATCAGGTTCTGCCTCCTTCAGTAACTTCCCAGTTCATCAAGATATTTAAGTATATATCCAAGAGAGCAATTGGTAAGTACACATGATGTCAATGGCATTACTTGTGTGAAGTCACACAGAGGCTTAGTACCTTGCCAATTAGGGTTATGCCATTTAACAGGCAGGATGAAAATTTACTTAAAGAATCCTATATTATTTGATTTTACCTAATTTAAAATATAAAGGGTTATAGAAAAGTGGGGATATTCCCTCACTAAAATGGGTTAACGTAATAATGAAATATGCCTCACTGCCAGTGTAATGTCTGGTTCTGTTGACAGCCTTTGTTTTTCTACCTGTCTCTATTCTTGTTTTCCTATTTACATCTTCAAGGCCCTAAAATACCTTCCATCTTTTAAATTACCACTATCACAGTATCTTTCTCTCCTGTTAGTGGGACTAAGAAAGCAACCTCCTAAAATAATAATCCTCCGCAATTTGGTTGTGCTTTTTGGTGTCCCTTGCATCTACCTCTCTGAACTCTGTGCTAGCATGATAAGTGTAACCATTTTCTCCCTTGTACTATATTTTGGCCATATGCTGGAATTTGATCCAACATTCACCATTTGCTAAGTATAAGAAATGGTTTTAATGCCACAGACTGACACCTGAATCCTATCAATTTTTCCCTGTTTCATTTCTTCCAATAACCCAACCAATTGGCTTGTGCAAGCAATTCAGTAAAAAATAAATGTAATAGAGGCTCCTCTTTTCAGAAAGGTACTTCTGTCCAATTGTTTTCATCTTGAGAATACAACTATGAGGTCTGTTTCAAGGGATGTCCTTCAGCAGGCAGCATGAATTGCAAAATCAGTCACACAAATGGCCTACCATATATAAAAATAACCAATATATCAACAGGGCTGAAGCCAAGCAGCAGTTAAAATAACTACTAGATCAGTAACACTAAACTTACAATGCAGCTCAACAGACAGACACATTGGAAAAGGAAAAGTGCTGGCCATTTTTAGTTTGATTTATATTATTACTTCATTTTTTATTCAAGATATGAAACATTCAGAAAAGCAGATGCTAAAAATTGAAAAAGATTGCCATAACAATATGAAATACAAGGTAACTGTAAAATTGATAGGGGAGTATTCCCATCTCTAATGAGATGCATGCTGTGGCTGAGATAGAATTTGAGGTAGTTTGTATGATGGAAGATCCCTGCTTTACATAGTCTGATCCTGCAATCCTTGCTCGTGATATGTACATACTGAACAGTCTTGGTGATATCCATCAGGCTACGTGCGTGAGTAAATGCTACTCGATTTTGCTGTTTCTCACCATAGGCATGATTCAGGAAAGCCACACTCAAGCATTCACTGATGCAAGCTATTCTTGATTATGTATATCTGAAGGGTTTAAACACATGGAAGGAAGGGAATCAGGTAGGGCAGCACAAGGAGATATATCTAGCAAGTAAGTAAAGAAAAACGTTGAATGAGGGGATCTTGGAATTGTTATGGAACTCCGAATGTGAACTCCTTCTGGACTATATTAAATTTCCTTTGGTATCATTATTTTCTAGTACTGCCAAATTCTAATCAGTGCTCTTTCTCATGTAAGAAGCAAATTCCTTTCTATCTTGCTGGATTCTATCCTTACAGTTTTCCTATTTATCAGGGGCTCTCAAACATCATTTTCTAGGCTTGCTATATTTTCCAGGTTCTTTTGGGAAGAGGAAAACTCACCTAGATCTTAAGGTCCTAGATTTGGATTTATGATATGCAAGGTGTGTCTACATGAGATGCATTAATGCACATTAGTCCAATTTAATGCACATTACAGGTGCCTGTCTACATGTAGACACCCTTAATGCACATTGAAAATGGTGAAATTAGGCTAATCATGCCTAAATTTGATACTTTCAAATGCAGGTATCAGATTTAGGCATTTAATTAAAGTTCATTAACGCACATGTAGATGTGACCCAACACTAACTTTAGTACCAGGTCCATCCAGTCACTAGAGGCATATGCAGGGACTTGGCACTAATTTCAGTGTCAAGTGCACTAACTTTTGTGTCACGTACCTGCCCGTGTAGACACCTGCCAAAAATTACTTAATACGCATTAGCTTAATGCGCATTCAATTAATTGATTAATGCTTAAACGCACATGTAGACATGCCCCCATTGCAGTTCTACTGCAGATTTCCCACTTAATCTTGGGAAAGTAATGTAGATTCTCGTGTCTCCATCTATAAAAAAGAGGAATAGTACTGGTGTAGCTGTACCTCACATGGGGCATAATACCCTACTTATAGAAGAACCAATCCACATCCCATTGGAGGGGCATATCTTGTATATTCAGCACAGGTCAGAAGATACTGTTTCTCCTTCCCCCTAAACAAAGAGATAGAATAGGGTGGAAGAGAATAGTTTAAACCTATGCTACTTAATATAGAAACTTGTCATACCAATACTCATATAGGCCCCAGAAAGGATTAACAAAGAAGTAAGTAGGAGAAGATATATATGTGGAATCCCATCCCACTTGAAATCATTAGCATTGTTCACACTGAGTTCACTGAGGCCAAGGTTTTGCATATGTTTTCCAAGTTAATGATGCAAAACTGTTCTCCTGACTAGATAAAGTAATGGATTCTGGTTGGTTCTATACTACCCTGTTGGTACCAACATTTTAATGCTGGATGCATGTTATTGCTTTCATTACCTCCTCTTAGATACTACAAGTGCTCCAGATATTTTCTAGAACAAAAGGAGTTATATTATATGTGGATGATATTTTAGTTTATAAGACATCCAGACGGAAAATAATGGATGGTTGAATTAAAATAGACTATATTAAATAGAGAAAATGATAGGCTGTCCAATTTAGGATTGATTAAGAATGGAAGAAGGCAGATCCAGAAAAAAGTCAAAGCTATAGTTAAAAACCATTATCTAAAAATGTATTGGCGTGTATGCAGTTGCTAGTTACAATAACATTTTGTAGGACATTCATACCTAATCTGTCCTCAAAGGGCAAGCTCTTTGATTTGCGTCCAAAGCTCATTGGAATCATTAACTTCAATAGGATTTGGATTAAGCTCTTTATGAACTATTTAAGACATGCACTGTGGGAATCTGGGATTGACTACAGGAAAATGCTTTTGTAAAGACTCTGTTTCATGTATGACTGTTTAAAATATTCCTATGACTGACATATTCAAGTCTACTATTGTGTCAGTTGAAGACAGCAGCTGAGGTCTCAATGGGGTAGCTCCTCTATTTTCATGTGGGTAATTACAAGCCCATAGCTTAGACTGCCAAATGGTTTTTAGGCATTTGCTGAAATCAGGGAGAGATAAAGAATGACTGGTGAATGTATGGATGTAGGCAAGGTTTGCAATATTCTGGGAGGTTCTTGATGAAACAAGCCTGTTACACACCTTGAAATATTGTAAACTTTAGATTTTGGAGATCTCTCATATGTCTGGTGAGATTTAAACCCAGGATGATGCATAGCCTGACATCTGCTATGAGAAGAAGGGTAGCTGTATGATTAAAGAGTATGAAGAAGGCTCAGGTCTTAGTTCCCTCCCCCTGCTTCCCTTCCCCCACCCACCATCTCTTCTCCTCCTTTTTTGTTCACTTATAGCCTTCCTGTATGACCCTGGTCAAATGCCTATGGTAACATTTTCAAAATTTGCTAGGGTACTTTTCAAAATTTTACCCTAAACTGTCTCCTTGCTTTGCTTTTTCTTAGAGCAACTTAGTACTCCACTACTGCATAGTGAGCATGTCTACACGAGTTGTTTACTGCACATTTGACTAATTAGCTGCAGTAAATGTCTCGGCATCTACAGCCTATTAAGGCTGGAGTAAACGAATTTACTCCACAGCTAGCTAGTACTTGTGTTTACTTGTATTTACTAGTACATGTAATACAAGTACTATCTTGCTGTGGAGTAAAAAACTCCACAGTGGGTATGTCCACATATGCTTTTGCATGTACCTAAACTTAATGCACTTTTGCCTAATGCACATTAAGGTGATTTAGGTGTGCTTCTATATGTACATGAGCTAAGGCCCATTAATGTGGGATACAGACTGAGTTGGGACTAAAGTTAGCTTCAAGTCAGTCACCATATACAGTGTTAATGCTCCTTAGCACGTCTATATGTGCGTTAAGGCACTTCAGTTATTTGTACATAAATTTGATACCTGCTTTTGCGGGTATCAAATTTAGGTGCGAATAGCCTAAAATCACCATTTTTAAGGCACATTAAGGGTGTGCATGTGTAAACTCATGTCCTTAATGAGCCTTAAAAATGGCTAATGCACCTTAAATCAGCATGTGTAAATGTGCCTAGTAGTACATGTGTAGATACTCCCCAGCTGGCTGGGTCATTAGGGTGCCTCAATATGGGGTTTGCCTGCCAGCTAGCCCCATGCTAAAGTTACATCATGCCCCAGCCAGCCTTTCTGTAGCACACTGAGCTGGGGAGAGCAGCCCCAGGCTGGCAGGCTGGCACCCAGAGCCCCATTGCTCCACCTGGGCTCCACATGCTGTGCTTGAATAAACTGCAGTGTGTATTGCTCCAGAGTTAATTCCTCCTAGTCACATGTTCAAACAGCATGCCCAGAAGCAATTAACTCTGGAGCAATTAGCTCCGCAGTTTATTCATGTACTATAATTGCATGTGTAGACATGCCCAGAGATGATAAATTTTATTCTTATTTGGTAAATGTCAGAATATTTGACATAGAAAAGTATGAGAAAAAGAATGATTTGCAAGATGGATCAGAGGTACATCTGGGTAGGATTGCACACAGTTGTGAGAGGCTAATTTCCTGTGCTCAATTGTCATTACTGCCCATTCATGAACTGGTAGCATCCTGGCTATCCCTTTCTTTCAAGGTCAGACACAAATTTTCCTCTGTCTTTTTTTTTTTTAGTACACCCTTGTAGCTGCCAAAAATTGATGAATTGTACTGCTGTCTCAGCTGATGTCTCACTGGCATGCTCCTCCATTTACACATTGATAATTACAAGCCCATAGCTTTGAACGGCAAATGGATTTCAGCTATTGCTGTAAGGTGGACAAGGCTCGAGAGGGAAGGACTGGTGAATTTATATTTTACTGATTCAGGATTGTTTGAGGAGATATCTTTCTCACCCCCTTTATTCTTTGCACTTTAGCTTTAAAAGGTACCTTTTGCCTTAGTTTTTTCTCTCACTAACATTTCTGAGAGGCTCAGATGCTACAGAAATGGGGCCTTGTAAGGGCCTAAAAAGGGAAGCAAGGAGCCATAATGGCTCTCTAGTAGCATGAGATGGTTCAGGTGACATTTCAACTAATCTGCCAGCCTCAAATTAGAACTGATTAAATTAGTCACTATGAGGCATGGATGCTTAATAAGAAGTTAGAGAATGGAATTGAAGCATTTGAAATGTACTGCTTTAGGAGACGGATGCATGTCTTGTACACTGAGCGCCAGACGAATGAGTCTGTCAAGCAGCAAATCAATCAAGAATCCTATGAACCGTTGTTGGAGGTTGTACAATGAAGGAAGCTGCAATGGTTTGGACACATCACAAGAGGGCTGGACACCCATGCCAACTTCATAATGCAGGGCAGTCTGGAGGGTAACAGAAAAAGAGGTAGACCCAAGAGGAGCTGGGGAACCAATATTAAGGACTGGATGGGGCTTCAACTGACAGAGTGTACAAAGCTAGCCAAACGCAGGGCAGAGTGGAGGAGAGCTGTTACAGCATCTAAGATGCCCTAATGGTCGCAGCATTCTCAGGATTGGACTTGACTTGAAATTAGTCACGAAGGGGTTGTGTAGATGAAATGGGGGCCCTAAATTGAAATGTTGGGTTTTTAAAAACACCGCTTCAATTTAGGGTCCCTTAGGCCCCCATGTCATGCACACACCCAAACTTACCCGCCTCTCTGGTGGTGGGGTGGGGAGGGTGAGCTACCAGCAGGCAGAACGATCCCTGAGCTGAGGTTGGAGCTGGTGCTTCCCTCCGTGGAAGCTCCCTCCCCGCCATGCTAGGTGGCACTCGCCCACAGACACCTGGCTTGGGTGGTCCCAGGGGGCACCACAGCCATGCAGGGAAGCACCAGGCCCCTGCACAGCTCAGGCAGGGAGGCAAGCTCCACGGGGGAAAAAAAAGATCTTGGGCAGAGCCTGCTCTCCTGGGCTGCTGCCAGCCTGCCTGCATGGGCTTCCTGCAGAGCCTCTGAGCTTTATGGAGCCTGGTGCTTCGCTCCATGGCTGTAGGGCAGCAAACTAAAACTTCTCAGAGGAGTTTTAGTTTGCAGTCATTTAAGGTGCATTACGCTGCTGAATTTGCTACAATGAGTGGAGTTAATGCATAATACGCCATCACCATGTGCAAACACCAACACCATTAAAGTGATGCAAAAGCATTTAACCCGCTTTAAAGTGATGCGCATACATGCCCTCGTTTCATCTACACACAGCCTAAACCTGGTGCATAATTACCAACATCCATGTTCCTATGTTCCTGTCATGGATTCCATGTCTATAATTCCTGTGCCATAAGGAGGAAACTCACTAAAGTGAACATTTGAAGAGCAGTTTCACTGCAGTCGGACAGGCCAGGACCATGTCAGACCTACAAGTCCACAAACTAAAGACTGCAGAGTTCTATGGTAGGACAGGAGTTCTGTACATATGACTGGATCTTTTTTATTCATAGTTTGGCACCATGCTCCCCAGGGGAAGAGGAAATCATCACCTACCTCTGTTTAGGAACTGGAGATTTTCCTGACCCTTAAAAGGTCATGGAAAAGGGAAGGTGCACAGCACACAGACATAATTTTCTCGTTTGGGATCAACCACTTGCCATTAATGTAAATGACAAAACTCTACCGTGGTTAGGAGCATCATAACAAGGAAACATACATTTTGCTCACCTAAAAGCACCATCCAGCACTCTGTAGGTAATTTAATCCAATATGCCACTTGGTGGGGCTTTTGAGCTGTGAACTAAGTATTATTTTATTTCTGCTACATGTTTCTTGAAGCAATTGGGACTGAAATATTTTTACAGTGATTTATTTCTATTCAAGAGGTAATAAAAGATTTGTTAAAGATCTTTAACCAATGAAATGTCCTTACATATTTTGGAAAGAAATTTAAGACAAATTCTCCAAGCAAGGGAGCCTAGCACTGGACAGCTATTTCCATGTTTAGCCCCTGTAAATTCTACTGAAGTAAATGGGGGTGTCCGGCCACCATTAAAAATAATATCACTATGTGCAATAAATGCTCATTTTTAGATCTCTCCTCTGGGTTAGAGTGTCCTGATATGCAGGGCCGGGATTTTCAGGACTAGGGCTAAATTTTGTATTCTGAGCTCATGCAAGTGGTCTGTTTAATGGGAGTACTTACTTACAGAAGGTGGGCTTGGCTTGGCCCACAGGTATCTACAAACTGCAAATAGAGGACTGAGGGAGCCTGCCTTTTTCACAGAAAAAGGTATTATTATACTGTAGTTGCACCGTTAGAGCATTGAAGGCTAATTTCCATTATACCCCACTATACTTAAGAGTTATGTACTGTGGCTGAGACTAAGTAGGCCATAGAGTAGATTAAAGGGAAGTAAAGTGCTCTCCATACAGATGCACTAGATCTGCCAGTATTTCAGCTCTTAGTGCGTATGGGGGAGGGAGAACAGGGACTGAAGGTATGGGCATAGGAACAAGTTACCTCAAGGTAAATGACATCAGGGATTTACAGCCTGTTCGTTACTCTGAAGTAACTGCTCATGTGCATGCAAGGAGGGGTGGCTTATTTTCCTGTCAGTGTGGGGCAGAGGCAAGTAGCTTACTTACCCTGAGGGTAAATACCTAAGTTACCATAGCTAAGCTTTCATTTTCTGTTGGCTAAGAGTGCATGTGCATAGTTTCTTCAGAGTAGATGATGCACTGTAAAACCCTGACCTCATTAATCTTGTAGTAATTTGTTTGTAATCTGGGTCCTGATATCCATGGTATTCTCAGAGTATTTAAACACCTATCTCTTAGTGGGACATCAGTTGTAATAGGAGTAAGGTGCCTAAACAACAGTTGAAGATCTGGGCCTAAGTGCCTAATGCTTCCTTTTATAGAGAATAGGGACTAGTAAAATTGCATTACAGCCTCTAAATTACAGTAAGGTTAGCTGTATGCCTGTACTGTGGATTAGTGGGATATCTTAGCCCATAATATGGTCTTGATTTCTGGGGCTTTCAGAACAATGGATCTGCATGGATCTAAGCACAGCAGATTCATTTAAAGACAGATTGTGGCTACAGCAATTATAAACAGGGATCCAGATTTTCTGATTGCTGCAGAAAAATGCAGATTTTCTCCTTTAAAGGAGAAAAATGTAGGAAACCATAGGTTTCCTGTTGCAGGCAAGCACAGTTCCAGCCTAAAAGGGGCTGGTTGGGCACACACCCACATAGTAGCCATACAGCATAGTGTAGAGCAGCTTTTGCAGTTCCCTGCAGGTAAGTCTATGGGGGCATTGAGGGGCATGTGCCCCCCAGATTTGTGCACTCACAGTGGGGCATGGGTCTGCAGTCTGGCTGGACAGGCACAGGCAGGAGCTGCCTCCACGGCCCAGTGGGCAGGTGGAGTAGGGTGGTGAGACTTGTTGTGGTCACCACAACCCCTGTGCTAGCTGTGTTGCCAGCACTGTGAAGAGTAATGGACTTGCGGAGGGGCCAGGCTAATACCTATATATATTTACCTATACCTATATATATATAGGTATTACTGTGGCCCCCTCCGCTCAGTCCATTACTAAATCTACATTTTTCTATGGGGGAAAAACACACACACACACACACACACACACACAATCAGAGAATTTTGGATTTTTAAACAGGGAGAACCAGGATCCCTGGTTCTAAGCTAAGTCATGCCAGGCTGGTGAGTCAACAAATGATATTCTTTTTGTACTCTGAGTCAGTATGTAAAGTCATGTTAGGGAAACTTCTTTTGAATGAAAAATCAGAAGGCTATTTCTGTCCTTAAGTATCTCATGGCACCTTCCACAAATGTGTGTTAAACCCAATATGCCACCTACATTTCTGCCCTGAAGCTAGCTCTGTGTATTTCTAATACTCACCACTAAACCCCTGCTACAGTCCATGCTGGAAGCAGCAGCATTTTTTGTGGATGAAATGAGTCTCATCCATTTAGTTCAGAATATTTGGGCTTGGGGTTCTTTTAATATTCAAGGCTCTTTATAAGTGTAAATCATGTTGTCAGTACTATTTATTTTTCCTGCCTTTTATAAATTTAAGCCTTTACAACATGACATGATTGTGTAATTTTGTGATTTCATTCATTTTCTGTCTGATTTACAGTAATCTGTACTGCAGTGATATTCCTGCTTTGCTTTTTTACTGAGCAACATCTTCCTTTTTCTTTCCTGTTCTTTAATTCTTCTGTACAATTATATGATTTGATTTTTTTCCCTATGAGAAGAAAATGACCAAGTGAGCTCTAACTACCTGAATGTTTCTATGATTGCTTGGAAGTGCAGAAGGATCATTTGGGGTATTTCTCAGTATTCAGAGTTTTTCTACCAATATGCTACACAAATAAGGATTGGTATGTTTAAACCTTTTTGAACCATGAAGCAGACGTCATAAATATACATCCACCTAAATATGCATTTTACTGACAACCTTGCAAATGCCAGTGATGTAACCCTGAAGTTGCCCAGGGCCAGCTTTAAATGACAAGCTCAGGATTAATTCTGGCAGCATTTCCAAGGGTTTCAACATCAATACAAGTTTGACATAATAATTATGGACTTGTAGAACTAGCCCACTAGAATCAGTCGAACTAGCAGGTTAATCCTCTGTAGCTATGATCAATGTTACATGATTAGAGTCAGACAATAAAGATCAATCTTTCATGAGCACTTTTGTGCATGTCAGAAATTCATGATTCCACCACCATTATTCCCCCACTGATTAGTTACACATCAATATGGTAACTACTATTTATTTATTTATTTATTTATTAGATTTATATGCCTCCCTCATCTCAGAAAAGGTTCCAGACAACTCGATAGAGAGGGAGAGAAAGAGAGAGCAAGTGAGCACACGTGTGTGTGTGTATGAGCATGTGCACGTGTGTAGCATTTTAATGTCCTATTCTAAGTATAAGAACATACCACAGTAGAGCTCAGTAAATCAATTGATCCAAGAAACTTAATAAATTTGATCCTTTGTCTTTTTTCAAATGGTCTGTGAATGGTATGCAACATTCCTTAATTTCTTTATCACTCAAACGTATTCCTGCAAGTGTTTCAGTAAACAATTGGGCTTTCTGGCTTATTCACAATATACACCTTCGTGTTTACTTGAATAAGTTGTATCACTCCAGAATCTTTTCTTTGCGTTGATTCTTTTTATTTAATCAAGTTTTGTCTAAGCAAGCCATGCAATTTCAAGAACTATTTATAGAAAATAACATTTGCTTTTCGAAAAGGTTGTGTATTGCTATCCCCATTCCACATTCGTTTGAAATATCAGCTCTTGCTTCCCTTTGCAAGTGATACCGGCCTTTGTTGCCTACTCATTAAATGCTCAAGTAAGTCCATCTGTGCTTTCTCTGGTGCTGCCCCTTAACCAGGGGAGGAGTTCCTATAAACATCCAAAAGTCACTGCAGCATCCTTCTTCAGACATACCTTTCATGTAGCGTCTACCAAGCACTTAACAGTTTGTAGGTATGTTGATACCAACAACATCCTGATCAGTACTGCCTCTATTTTTTGGGCTCTCTACATGTACCGCTATATTCATCTGTTGTCCCTTGTCTCTCATAAAAAACAGTATGGGAACCATACTGTACTATGTGCCTGACATGCCTAGAGCTGTGAAGCTCTGATCCATTACTGGGAGAGATTGCAATGCAAATATTAACGAACAACATCTAGTTTTCATGAGTATTTTCAAACTTTTCAATGTTGATGACGAAGGGGAAAGAACAAAAAAAAATGTGGCTAAATAAAAAAAAAATTGTATGGATATGTGAGGAAAGATATTCTTCTAATCCAGGGGTTCTCAGCATTGTTGGACTCAAGACACCTCTCATTGCCCCCCCCATAACTTTTGTGAATAGAATGGCACCCCATTTAAAAAATGAATTTATATATTACAATATTTACTTCCTTGCAGAGGGGTCTGGCAGTGGGTGTGGGCAATGGGCCAGGCAGGGACAATCTTGAGCCTGCCCTTAACTGCTTTTCTCCTCACACCTGACATCTCCTGACACCTTGCAGCACCCTTCAAAGGATCTGGACACACCCTGGTTGAGAATCACTGTTCTCATCATTCAGGCTCTGCATCATGATATCTCAGTTACTACCAATTGGTTAACATTTTAATGGCTTTAAAGAAATTAATTCAGTAAATAGGACTTAATAGGAAAAATGTATTAACTTTTCCAAAAATATAATGAGCCATGGGCAGGGCTTGTGTGTCATAAAGTTGCATGTTAGAGTTCAACCATAACATTAAGGTAACATTAAATTTCTACCAAAACATTAAGGTAAGTAAGGGAAACAAAAATAATTGAAGACAACTAGATTTGAATGTGTGAGGCCTATCCAATTTTATCCAGATACAAGTATAATTAAGACAGATTTGTTTTAGAATATCCATCACTGGAGTTTTTTAGCAGCAAATTAGTCAGGAATGATGTAGATATATTTGATCCCGCCTTAGGGTGGGAATAGGGACTAGATGAATTCTGGAGGTCCCTTCCAGCCTTATTTCCCATGATTCTAAGATGCAAAATCCTTTTCACTGGTGAACTGATTGTTATTTAATAAGTGATATATGCTTAATAACAGTTGGCCAATCAACTCCCACATGCTCTTGTCACGTGAATATGTCTTGCCAAGTACAGTATATATAAAGGTACCAGATTCTGCCGCTCCTACTCTAGTTGGGTAATCACAGTGTACTGCTTGTGGAATACAGTCCTACTCCATGTGAACAGCTACAGCAAAAGCTCTCCTCATGCTACCATGGGCGACTGATGCCCACTGTGATGCGGGGGGGAGCATAGTCTCCCAGCAACCAGTCAGTGACTGGAGGGGTCTTCCCAGCTGATCTCGCTGACAGTGGGGGGTCTCCCATGGCCAATTGTGCCAACCCAGAAGCACAAGTGGTGCTCCTGGAAGTGCCAGCAATGCTTCTCCTGGCACCCCCACTTCCTGGTTGGCACTTGCGGGGGGCACCGGTACTCCCGCCTGCCCCCGCTGCCCATCACCTAAGTGGGGAGCGCTGGCTGTCAGAGGGTGCACCAGTGCTCTCAGGGGTGCATGTGCACCCCTATGCACCCCCTACACATTGCCACTGCACACTACTATTTGCACCAGGCACCTTTCTTTTTAATTAATTTGCCATAGTTTTCAAAGTTTTGTGGTTTTCTTAATTAATTTAGCCACTAGACTTAACTGTGTGCTTGCAAGTCAGTCACCTGGAAAGCTAAAGATAGATCTGTCAGATAGTTTTTATTTTAAATATAACTATAGTTTAGTCTGGAATGAGCAGTTACCGTGACATATACAGTAATTTAAGTGAATTTCCTTACAACTTGGAAAAAAATAACCCAATTGATATCCGAAACATCAATTAAACTCTTTATTAAAAACCATGCATATAAGAAATATTTACAAATGGCAGTTCTTTAAAATCTAGCAGTCATGAACCCTGGATGAGTTAAAATGAAAAACTGTTAGCAAATAAAAGCAACATAATAACCAGTCATGGTCAGCTATTTATGTTACAATGCAGGAATCTTGATATTTTATCTTCATGTTGGACTGTCCATTCTTTCCACTGCTACATTTGCTGCTGGCATCTATAAAGCTGAAGAAGTAGGCTACATGTCATTATGTATTAACCTCTTGCACTTTTCTCCGCTTAACAACAATAGGCCATCTTTATTGCTCAGCATTTGATGTGGTGAGAGGAAATGTTTCCTAGTCACTTCAGCTTTTGTATTTTATTGCTGGTGGCAAAAATTCATTTGTTTGCACAGATATGTCTGTCTTGAGTTTTCTTTAGGCAAATGCAAGCTCATCAGAATGATGAGTGGCGACATCTCAGTTGCTCAAAGGCTGGAAATTACTCCAGATGTTCAAAGGTTGATTATTCTTCCTATTATTGATCTCTATCATTTGCAACCCACTTATATTTTTGAATATTATTTTTAAAATTTTGGTTGTTAATTAACCCTGGTGTTGAAGTTCCTGTACAATCATGGAAGCTATTTAAATGGATTTATAACATCTTGACTGTATTGGAAATTTTTATGCAGCCATTTAACCAAGCTAGTTATTTGAAACAGAGACTATCTCTATGTGTTTCATTTCATAGAGAAGATTCAAATCACATTTACATTATAGTAGCAAAAATAATACATTAAATGTGATTAAAAATAGCTGTCAAATACACAACCAAATAGACAACTACCTTTTCAACCTTCTCTCTCACGCTCACACACACATACACACAATACATACAGACATTCAGGGAGGTTAGGGGGAGATTATACTGTGTTAAAAATGGCCACTAAATTTAATATAAGTTGGGATGGGGGAGCTTGGAGGAAAGGGGGCAAGTGGGGTCTGTGGGGGGTTGGGAAGATTGTGGGGCCCAGCAGAATCTGAGGGGGGACTTGGGGGATCAGGGGACAAGTGAAGGACATGCAGGGGATTGGGGGGAAGCAGGGTCTGTAGGAAGGATCAGGGGGACTGAGGGACAAGCAGGGTCTGTGGTAGGTTTGGCGGGATCAAGGGCAAGCAGGATCAATGGGAGGGGGGTTTAGGGGGATGGGAGCTCTCTTGTCCCCAGGTCAGGGGACGAGCTCCCTGACTCCCAGATGAGCAAACTTGCCTGGCAAACCTCCCCCCAATTCTGCCTACCCCTCCTCCCACCCTGACTTACTTCCTCAGCTCCAGGCACCAGTGAAAGCCAGTAAAACTGACACTGGAAGTGGATGGGGAGTTTGGCTGGATCTGTTGGAGTGGGGGACTGGATGGTTTGGGGGATGGGGCGAGTTGTCTACCTAGGGGGGTGGCAAGGGGAAAGAAAGCTAAAAATAGCCTGTTGCTGGGTGGGGGAAATGCACAGTCCTGTGGTTGGGGCCAATAGCTAGGCTTTCCTAGCCTCAGGGCTGTGCTGGGAACTGTAGAGAAGTTCAGTTAGATTGGTCTCACTGGACTCGATCTAACTTCGACTACCTTCATGGTACAGTTTGTCTAAGCCAAAATCGGAAAGTGCTGATGACACAGAGTTAAAAGGAACAAGTACAAACATGCAGGTGGAAAGCCCCTAAGACAAGTGCGCATGTTCAAACATGCACCACATACATGGCCAGTGTGTGATGGAGTAAGGTATTCAAATTGGCAGAGTACGCATGCCCAGTCATGCACTAAGCAGATAGCCATTACGTAACCAGACTAGACCATTCCACAAAAGGGATCATATGATTGGCTGCTTGAAAAGTATTTAAGGCAACACAGTTCCCGCCCAAGGCAGAGACCAGCTCAGAGATACCTTGGGCTACCTCTCAAGCTGGCCACTTGTGAAAGTCTCTCCGCCACCATTGTCTCCCGGCGTACCACGCACCAGCATACTCGAAACCCGTCGACTTGCTTTGTCAGCTGTCGTTTTCAAGTTAGAGTTCGATCGTACTAGGCAACTAAAAGTTTACAGCTGCTGTAACTGTGAAACCTATGCTCTCTACAAGCGTAAGTAATAAAACAGCTTTGCAACCATTATGCGTCAGCGCCGTCTCTGCCCCGTTAGCCCCCGCCTGTTGGTCTGAGCTCGTCATCCAGCACTGGAGCTCCGGACTGCCGACCGCCACACAGTTAACTCAGATTAGGTTGGCCATCTTTAGATTGATCTAACCTTCCTGACTTTCTATACAGTTTGCACTTAAATTGACTTAAGTAGGGATCTCAGGCCAGCTTTATACATTACACATTTACTGGTATAAATGATGGGAAAGTGGTCTATTCCTGTAACAGAACAGAAATTCAGCACACAAAACTGGTCTATACCCATAACAGAACAGAAGTTTGGCGCAGGTAGGTTGGTTTAAAATGACAGAACCCAGTCTAAGATTTGCTCCTACTCCCCCTTCCTGCTTCCTCCTTCCACCAGAGGGAGAACGCGTGTTCTGTTCACTATTGATCTAAACTAGACCGCTTACAGAAAAACGCATAACTTAGATTGACTCTGCCTCAGGCTTTTTGAATGTCTGTACCTAGTCTAAGTGTAGGGTCTTCACCTGGGTGAACCAGGTTAGATTGGATGGCCATTTTTTATGTGATCGAACCTCTGCCTAACCCCTCTGAACATCTGTATGTATACACACACACACACACACACACACACACACACACAGGAAAAAGTAGGATCTGGATCCACATTCATCCATGTTCATCCACCTCCTTTGGTTTATAAAATTCATTTTCTGGAGGAAATCTTAGGTATACCTACACTTATGCATGTTTTCCAGCATTCCCCTAGTTTTACTGAATTAGAAATGGCTTCAAACAGCATAAAAAAGTGTTAACACCTGCAGCTATTAACAAAGAAGGCATTTCTTCATGAAAGGGAAAGATTTTATACCTGATACCAGGTTATAGAAAAATTAAAGTTAAATTCCAAACTCTATACGTTAAAACTAATGAAGACTCTTCAGAGGACTGTGTCAGGGTATAGTACCAGTATGATAAGACTGTCAATGGATTTAAACAGGAATATTCTCTTTAAGAAAAAGAAATATGTATAGTTTAAAAACTGGCTCACTTTGACTGCATTTAGAAAATAGCATGTGGTTAGCTGTGGTGCAGTGATGAACAAACACAGAAGTTAGTTTTACACTGGAAGTTGCATTGACCTGCAGTGTGGTGGTTGAATATGTCATAATTTCCCTAAAGCCTCACTGTTTTCTCCAGTTTAAGCCTTCAGTTTAAAATACAATATCAGTCTGACATAGTGACTGCAGCTACATTGTAATTAAAGAGCAATTACATGGTAATTATGCTTGTTGATACCTGTCAATAGCATTAATTCATATGACTAATTTATGACTCAGAGCGATTATAGCATAAATACTAAGTAGTTAATGCTAGAAATCACATGAACTAAATATGAAACCAAAAAGGTATTAAGAAATGTTTAAGTCATGCTGTGGCCTTCCAGTTATACCCAGGGGCTGCAAAAAATATCTAACAAAATGAGATTTAAGAAGATAAATTCATTCAACTTGTCAGAAAGAAGATGGAGAGACAAGTTAATTAACAAGGTGGGGAATTTACACATGGAAAAATATATCTGATAGTAGGAAGCTTTACTCCATGCTGGCAAGGCATAGCAAGATCTAGAAACTGAAGTTAAACACAGTCAACCTTGAAATAAGATTCATTTGCTTAGGTTGGAGGGTAATTAAATAACGGTACTGCTTGCCAGGGAAATGGTAGATTTACCATTTGCTCAGCCAAGATTAGATATCTTCCTAAAAGACATGCTTTAATCTAGCTTTTGTGAGACATTCTACAATAGACAATTTGCTGACAGGAGGATTCACACTGGATATTGAACTTAATATTTGTAAGCCAGAGAAAGAGAAATAATTGGAGGCAACTGGATTTGAACAGGTCTTAGTTGTGTGCAATCTGATGTTGTCAAAGTTTTTAGAAGGCCGGAAACATTTGAAAGGCTGGAAATTCGCTGGCCTGCATCTGCATGAGTTGGGAGGAGGGGGACATAAGTGGTCTGTTTTGATGGCGGTGGTGGTCTTTTCTAGCCTGGGAATCTGAGGATGCCTGTAGATGTGCTAGGAGGCTGCTCTCACGTGCCGTAATTACAGTGCATTGGAGTAGACTCGATTAATCAAGTCTGCTGGAGTGCGGATATTAATGTACTCCAGCCAGCCTGTATGTCTCATGTATCAGAATCCCCATGCTTCAAAATAGTGGTGGGGGCACTTTAACTAAAGTTCATTTGACAAGCTTTAGTTAAAGTGCCCCTGCTGCTATTTTGAAGTGTGGGGACACTAATTCATGAAACGCTGCGGGTGCTTTAATTAGAGCAGTTTTCAGAGCTACTTTAATTAAAGCACTCCCCCCACACTGCTCCACCCTTGGAACATGTGTAAAAATGCCCTGAGTGTCTTAGACACTCTTAAGTGACCATACTCAGCTCCTGTCTTCATGGTATTTGGGGAAAAGAGGCCGTCTACACTGCTCTCACAATGCTCATAACACTTGCAACTTCACTTTAAGAGAATGATTATAATCAAATCTTAGACTTCAAGGTTTCAGCCAGTTACCTCCACAAGGGTCAGGAAGGAGTTATTCCCTGCAGGTCACCTAGCTAGAGATGTTCTCAAGTTGGTTTATATTCTAGCCTTTCTTTGAATTAGCGCAAATTGGCCTTGATTGGGGAAGGACACTGAACACCATGGATCGGTGGCAGTGAGAAACCCTGCCTGGCTAGCATATCTTTCTTATATGCTCAGATTCATTCTGCTTGCCAGATTTGGGTTGAGAAAGGAACTTTCACAAGGTAGCTTGACAGGGACCTTTTTTGTTTTACTGTAGCTTGTGGTCTTGATTAGCCACAAGGTTCATATCACTTAATCAGTTCCCTGCCATTGAACTGATGGTGCCTTAGGGTCTCCTGTCTAGTTTCCTAAGGACTGAAGCACTTGGGTCTAACTAAATTTTTGAAACCTAAGAATGTATCCTGTTAGCCTTAAACTATCTTAAACTATGAAATTACAAATAATATTTGAATGAGTGGGATTTACAGGTATCCAGAAAAATAATTGGTGTGTCACTACTCTGCCCTGTAACACAGAACAGTACAATGCCATTAACTGAAATCACGTATTTTTTCTAGCTCTCATGATAGCAAATATCTGCCTCAGTCACAAGTCCTTTGACATCTTGCAAAAGATTACTCATTTTTTTCTGACAGCATATTCATTTTACTGGTTTTGGACACTAAGGAGTCGCAGCTCTCTCTCAAATATCTGCAGATTCAACTGCAGGAAAGATGCAGGTGACCCTTCCAGTTCCAAATGCAGCTATGACAGTACTTAGATTTGGTGAAAGGGTCTGAGAATCAAACAGCATTTGTGCCTCATGTCTTTCCATAAGATTTTTGACCAATCTACTTAGCATGCCAATTGAAATCACTCCTTCCAAAGCAAAATATGCTGCTATGTTATTGGACCTAGAGATCCAATGGCACCAAATAGCTCATATAATATCAGGTTATCCCAGCTCTGAACCTAAATGGACAAGGTGGTCCATTTAAGGTAAAGGTAAAATGACCAAGGTCACACAGAAGGATGGTGGTAGAGGTAGGACTAGAATCCAGATGTGAAACTCTGGATTGACATGAGTGGAGTCAGGATTTTACCCCAGGTCTCCCAAGCCAGAGTCTAGTATCCAAGCCACTAAATAATACTGCTTGCCTTGATGTGGATCAGTCCCTGACTCTACCCTCAGGGAAATAGCGCTGTACCCATTGTATTTCAAATTTGTTAAAAAGCATCTCTCTCTTTTTTTTTTCCTCCCCACTTCTCCCTGTAGATTTCAACTGCTTGCAGGTATGTTACTAGATGTGCTATTTGTAGCCTTTGGTATGAAAGGTGCTATCAAATGTAAGCTGTTATTTAGTCATATCAGATCAACCATGAGCTTCTCTTCATGCTTATTACATTAAATAAATTTTAAGAACAGTGTAAATCATGCAAATCAAAAATTATATAGAGATTATGCATCAAGTGCCAAATGTGGGTGACAAATCATGCCTTTTATTACAAAAGATGAAATGTAAACTGTCTAATCTCTAATGCACTGAGTCTAATTTATATTACCTAGCATCCTGTTATGCCACTTATGAACTGGCAGCATATGGTGGCAAGTGCTGACAGATGACAAACAGCATTTCCAGAAGCAGCAAGGCTTGCTTTGCTGCACATTAATCAATACATTGAAAAGTTGAAGCTTAAAAAAAAAAACCCAACAAAAAAATGATCAGAGAACTTTAGGGCAAGGCATCTTCTTTGGATTTAGTTAAAAGCTTGCAAAACCCAAGCAATAACATTTCATCGCTATAATAACACAACATGGCTATTGGGGGTGGGGAGCGGGGAATGTATACAATAGGCGTCTTGCTTACATAGCCTATTTAAAATAATCTGCTCCCCAAGGGCTAGTAAGCAAAGTTCATGCAGTCTTAAGTATATATTACTCTATTTTCAAAAATGTTAGCAGAAATTCAGTGAATTTTACCATGGTATTTCTATTCAGGGGTTAACTCTGAAACATATATGCCCTCCTACAAACTTCATTCATTCCATACTTTGGGACATCGAGATGAAAGATCCTTTTTTTTTGTCTCACTTACACGTAATCACCAAAATCTATTGGCAAAAGCTTGCTTTTAAAAAGCTATAGCAATCAAGACAGTGTGGCATGTCAATCAGTTTGTACAGGAAAAATTATACCTGTGAAAATACTTTGCACATAAAGTATCAGCAGTAGTTAGCATGGGGACAAGTGGGAGGGAAGAAGGAAAGAGAAGGATCAATAAGAAGTCAATGCCAGGCTTGGGGGATTACAAAAGATGATTTAATTGCTTAATTAACAGAGACAATGGGAAAGTACAAGGTTTAATTGGAAAAATAGAAATTTCAATTTTAAATAACAACATGCTCAAGTGTAACGAAGTAGATTAGCACTGAAGTTGTGTTCCTTTTCTCCATTTTGACAGGAAATGCCATTAATGATAAAACTATGCCTGTCCAGCTAGGAACCTGAGTGTAGTCTGTAAGCTTAAGTACAAACAACCAAGAAGCCTGAGGCTGAATCGATTCAATCTTTGCAGCATTCTCTAAACTGCCTGGATTGAACCGATAAGCAAGTGAACTGACTTTCACTTTTCAAATCAGAAAGATAGTGAGACCCCTGCAATAGTTCATACCAGTAGCCAGGGAGTATTAGAGCATGTTCTCCAGCCTGCTGGCCACTGCAGAGAGCCTGGCGATTCCCCTAGCCATGCCCCTTCCTCAGTCTCCAGCACCTGACCCCCATTGGGGAGGGGTTGGCCCCCCAGCAGGGCATTGCTCCCTCTCTCTCCCATGCCCAGAGCTGGGAGCTGGGCAAGTCCCCTAGCCATGCTCCCTTCTCAGCCCCAGACAGGCTGAGGAGCAGATGTGGGGAGAAACCTGGCTGTGCCTGGTTGTGGGGGTAGCAGAGGGTAAACCCGCAGTGTGAGCTTTACTCCTCGCCCAAGCCAGGAGCCAGGTGGATCCCTCTGGCAGAAGAGGAGGCAGGGCCAGAGGAATCAGCTTGGCTCCTCACTGCAGAAGATGGAGAAGTCCCTGCTGAGAGCTGGGGGGTGAGGCCAGCCCTGCTCCACTAGATCAGAGCACAGCCCAGGGCTGCACAGCATCCTGGGATGCTGGAGGAATGTGAGTTACCTTGAATTGGGAGGGGAATCTGGGACAGAAGTTCCCTGAACTGGTTTGACCTAAATCAACATCCATCCAAGATTATCTTAAACCAGTTTTGGCCATTTTGAAAGCAGTTTAAATGCACTGAACTTCCATGCTGCTACAGGTTTAAACTGGTTCCTGATCACTTAAACTAGTTTATGTGGAACTTCTGTCCCTAGCCCATACAATATCTGAAATTCTAGAAGCCCAGGCAACAAAATGGAGGAACTGGACAGTATAAAAATAACAGAAACAAAATAGCAGGCATGAGCCGAATGCAGTTTTTGAAGGGTATACATTGTTTAGGAGGCCTTTAAAAAAGCAGTGGGGTAGGATTGTTCATTAATACTGGGACAGACTGTAAAAAACCAATACTTTATAACATGGATTAAATACATTCGGTCTGGGTCAAAATCCTGTTGGGGGTAAAATATTTTTTATTTATATAAATTTGGGAGTCTGGTATAGACCCTTGTAGCTGCATTTGGATCTGTATGATGTAATGTTATTAGGGAGATAAATGCTTCTTATACAGATTGAAGAATAAATGCTACTAATGCTACTAATAATGGCCCAGATATTTGTGGATTTGAAAGCTGACCGGTTTCTTCTTCAGTCAGTGAAACAAGTAGATGCTATTTTTGACTAGGTTTTGTTAAATGAGAACATTATTGATGAGCAGTTGTAGAAGATGACCTTGGATTAAGTGTTCATAAATTGATTCAGTTTACATTAAAAGATAGAATAAAACAAATGTAGGTCTATTACTAAGTTTCTTGATTTCAAAATGGTAAACTTTGATCAACTAAGAACATGGGCATACAAATAAGCTATTAAAATTTAAGTGAAGGCAGGGATTTACAGCATGTCAGCCATTCTGCAAAAGCTCACCACCACAAAAGAACATAGCCGCTTACCTCTCAGTGAAAGAGCTCCTGTCCCAAGAGACTAGTAACGCAGGTAATCTTGGTTGAGGAGCTTATGTACTTGTAGAGGAAGGCTTGAATATCTTTAATTTAAAGGTACACAATTTCTACCACAAACTAAGGAAAGATCTTGTAAGGAAGTTTTTCAGACTCAACTGTGTGAATGACCACCTCAGAAAAATATTAGGAATAAACAGAGGGCCTACAAAAATTGATCATCAAAGAAATGGATGATTAGGGGAGTAAAGAGATCATCATACAAGAGATGAATGAAAAGACTGACTCATTCAGCATAGCAAAACTAAGGCTGGATGAGGATATGGATGTTGCTTATAAATTCATCTAAGCAATAAACATGAGGGAGGGAAACAATTTAAACTAAAGGACAAAGCTGAAACAAGAACAAATGGGTACAAGCCATCCCTGATTAAATTTAGACTGAAAATTAAAAGAACGTCTGTAATCGTCAGAGCACTGAAGCTCTGGAACAGCATTCCAGTATGAGCAGAGGGAAGAAAAACCCAAGTACAACTGAGATGGAGCTGGATGAGTTTATGAAAGGGATTGGTTCCATTAGACCCCAACTCCATGAGGTGCCCAACAACTAGGGGGACAACGGTCCAATTGCCCATGGATCCTGGTACTCATTAGCTGGAGCAGAGCAGGGAGCAAACACCAGCACACATTGCTCACAATAGCTTTATTCAGAATGGAGACAGCTTTGGGCAAGCTCCCTCACAGACACCCAGCCTATGAACACGGGGCGCAGCACTAAACGTTTTATAGACCTTGGTTCATATATTAAAATTCACTCCACCTATGTCCTTCCTCGGGTTCCACCTATTTCTCCTCCCATCTCAAGCTCCTCCTCGGTTTAGTTTACTTCATTAGCATGGAATTGCTCATGCATTTCATCATTTGCATGCCGCTCTGCTAAGAGCGCATGTGCAAGACTTTGACCTCTGCTGCTTTTGGTCACTTGCTGGTTCTTTCTTGTTCTTTGCTGATTTCAGCATCATCCCCAAAGTCTTGCTTCTACTTTATCTCCTGAGGATAGCTGGTGGGCTGCATCTTGTTCTTCTTACACAATGGGCTTTAACACAATGAGTTTGTTTAGAAAACTGCTTGCCTAAGCATTTGCAAGGTTAGTCCTAATACATCATGCTGCCTTGTGACCAGCAGCTGAGACACAGAAAAAAGGCCTTTATTCAGCTGCAGCTCCAGTGTGTCCAAAAAATCTACATTAGTGTCACCCTAACGGTTTCCAACAATTGTTTGGGGCTGCCTTGTGACCCAGGAGATCCCTTCTAGCCTCCTGCTCCCAGCCTTAGAAATCATGTGACAAAGAGGAAAAAAATAGTAAAACCATTCAGGGGCTGAAAACAACTGGTATTTCAGAAAATTGGGACTTTCAGAGACATGTGAATACCAGGAGATGTGGTTGTTTGTTGTCACTCTGGAAAAATAAAGACCATGTTTTTGTTTTCATGTTGCTAACATATGACATGGCATAATGCTTAACATGGAGCAACAAACCATGTGGCTGAACATTGTTATCTGCTGTGTCATTTCATGTGCTATATGTTACATTACGTTAATATGTGAAAAGAATTTTGCAGATGGAGCCATTCCTACAGATCTGTATAGCAAAGGTTGGAGGTGCAGCCCTTAAAGCCCCTGAAAACTGCAAGCAATAATGACCCATTTTTCTTGGTGTCTCTGAGGATAGGGATCCTATTCATCTTCACTGTAGCCATATCTTTTCCCTTCAGAAAATGGAGGCGTGAGATTATGAGACTACGAGGGCAGAAAAGAAAAAGCAAGTTATAAAGGAAATGATGACTTACCCTTTGCATGGTGGTTCAAATAAAGACAAGTGACAACTGTAGATACAGGTCTTTGCCCATTACAATGGCATTTCCTTGGGATTTCTGCATGTCTTGCTGCCTTTCACACTTCAGTTTAATTACTGTAATTACAGCCTGCATACCTCTGCTTTCTTGTGGTTTGCCTTCAGAACCACAGAAGGATTCCCTTTGTGCTAGGTTTTCCTACTAATAGTCCCATTCAAAAAATGTCTGGAGCATTCAACTTCCATAAAAGACAATTAGAAAAGAGAGGGTGCTCAGTATGTTAGAGAAGATACTCAGCACCTTGCTGGGAGCATAGAAACAACTTAAAATCCTCTTTGAAAGGGTTTCACATATCTTGAAGAGTACTAAAACGGCTGTCTTCAAATTTCTGGGATGCACTGTATCTTTTATTGGTTCAGAACTTTTCTTCAGGGATCTTAATCCTGGTCCTACTATTGAAGCTCGCAGAATCCACCAGCTAAGAACTGAAAATGGCTCCTTTAAGGAGTCAAACGGTGGTTGTTCTTTATTCTGCTTGGAGAGGTCAGTGCTGAGTTAGTCTGACTGCAACCCAGGAAGTGAGAAAGAAATGAAATCTAGTATTCTTCATAGCAGGGCAAAATGTTAATGCTAGGTCATCAGGTCTATTCATCAGCATTGACTTCAGAATATTTGACAGGCCTTTTGTCAAATGCAAAAAGTTTCTGATTAGCATCCGAAATGCTGTACACATACCTTTAATAATAACTCTTTTTACTAATAATTTGCATTTCAAATTTTGGTGATTTTCACCTTTGGGATCTTAATGAGTTTTACAAGTACTGATGTCCTTAGCTCAGATTCCCTGTGAGGTATGTAAGAATTGTCATCTTCATTTTACAGATGAGTAAATTGAGATACAGAAAGGTTAAGTGGTTGCCTAAGCTCACACTATGAGTCAGCTGCTGATTTGGGAATGGAGCCAGAAACTTCTGACAAGTACTGCTCTTCTGTAAACAGTAAACACCTTTTCTTAACCAATATACATAGAAAGGGCTTTGAACTATAATGTTTTGATCTATTGAATGAAAAGGTCTTTTAGCTCAGGCTCTGAAGTTCTCACACCATTCGGAGTTTACAGGTAAGCAGACTGAAAAATAGAAAGTATAAACCACAAAAATCTTATTTGCAAGTTTACATTTCTCTACTTTGTAGGGTCATTTAAATCATTTATTAGTATTCAGTTTACCACTGGATACTTGTGAACTCAGAATATAATTAGGATTTTAGCATAAATAATGCCAGTCATCATATCTGGAAGAAACCCTGCAAAGCTACTTAGGTGATTAACAACACAGACCTAATAATGAATGTTGGCTCCTATTCAGAAATAGGAAATTCCTATTGAAAAAGAAAAAACGTAAATGTGTAATTGGCAAGAAACAAATACATTAATATTATGAATAAAAATACATTTACTATCATGAGGAAAACTGATATTTTTATATTTATTTTTGTCTACAATCAGGATAAAAATTAAAATTTGAAATTGTTCTATAGAAGAAAAAAGTTTGAAATCCAATGGTGACATTTTCATAGATGTATGGGGCATAAAGCCAGAAGGGACCACTTTCTACATAATATATACCAGAAGACTTCCCTGAATTTATTCCTATTTGAAATAGAGCACATCTCTTTTAGGTGGGAAAGAACATCAAGTTTTGATTTCAGTGTTGGTGTTGATGGAGTATCCATAAGAACACTTGGGAAGTTACTCCAATAGTTAATTACCTTAACTAATAAAACTTTACAAGTAATTGCTGGTCTGAATTTGTTAAACTAAAGAACTCTCTATTTTCTACATTTTATTCCCTAAGTAGGTGCACTTAAAGACTGACCAAGTCAGTCCTTAATCTTCTTTGTTACACTACACAGAGCGATCTCAGAGACTAGGAACAGAAGTTACACATAAACCAGTAACAGAACAAAAGCACGGTGTTTATAAACCAGTTTCAAAATGGCTGAACCTGGTTTAAGATAAACCCAGTTGAATGTAGTATCAGACTTAACTGATGTGGGACAAGCTGGTTTATAAAACTTCTGTCCCAGACCCCTTCCTGGTTCAAGTTAAATCAGAGTCCCTCTGTATCCCAGCATGCTTTCCAGCCCTGGCTGGGTTGTGCTGTCTGCTCCAGAGAGCAGGGCTGGCCCCTCCCCTCTGCTTCTTAGCTGGAGCAGTGGCTGATAAGGGGATGGAGGGGGAAAGCCCAGCTGGGGATGCAGCCCAGTCTACAGGGGAGTTAGTACCCCCTCCTCCCTGCAACAAACCCCAGTTATGGTCTGTGGCCAGGGAGGGGGTGTTAAATATTCCTTTCCTGCTCAAACTTATTGCTGACTACAACTGTGGACTGCAAATCCTAGAGGCACCTGAAAGCAGGAAGAAGATATGAGCAACCCTGCAGAGTCCTGCTGCTGTAAGTCTGGACTGCAAATCCCAGTGACCTTGGGGGCAGCAGAAAGAGGAAGTGAACACAGCCAGAGAGTCACTGCAGGTATATGGCTGTATTTCCTGTATGAAAGGGTAAATATCTCTTCAATTCTGTTTTAGTTTAATTTGTGCAGTTTAAACTAACCTGCAAAGACTGAATCAATTCAGCCTGAGGGGTTGTGACTGTCTGTACCTAGCCAGAGTTAGGCATGTGTTTAACATTCTCATGTCTCTTATTGGAACCAGCCCAATTTATCAGTACCGTTTTTGGATTGCAGATACTAGAACTGGAACTCTATTAGTACTTGATAGACTTTTATTAATGCCTCTGATGACTGAATTAAGAACATAAGCAATGTTATTCTTGGTCAGAACAATGGCCCATCTAATTCAGTATTCTGTCACTGACAGTAGCAGTAGTAGATGCTTTAGAGAAAAAAATACATACATGGCATGTCTAGTATAATCCATCCCCCGTCATACCCTCCCTAGCATCTACCATCATTGGTTGAGAGATGTCAGAGGATGCATTCCTAACTTTTCTATTTCATAGCTATGAATGCACCTATGATACATGAATTTGACCAACCCTTTTGAAAATCTGGTTATATTGTCCGCTTCTATAACATCTTGTAACAATGAATTATATAACACTGGTGTAAGAACTCCCTTTTGTTTGTTTTAAACTTCTCTCCTCTTAATTTCAGTGGGTGACCCTGGTTCTTATATTCTGGGACTTGGTAAATAATTCCAAAATGTCCTGCCCTTTTTAGTCCCTCCTGGTATGGCAGCTGCTCCATAACCCTGATCACCTTTTATCTTTATTGCATCTTTCTCTCTAATATCATGACAACTACATTTTTTAAAGAATTGTCAGTAAAGAACCTTGTCAAAAGGTTTTTGAAAATCCAAATATATCAACTAGATCCCCCTTGTCCACATCCTTGTTAATGCTCTCAAAGGACTCCAGCAGATTGATAGGAAAGAATTTCCTTTTACAAAAACAATGCTGAGTCAGTATGTCATATTTATCAATGTGAATGCTGATTTTATGTTTTAGCAGAGATTCCACCAATTTGCCAGAGGTAGAGAGAGTTCCCAGCATCAGGGCTGGAGCCCTTTTTGGATGATGGGTCTTATTTTGGCAGCCTGCCAGTCCTCTGGCACAGAGGCCATTTGAAATGATAATTTACCTTCTACTGTCAACAGTTCTGCAATTTCACATTTGAGCACCTTCAGCACTCTTGAGTGAATGTCATCTAATCCTGCTGACTTATTAGGGTTTAATATCTTGATTTGTTCTAAATCCTCCTATTTGGTTATTTCAATATGATTCTGCTCTTTGGATCCATCTGCTGGGAAGAATTTATCTGTTGTAGGAATCTCCTATACCAGATCGTCTGCAGTAAGACCAATTCAATGAATTCATTTAGTTTCTTTGCTATGGCCATACCATCCCGGAGTGCCCCTTTTATGCCAAGTTAACTCCCACTGTGGGAAATTGCCCACAATGTACTGCAAACTCAAGTTTAGTGGCTTATTCACCATGACCCTCGAGTCTTTCAGTCACAAATTCATTGGAGAAAAAGCAACATTTTGTTTGATTGTATGAAGCAATATTTTCTTCCAAAAGCATTTAGATGGATAATGACATCAGAATGAAGGATGGCATTTATGGCACTTAGCTGGAAGTCGAGATTTGGACTGCCACAAATTGTCTGCAAGCCACTTACAGCTAGACTCGATAAAGAACTTGGCAAAAGGCAGCCTACCCATAGCCAATAGCCAAATGCTGAGGATGGAAGGGGGCTAGGGCAGTCCTTAACCCTTCCCTGCTCAAGACTCAGGTACATGACTCAGGACATCAAGCACTTCTGTCTAGTCAGGAAAGGGTCCCCAGAGTAGGCATCTAGTGGTGGTGCTGTCCATCTTTTTTAGAAGAGCCAAGTGCTTACAGTACATACCCGAAGTGCTGTATTTCATATTAGGCAGTCTTAAAATGCAGAAACAGTCCTGGCTGACTTCTCCAGTGAGTTACCTAAGCGCTAGGGTACATGGTCATGCTTCCTCTCAGTTGCTTTTGGGCCCAAGGAAACTTGCCTTCTTTACTACTCTGCGGCACACCTTGACCAGGAAGGGTGGACAGTGCCAATATTCAGCTTTAACCTATAGACCAGTGCTTATAGCCCTCTTTAAGAAGGCTGAGGTAGGTTGGAATCCCTTCCAGCTGAGAGGCACTGAATCTGGGTTCCCACATCCTGGCTGTGTAGCACTAGGCTATTATACAGAAGGTGGTCAGTGGCACCATCCCTACTAGTCACGTTTTAAAAGGAAGTGGCCCCCACTGCATTTTGTCCTATGGACATGTGTGAGGTATGCTCAATGCCTGCCTACTGGATAGCATGACTCAAGGAACTTTTCTTGTCTATTTAAGCTATAAGATCTTTCCCTATTGCCTTTTGCCTGCACATTGTTTAGCACAATGGAAGGGGGGAAGGGGGGAATCTTGATCTTGTTTTGGGGCTGTGGATCTCAGCAGATTACAAATATTAATAATGAATCTAAGTTGATCCAGTTATAATTGATAGTCTGTCAGAGACACCACTGCCTTTAATTTTGTATACTCATATACATTGTATAAAATGCCATCAAAGGAGAACAGAAATTACTCAGCTAGCTCTAACAAATGGTGTGTAAGTCTATTTTGAAATGTTTCTTAAGTATATAAAAATACCCTCTTTGTTATGTTATTATTTCATATTAGATTATTTCATGGTTTACGTTCGTGTTTTTCCTTAAAAATCTTCCACCTACATAAGAAAAAACAGGTAGCACTAAACATTCTGGATAGACCTGAATCCAGAGACAGTCTTGTTTAAGGGAATTAAAATCATGGTTTCTGTAATGTAAGCAGACAGTGAGTATGCAGTCTTTGGCTATTTATAACTCACAAACAAGGCAGGCAGACAGCTAATGTAGCCAGAGGCAGGCAGTAACAGAGCAATGCTGTTTTATCAGCAGGCCTAGGTGGACATGTCATTTGATATATCCACGTGTGAAAATATTTTTATCATCTATAAGTTGAAAAAGGTCACTGAAGTTTTAAATATGAAAGTAAATTAAACCTTACTGAAGATAGCAGGATCCCTCAGGCACTTGGAGTATAATTGAACAATCATTGTAGAAAATCATAAATTAATAGCCAACCACTTCAGTTTACTTGAACAAAAATTTGGACTCCAACTTTTCAGAAGTTGGAGTGAGAAATATTGTTTAGGAATGCATCACAACCAAGTGTAGAAAACTGAAACTGGTTACAAAATTGCAGTTTACAGTAAACAGCCCTACCCAGGTCAACTGAAAAACAAGCTTTCAAATAGCATTTTAGGAGGCAGCCATAGTTAATCTGAAAGCCCTAGAGATGTGAAAACCAGTCAACTGTCATGAATTGACATTGTTCATGATAAATGTCACCAACTTTGATTAGCTGAAGACCAGCCGCAAACATCTTGAATTTTTGTATCTCATGTTTTCTAAAACCAACAAAATAAAAATGACCAGTGTTGCCTCATTTGAGTTAAAGTTCAGGTACTTCATGCCATATCAGCATCCATCCCCTTCTCTGTGGGCTAAGCTTCCTGGGCAGAATATTACACTTGCTGGACGCATCCACATGTCCACTAGAGCGAGCAGTTGTTACTCCGCAGTCATTTAGTACTTGCTTAAGTCCTGGCACCACCCAGATTGTTTCCGACACTACTGTGCAGTAGCATCAGTGTCATGGTTCATGCCTGCCAATGCTACGTCGCCATAGCAATGAGTTATGTCACTACATCTTATTGCTATGGTAATGTAGCGTCTCGTGTAGACACACCCACTGAGTGCCATGATGCATCATGATAGCCATGTTCATGTTGCACTATTGCTTATGTTGTCTGGATAGGGAATCTGTTCCATAGGCATGAGCATGGGGTACTGGAACCACAATTGCCATGAAGTCTCATAGCAGTTATTTCAGACAAAATATTTTATTTTCAGAGGGCATTTTTTTGGTTTGGGTTTCATTTTTTTTTAACAGAGTTGACAGTTTCCACAGAAAACAGAAACTTTTAAGAAATACATTTCTTTGGTTAAAAACCAACATGCCTGTTGAAAAAAAGTTTAGGTAGAGTTTTTTCAACCAGTCCTTAGTGGCACTTGCTTTCTAAACTCCACCAAAGAAAAACATTTATGAAGTAGCTATCATCTACTGGCAAAATACAAGAATGAAGGGAGAATAATGGACACAGAAGACTAGGTGGTAACAACTAATTCACTCTTTGGATGTGTGTTAATAAGCTAAAATAGTAGCTGATATTAATTCTGAATGCTGGTTGCTTTCTTCTAGAGATGCTTTGCATTGGGGGGAGTAGATGGAATTGTAAGTAAAGGAAGCAAAAGAGAAGTAGTAGTAAAGTCTTTCAGAAGATGTGCACGTAACAAAAGTGTGAGATCCAAGTGTGAGAATCAAGTGACAGGGTGAGAAGGAAAATGGTGTCACTAAATTATAAATTCTCCATATGTTCCCATCCCTGCCTGGCACAGATGGGGGCTAATACCTATGGACATAGTGACAGGCTGTGGAAATTCCACTTATTCTTACCAAGACAGCCTACTAACTCTCTATGTACGGTGAATCTGAGCATAGCTGAGCAGTGGTTTGGGGGTGAAGTCAGGGTTGTGACACTATTGGCAAAGGTAGAAAAATATCCATTACTTGGCTTGGGTCCAAGACCTAATAAATTCGTGTCACAGACACTAGACATGCTGTAAAGTTTCTTCCACTTGAAAAGATCCTGCAATTTTCCATGCTAACCTTTTCCCCTCTATCATTTTTTCCTAATGGTACCTAGTCTCAAGGGCACTTCTCAAGCTGCATTTCTTTATGGTTCCCACGTCCTAATGCTCAGTAATGGATTTCTCATAACAACTTCTTAGCTATGTAAAGAATAGGCACTTAGATGCCCTTAGGTCATAGTGCTTATTAGTATTAGTTTGATCTGCCTACTTCTTGTGCTGCAGTTGACACAGGTTTAAATATTCCATTGGCTTCTATTTTTTCTCTTCCCTACAGAATTTACTATTCTTGAATGAGGTCTTCTGTTAGTCATTTCCTTTCTAAAATAAGCTGCAAATAATTTCCTTTTCATTTTTCTATTATTACTTTCCCTCAGCTATTGTCTCTCTTTTTATTTTCATCTTCATTGTTTCCATCATACTGGTGTATAGAACAGCAGAAAATTTGGTTAGCACAAGAGACCATGTTCCATCTGTGATTTTACCAATACCTTGAAAAAGGCTGGAATAAGTTCCTTTGACTTGCACACCTTTGCATTTGTGTAAGATTTGTGCTGGACACTAGAGCAATCTTAACAACACACTATCAACATTTGTAGCCCCCATCAGTTCATTAAATTTGTTTTCCAATATTTTTTTGCAAATATATTTCAGTCGTATATTCCCCACCTCTGCCTGGCACAGGTGGGAGCTCATAGGTATAGAAATGGTGGCAGGGTATGTCAGTGATTCTCCATTAGGGTACCACAGCACTCTGAGGTGCCATGGGAGCCTTTAAAAGCGGGAGCCAGGTGCCATGCAATATTAGCATTGTTAGGTGTGCAAACACGTAGACATGACTTACGTGATAAACACAGAGATTTCAAGTAGGAATCCATAGTGTCAAAAAACATTTCATCCTATTCTGGTCTTTCTGAGCTCTTTGCAACAGAAAAATCTCTCTATTAAGGAAAAAATCTCTCTCAAGAGCTGACATTTTTTGAAGAGTGCCTTGAGTCTAGTGAAGGCTCCTTTTGATCTAAAAAGGTTGAGAACTACTGGGCCATACAAATACCACTTCTTACTGTAAAAGCCTACTAATTCTCTATGGGAATACTGCTTGTTTGGACTTTGCTGGGAATGAGGTTGAAATCTTAGTAAGAAGTCTGACTAATTTGGCTTGGCAGGACTCATCAGTAGCAACAGTCTATGCCACATCACCAGTTTCCTGAGCAGCACTGTTGTTTGAAACAATATTGAAATCATAGGAGACTTGTAGGGTGGGTACAGGGGTACAGGGTGGAGCGGGGCACATGACCACCCTAAGATTGGCCACTGCCAATGCTGGCTTCTGTGGGTAGTCACCACTTGCTGCCATCTACCCTACTACCGCTGCTGCCGGCTTCTGTGGGTGGGCACCAATTGCCAATCGCCGATCCCAACTCCTGCCCCCCGCACTGTTGCCGATGGCTTCTGCAGGCAGTCACCGATTGCCACCCCCACACCGCCGCTGCTGCTGCTGCTGCTTGCCACCGGGCCGCTGATGCCATTGATGCCGCCACCCCCAGTCTTGGGAGGCACCAGTTGTTTATGACTGAAATACAGAGAAGATCGCAACACAGGAGCTGTTGTTAGCACATTACATGGCCGTGGTGCAAGAAGAGACAGAAGCTTTGAATGAGGGTGGGTACAATTCAGAGTATCTAGCCTAAGAAGCTTGGTTTCAAGCCGCACAGATTTTTCAGATCACCAACAGCGTTTGTGCAAGGCCTTAGTGTTAAGGTTGATGGCCTCAATAAAAAGGCTTTTGCAATAAATTTACCTTTCCATCAGTCTTGGATAATAGGCACTGATTTGGATCTTTGCTACTGGTATTTGGGTGGACCTGTCTTTAAGGTTGTTTAACACACACCGTTAAAAGATCCTGTTTTCAGTGGCATATAACTTTGACAACTGTTAATTGTTTGGCCTGGAATTTTCCAGGCTATATGTCTGCCACAGAAGAAATTGTTATGGTTTTAAGGAAACACTGGACGCAAAAAGCCAATAATGCTTCAGTTACCTCAAAATGTATTTATTTCTTTGCTTTTCACCTGTGGATCCTTTTGATTGTATCTTGCTTCTGAGACAGAAAGTTGCTACCTTCTCTACAGAAGGACTGTTCTCTAAAGAAATCAGAAGTGAATGTCTGTATGAGCAGTAGCACTTATCTTGCACTTGAAACAAAAGGATGCCAAGAATCCAACCAGGAACTGCCAGTAGCAGTGCTAGGAGGGACAGTCAAAATACTTGCTCTAGAGGGCAAAATGTATATATATTTAGTGGTTGCTTTCATTTTTCCCTTTGTTTTTAAGGGAAGCATTTCCTACACTCTGGGGCTGTGAGTCACACAGATTGTAATGCCAGCTGTTTTATTCTTAGAGCTATGCTTTCTGCACCTCTTCTCCATTAACCCCCATGACCATTGCTTCCTTTTTGCCCTGTTGGATCTTCTTTATATGAATCTTCTTTATCTGAATATAAGAAAAGGAGAATATTTTTAATGATACATATACTAGGGCAGGGGTGGCCAATCTGTATAGCATCTGTGCCATGGTAGGCACAAGTAGCTTAGGTCTGTGGCATGTAGCAGATCAGGGGAGGAACAGCAGATTGGACAGGGAGCAAAAAGCAAAGCAGTAGATCAGGCACAGAGCATACGGGAGGAAGCAGAAAGCAGAGGAGTGGATTGGGCAGGGAAAGGAGACTAGAATTGCAGTTGGGAAGGGTAAGAGGCTTACCTTTATGGCAGGCATGCTACAAATTTAGCCTTCATTGGCCAAAGGGCTAGTGTTCTGAATTTATAAAAATGATTCATTCATTTTGAGCACTTTATTCCAAATTATAGTAGCTTATCAAAGCACAAAATTTCTGTGCTGCCTCTTCTGCAAAGACCTGAAAAAAAGTATAAAATCCAATGCAGAAATGGTAATTTTAAAGCTATTATTGCTCGTGAGGTAAGAGGTTTTTCTTTTTTTTTTAAATTTAACTGATCAACATTTTTTCTGCATTTTCATATCACAAAAAATGTTTAGGATTTGACTTTTCCTTCTAGTTGGAGAGAGAAAAAACTTTCAAAATCTTGAAAAATTTTACAGGATATCTGTGTACAGGTTTCCTTTGATTTATGTGGGTTCTGTATATGCAGATTAACTCTTACTCAATGACCCTTTTTATACCCAAAATTCATTACATGTGAGGTAAATTCACCCTTATGTGATTGGCATAGGCACTCTGTCCCAAGTAGGTAAGTCTGTGGGGGGAGGAGAAAGGGCCATGTGGCCGAGGCCCCACTCACCCCAGCCCCTGCTGCAGCTGCTCTGGGAGCAGCCAACACCAGCTGCCTGCAGCCACTGGGCTGCACCGTGCTCCGAGCCCTTTGGGGCTCTGCTTGTCCCCACTCACCCCAGCTCCTGGGCTGCGCCATGCTGTGGTGCAGGCAGCTGGTGTTCCTGGGGCTGAGGGCTAGGGACTGGGGTGGGCAGGGACAAGCTGTGCTGTACCTGAGGGCTCTGCTTCTCCCCACTCACCCCAGCCCCTGCTGCAGCAGACCCAGGAGCCGCTGACACCACCTGCCTGCACAGCACTGTGCAGCCCAGGGGCTAGGATGAGTGGGGACAAGCAAAGTCCCAGGGGGTTCAGGGCATGGTGGAGGCCAGCAGCTGAAGGCAGCTGGTGTTGGCTGCTCCCAGGGTAACTGCTGCAGGGGCTGACTGGAGAGAAGCGAAGGCCCAGAGCCGCAGCAGAGAATAAAGCAGAGGGAACCGTAAGTGGGTGTGGGGCATGGGGTGTACAGTTCTTCCTGCTATGCACACCCTGGGGGGGCTGTTGGCTGGGGTGCTGTGCTAGGCTCTTCCGGGGGGGTGCATGGCCCTGAATCTGCATGCAGGATAAGAGCAGGCTGCAGCCGGTGATGGCACCGGGCTCTTCCTGGCACTCAACAACAGTGCTGGGAGGGAAGGCTAAGGGGGGCTATGGTGAATTTTGGGGTGGCAGCAGCCTCCCTCCCTCCTAGTGCCACTGCCCCCCCCAAGTGTCAGGAAGAGCCTGGTGCTGCCACTGGCATCAGCATGCAGCAGCAGCCTACTCTCATCCTGCATGCAGATCTGGGGGCACATGCCCCCAGAAGAGCTCAGTGCAGCCCCCCAGACTGCAGCCCTCCTGGGCTGCACGTAGCAGCAAGAGACACCCCCCACACCCTCCACCTATTGACAGTTCCCTCTGCTTTGCTCCCTGTTGCAGTCCCAGGAGCAGCCAATGGGATGCGCTACACTCCTCCCTCCATCCCTTTCCTAGTCCCAGCCTTATTTCCTCCCCCCCAAACCACCGTGGGAATGTATCCCTATTTCTTACATTGTAAATTGGGTTCCCTTTATATGAATTCGATTTATGCATAGTTTTCTGGGAACACAGCAGCCCCCCTCCCAGCACCACTGCCCTCCCCGAGTGCCAGGAAGAGCCTGGTGCTGCCACCATTCCCAGCCTGCAGCAGTAGCCTGCTCTCATCCCATGCACAGATCCAGAAAACTGTCCATAAAACCCACATGCATTCCTGGAAAACTGCATAAATTGAATTTGCATAAAGGGAACCCATTTTACAATGTGAGAAACAGGGATACATTCCCATGGCAGTGAGGGAGGCAGGAAGTAAGGCTGGGACTAGGGAAGGAATTGGGGAAGGGGCATGGCACAGCCCATCAGCCATTACCGGGGCTGCAGCAGGGAGAAAAGCAGAGGGAACTGTCAGTGGGTGCAGGGCAGGGGTGGGTGGCTCTTGCTGCTATGTGCACCCCAGGAGGACTGCAGGCTGGGGGGCTGTGTCGGTCTTTTCCCATGGGGTGCATAGCCCCAGTTCTGCATGTGGGATGAGAGCAGGCTGCTGCTGCTGGCTGGGGCCAGCAGTGGCACCAAGCTCTTTCCGGTGCTCTGGGTGGGCAGTGGCACTGGGAGGGGGCTGCTGCCACCCCAAAATTCACCATAGCCCACTCAACCTTCCTTTCTGGTGCTGCTGCCAAGTGCCAGGAAGAGCCTGGTGCTGCCACCGGGCCCAGCCTGCAGTGGCAGCCTGCTCTCATCTTACGTGCAGATCCAGGGGCCTGCACCCCTCTGGAGGAGCCCGGCTGAGCCCTCCAGCCTCCCCAGGGTGTGCGTAGCAGAAAAAGTACAAATATCAAAGATTTATAAAATCACTGAGTTCTTCACTCTTCTGTGGTCGATTAATTGAATGCTGAAAAATGTACGTTGTATGGATCTATGAGGCAAGGCATTAAAAACCAAGATCCTGTCTCCTCACATGTACCTTAATGTTCTCAGTACTTTTTGGAAGACTGAATGTTTGTTTCAGTTTGCCTAACTAGCAGTTCCCCTACATCTCAGCTGTTCAGAGTAGTTTGTTGGTTTGCACTACCCACACAAAGAGGTAACTAAGTCATAGGGGCTATGCAAAGCTTTCATAGCTGAATTGATATGGAGGAGATTTGGGCTGATTCAGCAGCCGAATCTCTGAATTGAATCAGAAGACTCCGAATTGATTTGGAGAGATTCAGAGATTCAGCCATAGACTATACAGGCAGGCCTCAGCTATGCTGGACACAGCTGCCTCTAGCTGGTAAGTCTGCTGTGGAGGGCAGAGGGAAGGGGTGTTGCGGGGTAGATCAATGTCCTCACAATGAGGGAGCGATTGGGGCTGGGGCTGAGACAAGTTGCCCAGCCAGGGTGGGGGGGCATAGGACTCAGGGAGGGGGCTCCCACCACTGCGTGCCACCATGTGCCACCAGTCCAGGAGCTGCTGTTCTGGTGGCTTCTCCGGTGGCTCTTGCCACCAGTCTGAGCGGGCATGTTCCTCCGGATCTGTGCAGGGTGTGTGGCTGGGCTGCACTCCAGGAGGCTAGCCTCAGCCACCTGCCATTGGGCTGTGCTCCGTGGGACAGGTGGATCTAGGGCTGTGCTCTGGGCAGCAAGCCCTCACTGCCGGACTGCACTCTGTGGGCTGTGTTCTGGGAAGCTAGCCCCAGTCACCCGCAGCCGGGCTACAGTCTGCAGGGCAGGTGGAGCCAGGGCTGTGCTCTAGGTGGCTACCCCCAGCCACAGCCTGGGCTCTGTCCATCCTGCAGAGTGCAGCCTGGCAGCAGGGGCTTACCACCCAAAGCACAGCCCTGGCTCCACCCAACCCACCGAGTGTAGCAGAGTGGCGGCCATGTGGGGGCTTCAGCCACCCTAAAATTC